>NC_141689.1:531584633-532229216 GCF_964263255.1 Lissotriton vulgaris
AAATGGAAAGCCATCATTATAAGTGCAGGTGTGTGCCTGCACACGAACAAACACATGCAGGAAGAAGCACGTGCGTGTAAAACATTGCTGGGGGCAATGGCAAGTGTGTCCTTGTTTATGTTGTCAGCTCGTAGGTGAGGCCTCTAATTTGGAGAGTGCTTTTCATCTCCCTTCACCAGCCTCACCCGTTCCAAGTGCAGCGCCATGTGTGCTCTTTGGTGGATGTTATCTAGACTCGTGCAACTGCACCTCTAGGGCGGGATGTCACATGCAAGCTCATTACTATAGATGGAAGACAAATTACACGTGTTGGGCCAGTGTACGCGTTTCAAAAGCGGAAACCTACAGGGCCTTTACTCTGGTGAGGGCTAACATGCCCCAGTAACTCTTTGAAAGGGGGACTGTCGCCATTTTTCTGCAAGAAGCACTCGCTTCTATTATGAGCACTCCTTTCACATATATTTTTTATTTTATTTTAAAAGTTTCCTATAGCGCGAACCTTGTCGATTACATTATTTTACAAAGAAAAATATGAACATAAATCTTAATCTTTCTTATAAAAAGAAAACTTTATTAGGGTTTTGTTTAGCATACATCGTATTGCATTAATACATTTGGTACATTTAAATGGTGATAGCACTAGCATATGTACTTTATCTGTAGACTGTTTGGGGCATACTCTCAAGAACGTTTGATAACCATCGCAAGAGTAACTTAACGCAACTTCCAACATCGCAGTCTATCGTGGGAAAAACGACGCCGTGTTAACGAAGCATTCTCAACACGGCGGTACCATACGATAGTTACCAGATAACGCGTCAAATGTCCGCGTTAAAATCAATGCCACGCCACAAGCATGCAAAACGCAAACGCAAAACATCTTGCGATGAGGCCAATTGAGGTACAAAAAGCAGCAAAAACTAGCGACAGGCATGCAAATCCCACGCTTATGGCGGGAAAATGTACTATAAAAACTACAGAAACAACACACCAGAAACAATCCAAAGCGCATAGCAACATGGATGCATCCTGACCGAGCGCAGAGTCCAACACGAACGCCACAACTCATACAGACCACCAGCAAGGAACAACGGGGATGGGGACAGCCAAGGAGAAGAGGGAGAGGAAGATGGGGTGCAGTCCGCAGGATAACCAGATCTGCGTCACGGAGGTGACAGAACACTACCATCAACTGACCCACAAGTAGACCACTGGGAATGCAGTCGGAGTGTCGAGGAGGCCAAGAGGCGCTGGCATGATGTAATAATCTAAACCAGGCACAAACCCGCTGCTAACAGGAAGGCAGCAACGGCGACAGGAGGTGGGAGTCCTGTGCCACAGGAGGAGCTGGAGGAAATGGAGGCCACTGTCATCAGTGTGGAGACAGTGCAAGGAGTAGGGAGTAAGGCCACAGCTTGAGAGGACCTGACACAACATCAACAGGGTGAGTAACGACCAGGGACTGGGGGGACGAAGGGAGATGGGCACAATGACACATACGCACAATTAGGTATAACACAACGAAACACCCTCAATGACCCTGGATCATGTCCCTGATCCCCGTGACACACTCCAGCACACACACATTGCAAGAACAGCACACCCACATTGAAGACAATGTGGTACAATGCACAAACCTGACACTGCAGAATAGAGGACACAACTGTCTCCGCACACTCGCAAAAACAGGCCTATTACATCTGGCAGAGCTGGAAACTTTGAAATGGAAATGTATGTGTACAACCTCACATCATTCATGTAGTCCAAATGTACACGGTACCGCCTCCAAATCCTGCACCTCCCAAACTGTCACAATGTACATTGTCATACAGTCTACATGCGAACAAGAACAATGCGCCAACATACATGTCAACACAATGTCAACATGCATCTCCCCTTCACATTGCAGAGGGACACACAACACCTCCAGCAGAGCACAGAAGACCACACATCAGTGATGCCAGAGAGGACCAGCACACCTTCGACACCGACGCCCTACAACAGCCCATGGACATCCCACGCAACCCACCACCAGGGCCAGGGCAGCCAAGCTACTTATAGGAGAACACAGACCCTGCAACCGACCATACAGCAGGAAGCACGCAAATGCACGGCTGGCTCACAGCATTTCATCAACCCACACATGGCACCCCAATGCCAGGTGTCAGAACGCCAAACGGAGGTGGGCGTACAGGTGCAGGTGGAATCCGAACCCATGGAAGGCAAACTAGATCACATACATGGGTGTCTAATATCTTTCAGGGACCACATACACCCCACAAAGGGGACCCACACTACCATAGAGAACCATGCAGATGCACATTCCCGGTACAGAACCACGCCCAGGGGTACGCAAATATCAGTCACACACCTATGTTGGCTCTGCGTACAATGGCCCAGGTCACTTCCTTTACGAATTGAGTGGGTGACGACAAAGCTACATGGCCAAGCAACATCACGCTGCCTGCGGAAACATGTCTGCGCCTGCTGTACAGTGCACAATGTAATGGCCTAGGGCCCTCATGCATACAACAAGACCACAGGGACACACGCAGATATTATGTTAAACTGGCTATGGACACATGTGCCCAGCCCCTTTGTTGACAGGGCCACATGTACAGTGACACTTGTGCTGGATGTGTGTGGGGTGAGTGTAAGCCAGCCCGCACAGAGTGCTTGGTGCTGGCAACAACTTGAACAGTGGACACCAGTGCAATGGAAACTGAAAACACCTGCATAGCAGAGTCAACTGCTGAGCAACATGGAGGGAGACGGAGCAAGTACAGAGGTCACCCAACATACAAACAGAAGTGTCCGTGAGTTGTAGTGCACTGAGGTTGGGGCACTAGAGCTGAGCGCGTTCATGTGATGAAAATGACTAGGAGTGTGTCTATTCGGGATATTGCTGATGCAGATGCAGTGGGGTGTGTTAGACCTGCATCATCTTCCCTATCAATGTCCCAGGTCTCCACACTGCCTGAGGTGACATTGCTGCCCAACCTCTCCACAGCAAAAAACTCAATCAGCAACGGTCCATGGGTTGCGGTGCACTGAGTCAGTGGCACCTCGAGTGCTGAGCAGGGGATCAGGCAGATGATGGCATCCACGACAGGTGTGAGCAACTTGGTTACTCTGCCAGTACCACTGTTTCGACTCTGGCAGATGGTGGTTGGAGTTGGCACTGGCGATGGTGGTGTCTGCTGTAGGAGAGCAGGGTCTGCAATCCTATGGTCACCCAGATTTTTTGCTTTTGTTTCACTGGTTTACGACTTTCTCTGGCTGTGGGCCTGCCAATCAGACCCACAGGCTGGCTGTTCTCTCTCTAAATTACAACAGGTACCCTAGGTGCATTTACCAATTGGTACTGGGCCACCTTATCAGACCCTGTAACTCAGGGCATAGGTGTACCCAGGGCCTACCAGGGGCTGAAGCATGTATTATGCCACCCCTGGCTGGCCTCCTAAATTTGACACAACTGGCTGCATGACAGCTGGGGCAAAGTCGTGTAATCACCCTTTGCTGTAGATATAGTATACCTATATCTAACCCTAAAAATGGACACACAGATTCCTATCAGTCACTCCTATGGCAGGCCTTGACAATCCTGAAGGCAGAGTGCTTGGAATCGTGTAAGATGGTGCTCTGGCATGAGCTGAGCCTGTCTGCAGCTTGCGGAACCAAGTCCTAATAGCTGTTCCATGATAACGCATACCATATACTCTTAAGTGCATTATAATCCTCGCGGTTAAATGCTATCTTTGGTATTGCTTTATCAAAACATGTCGAGTAAGGTGTCATACGAATTGGAATACTAACCCCTCGCCAATTCTGGCGACGGGGTTAGCATTCCACCCTTCTAGAGGGACACGACATGTATGTAACTGTGAACCCCGGTTAAAGTTAAACGAAGCCTCAGCTCCACAAAATGGATGCTGCCACCACAGACACGAGTCTGACCTCCTGCTGCTGGGAGTCCTTCCAGCGAGGAGAGCTTGGACAAAGGGTTTCCTGTCCGGGGCGGTGCTAGCACCATCCCAGACAGGGTTTTGTGTATCCTGGGTAGGCAGGGCTTTACAGGAAGGTGACTGCTGAGTGGCACCCCGGTGCTCACTACGCATAGGCCGGTCAGAACCTGTTCCAGGGGCACACCGGCCCCTGGCCTGGGGGAAGTCCGGCATGAGAGAGGGGTGTAACCACCCCCCTCCTAGTCCCACCCATAGGCAGGACCTAGTCACCGGGTCAGCCCCTTTTCTTAGTATAAAGATAGGAGCGGGCCCCCTGTTCAAATTAGATCATCTTTGGAATCAAGACACGACTTTCTGCGAAAGGACATCAAGATTTCTTCTTCAAGATTCTCCCTTGTGGCTAAGGAGTAGTCACCCTGCATCCACAGGCACCATCAAAGAACACTGCAGTCTGCTGCAAGTCCTTCCTCAGGAATCCGACGACACAGCTCGACGAGACCCGGCTTCCCTGGCACCTCTGACCTCTACTCACCTCTACAGCCAAGCTGAGAACCGTGAGTGCGACGAGACCTCGAGGGACCGACGATCGCCAAGACTGCACGACTTCTTCACAACAAGCCCGCCGAGTGTCCCTCTGGTGAGTGCTTTGGGGTCCGAGAAGCCCCGACTCTGAGCAGCTCCAGCACCGAAGTACAGCCTCCCAGCATCTCCACGATCTGCGTGGGGCCCTTCTGCTTTTTGCTGCTCACCGCGTTGTTTGGCTACTAGCCCGCTGGCTTGTGGCCTTCTTAACGACGCCCGACGACATCACTGCTGCTGGTCTGGTTGCTCCAGACTGGCCCTTGCTCCCTTCCAAGAGAGGAGCACCCCGGACCCTCCTGGTCCACTCCAGACGCCATTTTAGGTCCACCGCGTGGGCTTGAATTAGCCAAGGCTTTGTTGCCCAATCCTGGGTCCAGCGACGCCGACAGCTTCATCCATCGTGGGACAGCTCGCTCCTCCATCCTGGTCACCGACAACGCCTCCTGGTCCGTGAGATCTGCAGAGCACAGCGTCGCCCACTCACCTAGTCGAGGTGACTACCATCCGGTGCCCTCCTGGTGCCACCTGACTACTGGCTAGTAGTCACGAACTTGGTTCCCTCTGCTTTCAGGTGTCATCTATCTTCAAGATCCAGGCTTGGATCACTTCGAACTCTCTTCACTGGTCGCCTGCCAGCATCTTTCTTCCAGGCTCCTGGTCCGTCTGCGAGGATTCCGGACGTCTTTTGAGACCTATGCAGCTGCAGCCCCTGGGCTAGGTAACTTCGGCATTTCGGTGCCCCAGCATAGCCTCACTATCCAAGGGTCAGAATCCACTTTCGTTTTCCTCCTACCAGGTCGGGTTCGCCCGAGAACATTAACTTTGTCTCTACTAGCTACCATAGACTTTGTCCCGCATCACGCGTGAGAGTGCACACTCTGCACCCGAGTCCCCTGGGTCTCCTAGAAGTAATCTAACGATTCTATAGTCAAGTCCTAGCGATTGCAAAGCCTATTAGTACTGTACTTACCTGCTAGTAATTTCGCATTCCACTTTCAGAGTATATGGTTTTCCGTGCCCCTCGGGCATTTGTATATACTGTGCTAACTTAAGTATTTTCGTAAGAGTTTTGTGTTGTGCTTAGTACCCTGTCCTCATAAAGAGTACAGGGCTGTTGTGATTTTAATAAATACACTGTTTATTTTCATAACACTTGTGTGGTGTCCTTTCACTTGGTGTTCAAGGGGTATATGTGTGGTATAAGAGCTGGCTTAACACGCCCTCTCGAGTCTTTAGCCTTAGACTGCTCATATCCACGCTACTAGGATACCTGGTCTATAAGGTTGACTTACAACCAATCATCAATAAGGGTTGCTGGACTGATACATAGTGTTCACTAGAATATTGAGCACTGCATATCAGGCCACCTTCTCACATTGGTGAGCAGCGGTTGGGATTTGAGCTTGCTGTTGTTTTACCACACGTATCCTAAGAATATCTTGTTGAAAGATCACATAAGTACTTTTAGGTACATATAACTTAGCTTAGAATACTCTGAGTTCTACTGAACCAGCTGTTGCAGCTCCTCAAGGCTTAGCACACCTTGGCTGCAACTCTTAGCAAGGGATCAGTAGGCAAACACATAGTGTAGGTAGGTGCATCACTTACACCACACTAGAAGCATGTCTAACCACGGAGAGTCTACAGAGACCCCTCTGGTGGTTGAGGACCCTCCACAGGCCTCTTCTAGATATGCAGCCCTTAGTTCCAGGAGATGAGACAAGTGTGTACCTCCAGGAAGCTAAAACAGGGGTCTAACCCCACAATCCCATTACTGATTGGTCTCTTAGAGACTTATGATGCCAGAAAGGCTGAGAAACTTCTTAACTCTTCTCATCCAGAAGGGGACATGCCTGCCCTAGAGGGAACCAGAGGCGACCCAGATCTCATCCATCTCTCAGGAGAGGAGGATGATGATCTGGAGACATCTGGGGATGAGGCAGACAAGGTCCAGAAGTAGTTAGTCAGCTAACTAGGGACAACTTAAGCAGGCATGAGAATGGTACTAGGAGAACCCTGGGACCCCTCTCAGGCCAGCTTAACATTGGGAGTGGACGAGTTAGGTCTCTATCGAGAGGCTCTAACAGATCCATTCAAACCAATGGCTCTCAGAACTCTGCTCTGAGGAGGATGACCTCCCCTCAGAGGAGAATCTATGAAGCTAAGGAAAGGGAAGTCAATCTGAGGATTGAAAGGGAAGAACTTGCCCTGGCCAAAGAAAGACTTGCCTTTGCTAGAGAGCAAGAATTGAGTGGGTCAAAACCCACTGGTGGCAGCAATATACCTAGCAATAGGGAAAGGAGTTTTGATACAAAGCACCTGAATAAGATAGTGCCCCCCCTTTAAACAAGGGGATGACATCCACAAATGGATTACTGCTTTGGAGAGGGCCTGCACTGTGCAAGGTGTTCCCCAGAGTCAGTGGGCAGCTATCTTGTGGCTCTCCTTTGAAGGTAAAGGTAGAGATAAGCTCCTCACTACTAGAGTGGAGGATGCTAACAATTACCCAGTCCTGAAGAATACACTGATTGATGGGTTTGGCCTAACCACTGAGCAGTACAGGTTGCTGTTCAGGGATACCCAGAAAACTCAGTCTCAGGATTGGTCTGATTTTGTAGATTGTGCCACTAAGGCTTTGGAGGGCTGGTTGCTGGGAAGTAAGGTTACTGATTATACAGGATTGTACAATTTGATCATGAGAGAACAAATTTTAAACAATTGTCAGAACCAGTTGTTGCATCAGCATCTTGTTGACTCAGATCTGACCTCTCCCCAAGAATTGGGAAAGAAGGCAGACCGATGGGTCAGAACAAGAGTTAAACAGAACCAGGGCCAGAATCAAGGTGGTCAGAAGAAAGCAGACCAGAAGGGTAAAGATTCTAAGGGTGAAACTGACCAGAAGTCTTCAACAGGTCCCCAACAACCCAAAGAGGGTGGGGGTCAGGCTCCCCAGAAAAAGAAGAATCAAGAAGGCCAATCTAAAAGGTGGTGCCAATACTGCAAAAGTAAAACTCACTGGTTTAGTGAGTGCACCAAGAAAGGAGGAGGGCAGACTCCTGCCACTGCAGCCCCTAAGGCACCTGTGCCCCCTAGTACAGTCAGCAGTGGTAGTGCACCTCCCAAGGGTTTAGTTGGGTTAACCTTGGGTTCTGAGGGGTATGACAACTTAGTTGGCACACTCACTCAGGCTGTCCTTGTCTGTACAGGGGATGTGGATATGTCCCCTGATGTCAGTCCCAATACTTTGGGCAAATACAGACAGACACCTTTCATTAATGGAAAAATGGCTCAGGCATATAGGGACACTTGTGCCAGTGTCACAATGGTGACACCTAATTTTGTGGACCCTGGACAGGTCATGCCAGGTACAGATTTCCTGGTGACCAATGCAAGCAATGTCACTACCAGTCACAGTATGGCAATTGTAGCTTTCTCCTGGGGAGGGGTAACTGGCCAAAAGAAGGTTGTAGTTAGTTCAGACCTCCCAGTGGATTGTTTGTTGGGCAATGATTTGGAGTCATCACAATGGTCAGAAGTGGAGCAGAGGACTCACATGGAGATGTTATGCTTGCCAGCACATGTGTTTGCTGTGACTAGGGCACAGGCCAGAAGATGCCCCACTGAACTGGTGCTGGATCCTGGAACAATGGACCAGACACCTTCCAAGAAGAAGAGCAGTAGGGTTAAGGCATTGCCTTCCCCCTTGCCCCAGGTTGTGGATCAAGTCTCAGAGGAGGCTGGCCTATAGGAATTGAGGGAAACTGAGCCTAAAGAATTCGAACTTGATCAAGTTGAATTTCTGGGTTCAGGTGGCCCCTCAAGGGAAGACCTGGGGAAGGACCAGTTAGACTGCCCTTCCCTTGAACCCCTCAGACAGCAGGCTGCTGCTGAGGCTGCTGGGAACGCCACAGGTACCCACAAGGTATACTGGGAAGATGGACTCCTGTACACTGAGGCAAGAGACCCCAAGCCTGGCATGGCCAGGAGGCTGGTTATCCCCTTGTCTCAGAGAGGTTTCCTCCTTACCTTGGCCCATGAGATTCCCTTAGCAGGTCGCTTAGGCCAGACAAAGACTTGGGACAGACATGTCTCACACTTTCACTGGCCTCACATGAATGAGGATACCAAGGAGTTTTGTCGCTCCTGTGTCACTTGCCAAGCCAGTGGTAAGTCAGGTGGCACAACAAAGGCCCCCCTTATACCAATGCCCGTGGTGGGGGTGCCCTTTGAAAGAGTGGGGATTTACATTGTTGGTCCAATGGAACCCCAGACAGCATCAGGGCACAAGTTTATACTGGTGGTAGTGGATCATGCCACCAGGTTTCCTGAAGCTATTCCACTTAGGACCACTACAGCACCTGTAGTGGCAAGGGCCCTAGTTGGAGTGTTCTCCAGAGTGGGCTTCCCTAAGGAGGTTGTCTCTGACAGAAGTGCAAACTTCATGTCAAGCTACTTAACTGCTATGTGGAAGGAATGCGGTGTCAACTACAAGTTCACCACACCCTATCACCCACAATGCAATGGGCTTGTTGAAAGGTTCAACAGGACCCTAAAAGGGATGATTCATGGACTACCTGAAAAGCTCAGGCGTAGATGGGATGTCCTGATTCCCTGCCTTCTGTTTGCTTACAGAGAGGTCCCACAGAAGGGGGTTGGCTACAGCCCTTTTGAACTTTTGTATGGGCATCCTGTAAGAGGACCCCTGTGCTTGGTGAAGGAAGGATGGGAGAGACCTCTCAAAAAGCCTGCAACCAGCATAGTGGACTATGTACTTGGTCTCCGCTCCAGGGTGGCTGAGTATATGGAGAAGGCATCTGAAAACCTTAAGGCCAGTCAAGAACTCCAAAAAGCTTGGCATGACCAAAAGGCTGTCCTGACTGTTTATCAGCCTGGACAGAAGGTGTGGGTGTTGGATCCAGTGGCCCCAGCAGCACTCAAAGACAAATGGTCTGGGCCCCACACAATTCTTGAGCAAAAGGGAGAGGTCACCTACCTGGTGGACCTTGGAACTCCCAGGAGCCCCCACAGGGTGCTCCATGTCAACAGGCTCAAAGCATATGTCGACAGGAAGGACATGAGCTTGCTCATGGCCATAGATGAGGGACAGGAGGAAGAGAGTGACCCTCTCCCAGACCTGCTCACTCAGAATCCTGATGATGGGTCAGTAGATGGTGTTGTCTTTTGTGGCAGCCTCTCTGAGCATCAACAGAAAGACTGTAAACAGGTTCTTCAGTCTTTCAGACATATGTTCTCTCTGACACCCAGTCAGACCAATTGGTGCACCCATGAGGTTGACACTGGTGACAGCCTGCCAGTCAAGAGTAAAATCTACAGGCAGCCTGATCATGTTAGAGACTGCATCAAAACTGAAGTGCAGAAAATGTTGGAGTTGGGAGTCATTGAACCCTCAGATAGCCCTTGGGCTAGTCCAGTAGTTCTAGTGCCAAAACCTCACACCCAGGGTGGTAAGAAAGAGATGAGGTTCTGCGTAGACTACAGGGGTCTCAATGCAGTCACTAAGACTGATGCCCACCCAATACCAAGGGCAGATGAGCTTATAGATAGATTGGCTTCTGCCAACTACTTAAGCACATTTGACCTGACAGCTGGGTATTGGCAAATCAGGTTAGCTGAGGATGCCAAGCCCAAGACAGCATTTTCAACCCCTGGTGGGCATTATCAATTTGTGGTAATGCCCTTTGGTCTGAAAAATGCACCTGCCACCTTCCAAAGGTTGGTGTAACATGTCCTCACTGGGCTGGATGACTTCTGTGCAGCATATCTTGATGATATTGCTGTCTTTAGCTCCACCTGGGAGGATCACCTGGTCCACCTGAGGAAAGTGTTAGAGGCTCTGCAAGCAGCAGGCCTCACTATCAAGGCCACCAAGTGCCAGATAGGGCAGACACAGGTTGTATACCTGGGCCACCTTGTAGGTGGAGGCCAGGTTCAGCCACTGGAGAGCAAAATACAGTCAATAAGGGACTGGGCTCCTCCAACCACCCAGACTCAGGTTCGAGCTTTCTTGGGCCTGACTGGTTACTACAGAAAGTTTGTCAGGAACTATGGATCAATTGTGACTCCATTAAATGAACTGACAAGTAAGAAAATGCCAAAAAGGTTCAGTGGACAGCAGGCTGTCAAAAAGCATTCGATGACCTAAAGCAGGCCATGTGCACAGCACCTATCCTCAAGAGTCCAGACTACTCCAAACCATTCATTGTCCAAACAGATGCTTCTGAGTTGGGTGTGGGAGCTGTTCTATCTCAACTGAATTTTGATGGTCAAGACCAGCCCATTGCTTTTATAAGAAGAAGGCTGACCCCCAGAGAGAAGAATTGGTCAGCTATTGAGAGGGAGGCCTTTGCTGTTGTTTGGGCCCTGAAGAAGCTGAGGCCATACTTGTTTGGCACTCACTTCGAGATTCAGAACGACCATAAGCCCCTCTTATGGCTAAATCAGATGAAGGGTGAAACCCCCAAACTGCTTAGGTGGTCCATTTCCCTACAGGGGATGGACTTTACAGTGGAACATAGACCTGGTACTGATCATGGCAATGCCGATGGGCTCTCCAGATATTTCCACTTAGAACAAGAAGACTCACCTGGTCAAGGTTAGCTTATTGTCCCAAAGTTTGGGGGGGGGTCATGTAGGAGAGCAGGGTCTGCAATCCTATGGTCACCCAGATTTTTTGCTTTTGTTTCACTGGTTTACGACTTTCTCTGGCTGTGGGCCTGCCAATCAGACCCACAGCCTGGCTGTTCTCTCTCTAAATTACAACAGGTACCCTAGGTGCATTTACCAATTGGTACTGGGCCACCTTATCAGACCCTGTAACTCAGGGCATAGGTGTACCCAGGGCCTACCAGGGGCTGAAGCATGTATTATGCCACCCCTGGCTGGCCTCCTAAATTTGACACAACTGGCTGCATGACAGCTGGGGCAAAGTCGTGTAATCACCCTTTGCTGTAGATATAGTATACCTATATCTAACCCTAAAAATGGACACGCAGATTCCTATCAATCACTCCTATGGCAGGCCTTGACAATCCTGAAGGCAGAGTGCTTGGAATCGTGTGAGATGATGCTCTGGCATGAGCTGAGCCTGTCTGCAGCTTGCGGAACCAAGTCCTAATAGCTGTTCCATGATAACGCATACCATATACTCTTAAGTGCATTATAATCCTCGCGGTTAAATGCTATCTTTGGTATTGCTTTATCAAAACATGTCGAGTAAGGTGTCATACGAATTGGAATACTAACCCCTCGCCAATTCTGGCGACGGGGTTAGCATTCCACCCTTCTAGAGGGACACGACATGTATGTAACTGTGAACCCCGGTTAAAGTTAAACGAAGCCTCAGCTCCACAAAATGGATGCTGCCACCACAGACACGAGTCTGACCTCCTGCTGCTGGGAGTCCTTCCAGCGAGGAGAGCTTGGACAAAGGGTTTCCTGTCCGGGGCGGTGCTAGCACCATCCCAGACAGGGTTTTGTGTATCCTGGGTAGGCAGGGCTTTACAGGAAGGTGACTGCTGAGTGGCACCCCGGTGCTCACTACACATAGGCCGGTCAGAACCAGTTCCAGGGGCACACCGGCCCCTGGCCTGGGGGAAGTCCGGCATGGGAGAGGGGTGTAACCACCCCCCTCCTAGTCCCACCCATAGGCAGGACCTAGTCACCGGGTCAGCCCCTTTTCTTAGTATAAAGATAGGAGCGGGCCCCCTGTTCAAATTAGATCATCTTTGGAATCAAGACACGACTTTCTGCGAAAGGACATCAAGATTTCTTCTTCAAGATTCTCCCTTGTGGCTAAGGAGTAGTCACCCTGCATCCGCAGGCACCATCAAAGAACACTGCGGTCTGCTGCAAGTCCTTCCTCAGGAATCCGACGACACAGCTCGACGAGACCCCGCTTCCCTGGCACCTCTGACCTCTACTCACCTCTACAGCCAAGCTGAGAACCGTGAGTGCGACGAGACCTCGAGGGACCGACGATCGCCAAGACTGCACGACTTCTTCACAACAAGCCCGCCGAGTGTCCCTCTGGTGAGTGCTTTGGGGTCCGAGAAGCCCTGACCCTGAGCAGCTCCAGCACCGAAGTACAGCCTCCCAGCATCTCCACGATCTGCGTGGGGCCCTTCTGCTTTTTGCTGCTCACCGCGTTGTTTGGCTACTAGCCCGCTGGCTTGTGGCCTTCTTAACGACGCCCGACGACATCACTGCTGCTGGTCTGGTTGCTCCAGACTGGCCCTTGCTCCCTTCCAAGAGAGGAGCACCCCGGACCCTCCTGGTCCACTCCAGATGCCATTTTAGGTCCACCGCGTGGGCTTGAATTAGCCAAGGCTTTGTTGCCCAATCCTGGGTCCAGCGACGCCGACAGCTTCATCCATCATGGGACAGCTCGTTCCTCCATCCTGGTCGCCGACAACGCCTCCTGGTCCGTGAGATCTGCAGAGCACAGCGTCGCCCACTCACCTAGTCGAGGTGACTACCATCCGGTGCCCTCCTGGTGCCACCTGACTACTGGCTAGTAGTCACGAACTTGGTCCCCTCTGCTTTCAGGTGTCATCTATCTTCAAGATCCAGGCTTGGATCACTTCGAACTCTCTTCACTGGTCGCCTGCCAGCATCTTTCTTCCAGGCTCCTGGTCCGTCTACGAGGATTCCCGACGTCTTTTGAGACCTATGCAGCTGCAGCCCCTGGGCTAGGTAACTTCGGCATTTCGGTGCCCCAGCATAGCCTCACTATCCAAGGGTCAGAATCCACTTTCGTTTTCCTCCTACCAGGTCGGGTTCGCCCGAGAACACTAACTTTGTCTTTACTAGCTACCATAGACTTTGTCCCGCATCATGCGTGAGAGTGCACACTCTGCACCCGAGTCCCCTGGGTCTCCTAGAAGTAATCTAACGATTCTATAGTCAAGTCCTAGCGATTCCAAAGCCTATTAGTACTGTACTTACCTGCTAGTAATTTCGCATTCCACTTTCAGAGTATATGGTTTTCCGTGCCCCTCGGGCATTTGTATATACTGTGCTAACTTAAGTATTTTCGTAAGAGTTTTGTGTTGTGCTTAGTACCCTGTCCTCATAAAGAGTACAGGGCTGTTGTGATTTTAATAAATACACTGTTTATTTTCATAACACTTGTGTGGTGTCCTTTCACTTGGTGTTCAAGGGGTATATGTGTGGTATAACAGCTGGCTTAACACGCCCTCTCGAGTCTTTAGCCTTAGACTGCTCGTATACACGCTACTAGGATAGCTGGTCTATAAGGTTGACTTACAACCAATCATCAATAAGGGTTGCTGGACTGATACATAGTGTTCACTAGAATAGTGAGCACTGCATATCAGGCCACCTTCTCACATCTGCCTCCTGCGGTGATGCGACATCCGGGCTGGTCAGGACTCGTTGGATGTGTGAGCCCTTGTGGACCACAGTTGAGGCCGGAGGCAGCGTTCAGCGCCGGGCCACATACACATGTTGTCGAAGACCACCGTCACAGAGGTCATCCAATATTCATTCGGACAGGGTCCGTGACTTGAGCAGCAAGAGTTAGTGGCCCCGTATGCACAGTGGCCGGCACAGGCACCCCACAACGGGATGGTGACTTGCGGTCCACTGAGGTAGGGCCCCACAGACTGAGCGGGTCGTGGTGGAGAGTTGCGGGGGACAGTGAAAGGTGTCCTCCAGGGCATGGTGCAGTGGGCAGATGTTATCCAGAAGAAGCAAATGGAGGAGTGGAGTGCCACAGCCTCGTTGCCGACACCAATTCGGTATCAGCTACATGAAGAGGAAAACGACCCCCTAGTCCATAAACTCAGACGCCACCAATGTCCGACCAGAGAGTGTCCATGAATGTTGGGGAACAGGCTTAGTGGCACAGGGGCTGAGAGGGGGTTCACTGAAATCAACTCCTACATTGCTAAATCAAGACTCTGTGACCTACTGGACCGCAGTGTAGGCTGGAGGCAGTGGTCAGCAGTGGCCAACAGCCACGTGTCGTTGACTTGCGATACACAGAGTTAGTGACACTAGGGCAGTTGTAGGTAGTATCCGATCACCTACGTAACAATGAACCTTTTTTCCTCGTGACTGCAACGAAGCATCCGCTTACAGCTCTCCTTGCGTGCAATTATATGTACTGTGGCATTGAAAAATTGATGCTCAGATCCAATTGTACGACCAACTCGACCGCAGTGTAGGCGGTAGGCATTTCCAGCAAGGGGCCACAGAAACGTGTGGTTGTGATGCTATACATAGACTTGGTGTCACCACATCGAAGGGAGTATAGTGATTTAAAGTCTGCTTTGCCATGTGTACTCGGCCATTGCATAATCAAGACTCAGTTCCAAATGTGTGACCTACTAGTACGCTGTGTATGCCGATAGAGTACATAAACGAGAAAGGACTACTGCGGGCCTGTGTCATGGAGGCCATGATGGTCAGAGCAGGCTGCCAGGATCTCGGGCCTCGGACTTGGAGCTTGCACCGGCACGTGGTGGGCCCTCTTTGGCACACGCCAGTGTCGGCAGGTGAGCAGTGAGGCCTTGGTGCGCAGTGGCGGGCAAGTCGGGTTCGGGAAGCAGCCTCCTGCGGTGCAGCAGGCGCACAGGTTCACAGGCAACACCCCTGACGGCGTCGGCCTCATGGCAGGCTGAGGGGCGCCACCCTGGCAGAGACGTTGGGCATTCTGGATGAGAACCATGCCCAGAGCTACGTGCTTTTTATTCACACCCCTACGCTGGCCTGGCGTATACCGGGCCAGTCCACTCCACTCACGCTTACGGGGGGACGTAACAAGCTACATTTCCACGATCTTCCCCACTGGCAGGGGTGATATGGTTGCGTCCACTGACCACTACTGTGTGGTCTGCATACTGCAGTCTAGCCAGCACATCCACGCCACACTTGGCATTGTGTATATTCATATTCATCGGTCACTTGCCTCCTTTGCGCATGTCTGGTCCCCACCTCTTCCCACATTCAGCTATTGTCTGGCTGCGGTGCATTGCCATTGATGGCTTCTGTGCATGGCTGACCCAGGTTCCCACAGTAAGTTGTGCTGTTGTGTCTGGCGGGTGGGCATGTTGTTTGGCATGTCGTATGTGAACTTGTAACGTGTGCATTCCCAGTGTTGTGTGTTGCATGATTGTGGAGTTGAGGTACGTGGTGTGTTCATTTGATACTTGCCAGCGAGCTGTGCATTTCCTTAGGTGCCATCCTGGTAGCGCTGGTTGCTGATAGACTGTCGGGAGATGTAGAAATCATGCACACTGTCTGGGTGGTTGTCATCGACATTAGTGGGGATTTCCCAGGGGTCCACTATAGCCTGCACATTGATGGAATGCATATGCTTTCTGCTGTGGTTTTTGTTTGCAGTGTTGCCAGGGAGCACCAGTAGGACATGTGTGCAGTCAATTGCACCCAAAACATGCGGGAAGCCAGCTATGGCGTAGAAGCCTTGCTTGGTCTCCAGCTGTTCCTGGGCAGTGTGAGGGAAGTATAGGTAGTGGGGTACCAAACTGAAGATGTCTTCCATGACCGTTGTGAGGAACTTTGATAGGGCTGACTGTGAGACTCCTCCGACTCTGGCACTTGTTGGTTGGAGGGTACCATAGGCCAACAAGTGCAGCACGGCCAGCAGCTTTGTCTGAGGTGGGATGTTGGTTGTCTGCTGTGTTGATACCATCAGCCTGGGGCAATGATGTTCAGGATGCGGAGGATGGTTGCCCTTTTGGGCCTGTGGTGAGCAATGTCATTCTCTGGTGTTGGGTCTGTGAGGTTGGTGCGTTTTCAGGGGGGTGCTGTCTTTGCCAGCGCTGCCTCAGTGTTGGTCTGGGGGGAGTTGTGGGGTCCAGTGGGGTGGGGTGTCGTCCTGGGGGTGGTGGCAGTGGTTGTTGTGGCTCTCTTGGGTGTCCGGACTGAATGATCAGTGGCTCCATGGCATCTATTGCCCTTCAGGTGTAGCTCTGGCCTGGTCTCCCTTTTGTGGTGCAGGCTGCCATCTGACTTTACACCAGGCCAGGGCAGGAGTTAATTTCCTGCAGCTGTGGTGTTGATGCGGCTTTTGGCATGAGAATGCCTACTCTGCATCTCATTAGCGATGGTTGCTGGGGTCGTCTGTGGCGATGTTTTTTGCGGCTGCTATCGAGGGTAAACTGGTGCTATGGCCTGTTAGCACCAGCTTGTGAATGGGGTGATAAATTTATCGAGAATTTGGATGCGATAAAGTGCTGTTAACTGGGCGATAACTCCTTTAGAATATGCCCCTTAGTGTCTCAAACCTTCCCATCCTCCTTCCCCGACCCTCACCCGGCGAGTCAGTACCACATCCCGGAACTGATAGTATGGGTAAAGCATCTGTGTAGTCTAGAGGCTACTGTTTTTTTAATAGCAAGTACTCAGTGGTATGTTTGGCAGGGTGCAGAAGTAGCAGGTGTCTCGCAGGACCTTCAGTGAGGGCCTAATGTTTTCCGTACCAGTTCTAGGTGTTGAGATCTTGCAGGCAAAACCATGGGGGTGTTTGATTCTGAGGCAATAAACCTGTCGACCAACGCTTCCCAGGCCCTGGCTGTCTCTAATTTGCCTCTGCCACATCAGGCCTCTCTCAGTAGTAACCTTCCCTCACATCCTACCCATTTTTGCATTTCCTTCCTCCAAGAGGTTAGTCTGGGTCCTCCCAGTGATTTCCAGTGTCTCGCAATTTTGCATCTGGCTAGTACGTAGGCCAGGTCTTGAAAATTTCCTGTAACTTTGGTTTTAGCTGAATGTGGAAACCACCCTAGCAGGCAATGGCCCGGGGAACAGGGGACCTCCCTCTCAATATAAGCCTCGATTGTTGACGTGACCTCCTCCAAAAAGTACGCAGGCAGGGGCACTCCCAGAACATCTGCATTATCTGTGCTTCTTTTCCCTACATCGGGGCAAACTATCTCTTCTACCTGAAAATATCTCCTTATCCTCCTATGATCTGTGAAGGATATAGTAGTTAATTAACTTAAATTGCGCGTTTCTTGAGACTTTTGGTGTCTGCTCCACAAAGATGTCCCAGTTTTTGCCATGGATTGGAATTGTCAAGTCTTCCCTCCACTGTGTCCTCGGGCGCTCCGGAGGGTGCTGGAGGTCACTGCATATTGATTTAAGAGACAAGACGGACCAACTGCCTTAAATTAAACTCGGACAAAACGGAGGTATTAGCCTTTGGGAGAGAGACCTCCTTCTGGAATGCATCCTGTTGGCCGGCAGAGTTGGGCAACCTTCCAAAGCTGGTGCAGAAGGCTAAAAACCTGGGAGTCTTATTTGACACAAAACTGTGTTTTTCTGCTCAAATTAATGCAGTAATATCGGGAGGCTGTTTCATGCTGTGTGAACTCCCAAAAATCCTCCCTTACATTCCCTTCGACCTGCAAAAAACTGTGATGATGGTCCTCCTCACATCCAAAATGGACTATTGTAACTCCCTTTATCTAGGGGCTTCTAAATATGTGCTAAGAAAATTGCAATCTCTTCAGAATTCTGTAGCACAGACACATCTGAAAATTCCTAAATGCAAACTGTATCCTATTTCCTGCATGATCTGCACTGGCTGCCTGTGGAGAAAAGGGTGTCTTGCAAGGCACTGTGCCTTATGCACAAGGCGCTTTATAAGACAGGCCCGTCACATTTTCAAGAGCGGTTCTCCTGGTATGTGCCCAGCAGGAGCCTTAGATCCAGCTGCACATTTATGGTTACGGTCCCTAGAATCAAACAAGCCAACTGGGGTGGCAGAACGCTAGCCTATCAGGGAGGAAAACTATGGAACTCTCTCCTCCTGGCTCTCCGCGCACAGCCAGCGCTGCAGGTGTTTAGGAAGCAGCTGAAGAACTGTCTGTTTCCACATTAAGTCAATGAGGTCACCTGGTCTTTCCTCTCCCCCCTATAAACCTATGACTCCCTCGATTTTTCTGGGCTGAATCTGCTCAGCACTAAGACACCCTCGGGGCATGCGTGCTTTATAAAATAATCTCATTAATTGATTGAGTCATTCATTCACAGGAGACCTTCTTAATGCTGCCTGTCGATAAGGCCACATAGTGGCAACATCTGAGTGTCGGTGGTTCAGGTGACCCAGTGCCGCAGTGCTTCCCTAGCGCCGACGTGAGAGCTCTGTGTAGGAGGAAATGGCCCTGGGGCAAGTCAAATTCTGCTCTAAATTCTTCAAACGGGAGCCATTCTGAATTCCTTAATAGATCTCCTACTTTTGGCGCTCCTGCTACAGCCCAAGCATTGAGTCCTGCCAAGCATCCTTCATGAGCGAGCTGCTGTAACATGAGGCGAGGAAGGTCAGGGGACTATGGTATCTTACCACGTGTTATTTGCATACACCTAGTCCAGCATCGAGTAATTTCCCTGAGCTCCCCAGTGTCTCCAGGGGTGGGCCGCCACACTCTCAGTAGTACCTTAATAAAAACTGAGGTTGCTGGCGCGAATGGGTTTTTAATAGAAACCGAAGTTGCTGGCACAAATGGGTTTGGAGTCCTGTCCGGGTTTCTCTGGGTCGCCCGCCACTGGATAAGCCAGTTTAGTTGCACCACTATAAAGTAGACCTCTTGCAATTGAGTGAAGTTAAATTCCACTAGAGACTTCTGCTTCACACAAGCTGCTATCAGACCCCAAACATTGCATGTTACTCAGGATTTGTAGTTGTCATTGTGCATTGTCACCTTTTTGTCTTATGTGATCTTTCAATGGCAGTTTGAGGCCTAAAATGAAGACTAGAAACTTCAGTTGATTTGCAATAACCAACTTAGTTCCTAGAGGGTTTAGGCCTAGGACAGGTTTATGAGTAAAAATACAGTGTGCGTTTTAGGCCAAGAATCAAACACTTTGTTTTCTTTAGTTTTAGAGATTAAAAATGGTTAGAAAGCCATGCTTGCATCTTCCTGAGGTCCAATTTCAAAATTTCAGTGTCTTGTTTGGAGCTCATTTTCAGAGAGTACCATCAGGGTGCTGATGGACAATTAGACTGATATTGCTTGGTTCTTTCTTTAGAGGTTCTAAGTATAGGTTGAAAAGTGTTATTGCCGGAATTGGAACCTTGTGAGCAGTAGTGGCTGCTACCAGACGGGGCTGAGGGTGTGGGGGTAGCGTAAGGGGAGTGAATTAAAAATAAATACATTTTTTTTAAAAACACTTACCCGGATTCAGCCAGTCTCCACCTTTCCTCTGTCCTCACAGTCCTGTTCCTGGCTTCTGTGGAAGCAGGAAGCACCGAGGCTCGCCTGAGCCAATCACAACGCTGCAGTGCAGCATTGTGATTGGTCTGAGTGCTGTGGTTTGGTGCTCAGACTGGGATTGTGAACCTGGGCATGTTCTCCACTCAGACTGTGATGCAGCCTGGGTGGAGAACATGCAAAGTGTGCATGACATTTTGGCTGGCCCGAAACAGCAGGCCAAAATGTCATGCGCACTAAGAAGCCCCTACCACTCTTTCCCCAGCCTCAAAACAGCCCAGCCCAACCCAAACAACTGAGCCAATACTTATAAATAAAATGATAATAACGTTAAGTTATTAACATTTTATTTTTCTGTGTTTTAATTGCTCACTCAGTGAGCAGCGGGACGACGCTCCTACGCCTTAGCCGAGGAGTCGCCATGGCTTCTGAGACACCTTTGTGGAGGGAGGGTGGAGCATTTGACAAATGTTTCCCGATGTTAACTGTGTTCAATCTGTATGTAGAATTGTAGCATGGTCCACCATATCACTTCACTGACCATCTCAGCAATCACCAGCTCCTCGACCTCAGGCGGTCCTAATTCAGTCACAATCACAGTACTGAAAGAGCACTCATTGCCACTACAGATGACATCCGCATAATCCTTGTCAGAGGAGACATGGCAGCCCTCATTCTCCTTGACTTTCCTGCAGCATTTGGCCCTGTCCATACCTCATTCTCATCAGGCGCCTGCACGAGATTGACATCTCCGCTGAATCAACTCCTTCTTGATGACTAGAGCACAAGCTTTCAGCCAGGCATCTTACTACTCAGAAGCCCACAAACTCATCTACAGACTGTCTAAAGGTTCATCTCTCAGCCCCACATGCTTCAATGCATACATGATCCCTATGGCCACCATCATCCTCACACACGGCATCAACATCTTCTCCTACGCAGATGACACTCAACACATACTCTCCCTCTCAGACAAGACCCCCAGCACAAGAAACAATTTCACTGCCTGCATAACAGCTGTCTCAAGCTCAACACTGGTAAGACAGAAGTAGTTATCTCAGCAAGAACACCTCACCATAGAACTCAACTGGTGGCCGGCCAAACTCATAATCATTGATAGCAAGCTGGACGTGACCGCACAAGTCAACGCCATCACTGCCTCCAGCTTCTACAACATTAAAATGCTGGGGAAGATCATCAAATTGCTCCCAAGCAATTGCAGAAAAACTGTCCCTCACACCTCAGCCACCAGCAAGTTGGACTATGGGGACACTCTCTATGTTGCAAGTACCAAGCAGTTAACTAGAAAACTAACCTTCCACACAGAAATCACACCCCAACATACCTCAGGCAACTGTACTGGCTCCCAATACACAAACACATTCAATTCAAACTCCTCACACAGACATTCAAAGCACAAAACAACTCAGGTCCCACCTACCTGAACAGTTGCATCGCCTTCCACCAATCACCCAGACACCTCTGCTCTGCAGGCCTCTTACTCACACACATCCCATACATGCACAGAGCCAGATCAGGAGGGCAAGCATTCTCGTACATCATTCCTAAAGTGTGGAATGGCCTCCCACTCCACTTCAGAGCCTCCTTTTCTATTCTTGAATATTGCAAGAAGCTTAAGACCTGGCTTTTCAATTAACCAATCTACCCTAGGCAGGGCTAGTAACCCACACCTGGTCAGCGCCAAGATATGTCTGCAAATTATAGTGCTGTTTACAAATACACTTAAAAACATAACTTAACAAAATCTGTAAGAGGGTCGAAGAGAACTAGTATGCATCTTTCTCCTTTGTCCACGATTTTCAGAGACTTGTTAATCCTACAATCCTCCCAAAAGTCTGATTGGTTTGAGTCAAGGTGTCTTTCCATTGGGTGTTTACACAAGGTTCTAATGTTTTGCTTACGAAGGGGAGCTCTGTCTCAGTTCTGTAAATGTTGAATTGATCCATGTATGGTAACTGGTTATTTTGTACGGGCAAGACCTGTCCTTTTTTCAGGCACTCGGGGAATCATACAGATTGGAGAGGCAGCTAATAATCTGCAACCAAGAGGTTGCTGTATGTGTGATTTGGGATTTTTTTTAAAGAGGCAGGCATACGATCATCAATGTGAGGACAGGCATGGATTTCATTTTTTGTTTTTAGAGGTTCTTCTGATAAATGTCAAATGTACCACACTTGTTAGAGAACAACTTCTTTTTCAGAAGTGATGTCTTGTTTTGCTATTATATCTTTCCTGAAGTTATTTGTTGTTTTGTAAAATATTTTGGCAATTTTTATTTTGAAGTGATGCTGAGGAGATGCTGCTGTGTTCCAGCTGTTTTGTTGAGGAAGTGGAATAGTTTCTTTGGTGTACTTTTTTCTCACTAAACTCAGGTTAAAGGAAGGAGAATTTGGCTTTTAGGATTCTTTTTATACATCTTCACTGCTGTTTGAGCATTTAGATCAGAGATGGATTTGTTTTTATGTCATTTACTTTCCATTGCTTCATCAATTTTCTCTTCTCCCTCTAGTCTTTGGATAACCACAATACTGATAGAGTAGTTTACTCCCCTTTTCGATTGCAAAGGAGTCACTTGTTCCAATATGTTAGCTTTTAAGGTATTGTAATGAATGTTTTACTAATTCATGTCATTACAGTAGACGTAATTGCTAGAGGCATTGGATGAGATAAAGGGTAACGTTGTTGCATTCCTTCACTGTACGTTGTGTCACAACATCAAATTAATGCAGTCTTGCACTCTGGCTGCTGGTGGGCCAACTGCCAGCATCTGGAATCTTGGTGTACGTCCTGGTCACAAAGGTTCTTGTTGGAGGGTCACGTTTTAATATCCAAAATTAGTTTACCATTTCTACCATGCACAGTCAGTAAGTAAGAGCACACACACACATCCCTTGAACCCCCTGCACATAGGCCTAAGCCAAAGCCCACTGACTCAAGTTACCTTCTTTTGATAATAAAATCTACTAGGCCCGATGCTCTCGAAAATGCATTTCTTTCGTGCACCACACAGTGATGTAGCTCAGACTACCGCAGAGCCACAGAAACTTTCCACAGTTACAAGTACGGGCGCATCACACCCACACACGGGACCAGCTGGTACACCCTTGACATTTCACAAGTATCGTTTGCTTCATTTTTAGGTTTCGCCTGGGCCGGAGCACTAGTGCTCCGCCTAGGTGAAATCTTATGTCCTACATTGTGGGGCTTAGTCCCGCCTCTGTCTTCCATTGGCTAGCTCCATAAATGGAGGCTAGCCATTGGACGGCATCGTTGTCAATCACTTTTTCCCGGTCAGAACGCAAATCGTGGGCGTTTCTGACTCTTTTTTTAAGTCCCGCCCCTTGTTGCCGTGTGTCCCGGGCCGCGCTGTGATTGGCTGCCGACCCGGGACACCCCGTGACGTCATTCCCCAGGCCACGCTGTGATTGGCTGCCGGCCCGGGACACCTCCGTGACGTCATTCCCTGGGCCGCGCTGTGATTGGCTGCCGGCCCGGGACCTGACTTGTTTTTCTGAAGTGCTTTCTTTGTGCATTCCTCCCGTTGCCCACCATGACGCTCGATTTGGCCGCGTGGAGTGGACCGCTGAGCCTCACTGAGGTGGAAGAGAAGCCGATGCATCCTCTCCAGGTCCGCTACGGGAATTTGGAGTTGGACGAGCAGGGGAAGGTGCTGACCCCCACCCAGGTAACGAAGGGGGGCCGTTCCAATAATAGAGTGCAGTTCGGCAACTGTCCCCTTCACTAGCAAGAAGCTCAAATGCTCCTCTCCCCGTTCTCTGTATTCTCATTACTCACTGTATACTATCATTTTAATGGTATCCTGTACCCCCATATCCCCCCAAAAAGTATTAGCGTGTCTCATGAATCGGCACCCAAGCGACCTTGGCCCCTGTCACTTTCGGGTGTTTAAGGGCAGACAAGTTACCCTGCAATAGCCAATGTGTACTAGTTCTAGCTTGATAGCAATTCGCGGGCAGTGACAGGGCTTCTCTGCTTTTTTAGAGCACGTAAATGCTAGAAACAGGGCTATCGCACCCGCTGCGTTCTTGGCTTCTAAAGGCAGTGCTGCAGGGCGGAGCTCGTAATTATTTAATACCTCAGGTTAAGAAATTATGACAGTGACTAATCGAACTGGCACCTGCAGGGAGTTCCTATTGTACGTGCTTCCTTCTCACTCTACTCAGCAGCATTAGATGTGCACGAGAGCGTGGGGCGCTAATTTTACTCACGATCATGTGTCAGTTGCCACCTAGCAAGACACTGACGCATAAAGAACATACCGCTCGGATGCCAAGTAAAACTGATCTGAGACGTGTACCTGGAGTGTTCTGTAGTGGAAAGATGGGTGTACGCTTGCTCGCCGAGTATTAGCGACCTTTGGCAAATACAGTATTATGTTTGGGTGACTGTCGTGTTAAAGGTATCTTGGCACCGGTATGTACGTCGTTTACCTATCATGGGTTGAGCCTTCTCAGAATCCAGCAACGTGACTAGCCTCAGTGGAAACACTTCAGGGGAAATAGCCACACAAGAATAAGAGGTGAGCACATCCGAAAGCACTGAGTTGGCAGAGCACCAAGCCTTTTCATATCCTCATTTTCCTCTGTGCAGACCTCCCAGCTGTAAATGTTTTCATGCGCTGTACTCTACTGTGTGCTGCATTTGTGTTTGCTGGGTAATCATTTTTCATGATGCAGTTGCAGAGGTTGCTGCTTTCTCGGATCACATGTTTTTTGGCCGCGCCATTCTTAAGTGTTGCTTGTTGGTCCCTAAATCTGCTATAACGGAGTTAGAATAAGGGCTGCAGGACTGGTTTATTTGTGCTTTGGATCGTAGTGCTGCAGAGGTTGAGGATTACGAGCCAAAGTATACACTGTGCTGAGCGGCGGTGCGGAAGAATGGTGGAGATCCACTTCCTACCTGGGCACGTCCCGGTGTTAGAGGTGAGGGGGTGGTGGTGAAATTTGGCATTTTGCTAGTTTGGCCAGCACATATATTGAAAGGGGGTGTGAACTGCTTCTACGCCTACCTGACTAACTATACTCGTTGTTGACTGTATCACCTTATTTGCCATAGTGCCCCTCCCCATTGAACATTACCCCTCGTTTAACACTTTTTGATTACAGCTTCGATGTAATCATCACTTGTTTTGAGCCTGTTGAGGATTGTGCGTTGCTTTTTTAGTGGGACATGCTGTCGTGATTGACTTTGTGCTTGCTGTTGGTTCGGTTCCTGCTTGCAGTAAAATCATTTTTGGATATGTAAACTAAAAGGAAATAAATCAGTCTCAGAGCCACAGAGTCACAGATTACAAATGCAGCGGAACGCTTCAAACAGACCTACTGAAAACACATAAAATAACTCAAAGAGAAGAAGGAAATCTGCACTGGAGGCCTGGGTTTAATCATTTGCTTCAGAATCACTAATTCAGAGGTTGGTGACTCCAGTACTACTATTGACCACTGATCACAACTAGGGGCTAACTCTGTTTCCGATGAAAACCCCTGTTGTGCCTGAAACGGATTTAAATCAAGACTGAAATTACGCTTGTTATTTGCCCATGCTCAAATTGCACACCCACAATGTTTGCCAATAAATGTTAATCCGGTAAAATCATGATGAGTACCTTCATTGCAAATGGTGTAAAATTCCGATTTGTACACCAAGGTGAAAAAAAAATATCACTTTACATTAGCACATAGGCATCTGGTTAGGGGTGCAATTTTCCACTCGAATCAGAGTTCGATGAAGAACACGATTAGTATGCTATTACCCGCCTTAGGTGTGCACAAACAGTGCTGTCTGTTATCAGCCACGGGTGGAAACACACTCACTCCCTCTCACACACAAACTCTCACACACACTCACTTATTTTTGCAGCGAGATTGCTGACGTTTCTTTTATTTGCAATGTCAAGATTAGGGAGAGCTCCCACAGGGCCTGGGCGCATGACGACTTCTCCATGAATTGTTCTGTGGAAGAGACACAAGGGGGCACTGTGCTTGCTTCCCTGCCCCATGGCTGTGCTTGCTTCCCTGCCCCATGGCTGTGCCTGCTTCCCTGTCCCATGGCTGTGCTTGCTTCCCTGCCCCCTGGCTGTGCTGGCTTCCCTGCCCCCTGGCTGTGCTTGCTTCCCTGCCCCCTGGCTGCGCTTGCTTCCCTGCCCCCTGGCTGCGCATGCTTCCCTGCCCCCTGGCTGTGCATGCTTCCCTGCCCCCTGGCTGTGCTTTCTTCCCTGCCCCCTAGCTGCGCTTGCTTCCCTGCCCCCTCGCTGTGCTTGCTTCCCTGCCCCCTCGCTGCGCTTGCTTCCCTGCCCCCTCGCTGCACTTGCTTCCCTGCCCCCTCGCTGCGCTTGCTTCCCTGCCCCCTCGCTGCACTTGCTTCCATGCCCCCTCGCTGTGCTTCCTTCCCTGCCCCCTCGCTGTGCTTGCTTCCCTGCCCCCTCGCTGTGCTTGCTTCCCTGCCCCCTCGCTGTGCTTGCTCTCCTGGGTGTGTGGGTGTGTGTGGCTCTGGGTGTGTGGGTGTGTGTGGCTCTGGGTGTGTGTGGCTCTGGGTGTGTGGGTGTTTGTGGCTCTGGGTGTGTGTGGCTCTGGGTGTGTGAGTGTGTGTGGCTCTGAGTCTGTGGGGCTCTGGGTGTGTGTGGCTCTGGGTATGTGGGTGTGTGTGTGTGGCTCTGGGGTGTGTGTGTGTGTGTGTGGCTCTGGGGTGTGTGTGTGTATGTGGCTCTGGGGGTGTGTATGTGGCTCTGGGAGTGTGTGTGTGGCTCTGGGTGTGTGTGTGGCTCTGGGTGTATGTGTGTGTGTGTGGCTCTGGGTGTGTGTGTGTGTGGCTCTGGGTGTGTGTGTATGTGTGTGGCTCTGGGTGTGTGTGTGTGGCTCTGGGTGTGTGTGTGTGGCTGGCTCTGGGTGTGTGTGTGTGTGGTAGTAATTGCTGTCTGCTGAGCTCGTCCAGTAGGGTACAATAGGTCTTACATTTGGGAGAGATTAAGCTGTTGGCAATGTAAATTACAATGCCATTTTTATCTGTTTTCAAAACCAACACATAAATAAAATTTTTGTCATTTACAATGCCAATAGCTCCAACTTTTACAAAGGCGAAACCGTTGCATTGTAAATGCTTGTTTTAGTATGAAATGTTCCAAGCTCGCTCAGATGAAACCGCAGCAGCACCTTGCGATGGCAACACCTGCCTTTAAGTTCCGGTATTTTTAGAGATATGTACGCTACATATATTCTTCGTTTATATTGACAGACCACCCGCCCAAACACCTGACACACTGGCCTGCCACTTCCGTGTTCTCAAGACTTTAGCACCACTACTATAGGAGTGTGGTCATGCTGTAGGCGTGCGGTCAAGCACCTGCACCATTACCTACATCAATGCGGTCTGACCATTTTTGCTCTGAACAGGTATAACAGGCCCAGTACACCGCTTAGGATCAGAACTCTCCTGCGAGTGCTTGGCACAAGAGTGGGTTCCCCGGTCGGCCATTTACCTGACTTGGGACTTCAAGCCTATTTCTCAGGTGGTACCTCCCAATCTAAATAACCTATTTGCCTTTTTTTAAATCTCTCTGATTATTCTCAGTATTTTTCATCCACACCCAATTCCTTGCATTTAGGGTCTATTAAAATGATAAATCTCGCATGGCTAGTTTACTGTAGAAAGGTTTGACTCTAGGCACTAGAATTTCATAGTGTGCTTTGTATCTTTGACTCTCTAAATGATTATAATTATGCCTTTTTTAGCAGATTCTCATTCCAGCTTTTCTTCTCGAATTTTGAGCATTATAAATATAATCATGTGTTCTATTCCTGACGGACTGAAGTCAGGTTTCTTAATGGTTTTTGCTTAGCTATATGAAATGATATGCATTTATTGATATGGTTGTGATTTAACGAATAAAAGTGCCACTTCAACATGGCTCTTCGTCATTTTATATCTTTCTTACTTGTTTCTCAGTGAAGAGGTGCTTCGGTGGCTTGTGACCACAAGTGACCACACCCAAAGGGCATTTAGCTCCCTTTGTCATTCTACACCAATTTTCCAGCAAAATACCACACATTCCATTCCGTAGTACAATTCACACCAAACAATGCCAGCTCCTCCGCTATGGCAGAAGAGCGTCACCCTCCGCCAAACTCAAAAGTTGAAAAATAAAACGATAATAATATTAGCTTATTATCGTTTTATTTTTCAACTTTTACATGCTGCGTCCTAGGGTTGGGCTGTCGCAGGGCAGTCAGGAGAGGGAGTAATGGGCGGCATTGCTATTTGTGAGCATGTGGGTTTGGCCTGCCATCTCAGACCAGCCAAACCCACATGCGCACTGAGCTGTCTCCGCCCCATCTGCATTGCTGGGTTAGAGACAGCAAAGCACAGGCTCCCAGTCTCTCTGGGAGAACAAATTCCCAGCACTAATGCCAATCCTGACACTGCTTTCTAACATGAAATCAGTGTCAGGATTGGCTGCAGGGGAGGCTGTGCTGCAATGAGAAGAGGACACAGAAATGAGCGTTGGGCGGCAGGTAAATTTTTTTCTTTTTCTTTTGAAATGTTTGATACCCTTTTCCCGTCCCTCCACCAGCTTCCCGTCACTCCTGGTCCCCCCCAGCTCCTACCCTGCCCGCCACTAAGCCTGCACAGCAGCCGCTACTGACACTAAAACGACACTAATTACATTACAAATAACATTGTAAGATTAAATGAATTGAAAAGAGAAAGAAAAAACAAAAACTCATAGCTAAAGATAGCTAATGATATGCATAAAATTCAAAACCCATGGATAATCATCAGGACAAAAAAAATATATATATATTGCTTGGTTGCTGGCGGCGTGTTAGGTGTTGGCTCGCCTCTGAGGAAGTTCGAGTATTGAACGAAATGCATAAGGAAAAAGCCACATGCTGTTCGACAAAGAATAAATATCTGCAAATAGAAAAGTCAAGTGTGCGACTCGTCTTTCCTTCGTGTGGAGGAGTGTTGGAGAATAAATAACGGCTTTGTTCCGCCGTAGAGTTAACGCACCACCCAAAGAGCGCCACAACGTTGCAAATGAACCGTTTGTGAGACGTGGAAACACATAAGAGCAACAAGGTGCCACCAAGGACCGTCTTTGGTAAGGGCTTTACATCCAATTTTGAAAATGAGTTTGATTTAAATTGACTGATTACGCTAACAATATTAATGAATTATGGAAAATGAAATCCGTAGCAGCATGTTTCAAGACACTGCCCATTGGAGGGTTTTTTAAATGGACATGTCACTTAAGCACCACAAGCCCCAGGCATATAAAGTCCATCTGGAGACCGAAAAAAAAGATGATTGAGGCAGTGGTTACTGGCAGCGTGTTAGTTGTTGGCTCGCCTCTGAGGAAGTTCGAGTATTGAACGAAATGCATAAGGAAAAGGCCACATGCTGTTCGACAAAGATTAAATATCTGCAAATAGAAAAGTCAAGTGTGCGACTCGTCTTTCCTTCGTGTGGAGGAGTGTTGGAGAATATATATATATATATATATATATATAATGCTGGGCATTTTTTGGTACATGTTTATACGGCTGCTCCAGGCCGTAGAGGGATCGCACCGTCCGAAGAACCTCATGGATGCGGACAGGGGGAACCCTCACCCTGTAAATGGTACTGTGATTTGTAATTTAACAGGCAAAGTCCGATTCGGGAAGCCTAATGGAGGGCTTGAAAAACATTTATCCTGCAAACAATCGTGGGCAAGATACCCACTGGAGGGGATAAATAGTGCTTAAATGGACTACGCTGCCCAAAATGCAACAAACTCGGCAAACCGGAAGCCAATTAATGAAATGGGCGGCGAGTCATGCACTTCACTTTTTCCTGCTCACGAGGCCTCTGAAGAGATGGTGAAAGTCCATCGAAACGCGTCAGGCCACAGGATGTATCACGGAATCGGAAGCTGCCTGTTTCTTTTAAATAAGGATGTTTCCTTCATCGCAGTGTTGTGCGGCCTCAAATGCTGGGCATTTTTTGGTACATATATATATATATATATATATATCATTATAATGATATAAAATGCTACTAAAATAATCATACCATATATGGTTAATTAATACAACTGATAATCTTTGAACCTTAAAGGGGGATTGCATTTCCATTTGATACCATGATGTTTATTTCCATACTTGACATCTCCAATTTTGGGAATAATTTTTTTCATTGAAGAATTTGGCAGAACTGTGGCCTTTCTCAAATTCTAAACAATGCCATCAGACAGTTCAACCACTAGTTCATCAACTCTCACTCTCAATGGTTCAGAAAACGTAGCTGATCAAATTTTGAGAAACCCCCCTTTTCCTCATCCATACCCAGTCACCCACATAATCTCCAGATAATTTATTCACATATGTCATGGTTCGCACCTTTTGTTGTATATCCGGAAATCACAGACTCAAACCTTGTTTCACATTGTCACTACCAATTATGTCAAAAACTTTTAACATCCACTTTTGTTTCAAATTACATATTGCAGCCCTGCCCCCCACCTTTCCAAATGTGATGATTCTACCACCAACCTAGGCGTGGTGTGATATGACTAAACCATTTCTTCAAGGATTTGTTTGCAATCCTTCCCATTAGCCAGAACAAGCTGTAACTGCCCATTTAACACTTTTATCCACCTTTCCAAAATGCCATTACTTTGTAGATAACACTTTGACATGCACTTTTTTTCAAAGCCATGATCGGACAAGAAATTCTATATCTCCAAAGATTTAAATTGCGCACCATAATCAGTAACAATGCTTTTGTAAAAGCCCTCTCTTAAAAAAACATCTTTCATAAAGTCAATAACATTTTTGGTTGTGACTTGTCTCACCACTTTCACCTCAGGCCATTGCGACATCTGATCAATCATTAGAATACAAAAGATCTGTTGTTTGGATAGACAAATAGGACTCGCAATATCCAAGGAAATTCTTTCTCAAACTAGACATTGGTAATTTAACATACTCTAATGTTTTCTGAGATTGATCACTTGTAGAACAGTCTATTCAAGATCTCACTTTCCCCTCTACCTGCCTGTATACTCCTGGTCACCAAAAATGTACTGATGTAAGATGTTTTTGTGAAAGAGGGTGCTCCCAAAAGCATTGTTATTGATAATGGTTAAGCATGGGCGAATTTTGCGAATCTGGCGTTCGCGAATTTTGCGAATTTGCAAACTCGCAATCCGCGAAATCTGCGAATTCTCGCGAATTTGCGGATTTTTTTTTGTGTTCGCAAGGGTTTCTGCCAGTTCGCGAGGGTTTGGTGCCAGTTCGCAATCGCGAACTTACTTGTCGGCTCGCAACGGTCGCGACTATGTTGTTTCTACGTCTGGTTCATCATCACAGGTACCCAGCACCCTCTGTTTCACCACTGCCACCCTCTGTTTCACCCATGCCACCCTCTGTTACATCAATGCCACCCTCTGGCTCATCATCACTGTAGATTATGGGGGGGGAAAGCAAGCACACCTGCCCTGCTTCAACTGACATGAATTAATTTGGGGTTAGTTTATTAATGTGTCACTGTTTTAAAATTCCAGGTCTGGCACCTGCTTCCTTATCAGTAATTTGCTTTCTGTTGCAGTGCAATTTTTTTCCAGGACCTTTGTGGCCTACTTGTAGCTATTCTATGAGCCTGCTGTGAGGGTCAGAGCAGGGTCATACAATTGTTGCAACTAGCAACTGAACTCTGAAGGGGCCCCAGTCAGGAAGCACTACAGGGAATGGTTACTAATGATGAGTTTGAACTCTTGCACCTGCCGAGTGCTTTCAGTTTTGCAAAACTCGTTTTTCTGCAATTTCGCGGGATTCGCGGGTCGCGAACACGCACGAGATCGGATTCGGAAGCCGCGAATTCGTGCGAATATGCGATTTGTTTTTTTGCGGCGTGTTAGTTTGCAAGGTTTTGTGCGTTTTCGCGAGCCGCTTGTAGCGCAAGGCGCGAAGTTACCCTCGCGGTCGTACAAGGGCGCGGCCATCTTGTTTGCATGACGTATTTCCGTTTCCGGGCGCGAAGTGTAATCTCTCAAAGTGTGCGGCTCGCCAGTACAATTTCGCGAGGAAAATCTCGCGCGAACTTACCCGCGCGGTCGTGAACGGGCGCGGCCATCTTGTTTCTCATTCATTGCTATGGTTCTGGGCATGCTTTTTGTATCCTCTCTAAATCTCTGCCATCCTTTGCTTGTTTGAAGTTTTTTTTATCTATTTTACTTATTATCTATCCCTCTATTTTTCTAGCCCTATATTTTTGTGTTTAATGCTACTTTTGGTTAATTTTAAACTACTTTTTTAAACTCTTTTCTTTTCTTCTCTTCCCTATTCTATTTTCTTTATTCCTTTCCGCCCAGACCATGGTGAAGGGAGCCGGGAAGCATCCCGAGAAGAGGAAGGGTCCCGCACCCCGTGCCCGGCTCCCGTGCGGGCGTTTGAGGGGGGAGCAGGTCATACCCCGGGAGATCTTTAGCCCGGAGGAGGTGGCCGCACTCATTTTTTATGTTCAGCGCCGCCTCCCCAGGACCATCATGGCAGGCGGCAGGATCGGTGTCGGGTACGGGATCCGGGAGCGCCGGAAGCGGTGGGAGAAGGTGTGCCGGGCCATGTACCACCTCTCTCCGGTCCAGCGCACCTACAACCAGGCCACCCACTGCTGGACGGATGTCCTGGACCGTGAACTAGATCTGCTCGACCTGCTTGGCCTTGAGATCCCCGGGCTTGGTGAGTAGTAGTAGCTATTTCTTTACTACTCTGTTTTCTCCTGCTGTGTGTTATTATATTGCAAATTTTTGTTTTTTACCAAGAGCAATAATGCTGCTCATTACATTGTAGGTAAATTATATTTCAAAATCTTCTGTGCATTTCAGGTGCACTGCTCTCCTTCTCAGTAGTGTTGCTACTATGCTTATTTGTTTTCGATTTTGTGTTCATTTCATTGGCCTGTGAAATTATGTATGAGTGTAGTTTAAAGAACTGCGTAATGCTACACACTAAGGTTCAGATTTTTAATTACCGGCGCATCCCTGCAAAGTAGCAGGGATGCGCCAGTAATTGTGCGCCACGCCACCATCACCCATGGTGCGCCGTATTTACAATGCGGCGCACCATGGGCCCAAAACATCACCAAAGCGTTACGCATCTGTGCCTTAAAGGCGGCGCATTGCTGGAGTTGCGTCGCAACGATGGCGCAGCTCCATCAATGCTCTGGGGTGCCCTATCTCCCCAATGCTGCATCAAGCCATACGTCTGCTTCAAGCAGGCGCATGGTTTGAGTCACGCATCATTGTCGTTAAAGTGAGTGATTGAAATCTTGTAGATTTCCCTCAGCCACTTTTAGGATGCGTTCCTGCGCAGGAACGCCCTTCCTTGTGCCAGAACGCCCCCTGATGGCGCAGGGCTTTACAACGTGATGCATCTCCCATATGCGTCACGTTGTTAATATACGCCGCACCATTGCGCCTCTTTTGTGCTGCCGCTGCATCACAAAAGTCACGCAACAATGGAGCAAAAGAGCCGCAAGGGGCTTCTAAATCAGCCTCTACAGACTCAAGTCCAGTCCTTCCTTTGTACACATGGTGATAAGAAGAAATAGTGGTGGTGGATTGATAGTTTGAGTATTTTAATGACTGGTTAATGTAGTAGGAAACTTTAGTGTTGTCGCTGATATGCAATCACGATGGACTTTGTCTGTCACTTCGCGTGCTGCGGACTGCTGCCTGCCAATCCTAGGCAAACCTTTTTAGTACTTTGTTTAGTGAGTCACATAAGAAGTTTCCAATTCGACGGTCCGCCAATCAAGTAATACTAATAACGTAGTAGACCACATGAGATTGGTCAATAATATATCCTGTGGAATAGTTGTCTATTTGCTATTTCGCCAAAATATTTTGTTAGTTCTTTTGAAATGTTTGATTTGGTTGACAAATATCATCCATGTTTTCTGTTTTTCTTTCTTTCATGTTGTACATCAGCTCCCCCCAGGGGCAAGAGGAGGACACAGGAGGAGGAGGAGGGTGCTGTTCAGGATGCAAGCCAGGATCGGGCAGGCGAGGGCTCCTTTGCTGGCCCCAGTAAGTTTTAATTTTATTATAGAGTACTTATTTTTTCCGAGCGTTCCTCATTCGATTTTTTCTAAATCGTCTTTGATCTTCTTGTAGACTGGATCTAAATTCTTATCCTGCCTCGACTATGACTCCGTGTGGTATTACTAGATTATTCTTATTAGTCTGTCTGTCGAGCTAACTAAGATTGCACATTTGGCAATTCCATTGGACTCCTATTCTAGTCAGCAATAGCTCTATGCACTGAGTGCAGTCCTCTGGGATTGTCCATAATGTCTTTTCAAGTCTTCTAAATGTTTATGCTTTGACAATTGCCAACAATAAAAAGGTGAATGACCACCAAGAAAGAATAAGATACTACTTTACTTTTGGTTTGGATAGGAGGACAATCCATTCTACTACTGTTGCAGGGACAAATCTGCACAAACAGAACTATGGACACTAAATAATGCATTGCTTAGCTTATCAATTATAATAGGTGCTGTTAGACTTTCCACATACCTCAGTGATAACAGACTTTGTAGTTAAACCCCGAATCTCCTTACTGACTAGATAGTGTGGCAGAGTCATTTAGCTCCCAAAGTCACCGATGATTGATCCCCAATGATGTCAGAGGCACAGACTCATGCTTGCAAAAATTCCAAAACCTTTAGCTCATCCACTCTAGTCTTGAGGACCAAAAACCACAGAGTCTATTTAAGTTTAAAAGCTTTATTAAAAGTAAACACATGTTTTAAAATCAAGTTTGTCATAAAAGTAAACGTTTAACTGAAAATGGAAAAGTGCTTAGTGCTGACGATTAATTGGACACATTTCTTGTGGTCGAGCCAAGCTCTCACCTGGTTTGAACTTGAAACTGCTCGTGTTCTTAGAAGTCAAGCTTCTGCCTGTTAGGAGAAAAAGTGGTGCGTGTTAAAAATAAAAATCAAGCATTCATCAGTTGTGCCAAAAAGTGCAGCAAGACAACAGCCTTCCCTGGAAAAACTGACATTTTTACTTTAGAGTAGACAGTCACAAATTATTAAATTGTATTCTGTTTTTTTCACATTTCTTTCTTCCTCCTAGAACAAATATTATATAGTAGTGAGTGGTGTATTCTAACATTATGAAATGTACTTTGTAGGTGGAACATCTGGAGGCGGGGCCAGCGCGGAGGTGGTGGTGGCATTGGACGAGGACAACTCTGGGGAGGAGGCGGTGGAAGTGCCGGACAATTCTGTGAGGGATAACACGGTGGTGGCGGGCCGAGGTAAGCTATATATTCCTTACTTATTGAGATTGAAGACTGCAGAGTGTGCTTTCTGCACAGGTGTATTATAAATCAACCAGGTAGTAGCCTCCTCTAAATGTACTTCGACTTAGCTGTGAAGTTTTTGGCGAGAAGAATCCCAATCAGATCTGAGATTAACTTGATGGATGGGATGAACGAAAAGCAAAAGAAGGGTGTAAGTAAGTGTGGAAGGACGAGAAATGTAATGATGACTGGCAAAGAAGAATGATATGTGTTTGCTTGGTCCCCGAGGTGGCTGGGAATGAAAGAATATGGTATGGTGCATGGCTGGGTGAATGATGAAGCAAGGATGGGTGGAAGGAGAACAGCCTGGGTGAGTGAAACATAAACTGTATGTGTGCATATACTTTGAATGGATGGATGCCTGGATCATGGTACTATCTGACTCTTAGATAGCATATGTGTATCTAGAGAGAGTAGACGGTCACTGGATGAACTAAGTGTTACTTTGAAGAGCATATAACACCGCACCCGCACGTCCGTTCCAGTGTGGGAAAGGCAAGGAAAAGAAGTTGTAATTTTGTCCAAATACTACCATGAATAGTAGCAGTCGTTTGTATTGCAACTGCAAGCACAGCATATATCCGGTTATTACGGTGGACACTCCCTACCTCTCTTAATAACTTTAGTTTAGTATTAGTATGTCATTCATGTGTGGGTGTATCACTGTTCACTCAATAATAAGCAAAGCACCTAAAGTCATCCCATATGTCATCAAATACATCCCATGTGAAGTGATAGATAATCAGATTATATAGCTTCTTCATTTTCCTTTTCTAATACTCATTTGCACTATAGGGTGAAAGCTAAAGTAATTAAGCAGTAGCCCTTTTAACAGAGTATTCTCAGTGCCACCCGTAATAGAAAAGTAAGAGCTTCACCACCTGCATGTACTTGTCGCGATTGCAAGCGGCGCTACTACTATTGCGCGCCACTAACCTGAAAACTCTTGATCAGCAGGAACGATGCGATGAATGTCCTTCTGACTTATCTAGACACCTCACCCAGTGGTGTCTTTGAGAACACCTTCTGAATGGGTATTTGCGAGAAGCTGGGAGGATAAGGCGCAGGGGGGCACACGGATCGATGGAAGGGTTCTCGGGGTCTGATACGGCAGAATCCGTAGTGAAGGGACGTACTGCAGCGTGGAGAAATAAAGGACAGGTATAAGTCCCTGTTCCACAAAAGTACACTTTCTTCCCCGACCCCAATCTCTGGCACTTACCAAGGAACACTGCAGATGTTCTATAAAGGAAATAACAATGTGTTCCTCCTTCCTCTGCGATAGGCAAGATGGTGAGAAAGTTATTCGTCACTTTCTCGTAAGGATAGAATCCTCTTAGTCTCGGCTTTACCCCTGGGATAGCGGAAAAGTAATTTTCAATCCGTATATTTTGCTTCCTCAATACAGCTTGAGAAAACAAAGGAAGATGTCTTAGCGCACTCTACCAAGCTACACACTCAAACGCTTGGAATTGCTGAATGCGCATCAGGATGCTAGCAGGAACTCGGACAAACAATAAACAGAGAGTAGAAGAACGATCCCGTTCTTCTCGGGTTATACTTGCAGTTGGTCGGAAGTTACTTCACTCCATTGACCACGCTGGCTTTTGATCGGAAAAGGGCTTGAACTAGGCTGGCCACGCAGGCTCTTGATCGGCGATGATTTCCCGAGACTGAACACGCAGGCTCTTGATCGGCGATGATGTCCTCTCTCAAACTCCGGCGGGGATCACCTTCCGCCACAACCAAAACCAAGAAAACAATTGTCAAGCGCCGATCTGTTTCCAAGGCGGAGTTATATAGGCTCCGCCTTCTTTCCTTTTCTCCAGAGCCGCTTGGCCTTCTGGGACATGTAGTTTAAAGGGCTCCTTCGCACTTGTTTCCCTTTCCTACTTTCCTTCGCTGCGGCTGTGTAAGCGATCATGACAGTACTGGACCGGTACAGTAACGCAAATCTGTCTCACTCATCATGGTGTGCGTCTGTTTTTCTCGGGTGCAAGTTCACTGCGCTGGCATTATGCCGGCTTGCATAAGATAACATACCAATTTTCCTAAACAAGAGAGAAGAAGAAGAATAAGACTGGTGTACTGTCATAGTCGACTGTAATGGAAGTCCATAGTGCTCTTAGAATTTGTTCCTTAAACTCCCACTAATGTTAGAGCAAGGATGAAGAAGTCAGAGGTTACATAGATACTGTCCTCAATAATTATGTACTGTGCTTTCAATTTGCTACTTGTACTGTGACACAAATTTCTGCTCAATCATTTTGTGTTAATCTTAAGGAGCATTGGTTACAGACTATGTCTTTCTTTCTTCATATAGTTGCTCCTTCCAAATCCAACAGACCATCAAGGAGGAGGGAGCTGGCTCGAATGGCCCGGCAACGGAGGCTGGATGCCACTGTCGCTGAATATCGGCGTCTGGTAGCCCTGGAGGAGGAGGAGACGCAGTCTGGTACTACAACAACATCCACTGGGACAGCTGCATCCTCCTCCGTGCCCCCACGGGCTGCCAACCAGCGCAGTGCTCCAGCGGTACGGAGCCGGGCTACCAAAGCCAAACGCCACCGCCGAGCAGCAAAGACAGCAGCTGCCCCCCACAGGATTTGCAAGGCACGCCGGCGCCGCTTATGCCTCAGAGTGTCCTACCTGGAGCAGGAGGTCCTAAGCTATAAGAACTTGGTGGAGGGCCTCCGCTTCGACCATGCTACCCTCCACAAGGAGCACGATGCCCTGGCTGCTAAAGTCAACAGCACCCTGCCGTAGTGTCCCTTGCCCCTTTTTTAGAGACTTTTGGGGGGTGGGAATTGGGAGTTGGGTTTTTTGGGGACTTTTGAAGGACAATCGTTGGGGTTAGGGAGGGTCTTGCGGGAGATTATTTTGTTAGGGCTATAAAAATATACTTTTTGAAACTTTATCTGACCATACCTGTTTTTTACTGCTTTTGAGTCTGATGGGTGGGGGTTTAACAGTAAGTTTGTTTTCCTGAATAGTCCTAGGACTTTAGTAGTACTACCGTCAATCTCTCGTCTCTCCTAATACTCCATTATACTACCTCCAACCAAACGCTTATCTTACCTGTAATTTATGTTTGAAAGTAGGGCTAGGCCTAGGGCTGGCTCCGCGGGAAATGGCGATTAAGGTTGGCAATCCAGGGCGGATGAAATTTCCTCCTCATTGCGGTGGTACTAGTGGTGTGACACAGTGGCAGTTGCATGGCTATGGAAAAAAAGAAAATGAAACCTGGTTTGTCCTTACTGTAGCATTACAACGGTACGATAGAGAATATAGCAGGTGACAGCACACTAGACTAGAACAGTGCCACAATGTAGCCTAACAAATGGTAAAGTATTGATAGTATAACTTGTACTTGTGTAGGATTTCTTTGACATTGGCTACTACTAAAAGAAATAGTACTGAAGCTGAGTAAGTCTAGAATATATCCTCGGATTCCTTCACCAGACTGTTGCTATGACCTTATCCTCCCCAGCAAGTGTGTGGAATTATTGATGTCATTTAGTCACACATCAAGCAAAACCACACAGCCCAGGGGAAGAGGGTTAGGGTTTGTAAAATGGATGGGAATGGGGGTTTCTTTTTGGGTAGGTTTTGTTGAGAGAAAAAAAAAAAGCACAGCATGGACAAACAATAATTGAACATAAAGAAATTTTTGGGTACAAAGCTAACCATAAATCTTTTACGTGACATAAAGGAAGTGCATGCACTACTGAATGCATTGTTACTGAAAAGTTAGTAGTACTTTCGACAACCGTGAATGACAGAATGCGACAGTACAGGGCTACATTAAATTAGGTTTAAAAAATAGCCGAAGTAAAACCTATAGAATGGCTGTAGGGATCAATTTAGAAGCAGAGAGAGATCCAAGAAATGCAGTCACACTCATAGAAGAAACGAATGGATACTGTATCTGTCTGTATGTTGTTGTAGTTGTCCTCCTGTTGAATTTGGTAAGTAAGTTGCATGCAGCAAACAATTCCTCTTATTAGCGGCACTCCTCCATTCCAGCTGATGCTTCGTCCATCAATGTTGGTGACCAGAAGACACCCTGTCCACTGCCTGCCTGGCGGATGCTGAATTGCGGCTCGCTAATGTGAAGCCTGACTCCATCCTTTTTTCCCCATTGCACAGACTGAAACCCGGCCTGTAATTATTGAACGAAAAACAGCACTTATAAATAAATATAAGGTATGTACGCTGTGTAGTGCAAAAAGTCACACTTTGATTTTCCTAATAGACAGTACAATATTTTTGAAAGTGCGTACTCTGTCTGAGTCACCTTTTGAAGGATAAATAAGTATGGGCAAATTAATTTAGGGGATGTTTCCCCTCAAGCTAGGTGTACTGTAAACTGTGTTTTAGAACAAAATTAGACCTTCCCAGCAGTGCTCCCACCCAGACCCTTACTAAAGACAGTCGCAAAAATGTAGAAGACCCCCAATCAGATCTCAAAAAACAAGGCCTAGCAGAAAACTGGTGACAAAACGTACTTCGAAAGTAAAAGTAGGCCCAAATACCCCTTACCCACCGTGGATTGTATTCAAACCACTTGCAAGCAAGCAAAAGTATCCATAGCCAGCATCGCTCCAAGACTCGAAAACCCCCCCACCCAAACACATGCAATAGAAATACTGCTAACCCTAACGAGCCCTAAGTTAAGAATAGTGGCAGAGGCTTTCTTTAACTATGCCAAATCCCGCCTTTCCCACCATGGATTTTCTTCAAATGACTTGCAACCAAAATTACACATTCTCACAAGTGCTCTAAGACCCCAGAACTCAGTTGCAAAAATCTAGAACCCCCCCTAAACACATGCAATCCTGCTGCTAGGGCTAACCATAACGAACCCTAAGTTACAAAAAGTGCCAAAAGGCTTTTCCTTATGGATTTTGTCCCAACCACTTCTATCCGGTATTAGACCTTCCCAGGAATGCCCCAAGACCCGCCAACCGACCCGCCAAAAATCACAACACCCCCAAACAGCCAAAAAGGAAAATCTCATGCTTACAATATTTCTCGGCCTTCGGTCCAAACGCGCTGTGCAGCTCAGCCATAACTCCCGTTTTTCACCACAGGATTTCCTGAAAAGCAAATGCAATCAAGATTAGACTGTCCCAGCAGTGCTCCCAGACCACAAAACTCACCCACAAACACCCGGAACCCCCCCAAAGAGCACCTCAAAGGCAAGCAAGTCAGCAAAAACACACAAAAAATTTCCGCCTCCGATTTGGTCCAAACCACTTTTATCCGGTATTAGAGCTTCCCAGCAATGGCCCCAGAGCCGTCTACCCAGGAGAAAACGAGTAGAAGACCCCCAAACAGCCAAAAAGCAAAAGTACAAAAATGGGGACTTAGTCATTTTTTTGCCAATTTCCCAAATCACTCTGCACGCGCTCTGCAGCTAGGCCCTAACTCCCCTCTGCCACCATGGATTTGCTTCAAACCTCTTGCAAACAAAGTATCCATAGCCAGCAGTGCTCCCAGACCCCGAAACCCACCCACAAACACCAGGAAGCCCCCCAAACAGGCCCCCGAAAACGCTACATTGAGCAAAATGTCAGAAATAGCAACAAAAGAAAATCAGCGTGGATTTTGTCCCAACCACTTCTATCCGGTATTAGACCTTCCCAGGAATGCCCCAAGACCCGCCAACCCACCCGCCAAAAAGCACAACACCCCCAAACAGCCAAAAAGGAAAATCTCATACTTACAATATTTCTCGGCCTTCGGTCCAAACGCGCTGTGCAGCTCGGCCATAACTCCCGTTTTCCACCACAGGATTTCCTGAAAAGCAAATGCAATCAAGATTAGACTGTCCCAGCAGTGCTCCCAGACCACAAAACTCACCCACAAACACCCGGAACCCCCCCAAAGAGCGCCTCAAAGGCAAGCAAGTCAGCAAAAACACACACAAAATTTCCGCCTCTGATTTGGTCCAAACCAATTTTATCCGGTATTAGAGCTTCCCAGCAATGGCCCCAGAGCCGTCAACCCAGGAGAAAACGAGTAGAAGACCCCCAAACAGCCAAAAAGCAAAAGTACAAAAATGGGGACAGTCATTTTTTTGCCAATTTCCCAAATCACTCCGCGCGCGCTCTGCAGCTAGGCCCTAACTCCCCTCTCCCACCATGGATTTGCTTCAAACCTCTTGCAAACTAAAGTATCCATAGCCAGCAGTGCTCCCAGACCCCAAAACCCACCCACAAACACCAGGAAGCCCCCCAAACAGGCCCCCGAAAACGCTACATTGAGCAAAATGTCAGAAATAGCAACAAAAGAAAACAGCGTGGATTTTGTCCCAACCACTTCTATCCGGTATTAGACCTTCCCAGGAATGCCCCAAGACCCGCCAACCCACCCGCCAAAAAGCACAACACTCCCAAACAGCCAAAAAGGAAAATCTCATACTTACAATATTTCTCGGCCTTCGGTCCAAACGCGCTGTGCATCTAGGCCATAACTCCCGTTTTCCACCACAGGATTTCCTGAAAAGCAAATGCAATCAAGATTAGACTGTCCCAGCAGTGCTCCCAGACCCCAAAACTCACCCACAAACACCCGGAACCCCCCCAAAGAGCACCTCAAAGGCAAGCAAGTCAGCAAAAACACACAAAAAATTTCCGCCTCCGATTTGGTCCAAACCACTTTTATCCTGTATTAGAGCTTCCCAGCAATGGCCCCAGAGCCGTCAACCCAGGAGAAAACGAGTAGAAGACCCCCAAACAGCCAAAAAACAAAAGTACAAAAATGGGGACTTAGTCATTTTTTTTGCCAATTTCCCAAATCACTCCGCGCGCGCTCTGCAGCTAGGCCCTAACTCCCCTCTCCCACCATGGATTTGCTTCAAACCTCTTGCAAACTAAAGTATCCATAGCCAGCAGTGCTCCCAGACCCCGAAACCCACCCACAAACACCAGGAAGCCCCTCAAACAGGCCCCCAAAAACGCTACATTGAGCAAAATGTCAGAAATAGCAAAAAAAAAATTCAACGTGTATTTTGTCCCAACCACTTCTATCCGGTATTAGACCTTCCCAGGAATGCCCCAAGACCCGCCAACCCACCCGCCAAAAAGCACAACACCCCCAAACAGCCAAAAAGGAAAATCTCATACTTACAATATTTCTCGGCCTTCGGTCCAAACGCGCTGTGCAGCTAGGCCCTAACTCCCGTTTTCTATCACGGATTTCCTGAAAAGCAAATGCAATCAAGATTAGACAGTCCCAGCAGTGCTCCCAGACCCCAAAACTCACCCACAAACACCCGGACCCCTCCAAAGAGCACCTCAAAGGCAAGCAAGTCAGCAAAAACATACAAAAAATTTCCGCCTCCGATTTGGTCCAAACCACTTTTATCCGGTATTAGAGTATCCCAGCAATGGCCCAGGAGCCGTCAACTCACCCGCAAAGAAGTAGAACACCCCCACAAGTGCTGAGTCTTTCTTCATTGGGCGTAATCCAGCCCTCTGCTTTGATGGAAATAGGAGTCTGGAGGAGGAGGATAGAGGAGCATGTTCTTCTGAACTTGAGAACCTGAGGAATGCAGACTGCGGCACCTTCAAATCAATAAGCAAACAAGTGAAGACAGTTCTGCTGATGGGCTTGTTTTTGTGATTTGGTGATTAAAGTTTGAATTATATTAACTGTGCACAACAGTGAAAAACAGACACACAGGAATAAAAGTCAATAAGGACGAAAAAGAAAGTTATTGATTCATTGTCTGATTTTCAGGGCTCGGTGTCAGGGTCCATGAATAAGAATAAGGCTTCCTCATCATACTCTGCTAATTCAGGCAGGGTGAGCTCAGTGTCACCTAACAGAGAAGAAACTCCCTCATCCATGTTGCTGTCCACCTCGTCTTCATCCGGCGTGCTTTCTCGTACTCTGTAATCTGGTGGTATGAGGTGCTGATTCATCTTGATCATTGTTAACCTCTCCACATTTTTGGGCGAGAGGCGGCTCCGTTTGGGAGTTACAATGCCACCAGCAGCACTGAAAACACGTTCAGAAGACACGCTTGCGAGTGGGCAAGATAAGTAGTTTAAAGCCAGGTTGGAGAGCTGTGGCCACAATTCTTTTTTCCCATGCCAATACGCCAATGGGTCAGCATCAACATAGACCTCTGTTGAGTCATTCAGATAGTCCTCCACCATCGACTCAAGGTCCTCCTCCAAGGTTCCTCCACTTTGCTTAGCTTTTGCTGTGACCTTTTGAGAACCATACCCAAGCCAAGTTAGCCAATCCTCTTCAGCATCCAATGTTACTGTTGTGTCTGGTGCAGATGATCCGGTTGCCGGTGTCTTTAACGGCTGAGAGGTCACTTGTGCCACAGCCACAGGTGCAGAAGTGGATTGTTTTGACTGGGGATGGCCTGCTGATGCTGATGCTGATGTACTGCCTTTTTCTTCAATGAGCTGCCATTCTCTTTCAAACCTCTTGGCTGACAAGGCTAGCCAACGTTTATACTTTGTAACATCTTCATCAGCAAAAGGAAAGAATGCTCGGCCTGCCAGCGCCTTTTTGTAGCGTGGATCCAGAATAGTAGCACAAATGTAATGCTGTTCTGAGTGGATCTTTTTAAGACGTTCATCACCTTGTAGGCGCTCTAATAATTTCTCCGCCAAAACAAAATGGTCTTGGTTTTTTTCATTTTTTCGAAACACAGAAGACACCGCCTTCCGTTGGTGCTCCAGCATGTACAACAATGGGATAGCTTTTCCCAAATTACAGTCCTCCTTGCTGACTGCACGCGTGAAGACCTCAAAAGGACGAAGCATGTGTGTCAGGCTTTTAACTATTTCCCATTGCGCCGCATCCATCCTCAGGTCCTTGTGAGCTGTACCCACTGTGAAGAAATAGTGATCGAGTATTGTATACTGCTCATACAGACGCTCAAGCATGTAGAAGGTTCAGTTCCAACGTGTTGCCACCTCCTGGATGAGTGCTTTCACTGGCATTCGACGTTCATGTAGCAGGCTCCTCAGATGCTTCCGGGCCTTAAAAGAATGGCTTAAATGGTTGCACATTTTTCGGCAGGTCTCCACTACCTCGTACGCTGGACTGTCTTTATCACTCAATAATTTTTTAACAACCAGGTTTATACAGTGCGCCAAACACGGCACTCTGAAATAGTGACCCTGCTCCATGGCCTTACCTACATTGGCGCCATTATCCATGGAAACATAACCAACCTGGCGTTTTTTTGGGGACAGCCAGTGAAGGACCTTTGTGTTAAACTCATCCAAAATGTTTTGTGCTGTGTGACGTTTCTCCAAGCCAAACATGGCTAGTGTTGCATGTTTCCGAGCAGCTTTAAAAACTTCGTCCGGGTCAACACCTGCGTTTAGCTTTGCTTTAACCCCTGAAAAAGAGACCCAGTGTGCAGTGATGCACATGTAATCAGTGCCTGCGCCACTGGTCCACATGTCTGTTGTCAGATGTATAGTGTGAACAGCACTCTTCTGCAAAGCTGCCCCAATCACCTCCAGCACATCTTCATGTAGTGCTGGAACCGCAACTCTGGCAAATAGAACCGGCTAGGAACCTTCCGTTTAGGGCAGAGCGCTGCCACTAATTCTAGAAAACCAACCCCTTCTACAAAAGAAAAAGGGAGAAGGTCCAGAGCTAGCATTTTAGCCAGCTTAGTGTTATACAGACGCGTCAGTGGGTGGTTGCGTTCATATTGCGCTTCTGTAAACAACATCTTTTTAATGTTGCCCTTGACCAAGCATTTACGGGATGATGATGATTTCTTCGACCCAGTTACGCTCGCTGATGAACTTTTTGGCATTGGTGTCTCACTCTCTCCCACACTCTTAGTGTGACTCACATGGGGTGTGCTGCTGACAGGGGTACTGGGTGTAAGTGAAGTGTTTGACACGTCTTCTTCCTCCTCGTCATCATCAGATGAAACATCAACGTTTTCATTACGTGCAATTCGGGCTTCCTTGATCGCCTGTAGGTGCGCAAACCATTTGACAGCGTGCTTTCTTTCAAGATGACCTCTCTGGCCTCCGGTACCATAGTTGGAACCAAACTTACCACGACTAACTGCAAACTTACAAATGCTACAAATGGCGAGGTTTTCCTTTTTTGGGCAAACACTAAAGAAGTCCCAAACTGCGGACTTGAAATGTCTTTGGGGGCCGGAGGAGGTGGGGATACTGGTGGTGGTGGTCCTGCTGCTAATGCCAGATGAAGTGGAGGATGTGGATTGCCGAACTTCAGTACGTTTTGCACTTTCACCACCACTAATTGAGGTCGAGTGATTGTGGTGTTTCTTCCATTGACTCCTCGTCAACAACATCATCACGCTCAGCAGCTTCTCGGGCTAGGGTCAAAATGTCTTTTTGCTGCATGCCCGCTGGGGCTGCAGTGACCTTTATGATGACTGGTTCGTCGTCGTGAGAGCCTTCATCAGCAGCAGTATCCGCCACTTCTTGTTGATCCTCATCACACTCCATAACTATGAGTTTTTCGACGACCTTCCTTTTACGCTTAAGTGCCTTTGTCAGATCATGGTGTGCCTCACTCTCAGACGGCCGTGGTGGTTCCCAATTTTCATCCATATCATCAGAAGGAGGTGGGCTTGAAGAAGATGTAGACCTCACCCTTGATCTCTTCCTTGCTAGGGGTGTGGAAGACAATGAATGATCATCAGGAGGAGTGGCTTCCTCAAATGATACCGCGCCTTGATTGTCGATTTCCTGATGTGCCCCTACTTCGGGAGGAACAACTATTGTGGGCACTTGTGACCCTCCATGCACCTCTGCTTGCGCATCTCCTTGCGCTGCCTCTCCTTCCACATGTACTTGGGCTTGTACTTGCACATGTGGTTGTTGTTGCCGCTGTGGTTGTTCAACACTCGTCAGATTAGTTACAACAACCTGTGTTGATTCAGGGACATTGCTGCTACTTTCTTGCGATGAGCCAACATCACTGGTCGATGGTGATTGAACAACTAGACTAAGTGCCTCTGCAGCACTCACGGGCTTTGACTTAAGTTGGCATGACTGAGCCCAATGGAGCGGGGGTGCTGCTCCCAGCTTGGTCCCCAGCAGATCCCGCTGCTGCTGCAGGCGTACTTTTTTTTTTACTCCCAAAAAACGTGGCGGGCGGCACACCAGTCTCCTTGGTAACTTGCTTCTTCTGCTCCTTACTGGCAACTTTCTTGCTAGAGGAGCTACGGGGAACTTTTTTGGGGGCCATCTTCTTCAGAGCAGGTCAGAACAGCAGGCCGCAGTTGCACGAGTTTCAGAGTTGTCTGTGGCCAGAGGTGACGTTGCGTGACGTTATGCTGCGCACAGTACCACTGCAGGACTTCTTCCTGGCACTGGTGGTTCTCTTGAGTCGTGTGCACCTAAAAGCAATGGAAGACAGAGGAACATCAGTTCAGTTATACACCCCAAAAAAATCGAAAAAACACAGACAAATCAGCACAATCCTATGCCCTCCATGATGTTTAAATTCAAGACACCCCACAGAAAGACTAGGCACATGCACCACTCACTACCCCTGGTGAAAAGGGCCACAACAACAGCCCAAAAAAACTAAAATCACAGAAAAATCAGCACAATCCCAAGCCCTCCATGATGTTTAAATTCAAGACACCCCACAGAAAGACTAGGCCTATGCACCACTCAGTACCCCTGGGCATAAGCTAGGCAAAATGGTTGCAGACCTAAGAACACTGCCTGCATTCAAAATGGCCCCCACCCACATGGCCTGTCCCCATGAACACCCCAAAAAATCGAAAAACACAGAAAAATCAGCACAATCCCATGCCATCCATGCCCTCCATGATGTTTAAATTCAAGACACCCCACAGAAAGACTAGGCCCATGCAACACTCACTACCCCTGGTAAAAAGGCCACAACAACAGCCCAAAAAAACGAAAATCACTGAAAAATCAGCACAATCCCAAACCATCCAGCCCCTCCATGATGTTTAAATTCAAGACACCCCACAGAAAGACTCAGTCCACCCACCACTGAGTACCTCTGGGCATAAAGGTTGAAAGCTAGGCAAAATGGTTGCAGACCTAAGAACACTGCCAGCATTCAAAATGGCCCCCTCCCTCCGAGCACATGGCCAGGGCCTGTAGCAGCACTCAAAATGGCCCCCACCCACATGGCCTGTCCCCATGAACACCCCAAAAAATCGAAAAACACAGAAAAATCAGCACAATCCCATTCCATCCAGGCCCTCCATGATGTTTAAATTCAAGACACTCCACAGAAAGACTAGGCCCATGCAACACTCACTACACCTGGTGAAAAGGCCACAAGTACAGCCCAAAAAAACGAAAAACACAGAATAATCAGCACAATCCCATTCCATCCATGCCCTCCATGATGTTTAAATTCAAGACACCCCACAGAAAGACTAGGCCCAGGCAACACTCACTACCCCTGGTGAAAAGGCCACAATACAGCCCAAAAAAACGAAAATCACTGAAAAATCAGCACAATCCCAAGCCATCCAGCCCCTCCATGATGTTTAAATTCAAGACACCCCACAGAAAGACTCAGTCCACCCACCACTGAGTACCCCTGGGCATAAAGGTTGAAAGCTAGGCAAAATGGTTGCAGACCTAAGAACACTGCCAGCATTCAAAATGGCCCCCTCCCTCCCAGCGCATGGCCAGGGCCTGTAGCAGCACTCAAAATGGCCCCCACCCACATGGCCTGTCCCCATAAACACCCCAAAAAATCAAAAAACACAGAAAAATCAGCACAATCCCATTCCATCCTTGCCCTCCATGATGTTTAAATTCAAGACACCCCACAGAAAGACTAGGCCCATGCAACACTCACTACCCCTGGTGAAAAGGCCACAAGTACAGCCCAAAAAAACGAAAATCACAGAAAAATCAGCACAATCCCAAGCCATCCAGCCCCTCCATGATGTTTAAATTCAAGACAACCCACAGAAAGACACCACTGAGTACCCATGGGCAAAAGGCCCCAAAACAGCCCAAAAATCGAAAATTCCAAAATTGTAGTTGCAGCAACTGTAATGCCCCAAACAAACTTACTTGTGAAATTTCTAATCCAAAAGTGATCCAAAGAAAGTCAAAAAGGCCTCAAATCCAAATATCCAGCAGCATCCACAAAAAGTAATCCTTCCAGCTCCAGATCCAAATGAAAAGTGACCAGGAGATGGACAAAGCACTGGGAGGAGCCTGCTTGACAAGAACAGGAAGTTGGAGACTGCGAGGCACTTCCTTCCTCCCACCCCCCCCTCCCCAAAATGGACTCCTCACAAAAAAAGTGCAGGCAAATGTCAACCTGAGGAGTTATTCAGATAAAAATCATCATTTCCAGAAGGTTTATGCTGCTTGCTGGTGGATTTCTTGTGCAGAATTGCAAATTTTTTATTTTCACGAGTGCGAGATAGTTGCTGCTCGCCGCATCTACAAGGTCGCAATTGCGAAGTCCCGCGATACGTGATCACGGCGTACTCGCGTTGACAAACTCTCGCTGTGCAAGTTGGCAAGCCGCGATGACGTAATCGCGCTCGCCAAACTCCCGCGGGATCCCGCAGCAAGATCCAAAATGTCGCAGCACTCGCAAAATATCAAGAAAAACAACTCGGCAAACGCTGAATGACGGTAAGTGAACGCCGCACGCCGCAAAATTGTATCACCAAGAAAAAAAAATCCGCTGCGTGCGAATTTGCGGATTTTGCGGGAAATTCGCGAATCTCGCGGATTGCAAATTTACCGAAAATCCGCAAAATCCGCGAGCGGAGCGGATTTAACGCCCATGCTTAGTAATGGTGTGCAACTTATATATTTGGAGATGAAGAATTTCTTGTCTGATCATGGTATTGAATACATTTGCACATCAGTGTATTATCCACAAAGTAATTGGATTGAGGAAAGGTGGGAAAAAGTGTTAAATGAGCGGTTACAGCTGGCCGTTGTTAATGGAAAGGAATGTAAACAAATCCTTGAAGACATGGTTTGGTCGTATAATACCACGCCTTATCAATATCGTTCATGTGTCTAGACCTCTCTGCCACCTTCAACACCATCTGCCACCGCACACTACACGCATGCATCCACGCCACAGGGATCCAAAACAAGGCTCTGGATTGGACCACCTCCTTCCTCTCTGGGAGAACCCAGAGCGTCCACCTCCCCCCATTCCGTTCCAAAGCCTCCGAGATCATCTGCGGCGTACCCCAGGGATCCTCCCTCAGCCCGACGCTGTTCAAAATTTACATGGCCCTGCTCGCACACATAGCCCAACAGCATGACCTCAACATAATCTCCTGTGTAGACGACACTCAGCTGATCCTCTCCCTCACCAAGGACCCCATCACCGCCAAGGCCAACCTCCACGAAGGAATGAAGGCCGTCGCCGAATGGATGAAGACCAGCCGTCTGAAGCTGAACTCGGACAAGACGGAGGTCCTCATCCTCGGCTCCAACTCTTCAGCCTGGGATGACTCCTGGTGGCTGATGGCACTGGGGGCAGCCCCGACACCCACCGACCACGCACACAACCTGGGAATCATCCTCAACTCAACGCTCTCAATGACCAATCAAGTCAACGCCATCTCCTCCCGCTACAACACCCTCCGCATGCTCCGCAAGATCTACAGATGGATTCTGACAGATACAAGACAGATAGTCACCCAGGCCCTCGTCAGCAGCAGACTTGACTATGGAAACGCCCTCTACGAGGGAGTCCCGACCAAGATAATCAAACAACTACAACACATCCAAAACACCTCGGCACGACTGATCCTCGACGTACCGTGCCACGGCTGCATCACCCCCCACCTGAGAAACTTGCACTGGCTCCCTGTCAACAAGAGGATATCCTTCAAGCTCCTCACCCACGCACACAAGGCACTCCACAAGACCTGCCCAGTCTACCTCAATAAAAGGCTCTCCTTCTACATCCCCAACCGCCAGCTACGCTCCACTGACCTCTCACTCGCCACCGTCTCGCGCATCCGAAGAAAAACCACTGGTGGGAGATACTTCTCTCACCTCGCTGCCAAGGCATGGAACACTCTCCCACTGAGCCTACACCAGACCCAAGATCTGCTGACCTTTAGGAGGATACTCAAGACCTGGCTGTTCGATCAGTAGCACCCCCCCCCCCGTGCCTTGAGACCCTCACGGGTATGTAGTGTGCTCTGCAAATGATTAGTTGATTGATTGTGTCTGCATGTGATAAGCTAGAACAGGTGTTGCCCTCCTAGTACAATTTTTGAGATTGGAATCTCAAAAGGAATCTGATCATGGTCTTACCAGTCAATACTAACAGCCCCCTTAACACTTACATGGCTTTTAATGAAGTCTAATGGGATGTAATGTGGCACCTCACTTATATGTGGGGTCATCTGAGAATTTCAACAGATGGTTATCTGTTTCCAGTATTTTGTTGCAGTTTTGGCATTGTCACCACTTTGAATGTTGAAATCAGCAAATATAATATTATTGGATTCTTACAGGTCTTTAGGCAGGATACATTCAATGAGTTCCTCTAGAACAAGGCTATTCTGACCAGGACTGTGGTGATGGTAGTTTTGGTGTTAGGCTTTATTTTCATTCCAAGGCATTTGAAACATTGAAAGTTAGGCTCCTTGAAAAACTTCCATTTAATGATTTTCTTTTTAAACTCTGTTTATTGGCATTTCTTTTAGTATTACAATACTTTCAAAACAATAAAGCTTAGTGGGCATTTTGTTTACAGTGCAAATATGAAACCACAGTGATACAATGCATAAAGAATAGCAAAGAGATGTTGAGCTTCGAGCTTGGGACAGAGTACATTTAGTATGGTATCAACATGAGAGGCATACTAAGTGACACAGCATGTGCTCTAGGGAGTCTCCTTGCTGACCTGGGACCCAACAGCCTCCACTTGACGATTAGTTTACTCGGTCGCCTCATTGGTGTCATTGTCCCTTCCTGGTTCTTTCAGCAGGTATGATGTAAGGGGTTCCCAAATGTATCGGGGTCGTGATCGGATAGGGTGTAGTTCGGCGTAAATTGCATTTTGCTCCTAGCAGTAAGTGAGGTCAGCTAACCAGTCCTTAAATTTGGGTGCCCTACCCCTCCCCCATCTGCATGCAATTTTACGCTTCGCAAGGAGGAGGCCCAGTGCCAAAAAGCGCTTGGTGTTGCCTTTGTGTCTGGGGAGGTGTCCCAGGAGGCCCATTTCGGGTGTAAGTTCATGTCGCTCCCCAGTCGTATCCCCCCAGAACCTTCGCCACAGGTCTACACTCCCATGCAACGTTCAGGAATCTTGCCCCATCTCTCCCACAGAGGTCGCATTTATCGCTGTCCCGCAGTTTAAGTTTGTACAGTTTTACAGGGGGTGTAATGCACGTGGTGGAGGAATTTAAAATGTATGATCCTAAATCTGTTAGTAGCTGTGGCCATTTAATGATATTTCTGTGAATAAGACTTACATATCCTCCGATTCTATTTGCTATGCTCTGTCCATTCTGAAGATGGCACCCTTGGAGGTAATAAGAGATCAATTAAGGGTTGAGAGTATTTATTAAGTTACATTTTGGTGAGCATTAGCAGGTCAAAATCTTTGCCAAGCAGAGCTTCCGTGATCTCAATAAAGTGGATGGATGCCACTCTGCAGTTGTTCAATATGCAGGTCTGATGGCAAACGTTGCTGTCTCTAAGTGTTGAGTTTACAATGTATGAGATTGCTGAGATTTGTTGGGTTCATGGCTTTCCATAAGTAGTGTGGGCATGTGAGATTCTGTTTTGTTTTAGTTTGACTTGGGTTGTTGAAGCTCATGTCCCTGTTGTTTTAGTTTGCCTTTGGGTATATATTTTACAAGTGTAATGTTAGGCACTCCGGTGTTATTTGAAATGCATGAGTAGTTGTTGAGGGAATTGATAATGTGGACTTGTAGCTAGCAGGTACTGTTGATCATTTGGTAGATAAGCGTCCAGCTTAGTGTTGGTAGGAAGAAGGTAAGGATGGCCTTTTTTTAGATTAAGAGTCTCAAACAGTGATGGTTTTCCAAGAGGTTTTTGGATGGTTTCATTCATAGGATTTGTGGGCTTACTGTTTGGTTTGTGGGAATCAGCCCATGGAGTATTACACACGGGGAAAGGAGAGGAGGAGGACTTGGTAGCCTTGATTTTGCTTTTTCTGGGGCAGATTTACAAGGAAAGTGACGCATCTGTAGAGATGCGTCACTTCCCCTGCGCCACCGTGAGAAACCCTTATGCCACCATGGTTGCACTGTATTTACAATACGGTGCACCATGGTGCAAGGATTGACAGATGCATCAGAAATTCTGACACATCTGTTGGAGAAAATGTCACGCATTGCTGGAGTCATGCCGCAACCATGACGCAACTCCAGCAATGCACTTTGAGGCCTAATCCCACTACACTGCGTCACTCCTTGCTCCTGCTTCAAGCAGGCGTAAGGTTTTGACGCAGTGGTGTCCTAGAAGTGAAGCAGTGAAATCTTGTAGATTTTACTGCGTCACTTTTACAAGACTTTCCAGCATGGGAACGCTCACTCTGCATACAGTATACCTGACACAGGTATTATGTGATGCAGGGCTTTACAAAGTGGCACATCTCCACAGATGTGTCACGTTGTAAATTGGCTGCATTTTCTACGCCGCCACTGCTTCACAAAAGTGACTCAATGGCGGCGCAAAAGTGTTGCAAGGGGCTTATAAATCTGCCTCTCTATGTTTATCATCAGTATGTGTTTGTATATAAGAGTCTACTTTCCCTGAGTCTATATTCTCTACGCTTGAACTTCCTAAATTCCTTTGCTCGTCTCTAATTGGGTGCCTACCAATTAACGGCTAAGCTGAGTTTGACTTGGAAGGACTGTCTGCTATTTCCCATAACCATTTCTTTCCCCTTCGGAATCAGGCTCTCCCAGTGTAAGACTTGGTGAAATATCTGGATTCTCTGTGAGAATAATTTCTGTGGCGTCATCCAGTGATTAGGTTAGTCTTTGTCATTTTTAAGAAGGTCAGAGAAGGTTCCTCCTAGTGGTTTAGAAACTAAAGGCCATAGCATCACATTGGGGATGTGAGGAGGAAGGCTAAAAGGGTCCTTGTTAACTGCCCAATCAAATATACTGATGGTATTCAGGTGTTGAAGAGTGAAGAGAGGCTCTGCTTCATGAGTTAGTTTTCATGCAGCTATTTGCAGGCAATTGTCTCTGTTTCAGCTCAGAATTAGACACATAGAGCAACAGGGCACCCCCTGGATAACAGTCGTGCTCTACAAAAAGTTACATGGACATGTACTTTGTTTGCCTGGGAGCAGAAATGTGGCCTTTGAATGGTGGTGCATAACCTGGCCTGCAATGTAATCCCAGGACTTTATCGGTCATTCTAGAAGGCCGCAGTCCAGATACATTCAGCGGAAAGAATCAGAGTGGGACTTAGGTCATCCTTCGAAAGAGGATAGTTCTATCATATTAACGGTATAGCTCTTAAGTTTGGAGTTGACCATGGAGTTAAAATCTATTTGAAATCTACATACTCCTACTATGTCAGCTATAGACACATAACGTATATTTGTGGGGGATGACTGCATATGGCAGGAGCATCGATCGCAAGAGCAGGCCGCAGCAGAGCTTTGTTCCCTATTGGAGCATCGTGGAGGCCTCCTAAGCATCATGGAGGCCTCCTAAGTCACCCAAAGCTCATGGACTGGAGCGCTGTCATTGACTAGAGACACCAAGCCTACAGCTGCATTTAAGAAATTGCATTTAGAATGCACCACTTCCCATATTTACAAAATATTTGGGGTGAGCACACTTCCTCTTTTTGGATTTGTCCTAACTCCTAATTGTTTAAACCAAGAATATAAAAAATGTGCTTATTTTGAAAATAAAACATGGAAATGAATCCAAAATGCCCAATCTTTCTAGCAGTATAAATTAAATCCAACTTGATTTGTCAAAAAAAATGTAAAATGTGCTTCAAAAAACGAATTTTCTGTCTTGTTTAGTACAAACCCTCTTGGAAAACACCCAGACTATTGTATTGCACCTCAGGAGGGTCTTCGCATGAACATGTGGGTGCTGTGGACATTTGGCCTCACAGCTATGCACCAGTGCGCCAGGAGGCTTATTTCTCTGTCTACTGAGATTCGGAGAGCACTATGCTCACTCGACGGCTACTTTGGATGCCAGAAGTGAAGTATGCGGCAGAGAGAAGCAGGACTGACCCCACCGACTCTCACTCCTTCACTTTACTCTTCGTTTCCGGGATTCAGTCCAAGGCCGGCCCCAACGGCTCTGTTTTTAAAAGTCTCTCGAAGCACAGGTGGTCAGGATCTACCACAATGAGCACACTTACAGTAATAAATACAAAAACCACACACTAGGGTAATTGTAGTCATTACAATTGTTTTTTGCAATCAAAAACTCACGCAGCGGATGTAACTGGTTGTGATTTGCAAACTCCAGCTGCGCTCACAGCCTCGTGCCTAAATTGAAAATGACGTTCATACGTGGCACCTGCACGAGGCAGACCTGTAATAAGAGAACAGTGTCCGCAGAGGGAATGCAAATGGCGAACATATGCAATTCACAGGGTGGGAGCCGGGGAATACTGAGGGGCTGGAAAGCCAACACTTCGAAGCAATGTAACTTATACCAAATATTGTTTAATATATTTTTGACAATTCAGAACTGAACTAATCTAGGAAATTAAAGGATGGAGGGCAGAAAAAGCGGACTTGAGACGCAATCATGCAGCCATCAAAGTTGGTCACATGTAGTTGTATGACTTCCATTTGGAAGGTTTTGAAAGGTCAGATGGCAATCGGCTCTCTAATAACATGCCAGAGGGTTTGGTAGGACCATGTTCTAACTACACACTAGCCTACAGTATATGGAGACCATTTCTAAAGTTTTCCGAAAATCAAATACATGAGGCTTCCATTCGTTAACATGATTTTTTTAGATCTTGCTGTTATCTAGGAGTGAAAAGTTGTGAAGTTTTCAGTTTATGCCATTTATGACGTTTCGGATTTACCTTTGAATTTCATCACATAACAAAATATTTTTTATACTAATGGAACCCAACCCAGTCAAACGACACCCATGGTGTTAGATTTACTCATTCTGCATATTTGTGCTATATTTCCATGTTGGCAGACATAGGCAGAATTTTCCACAAAAATGTTGGGATTTTACTGCAGATTTTTGCTAAGTGACATTGCGATTTTCTGCCAAATGTATTCTCTGCATAAGCATTTTAATGCTAATCAAAAATATATTGCATATAAAATTCCACGAGGATGACGGTTTTCATGTGGATGAAACGAAAAAGTGCACAAACTAAATGAAGATTTCATAAACCTTTGGGAAAGGTGGAAATAATTAAATTTTAACAACCCTGATGTTGTCTCATTAGCCAGTTATAATTGTACTCGATGCCATTGATTTTAAGAAAATTAAAGCAAAACCAGGCTTTTGGGCTTTGATACTAAAATGACAGAGATGTGATAAATTCTAATTGTTGCATTTCTAGTAATTTCTGGCTGATTAATATGGTAATGAAAAACATAATTATGAAGGCCTTTCTCTCATATGAATGGATGTTACTAACAATGAACTAAGAGTTGCACACACATAACCGTTGGTTATCAGGTGATTTCATATTTGTACACACCCAAAGCAGAAAATACTCATTAGGAACCCATAAGGCTCAGTATAGTAATTCCTTGGACACCATTCGCCAGCTTGGTATATTAGGGATTCGCACCATCACAGAGTCAAACATATGGCAGTATCAGCATAAATAGTCACCGAAAGAATCCTGAAAAATGTGCCTGATCCCTTTCAGGGGCTGCAGGCCAGGCAAGGCTACTGGACCCCAAGATTGGTTGTTTATGTCATTTACCATTGTTGTCCTGTGGGCCTGTCTTACAAAGGCTCTGTAAATTGGGCCAAGCACAACTTTTTCTGCATGTGACTCTCATGGTAGCGAAGGTGAGCAGTAAAGCACCTCTCGGGGGGGAGGGTAGGGGGCGAGGGAGGGGGGGGGGGCAAATGCTCAGAACTCAACAGTCAACCAAAGAGGCACAATTGTTGCATTGTCAAGTCAGTGCTTATCTTTGTGACAAGAAAGAACTTTGTCATCTCAGGAAAACACAATTCAGTGGGGCACTGATGCAAGCTTTCATTTGCAAATATGATGCCTAGTAAAGCGACCCACCCTCTAGGCAACCCTCTCCCTGTTCTAGCAGTTGGTGTAGTGCATCCTCCTCTTCAAATCTAGTCATAGACAAAGATCAGGTGCAGTTAACTCGATCTCCACTGCACTTGGAGCAGTTTGCAGTTCAGCGTAAGAGTTTGTGGACCCAAATCTGTGTGCCTGCTGTAGTATCTTGAAATCCCATTGCCTGCTCACATTGAGGCAGTCAGCCGGTGCTGATGGATGCTGTTTATTCTGGCCCTCTCAGTGGTGTCTCTGTTGACATGGGACTGCGACGGCGGTTTCACTTGGGACTGGGGCTACGGTGAAGTGGCAGCACAACATAGCTGCTCAGATTGCGCCTGTCCAGGCCTAGATCCAACGGGTGTTCATTGTGCAGCTGCAGCCTTCATATCAGGTTCGTACTTGGGGTTCAATCAATCGATCAATCATAGCATTTGTAAAGCGCACTACTCACCCGTGAGGGTCTCAAGGCGCTGGGGTGTGGAATGCTGCTACTGTTTCAAAAGCCAGGTCTTGAGGAGTTTTCTGAAGGTCAGAAGGTCTTCGGTCTGCCGTAGGTGGATGGGGAGGGTGTTCCAGGTCTTGGAGGCGAGGTGGGAGAACAATCTGCCGCCGGAGGTCTCGCTTCGGAAGCGGGGAACTGTGGCGAGGGCGAGGTCGGCGGAGCGGAGCTGGCGGGTGGAGGTGTAGAAGCTGAGTCATCTGTTGAGGTACGTTGGTCCGGTGTTGTGGAGTCCCTTGTGTGCATGGGTGAGGAGCTTGAAGGTTATCCTTTTGTTGATCGGGAGCCAGTGCAGGTCTCTCAGGTGGGGTGTGATGTGGCTGCGGCGAGGGATGTCGAGGATCAGGCGTGCAGAGGCGTTCTGCATGCGTTGGACACAGTCATCAATTTATCTGACATCACCTTCGACACTGCCGAAACACAATTACTAGCGCTGGGTCTGTCATACTGTCCAATGAACAGTTTTAAATATGCTCAAACACGCATCGATGTTTTCAAGTTTATACGCCAAATTAAAGTTATCAAGCACTTTAAATTCAACAAGGCCAGTGAATCTGCAACCAGTATTGCCAGCTCCAACCAGCCCAGCACTTGTTTTCAAGTGTCCGATATCCCCATTCTAATATCCGTACACATGCTGGGCTCTAACACAGAAGATTCCACCAGTAACACTCAAACGGATCTACAGGAAATGGCCATTTCTTGAAGCAGAACAATGAGCAGTTCATTCCGTCCACCATCTACCTTTGTCCCTCTTATGCCCAAAGACTCTCTCGACACCTTTAATGATGTTGTCATGAATGAATTGAAGAAATTAAACTTGAAAGTTTTGAGAAATAGAAATATAAATGATATTCAGAGATACAATACTTCAATCTAATGCACAAACTCAAAAAGGCCGACAACATCATAATAAACAACACAGACAAAGAAGGGAACATATTGTTATGGCCTAGACAAATGTATATGCAGGAAGCAGAGCGCCAACTCACAGACACTGTCTGTTACAAAAAAGTAACACAACAAGCCATAAAAGAACTGGTCTTTGGACATTTGGCACAATGAAAACGGGATGGCCTGCTCAGCAAGAATGAGTATAATTTTTTGAAAAATGAACATCCAATCACTCCGGTTCTTTACCTTATACCAAAAGTCCACAAAAATGTCATCCCGGTCCCGGGTCGCCCGATAATTTCTGCACAGAACAGCGTGCTTGAGGCAACGTCTAAATACGTAGACTACTATTTACAGGATTTCATGGAAAATCTACCCTCATTTATGAAAGACACCGGACATTTTCTTACCAAACTAAGAACGGTAATGTGCAAAAAAGAGTATCTTCTGATAGTGATGGACATCTGTTCTTTACAGACAAGCATCAGACACAGCGATGGGTTAAGAGCGGTCAAACACTACCTAGATTCTAGAAACATACAATGTTACCAATACAATGAAATGATATTGCAAATGGTTGAACTGTGTTTGCTCAACAATTGTTCCCTATTTAATAAGGAAGTTTATCATCGGCTGCGCAGGGTGGCCATGTGGGCATGCTTCTCCCCAAGCTATGCATGTTTACATGTTGGCTGGTGGAAGGAGCATGTCCTCAGGCACACCCACAAACAGCTGTATGATGCGCACGTTATTAAATGTTGGCGCTTTATTGATGACATACGTTTAATTTGTCAAGGCACCTTGGCATCTGCCTAGAGTTCTGTTAATAGCATCAATGACAAAAACTCTAATTAACAATTTACAGCACATATCAGTGACCGTAATGTTGAATTCTTAGATGTTGAAATTTATATCTGTGATGATACAATACAAACAAAACTACACAGGAAGGTCACGGCTGGAAATTCTACCCGACACGCCCACAGCGCCCACCCCAGACATCTAATTAGGAGCATTCCCTACGGAGAGTTTCTCAGGATAAAAAGTATCTGTAGCACAGAAATGGACCATAGACTATGTCAAGCAGAAGCAGTACAAAGACTTTTAAAGAGAGGGTACAGTAGCAAAAACTTAGACACAGCATTAGTAAAGGCCAATAGCAATGAGGTCTTATCAGTTACAACTAGTCAAGCTGATCCTGTAACTAATATTACAAATACAGCCAGCACCAACACGATAAAACTTATAACCACGTTCAGTGATCAAGAAACCCAAGTAAGAAAGATCATACTTAATAATTGGCACATTGTTAAAACTGATTTGACTCTTTCGCACATACTGCTTGATTCACCTTCCATTACGTTTAGAAGGGCACCTTCCATGAGGGACACTTTAGTGAGATCCAGTCCCGAGGTCATGATGACACCCACTACCTGGCTATCCAACAGAACAGGTTTTTACAAATGCAATGTTTGCCGAGCCTGCAAAATTGGTGTAAACTAATAAGAATATACAGATGCATTTCTCCCAATGCCCACAAAAATCAAGGGCATGTATACGTGTCGCACCGACTTTGCGGTTTACATACTAGAGTGCACTTGTCATCTTAACCACATGACTGCTAAGCTGATTCCTCTCCTGTGCTGGAAATTGTTATATCCCATGGTTCATGACGAGCTCAGCTCATCATGAGCACACGACCAGTGTACTGCATGACGAGCTGAGCTCGTCATGAGCAGCGAAGGGGTTAAATACGTGGGGAGCACAAAGTTGCAGGTATTTAACCGCATCCTACAACATTTGCGTGCCATCGTCAATACTGACCACAACTACCCTGTTGCCTGACATTTCAATCTCGTACATAATAATGACCTAAAAGATTTGAACTACTTTGTTATTGATGCTGCTCCGAGATTACCGAGAGGTGGAAACAGAGAAAAGAGTCTGCGCGACTTAGAGACACATTATATTCCTAAACTTGACACCAAGATGCAAAATGGGTTAAACACGGGTGAAGACATGCACAATTTTTTGTAAAGTACTATGACTGTGTCAATATTTTTGGCACTCAACCTGGTATCCCCGATTTATCTTGTTTGGTATTGAATGGCTATGTATATAATCATCAATAAATGAAGTGAACAGAACAGTGGAACATGTGCATATTTTATCCAAGGTACTCTTTTATCCGACTAATGTTATTGACCCCCATTTCACCTAGTTTTACCAAAAATTTCTGTATTTAAGTGGTTTTATGGGAATTTTATTACTTGGTTTTAGCCGGTTTTTTGGGAGCGATTTGGATATTATATATACTATCTATGTTTCACCAATCAGTCATTATGCTGCTACCTCATTGCACTTTATCTGCGTATTTGCACACCCAGAAATAGAAGTCGATTCTGGCATGTTTACACAGGCTACATGTTTTCTTCACAATGCCTTTTTGTTCAGGCCTTCACTTACATTCTACCTTGGGTCCAGGCCCATCCTGCATTGTATGCAGAGGATTTAAAGCCAGAGTATTCACACTCTTAGAAATTTGGCTGCCTCAACCTGTATTTAGCTCATATTATTTTATCCATGATGTTGTAAATAGCTATATATTAATGTGTAACGACAAGCACTTTATTATGCACTTGCACTTTAACTTCAGTATCCACACCTCCTTATGGGAGCTTTGCAATTTTAAATAGGATCTTGTACTAACAGAGATGTAGTGAGTCTGAAATATACTGCTACTATTATTTTCCTATAATTCTTTGGCCACTTGGCATTACGTTAAGGAATCTAGTTGCATTAATTACAGTACTATTTGAGTTTGACCACTAGACTATATTTTTTTGTATAATATGTACATTTCAATACTCTTGTGGCGGCCTACAGTATGTTTCCTATGCCAATTGCTACAGGAGGAGTGGCCAATTGTATAGCACGTCACTATTTAAGTAACATCATTACCTATGCACGTCATCTGATCAAGACCGGGGCAACCCGGTCGTAACGCATCATGTAGTGGAAATCTTTTGCGCAATAAAGCACAAATTTCACTAAAAGCTTGAAGTGGTCCGTACCTGATTTTCTGCCCGTAAGGAAAGGAATCTGGCTCAGGATTTGTGTGTATATATATATATATATATATCACAACAACTCCTCATGAAATAAGGGTGACGATGCCATGTCTCCTTTGCATATAATTTATTTGCTGGTAACTGCTGTACGCGTTTCGCAGACTTGGTTGGTGAACAAGCTTGCTTTGCAGGCGAAACGCGTACAGCAGTTACCTGCAAATAATTTATATATATATATCTCAATCACCCAATGACCACTTCACTTGCAAGAAGTTAGAGGACACAGTGGGGATTGTAGGGAAGTCCTTTTAATAAAAGCATTTGGCATGACGTGTTTCGGCAAATTGTTGCCTTCCTCTGATGTCGCTTTAAACCAGGAAGTATGCCTCAACCCTCTTTAAATATGCTGCGGTTCTCCCATAGGTTGGGAGTCCAACTGGCCCCAGTCAGGTGTTTCGAGTTTTGCTGTAGTTCAGGTGGCTGCAGCCGGGTAATGTACTCCATCGGGGCACATTATGCCTCCATAGTGGATGCTTGAATTCCTGGTCAGAGAGGGTTGTGTAAAAATTGAAAGTCCCTATTTCAATGTTCATCAAGAGCTTCCTTAAGTCCCCAAATGCCGTAGCCACAATATCAGGTGTACGCCGGGCTGTGCGGCACAGATTTAGTGATCACACCGACCCTATGAAGTCACAGACTGCTTTTTGGCAGCAGCCCTGGGTTTGTCCTGATTCTGAGGCAGTCACTGAAAAAACAAAGGTTAAATTAATGTTATAGTTAGGTGAGAATTTCAGTGACAACGTAATGTTTTAGATGCACAAATCCACAAAAATTCAGCCCATTTATGCAGTATACTTCCTGATGAATGCCACGGACGCCTTGGGGCCTGCAGACAGACACATGTTGACCACTTATAGTACGGTGAGGGACAATAGAATGCCCATAACACATACCAATGATTTTTTAACACCATACAGATGCCAGTTACATTAAAATAAGTATGACATCTGTAATGGCATTTTAACCTCACTCTTTTTGTAAGGGCCCCCACCGCTTTAGAAGTGCATGCCTGTCTTCAGGTGTATGCCCGCCCTATATCAAACCAAGTTTTTAGAGGGCGAGGACTGGTTAATGATGAAGCATGACACCAGGTGGTGTGTGAGGCCAGCCTTTCACTTTTTGTGAAATGCCGGCACTCACAAATTAACACTATTGCACTGTAGCACTTAGGTCATCCTAATAGGAGCGGCTCTTTTGTGGTGAACAAAAACTATAGCTCACGCCCTTGCCATGCACAGTTTGATCATCAATAATTTTGGTGCAATTGTTGCAGTGATATTATCAATGGTTTCATAGAAGATGTGATGAGTTTATAAATATGTGGGGTAATTAGAAGTGCATGGCGAGGGCTCACATTAAAGTTACCTTAGGGCACAAGTTATAGTTACCAGAGCTAACAATAACTGTTGAATTTCTGTGGTTTTGAATGTTCAAAACGATGCATTGTCACTGAAATTCTTACTTAAGTATAACACTAATGCATCCTATGTTTTTTTCAATTAATTTCTAGGCTTTTTTTAACATGAAGTAATATTTTGTTATCATACTTAGACCCAACTACCTGCTGCCTGCTCGGCCTGGGTCCTACCCCACACCATGCATGGTCTTCAGTCATGTACAGCAGGGGGTTAGCCCCAGGGCCTGGTCAGCGAGCAGGCCTTGTGACCAACCTGCTCGCAGGCAGCCAATCCCACTCTGTGCACGACCTTCTTCCATGCTCAGCAGGGGGTTGGCCATAGGGCCTGTGGCCAACTATCCCAGCAGGCAGACAACCTCCCAGAGCCAAAAGTGGCACCAGGGACCCTATTAACCGGGGCCACACAACATTAAACAGGGACATGGGGTCCCCAGGCCTTCAGAGGGTTGGGGATGCTTACCATTGAACCGGCTCCAGATTTGAAAATGTTACTTGATCTGATTTATAATTTAAGTGATGACGACATGACAGAGACACAAGTGTTGGAACATATTGAAATTAACACAAATTAACACAAGTATAGTGACTGCACACTAAAATCAAAACTTGCCCTATGCTGACACCTGGAAACAAGATTGACACTTTCTATGAATTAGTGATAACTGACTTAGATAAACTTGAGAACTCCTGACAGAGAAACAAAAAAGAAAATCTCACCATGAGAGAACATAAGGCTCTGGAACATCTTGCTGACAACTCTTTGGTTATAAAACCAGCTGATAAAGGCAGTAATATACTACTAATGGACAAACAGGACTAGATAAATGTAGCCTGCCACCAGCTAAATGATGGGAAAAGTTATCAGAAACTAATGGGGAATCCTATCGATAAATTAACCATGACACTCAATGAAAAATTAAACAAATGGCACTGTGAGCTCTTCATTAATGATGACGAATAGAAATACTTACGAAACATTAACCTGGTTATTCCAACCATATACTTTTCTCCCAAAATTCATAAAACACTGAAAACCCCATCAGGGAGACCAATAATATCAGGATGCAGATTGCTACACGAAAAGGTTTCCATTTATGTTGATCAATAGGTGGCTCCACTAGTTACCACCCTCAGCTCATATATCAGGATCACTGGGGACTTTCTAAGAATACTAGCCAATACAACCTGGCAAGAGCAGTACCTATTGGTCACTATAGATGTTGATTTATTGTACACTTCGATTCAACATAACGTTGGCTTGTAGGCTATGGATTATTTCTTACAACAAAGAAACACAGGAGAGTTACAGAATTCAAAATACTGCTCAATGTGATTGAGACATGCTTTAATTATAACATTTTTACATTCAACCATCAAATAATGCACCAAATATGCAGGACTTCTGTGGGAATTTCATTTTCCAGCAGTGACACTAACCTCACCATGGGATGGTGGGAGAGGTAAGTAGCCTGGAGGGGAAGAAAATGAATCACTTAGGGAGAAAATTGTAGTTTGGCTAAGGTAGACAGATCATCTTTTTTTAAATTTGAAATGGGACATGTGGTGAGTTTGAGACATACTATAGGAAATTAAACGATAATGAATGTGTTTTGAAATGTATATTTACCACCAGCAAGAAAAAGGGTTGATTTGGAGTTTACATGCAGAAGAATGTCATAGAGGCCACGCTATAGAGGAAACCAACTGCAACTAACAGTATATTGCTTGACACAAGCTTTCATCCAAAAACCCTCATAAGAAGCAGTCCACATAGATACTTCTTGTGAGTAAGACGAAACTGCTCAAATGACCAAGATATGGAAAACTAGTTCAAAGAATGAACACAAAGATTTTGTAAAAGAGAATACCATTGGAAATATATAAAACGAGGACTTGAGAGAGCAAGATCAAAACCCCAAACACATGGTTACTGAAAGGAAGACTGAAACCGAGAAGGAGGATGATAACATCAGACTGGTGCTTACTGGTGCTTACATATAGCAAAGAGAGTCAAGAGATGAGCAAAAACCTCAACAGACAATGTAATCTTATTAGTAATACCCATACATAGGTAACAAGGTGATACCAAGACCAAAGATCACATACAATAAAGTACCGTCCTTGAAAGACAAACTGATCAGAAGTCATTTTATTGAAATATGAGCAAACATATGGTTAGAACAAGCATTTGCAATGCATCGGTTTTGCCTTTGGGACCTTATATGTTAGTGGACTTATCTATTCCGAATAACAAATGGCTTCTTCGCAAAAAAAAAAAAAAAAACATTAGAAGAAAATATGTTGTTCTATTTCCTTTTTTAGGAGAAACTACGACTGGATGCCGAAGTGCCAGCCACCTCTGTCACTTATACCAAAGCCCTATGTAATAGCAAATTTAATACAAATAAATATGAACTTGCACTTGGTTTCCTCACCACTTGGTTACATTTATAAAGCACCTTGTGGCTAAATGAAGCTTGGACACACTTTAAAATGTAAGAACCGAATGAACATTTGTGCAAGGAGACTTTCAACAGCTTTCTTTCGTTAAGAGGCCTCATTTCGAAATAATATAAACTCTGATAAATACCCAGAGGGTAGGCAGAAAAAATATTGAGTTTAAATATCAACATACAATAATGTCGATGTTTAAATATCGAAGGGACATAATATAGAAGGTAAGTTATATCGATATGTTTAATATCGATGATAGTAATATCTATGTGACTAATATCGATGTTAGTAATATCTATGTTACTAATATCGATGTTACTAATATCGATGTTAGTAATATCGATGTTACTAATATCGATTTTTGTATGGTTTTTATGTATAATATTATGTATTTATTATGTATTTCATTTTTATTTATGTAATTTAAGTACAATTTGTATTTTAGTACCGTAGCGAGTTCTGGGTTTATAGGGGAATAGGGTGGGAAGTAATTTAATTATAGTAAATTAATTATTAATTATTAGGAATTATAAATTAATTTTAATTAATTGGTGATTAATTTTTATTAATTGGTAAAGAATTGTAATTAATTGATTAATTGATAATTATGTTCTGTAGCGGGTTATGGGTTTACAGGGAAATGGCATGGTAAGTCATTTAATTATAATAAATTAATTATTAATTATTAGGAATTATAAATTAATTTAAATTAATTGGTAATTATTTTTTATTAATTTTAATTAATTGAATAATTGATAATTATGTTCTGTAGTGGGTTCTGGGTTTATAGGGGAATAGGGTGGGAAGTAATTTAATTATAGTAAATTAATTCTTAATTATTAGGAATTATAAATTAATTTTAATTGGTCATTAATGTTTATTAATTGGTAATTCATTTTAATTGATTTAATAATTGATAACTATGTTCTGTAGCGGGTTATGGGTTTATAAGGGAATAGGGTGGGAAGTCATTTAAATGTAATTAAGTAATCATTTTTTTTAATTCATTGTTTAGTAAATTATATTATTGTTAAATAATTATTAATTTGTAATTTATTATTATTAATTGGTATTTAATATTAATTCATTTATACTTAATTATTTATTGCTAATCATGTTTTCAATAATTATGCATTGGTATTTGTAAATAGTTTATATTTATTTAATAATTAATTTTTGTATTATTTTAAATTATTAATTTATTTATAAGTATGTTATTTTCACCTTCTACGCTATCCAATACTTTCCCTACTGTTGCACTCTCGGGAGTTGGAATAGTAATTTTTACCCATACGCCATCCAACACTTTCCCTACTGTTGAACTCTCTTGAGTGGGAATAGTAATTTTTACCCCTACGCTATCCAACACTTTCCCTACTGTTGCACTCTCTGGAGTGGGAATAGTAATTTTTTCCCATACGCTATCCAACACTTTAACTACTGTTGCACTCTCTGGAGTGGGAATAGTAATTTTTATGCCTACGCTATACAACACTTTCCCTACTGTTGCACTCTCTGGAGTGGGAATAGTCATTTTTACCCCTACGCTATCCAACTCTTTCCCTACTGTTGCAGTCTCTGGAGTTGGAATAGTAATTTTTACCCCTACGCTATCCAACACTTTCCGTACTGTTGCACTCTCTGGAGTGGGAATAGTAATTTTTACCCCTACGCTATCCAACACTTTCCCTACTGTTGCACTCTCTGGAGTTGGAATAGTAATTTTTACCCCTACGCTATCCAACACTTTCCCTACTGTTGCACTTTCTGGAGTTGGAATAGTAATTTTTACCCCTACGCTATCCAACACTTTCCCTACTGTTGCACTAACTGGAGTTGGAATAGTAATTTTTACCCCTATGCTATCCAACACTTTCCCTACTGTTGCACTAACTGGAGTTGGAATAGTAATTTTTACCTCTACGCTATCCAACATTTTCCCTACTGTTGCACTCTCTGGAGTTGGAATTTTTACCCCTACACTATCCAATACTTTTCCTACAGTTGCACTAACTGGAGTTGGCATAGTAATTTTTACCCCTACGCTACCCAACACTTTCCTTACTTTAGCACTAACTGGAGTTGGAATAGTAATTTTTACCCCTACTCTATCCAACACTTTCCCTACTGTTGCACTCTCTGGAGTGAGAATAGTAATTTTTACCCCTACGCTATCCAACACTTTCCTTACTGTTGTTTTTTTGGGAGTTGGAATAGTATTTAATTCCCTCTGTTACTTAACATTTTTTGTATTGTTTTACTTAATGTAGTATATAATTAATTGAAAAAATATTAAAAATAAATGTATTTTTTAAAATTTGTTTTGCATAATTATTTAATTTTTATTCATGTTATTATTTTATGTGTATAGATGAATTTGTAATATATAATAATTTTAAATATTTATAAGTTATTACAATGAATAGTGCAACTGATTATTAAGTATATATATTATATATTATATTTATATGTTTTTTATTACATTATGTATATTACTTATTAATTTTAAATAATATAATATATTTTGTACTATGTTTATTATATTTTAAGCATTTTTTAATTAATTGTACTTTTTTTATTTAAAAAACGATATTTTTGAAAAAAACGATCATTTTGACATCGATATATGTTTTTTTTCGCAATTTTTGTACTTACCTTTTTGTAGATAGGATGACGATATTGTTGACATCGAAATTATTGCTCCGATATTTTTGTAGGTCGATATTTTGTCTTTCTATATTTTGTCATAGATCCCTGCCCAGAATCACATGCTATTGAGTCGGTGCCAAGAGTTGAATGCGAGAATGTGGCTTAATGGCTAGAGCTGCCGACTTTGTCCCTGGGGAACCAGGTTTGAGTTTCGACATTGAGTTTTGTCATTGGCTCAACATATGTAAATATGGATGCAATGACAAACATTAGCATTTTCATAAACATACGCTATGCCAAAATTGACATTACACTAAGACCTGATAACCATCACACAGTAATCGGTCTGAAATTAGGATGCACTGAAGTTAGGGAAGTCTCTGTATATAATGCATCAAAATATCTAGCCGGGTTGGTTTATTTTTTGTTTTTTAGTTTGCCCAGTATAAAAGACATGCCCGAAATCCCTGGCATGTTAAGACTGGATCACCGTTGTTGTAAATGGAAAATATATATATTTTTAATTTTTTTAATTTTAATGTTGGATTTTTGTCCCTGCAGCAATTTGGTTGTCCATTCGAAAGGCTTTCATGTTCTAAACTGTATTGCTGAACCTTTAGATAAGATTTTAACTGGCAAAGAGAGATCAAAACGTTACAACACACCACTCCAAGATGGCTCTGAAAGTGAACGCTTTGTCATCAGCGTTCACCAGAAGTAGCAGGGTGTGTCAATGCGCCGTTCCCGGGCGTTTAAATACACGGAGAAAACACATGGGGAACGAGCAGGGAGCAAGGGAGCCGAACGCAGCGTTCTATCCGGTAAGCCGGGGGGTGTCTGAACATTAACTGGCAGCAAGACGAAGGACTCTGAGAGTTGGTCTGATTCCCTAAGCCCTAACTAACACCTTGGTAACGATCGGTGTCAAGGGAGAAATGAAAGCGAGAGTCATGTGAGGTCTTTTTCGGGGGGAGCTCAGAAAGGATTAAGCTAGGGGCGTGCTGGAATGAGGCAATCCACGCTTCCCTGTCTAAACGCCAAAGATGTGGTGTTTAAAGCCGTCCATACCCTAAGATATTAACAAGTGGAAATGGGCTTAAAAGGAATATTCACATATCGGATGGAAAGGGAAGACCACTCGGTCCCCCCGAACGTATGGATGGGTGCCCCGATCCCCCCCGGGAAACCATTTTGGGCGGGGGGCGTGGTTCGGCTGGTATGCCCAAAGCGGTGTAGCCGGAGCACGCCCTTCCCGCCCAGAAGGGGTTGTCCTAGACACCCGCCCGGAATACCACGCCCAGGTGGGCGTACCCGAGGAGGGCCCCCGCCCTCCTGCAGACGTATAAATAGAGCGGGAATCCAATGAAGCGTCCTCTTGTTCCAGTGCTCGGAAGGCTGCACCACTCGTTGCTCGTGAGCCCTCGACGGAACAAGCAGCAATTTTGACCCACCCACCAGCCCCTTTTGCAATGTTTGTTTGAATAAAGTAATTGTTGGTGATATTCGAATGTATTAAAGAGATGCAGTCACATTTTTACAGCATTGATATATGCCTTTGATTGAATAGATGTGTGTAGGCCTTTTTTCCCCTTGTAGAAAAGTGAAGGAGTGTATCAAATAATAAAATTGTCTTGTGCTTTAGGACTTTTTTCCCTTTGTAGAAATGAGAAAGTTGATGGATTTTCAAGCTGTGGCAGATTAGGCGTATTTTCTTTCCTTAGTAGGTAAACAACTGTTGTATTTATTTTGGTCGGGCGGTAAGGTCATGATCGGTGAGCAGTGATTTCAAGGTCCCTAGGGGGGGCGCCACCCAGTATGGATGGGAGCGCCCGGGGGGAGGCGGCCATTGGCCCCTCCCACAGGGAGGCGGCACCCACTACGGATGGGTGGCCTAGGGGGAGACGGCCATAGGCCCCTCCCAGGGGGGTGACGGCTATATGCCCCTCCTACGAATTTCCCAGGGGCCGGATATCCGGTCCGGCGGAAGAGAGTGTGGGGAAGGTGGGGAGTCCACGCTGTCCTTCTTACAGATACCTCACACGGGAACTCGGACGACCTTTAAGAAGGCGTCGAGTGAAAGGGGGCCCCCACGACAAGGGAAGTTACAGTTGGCAACGAGGGTAAAGTCCTCTGCGCATGCGCCACTCACACCGTGATGGCGGGAATTTGGTAGTAGGGATCTGACACCGGTTAAGACCTTGCCGTTGGCCCTTAATGCTAGGATGTACAATTTTATTTTAGAATGTTATGCATTTTCAGGATGCTAGACTCGGCTAGGAAACCTTTGTATTAGAGATCTGTTAAGGTTAGCCAAAGAACATGTCTTCATCAAAATGTAATGAAAGTAAAATTGTACATAATTTATGAAATGTTTTAATTTAAAGTTTTAAATTTTGTTTCATATTTTAATAAATGCGGCCGGGGGGGTAACTCCCCCCCGCCTTCCAAAAGCTCAAACTTGTGTCTGTCTCCTCCCATGGGGAATCGGTGTTGGGAGGGGGTGGCGGGCATCCCGGCCATATGTATTTTACTTGTAGGTTGACAGAGAGCAACCGTGACTGAGAAATCTGGGTCCTGAGGACGAGTACACTTTATCCTTAGATGGTGGCTGCTGGTATGCCATTAGTGGGCGACCACCTGGTAAATATTCTTGAGGCCCTGTCTTAATGAGCAGTAGCATCAAGACATTTTTGGTATGTAGAGCTACGTGGATGTGTGTAACTCAGTGTTTTGTCTGCTGTTGTTTGTGTCTATCTTCCACAGGAATTATACTGTAATTGACAGTGTGGCGAGGACTGACCCCTAGCCCTGAAGAAATTGCAGAGAAGTATCAACAGGCAATGAAACATGTTGGCTTCTTTTACAGCAATGATGAAGCACAACAGTAGGTCTTGTTTTTAATGTGAGCAAACACACAGCAGAGAATAAAATGGAAATAGTGCCAGTGGTTGTTTAGCTCGTTTTTACAGTGTATGCAGTGCTTTAAATGGGCCTGTACTCACTGGTACTGAGTACCGGCACTTCCAAATTTTCTTGCCGTTAGTACCAGCACTTCTCTGTAGCCAGGGAGAGTACCGGTACCCTGATACACGGCACGGCAGGTTCATGTTAGGCAGCTCCTCCAGCACAGGGCATTTGCCTCTTTACTTCCAAGGAGCTTGTAAGACACATCTTCAGTGGCCTTTTGCTGAGTCGCTGCTGGAAATTCCAGCAGCGCCCACCTGAATGATCCAGACTGCAGGGGGTTGAGAGGGCTCACATCATGCTGATTAACAGGACAGGGTCTAGACAGGCCCTGCACTGTCGACCTGATACACAACATCTGGCTGAACGTGATTTTGCCCCCCCTCCATTAGGTGAGTGAAATGGGCTATGGCTGCCAGACAGTGATTTAGGCCTATTTAGTGTATTGTACTCGCCCTACTAAAGCGTACAGTCCTCCACCTTCATCAAAGACAGGTTTTCTTTGTTCAGCACAGTAGCTGCTTCCCTTTGTGTCCGCAAACACTAATTGCTGCATTTACAAGATAACAGGGACTGGCCAGGGCACTGGGACAATGGGTGTGAATTTAGCCCTGCCCATAGGGCAATGCACAGCAGGGAAACGTTGGGACACTCCAGGAATGTGATCCCACGACACCTGGTGATGTATTTGATTGGGAAAGTAGAAAGGAACACAAAAGGACATGGGAGGGAGGGATGTAAAGAAGTGAGTTGACAGGAAGTTAGAATTGCCGCCTTTTCAGATAAATGGCACATATCGGCTGAATTCCCAAGTCATCAATGGACTTAGAAATTGTATTTTAACAAAAAACGTGTGTACTTTCAAAAATTTGGTGAATTCCTTCTTAACACATATTCAGCATGGACTCATATGCTTGATGTGCATGTGTTCACCATCACACCCTGTTTGACAGTGGAGGGTCCATTTAGGCCCGGTGCTATTAATCACATTAAAACAGTTGTTTGAATCTGTGCAACATAGGTGCAGAGGTACACACTGACAGCTGCAATTAAAAAAGCCATCGGAGATAAGTGTGAGTATTTGCTTATGTCTGTGTGCTTGCCTGCTTGTGTGTTCCTGTTTTTGGGTGAGAGAATGAGGGAAGAGTATCTGGACACTCTCAGGAGATATATTAAAAGGAATGTGTGGAATGCTTTTGTGTACATGTCTGCTTGTTTCTTTCTGTGTGTACGCGCTTGTGAGTTTATAGTAGTATGCCAAAGAACAATAAATAACAGTAGGGTATTAGGAAACAGCAAATATTACAAAGCAAGGAAATTTAACATTTCATCCTGTTTGGCTTTCAGTATTTGTAATGAGTTAACTTATTTTGTTTATATAAACGCAGTTCATGTGTTTTGATATGTGCTACCACTAGGGTATACAACTGTTACAACGCATCTTTTAGCACGCAATACCATTACCACGCATCTTTTAGAACGCAAAGTCTTTTACCACGCATACTTTTACAACGCATACTATTACAACGCAGGTACCATTACAACGCATGTACTTTTACAACGCATTTTAGGTATATAGTAAATGTATAGAATTTTTTTTGTATAAATAATATAATTTAAGTAATAAATAATATTAGTGATTATTTTATAAGTATTACTTTTGAAAATATTAATATATTAAAATAAATCTAGAGTTTTGATAGTAATTTATTTGATAGTAATTTATTTTTTTGGTTGCTTTAAAAATAATACTTGAGTATTTTTTTGAAGCTTTAAATTTGATACTAGAGTATTTTTATTACTATTACCTTTTATAAATAATTATTGAGTATTTTATAGAAGCTTTAAATTTGATACTAGAGTATTTTTATTACTATTACCTTTTATTTTATATAATTAATGAAATAATCAATATTCCTGATTTGTTTATAAGTATTACTTTTGATAATAATAAAATATTTAAAAAAAATCTAGAGTTTTGGTAGTCATTTTTAATTTTGGTTGCTTTAAAAATAATACTAGAGTATTTTTTGGAAGCTGTAAATTAGATAATAGAGCATTTTAAATCATTTTTATTTTTGGTTGCTTTAAAAATAATACTAGAGTATTTTTTGGAAGTTTTTATTTAGATACTAGAGTATTTTTAATTCTATTACCTTTTGTTTATTTTATATTTTTTGTAAAAAAAATTGTATTATTATGAAAAATTAATTAATAAATAAATTAATTAAAAAAATGTTTTTTTTTTAAATTTAATATTTTAAACAGGCTATGTTATATAAAATTTACGTTTTATAGAAAACAGTCCCTTAAGATAATATTAAAACGTTTTCATGATCGTTTAAAAAATAGAAAATAAAGTATATTGTTTTTAAAAGGATATAATAAATTTTAAAAATATATCATGACATTTCTTAAAATAGAAATGTATTTGCTAAAAATTATGAAATATTTGCTTCCCACATTTTTACATTGATTCCTATGGCAATTTTTGTCCTTCATTTATGTTTATGATACTCGCGGAATTGAATAAGAATGATGAAAAGAAGAAGAAATAAGAAAAAAAGATTGGAAAAGGAAACAGAAAACAGGTAAGGGGAAAAAATATAATTTATAAAAATATTACATTAGCAATAAAAGTAATGCATGATAAATTAAATATAATAAAAATGTGATAACAAAGTTTCAGTTTATTTGTATTTTTTATTAAAAATAATGTATCTTTTTAATGTATTTTTACGATTTTAATACATATTTATTTATATTTTTATTATAAGTGAAACATTTTCAAAAAAATACAAATACATATAATAATTATAAATAAATAAAGTAGTCCCTTTTTGATCGTTGCAGCAATCAATTACGTAACGACGTGAACGTCAGCGTAAGCGGCCTTTTTGAAGAGTATCCAAGGAGGAAGCAGCAGGAAGCTGATCTGCGTCTAGGTAGGAAACATTTCTAACTTTATTTTATGTAAAAAAATAAAAAAAGGTTAACATTTATTGTAAGGGAAGGATAAGGAGAGGTTGCTCTTTTCGTAAATGATGAAAAGTACGATAAAATGCATGTCGCTAATCTTATAGCTAGAGTATGCCTATGTCGGGTCTGGGGGGTAAAAGTAAGTCATTTTTTTATGGTTTTGCAAAAGTTGTCTTCGTTAAAAAAAAGCAAAGATAATTATTTATGACAATTGTTTTATCGTTAATGATGAAATGAAAAAAATGCATTTTTGATTGCTTCGATTGTTTCTGTTTATATGAAGAAAGAGAAGAAAGAGGTTAGATAATTGTGAAAAAAGCTTCTTAGACAGTAAACAGTTGTTTAAATAAGGTATTTTGGGTATGGATACTTTTTTATTGGAATTGTTGTGTTGTTTACAAATGTTCAGAGAGATCACGTAGTTTGAAAGGGTTTTGTCGGGTTCTTTGACTTCAAGTTTACCCAAAAAATAGTATGAGGTTTTATGTAGGATATATTTTGGAGAGTTTGCACATTTGTCATTTGATGACCAATAATAAAAAGGAGTAAGCCGGTTTTAAGGTTGAAATGTAAATATTTTGATATAATGAAAAGAGTTGGTTTTAAAAGATTGTTTTATTTATAGTACTGATTTAACGTTGATTTTTGAAAAAGTGATTTCTAGAAGATACTAATTCATTTATGTTTACATATGGAGTGCTTCTTTGAAAAATTATTACTTTAAATGTGGAAAATGTTTATGCTATGTGAATTGATTGCAATTTTTTTTACAAAATATATATGCTTCTTGGCATTTTAGATATATATTTGTAAAAAACATCATGTCGTGGAGTGAACTAAGATGTATAATGTTTTGACATTTAATAAAAATATTGCTTCCATACAGAGATGATTTTTTGTGCACTTTTTGGAAATATTAGGATGTTTTAGTACAAATTTGCATGAAAATGCAAATGAATTGTGATTTTTTGGTAAAATGCAAGTGAAGAAAAAAAGGATCTCTCTTTTTTTAAAAACATTTTGTGGATTTAAAATTATGTTGACGTTTTCTAGAATATGCAAAAGGAGATGGGTGAATTTGAAAAATTCCAATCTGAAAAATGATGGATAACTTTTTAGCTTTTCACAAAAATTTATTATGTGAAATATGCAAATGGATTGTTTATTTTTTTGGTAAAAGGAAAGTGAAGAAAAAAAGGATCTCTCTTTTTTAAAAAACATTTTGTGGATTTAAATTTATGTTAACGTTTTCTAGAATATGCAAAAGGAGATGGGTGAATTTGAAAAATTCCAATCTGAAAAATGATGGATAACTTTTTAGCTTTTCACAAAAATTTATTTTGTGAAAAATTTAGTTTCTGTTCAAATAAAATTTTTGGAAAGTCATGCTTACTCATTTGAAGAAGCTTTTTTTGACAATTTTAGTAGAAAGAAAAAAAGTGAAGAATTTTGTCTTTTCATCAAATGCATTTTTTATTCATTCAAAATTCACTATTATTTAAAGAAGAACAGTGGCTTGTTTTTTTAAAAAAAGGGAAAGATGGAAAAAATTGGATTATTTGGATTTTTTGGATTGCTTTGCAACTATTTCTTTTGAAAAGTTGCAACAAGAAGGAAAAAGAAAAAAGAAGACAACTAAAGGTAAGGAGACCCGACTTAATAATTTTTTACTAAATAATTTTGGAAAATGTTATAGCCAATTAAATTTAGAAAGGATATAAATTTAGAGCAAAGCAGGAAAGTAATGTGTGAGAGATAATTAAAAACTAAGAATGTTTGCTAGATTTTCCAGGTAGTCTAGAGCCACACACAACGAAAACTGTTGTATTAGTGCCAATAGTCTCTCAGACATTCCCTTTGTTTTTAGAGTTATTCGTGAGTTTAGACTACCTGAAAGAGTTTGCGAAATTCTCATTTCTTGGAAACTTTGCTCCTTCTTCAAAGTTTCCAAAAAAGAGTAGAAATTAGGGTGGGGTTTACCAATTACATGGTTGAAGGAGTTATGCCATCCCTCAATGGCATTATTTGTTTTTGCCTCTCCCTGTAAGCAACTCAAATAACAGGTCCACCACTCCACATGGAAACGTGGCTTCCTCCTGCGACCCGATCTGCTTAGGTGTCCAATCCATGTCTCTTCCATATAATTTAGAATGGGTGCCAATTTTTCCTCATTTGCAATGTAATAATCAGATTCTGTAATGGCAGTGTAGTACTCGTCTACACTTTTGAGAGGGACAAAACAAAGAGCAGTTCGTTTTTTTAATTCTACCTGTAGCTTGCTGTCTGAGGAGTATTCTGTAACTAGGGGTGTTTTTTGTAACTTGCGCCAGAATGCCTGGGAAAAATTGAAAAAACACCCCTGAATTTGGGTATCCATGTACGTTTTGGTGATCACATTGATCATGCTCAATTCAAAATCTATAATAATTTTCCTAGGGCTTTGGTTTGTTTTTGATTTTATAACTGACAAAAGTTCAGTGTAAGTTGCAGAAGTCTTATCAGGCAGCAAACTATATACTAGGGGGATCACACTATTGTTAATTTTAGCATGTATAGTATAAATTTGGGTGAATGAATGGGCGTACTTTTAAACGTCCCATCCATCATCCAAATTTCACTACTTTCAAGTTTAAAAAGGTTGCGGGGTGTACTAAAAATTAATATACGTTTCTGCGGGTTTTCATTATCATGCAGAAGGAAAGGTTCATCAGCAAAAGAAATAGTGAGTTTGTGAGGAATAATTATGTCAGAAAAAGTATGTGGTGTATTTGTTTGGGTATTATTTGCCTGCTTTTGACGTTGAATAATTCTTCTCAAATTATGGATTGTAGGCATATTACTAGCTACATGACTAGGGACATGTTGAGCAACCTCCATTGCAGAGGCAGAGTGGTTATGGTCAGTTGTTTTTACAGTCATATCACCAACCGTAACCGCTCTGCCGCTGCAACGGGTTGAAAAGTATTGCACGCACCTCCAATGATTTCTAGGGAAACTTATCCTTTCCATACAATAAATGTAACCTGCATGATTTAAAAGTTTGTTTCCTTTCCTGGACTTGATGTATTTTGCAGTTGGTAAATTCGACATTATCTGAAAGGAAAAAATGTATTCATTTAAGTCTTTGCATATGTGTACTTTAAGTTTATTTACATAAAATTACACTTTCTCTACTGCTGCAGTTTCCTGTAGTTATAATAGTATTTGATACCCGTCCACTATCAAGCACTTTTCCTACTGCAGCATTTATCAGGAGTTAGAAAAAAAATGGAGTTCTTTACAATATCAAGCACTTTCCCTCCTGCAGCACTTACCCGGAGTTAGAATAGTAAGTTATACCTCCACACTATCCAGCACTTTCCCTACTGCAGCACTTACATGGAGTTAGATTAGTTATTGATACCTTCACACTATCCAGCACTTTCCCTACTGCAGTACTTACTTGGAGTTAGAATAGTATTTGATACTCCCCCATTATCCAGCACTTTCCCTACTGCAGCACTTACCAGGAGTTAGAATACTTATTGTTAACCCCGCACTATCCAGCACTTTCCCTACTGCAGCACTTTCCAGGAGTTTGAATAGTAATTGAGGCCCCCACAATATCCAGCACCTTCTACTGCAGCATTTACCTGGAGTTAGAATAGTGATTGATACTCCCACATTATCCAGCACTTTCCCTACTGCAGCACTTACCTGGAGTTAGAATAGTAATTGATACCCTCACACTATCCTGCACTTTCCCTACTTCAGCATTTACCTGGAGTTAAAATAGTTATTGATATCGTCACACTATCTTGCACTTTCCCTACTGCAGCACTTACCAGGTGTTAGAATAGTAATTGAAACCCCCACATTATCCAGCACTTTCCCTACTGCAGCACTTTCCTGGAGTTAGAATAGTAATTGATACCCCCACACTATCCAGAACTTTCCCTACTGCAGCACTTACCAGGAGTTAGATTAGTTATTGATACCCGCACACTATCCAGCACTTTCCCTACTGCAGCACTTACCAGGAGTAAAAATAGTAATTGATACCCCCACACTATCCAGCACTTTCCCTACTGCAGCACTTACCAGGAGTTAGAATAGTGATTGATGCCCCCACACTATCCAGCACTTTCCTGGAGTTACAATTGTAATTGATGCACCCTCACTATCCAGCTCTTTCCGAACTGACTGCCTCACTTTCCTGGAGTTAGAAAAGTAATTGATACCCCCACACTATCCAGCATTTTGACTATTGCTGTATATTATCTTGCACTTTAGAAAATGTGTTTTTCGTGTAATTCTTTTTATTTACCTTTGAGATTGCTCTTTTTTTTGGTGGTGTTCTGTTTATTGCTGGTGTTTGCTTGCTTTTTCTCAAATTTTGCTTTGAGTTTCTAAAAAAAGGAAAGAATGAATGTTAATGTTTAATTAGCTTTCTTTTGAATGTAGCTGGATTGTGATTACATAATTATACTTTTGTTACAGCTGTACATTACTAGAATTCTATTGGTTATTGAATCCTGTACAATATCCAGCACTTTCCCTACTGCAGACCTTACCCGGAGTTAGATTAGTAAGTTATACCTCCACACTATCCAGCACTTTCCCTACTGCAGTACTTATCTGGAGTTAGAATAGTAATTGATACCTTCACACTATCCAGCACTTTCTTGGAGTATTTACTTGGCACTGCAGCATTTACTTGGAGTTAGAATAGTAATTGATTCCTGCACACTATCCAGCACTTTCCCCACTGCAGCACTTTCCTGGAGTTAGAATAGTAATTGATACCCCCTCACTATCTTGCACTTTCCCTACTGCAGCACTTACCAGGAGTTAGAACAGTAATTGATACCCCCACACTATCCAGCACTTTCCCTACTGCAGTACTTATCTGGAGTTAGAATAGTAATTGATACCTTCACACTATCCAGCACTTTCTTGGAGTATTTACTTGGCACTGCAGCATTTACTTGGAGTTAGAATAGTAATTGATTCCTGCACACTATCCAGCACTTTCCCCACTGCAGCACTTTCCTGGAGTTAGAATAGTAATTGATACCCCCTCACTATCTTGCACTTTCCCTACTGCAGCACTTACCAGGAGTTAGAACAGTAATTGATACCCCCACACTATCCTGCACTTTCCGTACTGCAGCACTTACCTGGAGTTAGAATAGTAATTGATACGTGCACACTATCCAGCACTTTCCCTACTGCAGCACTTACCAGGATTTAGAATAGTAATTGATACCCGCACACTCTCCAGCACTTTCCCTACTGCAGCACTTTCCTGGAGTTAGAATAGTAATTGATACCCGCACACTATCCAGCACTTTCCCTACTGCAGCACTTACCAGGAGTCAGAATAGTAATTGATACCCGCACACTCTCCAGCACTTTCCCTACTGCCGCACTTTCCTGGAGTTAGAATAGTAATTGATACCCCCACACTTTTCTTTGCTTTCCCTACTGCAGCATTTACCTGGAGTTAGAATAGTAATTGATACCCGCACACTATCCAGCACTTTCCCTACTGCAGCACTTTCCTGGAGTTAGAATACTTATTGATTCTCCCACACTATCCAGCACTTTCCCTACCTTCAGCACTTACCTGGAGTTAGAAAAGTAATTGATATCCCCACACTATCCAGCATTTTGACTATTGCTGTATATTATCTTGCACTTTAGAAAATGTGTTTTTCGTGTCATTTTTTTTACTTACCTTTTGAGATTGCTCTTTTTATTGGTGGTGTTCCTTTTATTGCTGGTGTTTCCTTGATTTTTCTCAAAGGTTGCTTTGAGTTTCTAAAAAATGGAAAAAAATAAATGTTAATGTTTAATTAGCTTTCTTTTGAATGTAGCTGGATTGTGATAACATAATTATACTTTTGTTACAGCTGTACATTACTAGAATTCTATTAGTTATTGAATCCTGTACAATCTCCAGCACTTTCCCTACTGCAGACCTTACCCGGAGTTAGATTAGTAAGTTATACCTGCACATTATCCAGCACTTTCCCTACTGCATCATTTACCTGGAGTTAGAATAGTAATTGATACCCGCACACTATCCAGCACTTTCCCTACTGCAGCACTTTCCTGGCGTTAGAATAGTAATTGATACCCCCACACTGTCCTGCACTTTCCCTACTGCAGCACTTACCTGGAGTTAGAATAGTAATTGATACCCCACACTATCCTGCCCTTACCCTACTGCAGTACTTACTTGGAGTTAGAATACTTATTGATACTTTCACTCTATCCAGCACTTTCCCTACTGCAGCACTTACCTGGAGTTAGAATAGTAATTGATACCCCACACTATCCAGCACTTTCTCTACTGCAGCACTTAAAAGGAGTTAGAATAGTAATTGATACCCCCACACTATCCAGCATTTTGACTATTGCTGTATATTATGTTGCACTTAACTAGAATTCTATTAGTTATTAAATCCTGTACAATATCCAGCACTTTCCCTACTGCAGACCTTACCCGGAGTTAGATTAGTAAGTTATACCCCCACACTATCCTGCACTTTCCTTACTCCAGCATTTTCCTGGAGTTAGAATAGTAAATGATACTTCCACACTATCTAGCACTTTCCCTACTGCAGTACTTACTTGGAGTTAGAATACTTATTGATACCCCCAACTATCCAGCACTTTCCCTACTGCAGCACTTACCTGGAGTTAGATTAGTTATTGATACCTCCACACTATCCAGCAGTTTCCCTACTGCAGTACTTAATTGGAGTTAGAATACTTATTGATACCCCCAGACTATCCAGCACTTACCCTACTGCAGCACTTACCTGGAGTTAGATTAGTTATTGATACCTCCACACTATCCAGCACTTTCCCTACTGCAGCACTTACCTTGCGGTTTTTATTTGAGGTCTTCTTTATATTGACGGTGTTTGATTAGTTTTCTTTATCGATTTTTGTAGAGTTTCTAAAATAAGGAAATAAGAAATACGAATTAATGTAAATCAGACTTTATGGTATGTTGGTTGGTAGGATTTTGGGTTTTCGTTCACTTTTAAAAGATAAGCCTATCTTGATGAATCGGAGACTATTCAGATTTTATAAAAAAATAAAGAACTAAATTGCATTCTTATTTTAATGCGATTTGTTTCTGCACTTTAAAATAATTTTACTAAAAGTTGAATTATGGGTTGAAAATAATTCTCTTTTACCATCCTACAATTGCTTTTCTGCTGCACTTAACTGGAGTTCATTTTAAATGGAAACTTCTACACTTTCTATCATTTTACATACTTCAGTATTTTCTTGGAGTAAGATTTGAAAATAATATCCTTTTAACATCTTACACTTAATACATTGCTGTCACATTAGAAAAGTAGTTTAGAAATTGTGACCACTTTATTATTCAGCATTTATTTACTGCAGTTTTGTAAATAATAACAGAATTACCTTTTAAATAGGTTGACGTTTCAATTTTCAAAGTAGGAAAAAATTAAATAATTTTTCCCAAAATGATTTTCTCTGTTAAAAAATGAATAAATAAATGTGTATTAATAATTTAATTTGCGTAATGTGTGTTTTGTGAATTGTGTAATAAATTATTTAAACATACCTTCAAATTATTATTGAAGAGCAGTGTGGGCTGTGTAGTAAAATACTATTTTTGGATACTGGTCTTTAGCGGTGTCGTTTTTAGAAGTTCGACTAATAAAAAATAAAACATTTAGACATGTTAGATAAATATGTAATGTTTCTATGTTTTATTTCATTTTAAATATTAAACATTATTTATTATATGTTTTGCTCAACTTGTAAAATGTTGAGTTTTGTATATATGTCTATATGTATAATTAAATGTGGTAATATGGGTGTGGATTAATAATGTTTTTAAATTGCAAACATCTACATATTAGGTGCAGTGTATTAATTGTTTTAGAATATTATTCAGAAAAGAAATTCAGTAACTCACTTGTATTTTGGAAAAATAATTCTCCTGAGATGCGATGCGGATTTCGAGAAGGTGAAGAGGTCAGAGGGTCAGGTTTGGCGTCTGCTCACTCTGGTAGTTGAGAATCAACTGTTTTAAAAATGGTGTCTGACTCGTATTTATAAGTTTTGGTTAGTGTCACGTTTTTTTTTTGTAAACATAGCGTTGGTATGTTTTTATTATACACGTTTTTTTTCTGTGTAAACATATAATTTAAATGTTTGGTAAAAGAAATGTTATTTTCGTTTTTCGTTCCGTCTCGTTTTGGCATCCATTTTGATAGTAGTGTTGTGGTATTATTTAATGAAAATAGTAGTAGGACAAACGTTTGAACTACATATTTAAAATGGCGACTATGTGTGATTATGTGTATGTATGAATTTGTTGGTTTAAAATAATTATTTTCATTCATTCCTATATATTTTTTTTTACTTTTGTTTAAAATCGTTGCGTGCGTAATAATTACTGCAATTTTTAAAAGCGGAGTATTCTTTTTTAATACTCGCGTATTAATTTTAATACTCGAGTATTAATTTTTAAACATGTAAGCATTTATATCTCTTACGTTTTAGTTGTTATCATCATTTTTAATACACTTCCCCACCCAAAACCCCTAGTTTCCCTGCATCCCGTTCCAGGTTTTATTGTACAAAAAAAATATCTATATATTATATTTGCGTTGTAATGGTATGCATAGTAAATGTTTTCGTTGTAATGGTACTTTACTATTATTAATACTATATTGCGTTGTAATAGTATTCGTTGTAAAATCATGAGTTGTAATGGTATTTGCGTTGTAAAAAATGCGTTGTAAAAGTATGCGTTGTAAAAGTATGCGTGGTAACGTCATATATCCACTACTAGTACACAAGCCATTATGTACCATCATATCTTGCCCTTAGCCCTGCCCCCAACTCCGCCCATTTGCCACACCTATAGCTTATTTTAAGGAGTACCTGCACTTATTTTTTCCCATTTAAAGCACTGAGTGTAGGAGCTGGAAAAATTATTTTCCAACCCTCTTGCATAAGGTTTTTCACAAAGATTTGTTTCAATTAAGTGGCGCACAATTTTTACACATAGATTATATCATTATATATGGTGTGGAGGCTGCCGATGATAAGTGGAGCACACTGATGAGAGCTCCCTGGAGGGTGTTTTCGTGAGGTGCTTCCTCACCTTTCACACACTTTTTGGTGGTGAGATAGAGACATTATGTGAAATGAGAAATATACACAGGATGTTGTTTGTGGAAGATAGTTATACAAAGTTTTTTTAATAGGGATAGGAGCACCCCAGGAGTGGTGTGGCTCACTGGTTACAGGCGGCAGACCCAAGAGCAGAGGACGGCCCGGGACCAGACTTCAATTCCCGACGCGGCAGGGTCGTGGACCAGGGTCAGCGGACTTGATAATTCTCATCTTGGTGCCTACTCTAACCAGAGATCACACTCAGCAACTCTGGGCATTAGCTTGCCTCATCTCCACAATGGCCCCCCACATACGCTGGGGATGCCTGGTTTCACCTTGGAGATACCCAGTAGGGACCATCTCACAGGGAATGCCAGGACGGGTTCCCCAGCGGTCTCCTGCGCAGAGATACTCCTTCGGGAGTCGATTCTAGCGCATTACAAAAAAAACACAAAACCCACAGCATTGTTTAGCAAATACCTGAAGTATTATCACCAATAAGAGATGTGGGAAATGCCCACGGTTTTTATCCTGAGATATAGAGCAGGTTTTTTGTGATGAAAAAATGAGTCTGCCGGGTAACTGTTTTCTTTTGCAGACTCTCAGTTCATCAGGGAAAGACTTATCCGTAGTATCTCACTCAGTAACAGATTTGAAATTAAAAGCATCTCAGCGTGCTAATGTTAACAGATAGGCTCATACAGAAGCCGTGGATATGTTTATATAAGCATGACAGCAGTGGTGTCAAGGGAGAGCCGAAAGCCCTGGCTCCTGGCTTTGTTTCATAGGTTTTGTTTATCCCATGTAAATGCCTTGTGTATGCCGATGCAGGCCACGGGACAACGTGCCAGCATTTTATGAGGCAGGGCTAGTAAGAAATGTAAACAACTCATCAGCAGTGGGAGAATCGGAGACCCCAGAATACCATCAGACCAGGCAAGTGAAGTTCCCACCAGCAGCCACTAGCAGCTTGAAACTCGGTGCATATATGGATGATGCGCTAGTACAAGGCCACAAGTGAAGTGGCACCCACAATGGTGTTGAAGAATAGAGGCTACTTCACACACTCAAAGATATCATAACGCGTTCCAGAGTCCATACAGCAATGGTGATTGTTCCTCAGAGAGATCCTTTCATCTCAAACTTTCAGGGACCAGGCAACCCCCCCACGTAGGCCGGTCTATAGCACACATCGACGACTGACACAAGCCTGTGCACTGTAAATACATTTGGATCAATGCTGCTGTCCCCTTTAGACCAAGGGAGCTCTGCCCCTTTTAACACCAGCCAAGCAGAGCAGCCCCTTCTTTACATCATGGTTGCCCGATGAGGTATTCAATGTGTGCCGTCGCATACTCATCCAATCGGTCACCACAGCTGGCTTACTTCCTTGCCTGCATCTTTTTTGGCCACCCGAGGGTATATATAGGGTCCTTGAAAGCACGCAGCTGTCTCCAATAGTTTGTGTTCACCATTTACCCTATCATTGCTGTCAAACCAGTGATATGTATTAATTTCTGTATGATTGCAGACGGACTTTAACGCTTTATGAGCACACAGAAAGACATCTCCCACGCATGCGTAAGATAGCTGTTTGTATTGTGCATAAGTTCTAGACAGATCAGGTAAAATTTAGTGCAAATCCACCCACCAATCACACGACAAACAAGCAATAAAAAAGCAATAGGGCTCGTATTTACGCGAGACCTATTGCATTTTCAACAAAAGTGCAGGCATCAAAGAAGGCACGAACGGGAGTTGTGGTCCAAGAAGTTACGGGCTGCGGGAGGGAACGGGGAGAGGTAGGGGAACAAAACAGTTTTTAACCCCTTGCGCGCTGGCCAAATTTTCACACTGTGCGGGCGAAATAAAGAGTGGGCGGGGTTCAGATGGCCCCCAACCATCCTCCGCACACGCCCACGCGATGCGTGACGGCCAGGGGCCACACGCAGCATGCAAGGGGGTAAAGTAAAGGGGCTGATTGCCTAGGAAGAACAAAAATGACGGCATGGCCGGCAGGAGGCGGGACTAATAAGCCAAAAACCAATCACAATGCAGAATTTATGATTGAAGCCAATCAAAAATATGGCCGGAAAGTGGGCGGAGTTTCCCCCACTATAATGTATACTGCATGTCTCGCAAAGCGAGCAACGTGTTGCGCTACAATGCAGTGCAAGACCTAAAATGGGCAAAATGGTTTCACCAAATGTAATTAGGGCAACGCTTGTAAGATTAGCAAAAACACTAAGGAGATCAATAACTTAAAAAACAGTACATTAACTATCAATTAGAGAATAACATGTGAAACACAATATGTAATGTACGTCATTGAATGTGAATGCGGCCTAAAATATGTAGGTAGTATCATCTTCCCCTTAAAAAAGAGGATTTTTGAGCATATAAGGGCAGTACTAAACAATGACAGTAGCTAGATCATTGCCAAACATTATATGCAACATCATGAAAATGTTTGGAAAACCATGAGCTACTTCGGCATAGCATGTATCTGGAAAAAAGGAGAAAATGACATAACTTCTGTGTGCTGCAGAATGCAGCACATATAGAAGTTGCATCTCATAATTTTCTAATGATTGTTTATGTGTATGAAGGGACACCTTGCTATGCATGAATAATCACTAATGGTGATTCGCTCTTTCTATGTGTGCTGCAAAATGCAGCACACATAGAAACAGCAAAAACAAGGAGAAATTAAAAAAATTCTCCTCGTTGCACCAGGTTAAGACCAGGTTTATCCTGGTCTTTATTTTGGAGCTGCCCCATATTTATGCAACCCTTGTAAATTGGGGGCAGCGTCAAAAAGCAATGGATGTTGTGGTGGAATGCCCACTGCAACACCCATTTCTTGCCCCTTTCACGCTAGGTGCTGCGTGAAAGGGGCATTATTTCCAATGCAGCGTGAAGCCACGTTAAGCGGCTTAACGCCGCCTTGTAAATAATGCAAAGGAGTTATCACCACCAGAATGTCACATAAAGTGATGTTCTGGTGGTGATAAGCCCTTGTAAATTTGCCCGTGATGACTCCGCACAGATTGAATGCTGATGAAAAAATGCATATACACCTCTAAAATGAACAAAGAGCGTACATAAAAACAGTTCCATCGTTCATATGGAATCCTCAATGATGGACTCTCCCAAGAACAACGATGAAGCTGCAGCCGTATATTAATGGAAAAGAAACTGACAACTGAGGACTTTGAACTGAATTTCATAATTGAACATTTAAGTTCATATGATCTAAAAGACTGATAGAACTTTGTTTGGGCACTGATCCCTTTATAGTTCTCGTGCATAACACAATAAATATTGCTGATGATTTTATATTTCAATGTGCGACTAGTGCTGAACATGGTAAGAATGTGGACAATCAACGTAGTCATTTGAGACACCATGATCATTAATGTATTTCTGTGCCTTAAACCTTTGCTGTTTCAAATAGCATGCAATAATCTTCAGCGCTTCTAATGCACTGAGCCCTAGTACTCTCACATAAAACAAAGAGTATGCTTTTTTTTTAAATTGAAATCCATATAACAAGAAACTTTTTATCCATACATAATCCATAAAATTCATTAACCATATCGAATGATACAAGATTGTTAAATAACACCAATAGGCCGGAAAAGAGTAAATCCTAAAATCAATAAAAGAAAGACAATATATGCATTTAAGCTAGTATTCAAAAAATGAAACGCCCCGTAATATTTTGGAACAGCATCCACTGCCAATAAAAATGAAACAAACGATTGAACCTTAGGTACCTTAAACATGTACATATACAGAGAAATCAGCAAGTATGGCCAGAATAATATTTCATCCTATATCGATTAATACAGCTCTGTAACAATAAAATATGAAGTGTCGTAAAGTAAATTAAAGTGCTAAAATAGGATTAGAACATACTGAAAATACCTCCTGAGATATTGGCTAGATTTTGAAATTTTATTCAAAATAGGCTGCCCAAACCCTCGCAAACCTCTAAAGCCCCCCAATTCGCAGTGCATAGGCTTGTTCGCTTTTTTTAACCTGCTTCATTTTCCGGACCCATTCATTTTCAGTTGGTATAAGATCCGATCGCCATCTCTGAAGCAAAAGTGATCTAGCAACTACCATTGCGATATATAATAATTTGATCACTTTGTCTGAAAGAAGAAGATCAGGGTCATAGCCATACACTATCAGCCGAATATGCAAATCTATTGTAATTAAGCATTCGGCTTCCAAATAGTAAAAAATGTAATTAAAGAACTTCTGGATCAGGGGGCATTGTAATATGATATGTGTCCAATTGGCTGAAGGATGGTCAAGGCAACAAAAGCACTGCCCAGATTGGTTGGGATAAACCTTAGATAAGAAAGAGTTCTATAAAGTAGCCATTTGCTAAAAAATAACATCCTTCGCCAATTAGCATCCCTTAACGTACTAAAGTTGAGATTATTAACTGCTGACCACATACTTGCTGTGATTTTCATCTCCTCATGTTTTCCATTAGGTATAGCATTCTCCTCAAGATCCATGCCCTTGATAGAGGCCAAACACTTTTCCATTCCCCGGTTTCTTAAATGTAGTATCATCTAGTAATTCATATACTAATCATTTCCGTTCGATAATCTGAACCAAATAAAGTTCACTCAGAAATTTACTAAGAATGTTATATGACCCAAGGAGAAGGAAATCATTTGAAATCAAATGAGACATTTCCACTTTATTAAGCCATCTATCATTCCTTAGGAAATCAGAGATTTCCTCAGAGTCAGCCTTGGCCCATTGTAATTGCAGACAAATCTCTAATCCCAGATAGTGAGATGATGCTGGATAACGGAGTTGAGAAGTTAATTACGGGGATTGAATAAATTCTATAAAAAGCCTGACATTTATAGAAAAACCACAGCATTCACTTATACCGTACTAGTTTAGGAGATTTTACAATTTTTAGTGGGCAGTGAATCTAATTCTCTTTGCAAATTAACCCTTTCCTTGCTGCCGTTGGCCAACGGCCGTTGCGAGCACTACCATGGTAGTGCTGCACACGTCCGTTGACCGACGCAGCCCCACCCACATAATAGAATCCCCCCGCACTGCGGCAAAATTATCGCCGCAGTAAATGGGTTAAGTTCATAAAGTAATTAATAATATAAAAAAAATGTAGCTCTGGCTTAAACCTTGATATATATTGTGCAAAATATGCAAAATAATGATCCCTAAAGTTAGGGAGAGCTAATCCACCATTTTCCAGCTACTCATATAAAGTGGTAAGTGCAATCCGAGGGACCTTCTTGCCCCAAAGAAAAGATGTAAACATAGACTCTAATTTAGCAAAGAAGGAGGCCGTTAAAACACAGGGAATCGCAGAAAATAGGACATTAAATAGCAGAAGAACAGACATTTTAATCAATGCGACCGAGCCTAAAATGGTTAATGGAAGAGAATTCCATCAAAAGAATAAATCCTGGACCTTTCGCAGAAGTGGGACAAAATTTAAATCATATAATTCTGAAATTCAAGCCATAAAATAAACACCCAGCTATCTTTTCAGCTTTGTACTAAGACAAAGAAGAATATTTAGATGTAAATCCGTAGGCTCACAACTACACTGCATTATTTCAGGGTTTTTTTATATTGATTTTATATCCGCCAAGTGACTCAAATTGCTCAAAAATCTCAAAAGCTTTTGCTTGCGCCTCCTTCTCAGGCTTTATAATGAGCATGATATTGTCGGCGTATAATTTAAATTTTCCCATAGTTGGCAGTGGAGGACAGATTTCCAAACTATTCCAAATGGCTATCACCAATGGCTCGATAAAAAAGGCGAAGAACACCGGAGACAGTGGGCAGCCTTGTCTAGTCCCCCATTTAACACTGACTTGGCCAACCTCGGAGGCATTGATAATAACGTTGGCTTCTGCATTCAAGTACAATTTCTGACTCAGCCCCGTAATTTTAGGAGACATTCCAACATTTGAGAGAAGAGAAAATAAGGTCTCCCAAACAACTAGGTAAAATGCCTTCTCGGCGTCAAATAAGAAGACCAGAGCTGGTATCTTCAGAGTCTCAAAATAGTCAAGTGCTTCAGCGAGATAGTGCGTATTGGTCCCGAGCTGCCTCCCTGCGATAAAACCATTTTGGTCAGGATGGATCCGGTGCGAGGCAATTCCATTAAATCGATTAGCTAACAGTTTAGTAATTATTTTATAGTCAGAATTTAAAAGCATGATGGGGCGATAAGAATTGGGGTCTTCACTATCCTTTCCTTTTTTCAAGAAGCTGACTATACTCCCTTTTCTAAATGAAAAAGGTATTAAACCACCCTCTAAAATTGAGTTAGCAATAAGCAAAAGACAATTCACGAAGGTTTTAAAAAATTGGGCCGGGAGGCCGTCCGGGCCACAGGCTTTGCCATTCGGGAGATTTTTAATAACATCTCCCAGTTCTTTTTTCGTGAAAGGACTCGCCATACTAATTTTTTCGGCATCTGAAAGTACAGGCAATTCATAACTCTCTCAAAGATGACCTGTCGATGGGTTTTGTTGGCCATGTATATTCCTACAATGTTGTGACATTATATCCCCTATAACTCCCAGGTCATCAGAACGGACACCCGTTATAGGACATCTCAGTGCGCTTATCTGATTGATTACTGCCTGCCTCCTGGCCTGCCACGTGAGAAACCTCCCGGTATAATTACTCTCTTCATAGATCTTTTGCCTATGATGCTGATAAAAGGATTCACTTTTAACATAAAAATTTTAGCTAAGATCCCGTTTTGCCTGATCCAATTGCCATTGATTAAAAGCAGAGGGGCTACTGAGAAATGTATCAAAAGACCTTTGCACTTTCTGTTCTAAAATTTGCTTTTCTTCCTTAGCTTTCCTTGAATTATCGGAACCTTTTCTGATGGCTAGTTTCCATACATTAGCTTTAAACGAATCTCAGACCAGATGCAGAGGTGCTGGTTTTAATAAATAGCACCCAGCACTCTTGTAATAGATATTGCCTATTTAACATCCATCTTTTAGAAGTCATAATATATTTATCCAACTCTAACTCAAGAATGACCATCGCATGATCCGAAAATCCATTTGGAAGGATTCTCTGCTGGCTAAAAACTAGCCTCCTAGAAATTAGGAAAAAATCAATGCATGAGGAAGTGCAAAATCTACATGAAAAATAAGTATAGGCGATCTTAGTTGGAAATTCTGCACTCCATGGATCAGATACGTCCAAATTCTTGCCATAGTTTTGTAAAACTTTTAAAGTTTTATGTTTTAGCTGTTTTTGGTTCTAGCTGAGGAGTCTATTTTAGGGTTCATGAAATTTTTTTTATCTCCCCCTATGATCAATTCACCAGGTATTTGAATTAAAGATTAGAAAACTCTTCGTATGGCATAGGATTATCCTCGACTGGTGCATATATGCTGGCAAAAGTTAAACGTCTGTTCCCTAGATTACAGGTGGCCCATCACCACCTTCTGCTCCGAATGCTTACAAAATTAACTAGCTCAGCATGACGTTTTTTGCTAAGGAGGATCTTCGTAGCGCGATGAGACGTAGAAGAGGAGCAGAAGCCCCTATAGGCTGCCCAAGACTTAAACATTGGGATTGTATGAAGGGACACCTTCCTGCGCATGAACAATCACTAATGGTGATTTGCTCTTTCTATGTGTGCAGCAAAATGCAGCACACATAGAAACAGCAAAAACAAGGAGAAGTTAATATTTCTCCTTGTTGCATCAGGTGAAGACCAGGTTTTCCCTGGTCTTTGTTTTGGCGCTGCTCATATTTACGCAACCCTTATAAATTGGGGGCAGCATAAAAAAGCAATGGGTGTTGTGGTGGAATGCCCACTGCAACACCTATTTCCTGCTCCTCTCACGCTAAGTGCTGCGTGAAAGGGGCATTATTTACAAGGCATCGTTAAGCCATGTTTGGTGGCTTAATGCCACCTTTTAAATAATGCGAAGGGGTTATCGCCACCAGAATGTCACATGAAGTGATGTTCTGGTGGCGATAAGCCCTTGCAAATATGCCCGTAAGATTCCGCACAGAATGAATGCTGATGAAAAAATGCATGTACAACTCTAAAATGAACAAAGAGCGAACATCAAAACCATTCCATCATTCACATGGGATCCTCAACAATGGACTCATAATTTGAGAGCACTCCCAAGAGCGCCAATAAAGCAGCAGCCGTATATTAATGGAAAAGATACTGACAAGTGAGGAACATGAATTCAATTTCATAATTGAAAATGTAAGTTCATATGATCTAAAAGACTGATAGAACCATGAACTTGGTTTGGGCACTGATCCCTTTATAGTACTCGCGCATAACACAATGAATATTGCTGATGATTTTATGTTTCAATGTGCGACTAGTGCTGAACATAATAAGAATGTGGACAATCAACGTCATTTGAGACACCATGATTATTAATGTATTTCTGTGCCTTAAACCTTTTCTGTCTCAAATAACATGCAAAAATCTTCAGTGCTTCTGGGGCACTGAGCCTTATATAGTACTCTCATGTAAAACAAAAAGTATGGTTGATGATTTTATGTTTCATGCGCAACAAGTGCTGAACATAAAAAGAATGGGGGCAATCAATGTAGTCATGTGAAACACTATGATTATTAATGAACTTATGTGCCTTAAATGTTTGCTGTCTAAAAGAGCATGCAATAATTTGATTGTAATATAAACAACATTTCCCATAATGCTTCACTATGGGCAGGATGGGCAAGTGTATATATAAGTGAAATAATAGTTGATGGACTCACTTATTATGAAAAAGACCAGGGGTTCGAAACGCATTGGAGTCTGTCAGAATATAATTTAAATGTTAGATACTATGGGGCATATTTACTAAGATTGAAGGAGTGTAACATTAGCCTTCCTGGCTTAACGCCCCACTCGGCCACTTCTGAAACGTAGGGCTGCATCATATTTACAACAATATGGTGAAGCCCTGCGTTTACCCATGCACTGGCGCTAAATTTAGCAGCTTAGCGCCAACATACACATCCTTGCACCATAGTGCAAGGGGGCTTGCTTTGAGGGGAAGATTGTTTATGTGCCGGAAGGTCTCCCTTTCTGCACATAAACAATCTTTAAATGGTGTTTTGTAACTTAATGCAGCACACATAGAAATTGCAAAACGTAATTTTCTTTAAATCATTGTTTGTGTTCAGGAAGGAACACCTTCCTGCACATAAACAATCTATGTAGTTTTGCTGTTTCTATGTGTGCTGCACAACGCAGCACACATAGAAACAGCAAAAAGGAGGAGAAATAAAAAAATTCTCCTTGTTTCGCCATGGTAAGACCAGGTTTTCACTGGTCTTAATTTTGGCACTTCTTCCCATTTACGCCTCCCTTGTAAATAGGGAGCAGCATCAACATCAATGGGTGTTACGGTAGAATGCCCACTACAACCCCCATTGACACCTGTTCACGCTAAGTGTCGCATGAAAGGGGGCCTTATTTACAAGGCATCATTAAGCCAAGTTAAGTGGCTTAACACTGCCTTGTAAATATGGTGAAGCTCTTATAGCCACTTCAATGTCCTAAAAAGTGACAGTGTGGTGGTGATAGCGGCTTGTAAAATTTCCCCTTTGAGTTCCTGCAGTGCAATGTACTTTTCTGTTTCATTAAATTATATATATTCCTAAGGAAATGAACATGGGAAAAACACTTTTTTGGCCCCCCTACTTCTTCTAACCCCCACTTGATATTTTGCACCGAAGCATTACATGCACAACAAGAATCATCAGCACACTTTTTTGAAAAATTTCGTGAAGATTTGTCAAACAGCGCCAAAGATATAGCCAAGTAGAAAAACTTTTGTCCTATGGAAACTAGGACCTAACTATAGCTACAGTTTCATTGAATATATATTTCAATGAAACAGTACTTGCCTATATCTTTTGGAGCTGTTTCTCCAGGCTTTTTTTATAAAACAAAAAGTGCGCACCCGGGCCCCCCTTCTGAAGCTCTATAAGCCCCGGAGACAACCACTGCCCTGCAGCTAAACAAATAGAAATGATGAGCTGTGCGAACCCCCAAGACCCGGGGACCACCGATTCCATGGCTAAATAACGGTTTATGGGGGGCCCGCAGACCCTTCTGGTCCCCTGGCCCCAGAGACTATCACCTCCTTGGGACCACGCGACCCCCCCTCTCAGGCCATTCTCGGGGTAAGGAACCACCACCTCCCCAGTGCAAGCCCTTGAAAATCAAAAGAAGGGGGCAGCGCAGCCTCCTTCCTGGAGCCAATATTGGCCCTGGGAACCACAGCCCTCAAGTGTCGGCTCCTGCTATGTGCCGGGTTGCCCACTCCCGGGACATAGCTGTTTGCTTTCGCTTGGCGGGAACAGTGACAGCTCCCACCAAGCAAAAGCAACCACTCTCGCAGAGGCCGCCGCACCCCTCCAGAGGGGGGGGGAGGCTTAGAGGCCAGCGCCATAACCCACGCGGTGCCAACCGGTGGGGTAAACTGGTTCTGGGCGCCTGAAAGCGCCCAGGAACCAGCGGAAGCGGAGTGCGCACCAGCCACTCCGACCGGAAGTGACCCATGACCTGGGCGCCCCTAAAGGGCGACCAATGGTCACCATGGCTTGGTTTGAATCCCCCAATCAGGGGGGTTCACCTGAGGCCCCTATGGAGGGGTCAAGGGGATTTAAGTCGCCGCCTTTCCCAGCAAAGGCATAACTTCTTCGAGGAGCTGGGAGAGCGGCGCAACAACAACGACAATTGAAGCGGACAATCGAAGCAGAAGGCGAAAATCGGAAGGCGAGGCCCTGTCGGTGAACTCCAGCCCGCGGAATCGAAAAGGATCCAACAGCCGTGCAGTGCGCCGAACCTCTCCTCATCTCCCCGAGTCAGCAGCGCCAAAAGGTCGCGTCCACGACATCGCCGCAGCCAGCCAAGGGCCGAAGCAGTTAGCGTGGGTAAGAATCGCAGGAGGCGGCGTGGGGGCTCGCTCGGCAACACCAGCCAAGCCCTCACGGAGAAGGCAACCCGTCCAACCAGTCCGTTCCTCCGTCTCCCCCCTCGGACCTAGTGCGCATTGGGCCGCTACGAGGAAGGGAGAGCTCTACGAACGGTGGATTCCGGGTGGGCCTTAGAGCAGTTGCCAGCACGCCCGCTCTCCGGCTGCAGCACAAGGCGCGGTGCTCCCTCCCTGCCTCGGCGACCTCACCGGAAAGCATACCTTCCCCCCGCAGTCCCGGGCCAGGACTTCCACATCTATGCGGCGATCGGCTGGCGGCGCAGGAGTAGCCCGCTAGGACTCCGCACTCCCGGGCACACCCCTCCGGCCATGTGGGGATCGGAGCGCGTAGTAAGACTGCGCCCCCACTATCGGAGCCCACGCATCAGGCGGAGCATGTGCCATAAAGGGAGCGGTACGCTCAGAGCCCTGTGAGAGCACATGCATCAAGCAGTGCCACAGCAAACGGCCTGACGCAGGCGCGCTGAGACGTCAGAGGCACCCACAACAGGGGCTGAACGGCCGGCAAGAGGTGACTGCAGCTACACTAAGGAGCCATGGCAGAGGGTCAGCCTGAAGAGGTTGCAGCTGCTGAAAAGGATTCGGGAGGTATCTGCCATCCACAGAAACGACTGGCTGCAGCCTCATTTGAACATGGGGAAGGAGAACAGACCGGAGGACCGGGCAGAGGAGGAACCAGGCCCTTCAGCACCCAAGAAGTGCAAAGGCACGCCGCTGAAGAAGGCATCCAAGAAGACCCCCCCAAAGAAAGAGCGCCAGAAAGCCCCTCCGCCAAGGCTGGACGATGGGGACCAGAGCGAGGCGACTGACAGCGCGGCGAATGGGGAGCATATCAGTAACATCGTAAAAGAATGCTTAAAGTCACTGGCGCCAGCATTGCTTAATGGCACAGGGCAGGGGGTAGCGGGGCCTAGGGAGCAGCGCGCAGAAGAAGCAGCAGGCATGGCGTGGCATATGGTCGGCCCAGGGTGGGCGCGCCAGGCAAGGGTGCAGGAGCCGGTGGGTTTGTCAGCACAGGGCGAGCAAATTTCCCCGGTATCCTGTTGGGGGTACGGTCCCACGTCAGGGAGCCCAGCGCTGGGTGGGCTAGTCACTGACCCCTATGCCAGGCCATCCCCCGGCCCGGCGTCCTTGACAACAAAAGCCACTGGCCTAGCATGCCTCATCCCCCTCGCTGTGAAGGAAAGGATATGGCGCAAGGAATTCATAGATATATTTTCACTACTAGAGATACAACTTGAGGGCCTCGACCTCACCACGTGTGACAGGAAAGAAGAGGACAGGAAAGAAAGGCGCGGTGCCAGAAAGGAGCGTAATTTTGAAAATTGGTTGGATGCATTCAGAATTATGGCATGTATTATAGTAGAGAAGTTTCCCCACTGCGCTGCAGATTTATGGTTATACGAGGCCAATATCCATTTAGCACAGAGGCAGTTCCCTGGGGAGGCATGGCTGGATACGATAAAGGTTTTAGACTGAAGATGCAGAGGCATCCTGAGAAAGAGTGGAATGAGGAGGACGTCTCGGGGTTCATCCACAAAATGCTCGCAGCCAAAGAAGTGAGATCTTGGGCAGGTAGAAACGACCAGTCCTTTCGGAGTTCTTACCAAAAGGGTAGGAGCAGAACTTATCAGAGGCAGACCACGGCGAGATCTTACTCACCAACCAAAGCCAAAGCGATCTGTTGGAGATATGATGCAGGGGATTGCTCATGGGGCTCTTCTTGTAAATTCCAACACGCATGCTCTAGCTGTGGAGGCAGGCACGCTGCGGCGGCATGCAAGGGGGACAAGCGAGAGTCAAAGGGTGACAAAAAAGAGAAGAACAGGAAGCATTAGCCCCAAGGCAGGTAGAGGGGGTGACCTGGTAGACATTCGAGATTGCCAGCTGGCCAGATCCCCAATTAATACGCAACAGCTGCGCAGATTGGCAAACAAATATCCAAACAGAGTGGACGCCAGGGGGCTGGTGGAAGGATTTGAGGAGGGTTTTGTCATCCCATTCCAGGGCCCATTACCACTAGAGGGGGCGAACAACCTAAAATCAGCAATGCAGCACCCGAAAGTGGTAAGCGCCAAAATAGCGAAGGAAAAGAGCTTGGGCAGAATCGAGGGCCCCCTCCCAAAGGAACTACACAGAGGCATAGTGGTCTCTCCGCTGGGGGTGGTCCCCAAAAAGGAGCAGGGTCAATTTCGATTAATACATCACCTCTCATTTCCCGAAGGATCGTCCGTGAATGACGGAATCGATCCTGAATCCTGCTCAGTGGGTTATACATCTGTGGAGGACGCACTTGAGCTAGTTAAAGCGCCAGGAAAGGGATCCCTCATGGCCAAAGCAGACATCGAATCCGCCTTCCGCCTGTTGCCCGTCCACCCCTCCAGTTTTCATTTACTGGGCTTCCAGTGGGAGGGAGACATGTTTAACGATAAGGCCATGCCCATGGGCTGCGCCATATTGTGTGCTTATTTTGAGCAATTCGCTGCCTTTTTGGAGGGGGCTCTTCATGACTGTCACCAGGAAGGTGGCAAATTGCATTACCTGGATGATTTTCTGTTGACAGGCCCAGCAGGATCCCATATGTGCGCTAGTACGCTGGCAGCTTTCGAGTGTTTGGCTAGGACCCTTGGGGTCCCCCTGGCAACAGAAAAAACGACAGGCCCAACCACGAAACTCACTTTCCTGGGCATAGAACTGGACTCCATTGCAGGGACTGCCAGGCTGCCCGCAGACAAGGTGAAGGAATTCAGGGAGGAGGTGGCCAAGTTGCGGGGCCGGAACAAAGCCACCCTTACGTGACATCCAAGGAGTGATAGGAAGGCTCAACTTTGCAGCCAGGGTGATCCCCACCGCCAGGGTATTCTCCAGGCACCTGATAGGGCTGACATCAGGCGTCACTCACAGACATCACCACATCCAGTTGAGTGCGGGTGTAAAACAGGACCTGCGGTTGTGGGATGAGTTCCTTCAGGATTTCAACGGGGTTCTGATCTGGAGAGAGGGATGGGTGACGGCCAAGCAGATAGCCCTCGTCACGGACGCAGCTGGGAGCCTGGGCTTCGGGGCAATCCTGGGGAAAAGATGGCGTGCGAGCCAGTGGCCAGACAGGTGGCATGCGCAGGGGCTCACCAAGAATATCACATTCCTTGAGCTGTTTCCAATAATAGTGGCTCTGACCATCTGGAAAAAGGATATAAAAAACCTGAAACTAACCCTATGGTCAGATAATAAGGGAGTAGTGCAGGCCATTAACAGAGGCGCAGCGAGATGCCCTGACATGTTGAGGGTAATGCGGCAGTTAATTAAATTACAGCTGGAAGGGAACCTGGAGCTGAAGGCTCGCCACGTGCCAGGGGCAGAGAACACGGCGGCGGATGCACTATCCCGGTCCCAAATGAAGCGTTTCAGAGAGTTGGTCCCTGGGGCAGACAGGGAGATGACCCCTTTTCCAGCGTACCTTTGGGACCTGGGGGGTAGACCTGTCCAGACTGATAGGGCACTCACTCACCCCGGAAGCAACCAGGAGGTACAAGAAATGCGCAAGCACAGTAATGAGAGTCGGGGCATAAAATCGCTCGAGGACAAAGCAAGAACACGTACAGCAGTAGAGAAGTTCGTGCAATGGGCATTCAACGCCAAGAAAACAAGATCATGGGCACAGGCACACTTGTCCGCCATTGCCCATTTTGCCAGGCTCCACACAGGGGAGGTTCCCACAGCCTCCCCATATCTAAAGACAGCCATGAAGGGCTGGAGGAGGGTTGAAGGGACAAAGAAGGACAACAGGCGCCCCATTTACTTCGACAAACTGGGCCAGCTCCTGGGCGCTTTAGTAGGAATCATTTCAGATAAGTATGAGCTACTGCTATTTAGGGCAGCATTCACCACGGCCTTCTTCGGCGCGTTTCGCATCAGCGAGATAGTCGCGCCCAACAAGACAGGCCCAGCACAACGATGCCTACAGGCTAGGGACATCAAACCGATGGCAAGGGCTGTGGAGCTCACACTGAGGCAGTCGAAGACGGACAGGGCATGTAAGGGGGTGACGATACGTCTCCATTGCATTCCAGAGGCTGGGCTTTGTGCGGTGTGCTGGCTGTTCAAATACATGGTGGCCCGTCCGGCTGGCGAGGGCCCCCTCTTTAAACATCAGGATGGAAGGAATCTGAGCAAGTTTCAATTCACAGCAGTGATGCGCCAGGGTCTTGGAAAAGCCGGGTTTCACTCTGCGTCTTTTGCCCCTCACTCTTTCAGGATCGGCGCGGCGACCTCGGCATCGCAGCATGGCATGCCTGAAGACAGGATCCAGGCCGTGGGCAGATGGCGATCCAGGGCCTACAAGTCTTACATACGCCCACACCTGGTATAAAAAAAAAAAACAACAGCAAATAAGAAGAAAAGGGGGGGGTGGGGCAGTCACTTTGGGATGCCGCACGGCAGGGTGCTAGGGGGGCCACCCTCCTACTAAATGCCCCCACACTACCAACAACAAACCCGGTGCACGGCACGCCACCATAACCGGTTTCTTGTCTCTCAGCCAAACCTGGTGTGCAGCAGGCCACCTTAACGGAATTCTTTCTCTTGGCAAGGTGACGCCCGCGGCTGGTCTGGGTGGTGGGACATTCATTCGTGTCCAGAATGGAGTCTTGGTGGCGGCGGTCGGGGCACAAAGCGAGCAGGCCCAAAGCGACGTACATCCGCTGGATAGGGCAACCAGGTATGAGATGGGAGCAACTACTGCCAACGTTGGACAGCCTCATGGCAGACTCGGCATGGCTGCCTGACGTCCTGATCATTCACCTCAGAGGCAACGACCTTACGCGGTTAGGGCGCAAGGCAGTGGGGCAGGCCATCCAAAGGGACCTCACCAAGGCGACGACATGGCTGGGCCCCACGACGGTGGTCTGGTCTGAAATGATCAGCAGGAGGCACTGGAGAGGTGCTGATTCCAACAAGGCGGTGGATAATGCAAGGAGAAAATTGAACATTGCAATGCACAAGTTTTGCTCCACCAATGGCCTGGAATCAATCAGTCACGGCCTCATCCACCCGGGACGCCCGGAGCTTTATGGCCAGGACGGGGTACACCTCTCTGACAAGGGGATGAAGGTCTTCTGGGATAACCTGTGGGGTGCAATGGCGCTCGCAGGTTGTAGATAAAAAAAAGAAAAAAAAAAAGAAAGGGGGAGCCACGAACCAGGGGCAGGAGGGGGGAGCCGCAGAAAGACATGAGCCTTCCTGCGGCGTGGCGGAAATCCTACAATGGTTGGCTAAGGAAACACACCGGCGGGCGGTGTGTAGGAGGAGGGCCACTTACTTTTGAATGCCGCACGGCAGGGTGACATGGCCGCACCAAGGAGGGGAGTAACAGGAGGAGACGGCACTCGCGGCCCAGACCCGGCCGGACGGCAGGGCGCAAATGGTAGCGAGCTGGGGACCTAACTACAGACAGAAAAGCTCCCCTCCACGACACGCAGAAGGCGTGGGCAACCAACCACTGGAACACCAATGGACTGACAAGGAACTGGTTTTGTACAGTGCCATTTACGAACTGAGGAGTACACAAAAGACTGACACCTGTTATCACAAGATGGTGTCATGAATTGTATATGACATGTATGATTGATGGGTACAGTTCGCAAATGGAAGATTGCATAACCAGTATGTTTTTTTAATATTAATAAAACTGCGGCCAACAACGACCATCACTAATAACCGTTATTGTTGGCTGACATTATTTTGAAGAATGGCATGCGGGCATTCTGAGGGGAGGGAGAAGCCGGGGAGTTGCGGATAGGTAACCACGGAAGAGGCACGTGCGGGGGTTATCGCAGAGGCCACCGCACCCCCCCGCAGGGGGGGGGAGGCTTAGAGGCCGGCACCATAACCCACGCGGGGCCCACCGGTGGGGTAAACTGGTTCTGGGCACCTGAAAGCGCCCAGGAACCAGCGGAAGCGGAGTGCGCACCAGCCACTCCGACCGGAAGTGACCCGTGACCTGGGCGCCCCTAAAGGGCGGCCAATGGTCACCATGGCTTGGTTTGAACCCCCCAATCAGGGGCGTTCACCTGAGGCCCCTATGGAGGAGTCAAGGGGATTTAAGTCGCCGCCTCTCCCAGCAAAGGCATAACTTCTTCGAGGAGCTGGGAGAGCGGCGCAACAACAACGACAATTGAAGCCCACCCACCCACACCTAAGGCACAGCAAAGTCGCAGTGCTGGACAATGGCAGGGGCGTTTTTGCGGAAATCCTACAATGGTTGGCTAAGGAAACACACCGGCGGGCGGTGTGTAGGAGGAGGGCCACTCACTTTTGAATACCACACGGCAGGGTGACGTGGCCGCACCAAGGAGGAGAGTAACAGGAGGAGACGGCACTCGCGGCCCAGACCCGGCCGGACGGCAGGGCGCAAATGGTAGCGAGCTGGGGACCTAACTCCAGACAGAAAAGCTCCCCTCCACGACACGCGGAAGGCGTGGGCAACCAACCACTGGAACGCCAATGGACTGACAAGGAACTGGTTTTGTACAGTGCCATTTACGAACTGAGGAGTACACAAAAGACTGACACCTGTTATCACAAGATGGTGTCATGAATTGTATATGACATGTATGATTGATGGGTACAGTTCGCAAATGGAAGATTGCGTAACCAGTATGTTTTTTTAAATTTTAATAAAACTGCGGCCAACAACGACCATCACTAATAACCGTTATTGTTGGCTGACATTATTTTGAAGAATGGCATGCGGACATTCTGAGGGGAGGGAGAAGCCGGGGAGTTGCGGATAGGTAACCATGGAATAGGCACGTGCGGGGGTTATGCTTCCAGAAGGCAGGAGTACTTTGAAAGCTCCCGCCCGCTGGAAGCGGAGGTTTCATCTCTTTCTCTGCTGGCAGACCTGCTGGCAGGGAAAGAGATAAAAGTATTGCTCACGCTTGGAGGTAGATTCCTTTGCAGCAGCTCCCTCTGTGCATCAGCAATGCCACCTCCAGCAGGAGGATGGGATTCAGCTGGGATCGCAAGGGCCTTGAGGCGAAAAGAAGCGACAAAAGGTGAGACACAACCAGAATGAGGCAGAATAAAGGTTAGCAACAAGCAGAAAGAGACAAGATAAATGTTAGAAACAAGTAGAAAGAGGCAGAATTGAGGTCAGAAACGAGCAGAAAGAGTCAGAATAAAGGTCAGCAATGAGCAGAAAGAAGCAGAATGAAAGTCTGAAATGAAGCCGAAAGAGGGAGAATAAAGGTCAGAAATTAGTAACCCTGGGCGGCTAACTCCGCTATGGCAGCGGAGTTTGTGGAGATTTGCCTACTCTGCACTCTGTTGCGAAAGCGTAGGTAGGCAAAACTCTGACTCTCCAAAATTCTTTAAAAATAAAAAAAGAAGGCACTTACCTGCGTGTCTGCCGCCTCCCCTGCCCGGCAGCTCTCCTTCCTGCTCCTCGCATCCTTCTTCAATGAAAAAACCCCTACGTTGTATGTCTTGTGCATGAGAAGATGTGAGAAACGAGCAGCAAAAAGCATAGAGGTCTGAAATGAGCAGCAAGAGGCAGAATAAAGGTCAGCAGCGAGCAGAAAGAGGCCAAATTAGGGGCAGAATAACCAGAAAGATGCAACATAGAGGGGAGGAGCAAGCGACATAAGGGCATAAGGGGCACAAAACCAAAGGCTGCAGAGGGTAGTGGACTGCAGGCAACTCGACCATCATAGGGGGAAGCTTCCACAAGGACCTGTGCCCCTCTACTTTTTTACCATTCACCCTTGCACCAAGTGACAGACCCACTCATACACTTATACACCCACTCACAGACCCACTCACACACCCACTCACAGACGCACTTAGAGTCTCACTCACCCACTTGCGGACCCACTTAGACAATTACAGACCCAGCAAGAGACCAACTCTGAGACTCCAACAACCACTCACAGCCCCACTCAGACAGTCACGCACCCACTCACTCACCCACTCAGAGGCTCACACACCCACTAACCTACCTACACAGCCACTCTCACACCCACTCTCAAAGGTTACAGGGTATAGCTGGAAATAAAAAAGTTTAAAAAAATTGAAATTCGCTAAAAAAAACTAATGGTTAGAGGGACATTATGTGTAGGAAATGGAATTTTTAAAAATGTAGAAATTCACTGAAAAAACAAAGGTTACAGGGATGTTATAGTTAGGAAATAGAATAAGAAAACCTTAGAAATTCACTGAAAAAACATAGGTTAGAGTTATAGTTAGTCTCAGATTTTACTCATTCAAAACCATTTGAAATACAGCAGTTACGTTACCTGAGCTAACTATAACTTACACCCCTGCAATGCACTGCTTCTGAACTCACATATTACATAACTCGGGACATTGTCAGTGGCATCACTGATGACATCTTCAATGACATCTCCAATGACATCACTGAAGACATCATCCAGTGAGTGTAATTGTTTCATAAACATTTCTGAGAGTTAATGAGATATACGCATTAGCTAAATTAGTATTCTTTTGTACTACTGAGTGAGACTGTTTCTAATATATGCCATCTGAGTGGCACTGTGACTGTCTATATCAATGTGAGAGTGGGTGTCTGACTGGCTGTATGGGTGAATACGTATGTGTGTGAGTAGCAGTATGGGTGAGTAAGTGAGTGACTGTGTGAGTGGCTGTATTGGTGGGTGAGTGTGTGTGAGTGACTGTGTCAGTGACTGTTGTGTATGTGAGTGGCTGTATGAGTGATGAGTGTCTGTGTGAGTGGCTGTATGGGTAGTGGCTGTATGAATGGCTCTATGGGTGAGTGACAGGGGTGGAAGTGGATGTATGTGTACGTGAGTGGCTATTTGACTGGGTGTATGGGTGAGTGGGTGGGTGTGTGAGTGGGCTGTTTTGCATAGTAAGTATTTGCGTGAGTGGCTGTATGTATGAGGGGAGCGAGAGTGATTGTATGCGTGTTATTGTCATACAGCCGCCTGAGATCATCGGAGTATATAACACACATAGCAGCGCATTCTGAGATAATGTATGGGTATAGCCTGAACTATACACCAGTGGCAGTAATAACCTAATTCTTTGATTCTTTCTAAAGGTACCTCACTGGTTGTGAACAGTAATAAAGTGAAAATTCATATTTCATAGTTCTGTATATACCTAACTTTGTCCTGCTTACTGTAAGCAACTCTCCCTTTTCCACCTTAGATGCGTGTGTCCCTCCTACAGCTTTGCACCTCTCCTGTCACAAATACTTTCCAAGTTGATGATCAATGTCAAAAACAGAGTACTCGGATAGAAACCTTACAGAATGGTAATGTTGGCTTAAGACAACTTCTATTCACACAGACCACCGATCCCCCATTGTTCAATTCCAGAGTTCCCACTATTACTGTGGATCAGGGTAACGTGAAGGACTTTCTGCATCCTCTCTTGCAGCAGTCTACTTTCCGCTTAATATGGTTTCATGGTGACCAGCCCTAAGTGGCGCATTTAATAAGTAGCTCGACAGGCCCTGTCCCATTTTACTTGCCGTGGTCAAGTCTGAATCACCAGGTTGCTTTTGTGACAGCAAGTCAAAACCTGCTTAACACGTTTGATGCAAAAAGCAACAGAGACTAATTAGGTGTATAGTAATTAAGGTAGATAATGCTTCCTAATAAAGGTCTTCGTGAAGTTATAAAAGACGATTTGACGTTTACTGATTGTCATGATTATCTTAATACTTTGAAAAGCAAGCACCGAAAATGTCACCTTAATCAACTTTGGGCCATTAATCTCTGTCAGTCATTTCTGCTGGCTCTCTTCCTGCTAAGGTGCCTAAGCAAATAAGAAATCTGATGTCCAAACTACATGAATACGTGGCATGATTTAACATCTTTAGGGCTCATTTCGGGTTAGGCAGAATGGAAGGACTGGAGTAAACAGCATTCAATGTAGTCGTCGAAGCACTGGACAGTGGAGCCCCCAGAGGCTTCGCCTTCTGAAACATCTGGTCTTATTGCCTGTGCACCAGCGGTCTCCAGGTCACAGGGTCAGGCATCCTACCTTATTTGTAGCGGGCTACCTTTACTAGGTTTCCCTGCCAGGGACCACTATGACTCACTCAATGGCTCCCACATCGAGGAAGAAAACGTCCTGCACAACGGGGTCACTCATTATTATTTTTTTTTTAAAGAATAAACTACCCATCTTCCTAAGGTGCTGCTTGGCAACATTTCACTGCCGGCGATGGACCTGCTTTGTGCCGGTGGTTGCCGGTGTTCGGCACCGGCACTTAAATGTAAACACCGGCTCTTCTTCTGACAGTTGCCATGTGGTGGCGCTGTCTAATTCAGAGATATACATTAAAAATGACTATGACCTGTTGCCCTAGCCAATCTTGGAGGTCTGGGGCCTGGAATAGTCTGAATTCTCTCACTTGTAGGCTGTGATGGTTAGTATTTATGTTGGTAGAGGCACTGGCAGAGCTGCAATGTATGGTGCAAGCAGTGGTGGCCTTTTCAGGAGGGCCCTGGCACTTATTGTGTTACAAATTAAGCTCTGCTGCAGCTAAACTGAAGACAGAGAGACCCACAGCTGGCTGGTGTGTATCTCTAGTTATGGCGAGCAGTCTTTCACCGGGAAGGTGGGGTCAATGGCGTCTGCTGACCAGGGGGCCAGGCCGACCGCCCACCATATGTTAACGAACACCCTTTGTATTTATTGCTTTGAGACAAGATCTCTTAAGAGATGTACATACTAAATTCCCAAATGTGGAGCCGGGTTGGTAGGGGCAGCGGAGCAGGTAAAAAACGTGATTTAAAACTAACTACAGGGTTCACCAAAAACTCCACCAAGTCGGTTGAGGCGTGAGAACTGACTACGGCAGGTACTGCCAGTGAATCCTTCACCCCCTGATGCCCCTGGGATCACCGGATAGTTTTGTGTACACCTCAATATGATTTATGTCTGTTTGTTCTCAGCACTTTGAGAAGCTGCACTAAGTCCTGAAGAAAGCCCTGGAAACATGCAAGTCTTTGATCAGTTCACTCCCAGTCTCAAGACAATCCAGAGCTCTGATAACATGTTTTTTATCTCGATAATACCTTTTCGTATATCAAGGAAATGTACTAAAACGTCGTCACCGTACAGGGAGGCAACTTGCATCACCCCCTCCAGTGGTATGCCCCATGTCTGGCCCTGCTGTCTGAACCTCTGCGCCTGTGGCTCCATTGCCAGAGTGAAGAGGAGCGGGGATAGAGGGCACCCTTGGCGTGTACCCCTGCTCATCGGGAATGGGGCAGAATCGGGAATAGGGCTGAGATACACTGCCCAGTCTTCACCTGAACCGTGGGCTCTGTGTAGAAAAGTAGGATGAGTCTCTGCAGCCTGTCATCTATGCACATAGACGTTAGTGTCGAGAACATGTGTTCCAAATCAAGAGTTGTATGCTTTCCCTAAGTCAAACATTATGCATGCTGCATAAGGCCACTGGGTAGGAGCCAACTCCATCCCTCTATGGAGTTTGCACATATTGCTGGTTTTGGATCTGCTCCATATCAAACCGTTTTGAACCAGATGGACCAGGTGAGGGAGATTCCCCAGCAGCCACACTGCAATGATTTTGCTTAATATTTTATATCAGTGTCGAGCATGGACAGGGCATGGTATGATGTCCCATCCAAGGTATCTCTACCGGGCGTAGGGAGGGAAATGAGCAGTGCCTCGCAAAACATCCGCAGAAGTCAACCCTCTGTTGCGCAAATAAGAAAAACAGAACTACCAACCCAGCTCCAACTGCTCAAACAAGCAACAAAAAGTCCAATTTGTGTGGTTCTCCGGGTTGTTTATCAGTATACAGAACATCTTCCGAGGAGATTGTAGGAGCGTGGCCAGTCTGCAGCGGCTGACTAATGTGCAGCTATGAACCCTTTTGGCTGTGAACTAGTAAGTAGGACAAGGGGTAGGGTCTTCGAGCCATTTCGTCTAGATTAAAGTCAGGACTAAAAGTCATCAGAAAGGGTTTGACTCGATCCAGCGGTTGGTTATAACCTATTCAGGCAACAGTCAGGTATGGGGAGGAAAGAGAGGCCAAGCTGATGTTACACGTATGGGAAAGTAGCCACGTGTGTGTAGCCACTCATCCATGGAGGTCAACGGGTGACCCCCGTGCATGACCCCCACATGTCTTACCATTAGCAAGTTCAAGCCATCGTGTCTACAGTTTGATGTGTGACATCTGGTAGGACCACTGATGCAACATTTTCTGCCTATTCGCAGGAGTCCACCAGGGAGAGCATGCACTTTCCTACCCACTAATTGGTGGCAGCCAACAGTGCATGGATCTGTTCCTCCAATGTTTGGGCCGGAGTTGGGGAGCTACTGACTCCTGAATCTCCATTTCCGTGGTTTCGGCAATTACGGTTCCATCAAGATGTGTTCATCTGTATTCATGATTTCAGCGTTGATGGTGCTTCCGCTGGTTCAGCAAAGACATAACTAGATCTGTTCATCATGACTTTTAACTTAGCTGAGAATAGCAACGAGTAAGTCAGGCCCACTGACCGTAGTCGCTTATTAACTCCCAGGAATGAGGCTCTGCGGCGTTGGATGGCCTGGGTGTAGTCCGGAAATCGGAATATGCATTTATTCTCATGCATGATCAGCCCCTCTGTGCGGGCCACCTGTAGAATGGCCTTCTCATCTCTGTAATTCATCAGTCTAGCCACAACTGGCTGGTGGAACGTGCCCATTGGGTGCCTCGCCTGCACCCAATTGACACGTTCCACCAGATAATAAGTTAAAAGGTCCACAGGTGCCACCGCACGTGCCAGCCACATTTCAAAGAATGCCACTGGGTCCGAGCCGTACGCAACCTAGGGAAAGCCATTGCGGGACTGAACCTCGGAGTCCTCTGCCCTATTCTTAGGTTTGTGAAACTTAGCCGTGAGGGTCTTGGACTGCTCTTCTAAGATGTATACTATGGGCTGGAGTGTCCCCAGCGAGTTTTCTGCTTGTGTAACAAGAGTGGTAAGCTTCCTTTGGTAATCGCGTAATAGGCGAAGTTCCACTGCCATTGCATCCAACCTGCCTTGCAAGTCTTGTCTAGTCTCTGCAATGTTGGCGAGAATTTTGTCCAGCTTAGCTTCCGCTAGGGCTGTAGGAGGTCCTTCTTGTGGTGCCACCTAGTTGATGATCAGATCATTGGTCCTGACATCTAGGCACTCTGCTGGCTGAAAACACCTTGCCCCTGTTTTAAAAATATATATATATATATTTTGTCCTACTCCGTGCAACAATTATAGTAAGGAGATCTCAGGGTCCCTCTTTTTTCCTTCCGGGAGCGATCTGTACCATCTCACCATCCTAGATGGAGTTCATGGTGGGACCATCAAGGAAATAGAGGGGACCCCTTACTTCCAATTACTATTCTGGAAGGTTACTCTTCGGAGTGGGATGAGCTAGCTATTATGGCTACTCTTATTTGGCCTTCGTCATTTGAGTTTGTTGCTTGCACTTAATCATAGGACCTATTAAGGAGCAAGTAGGGAGGGCAGCAATGTATACACTAGTACATTTCCATTCTTATAAACCCATATGATGATTTTCCCATAACTCCCAGAAGCTGTATTTTTTAGGAAAAGGCTTCTTCTTTTTGTCTAAGTTATAGGTTTTAAGTAGTGAAGATAGCCACTCTCTATGCATTGGTGAGACATGGGGTGATCCATTTTACACATATCTCTCTTCTAGCCAAAAGGATCAATAGGAACACCAAATTTTCTTCCCGTTTTGTTAATTTTTCTACTGTTGTTGTACCCTTTACCCCAAACAATACTAAGTCGATTTTCACGGTTAGTTGTTTTCCCAGCACCTCTTCTAATGTCTTACCCACACCTTGCCCCTGTTGCCCCATATCAGGTTTGTATGTGTTGTCTTCCACACAGCAGTCAGCAGTAGTTCAGGGAGTGCAGAACTCGTGGGGGAGGTTATAGTGTTGTCGCTGAAATCCACTGCCTGTGGACCCGCCTGTCCCCAGGCCTCCTCTACAAGGCCTTACACCATGCAGCATGTGCAGTTCAGATCTTCAAGGATCACTTCTACTTGCAGTCCCCGAATAGGGTCTTCTTCGGTGATAAAGGCGCTTTCTGGCAGAGAGTGTTGTCGTTATGGTGGAGTGGTGTCCTTCAATCAATCAGAGTACTTGTAAAGCGCACTACTTACCTGTGAGGGTCTCAAGGCGCTGAGGGGGAGGATGGTGCCGCTACTGCTCAAAGAGCCAGGTCTTGAGGAGTCTTCTGAAGGCGAATAGGTCTTGGATCTGCCATAGGTGGGTAGGGAGGGTGTTCCAGGTCTTGGCGGCGAGGTAGGAGAAGGATCTGCTGCCGGAGGTCGTTCATTGGATGCAGGGGACGGCGGCGAGGACGAGGCTTGCAGGGCGGAGCGGAGCTGGTGAGTCGGGGTGTGGAGGTTGAGTCTGCTGTTCAGGTTGGCTGGTCCTTGCTCCTTTAGGCCCATGAAGACGGTAGCTACAGCATCTTGGGGGAGCAGCGCCGGTCACAGCACGGCCCCAATCATGAGGCTGGCTTGGAGTCGCCAGTCAACACCATCTTGTCCTCTCCTCCTGGACCCAACTCTCCCCTCAAACCCAACCACAGCTTGCGAGGGGGGCATGAGCAGTCCAGGCCTCTCTCTCACTCCCAAGAAACCAATTATAACAATAGGTGGGGGTAAGTAGACAAGGTCCTTTTCACTTGTCTCAAAGGGTACGATAGATAGCCTTACATAGAGTCCCTTGCCAAGGGGAAAGTGTTTCGACTCTGGGAGGAGATGAGCACACTCCTCATGGCTCTCCAGCCAGCAATCAGGCTCTCAGGCACCCCCTTATCCCCAGCAGTGTTTTCAACAGTGTCCCAGAATTTCTTATGCTGGCCGGCGCCAGCCATGTTCCGAGCTCTCCAATGTTGGGGTACTATCAGTGCAGGCAAACCATGCAGCTGACGGAATGCCTCTGGCCTGTAGAGTGTCTGTAGGGAAGGTTGGGCCCCTCGGGACAGCCTTATAGGAGGGGGGTTGTGGCAGCCACGTGGCGTTGGCTGCTTTCGCAAGCACCTCGGCCCTTCAGGGCCTACTCATATTTTCTGTCAGGTTCAGGGTTGCATGACAAATGCAGGCTGCCTCACTGTCATCTGGTGTCAAGAGTGCAGTTGGGGTGTAGTGTGGGCTGCCGCCGTGTTCTCTGCAGCCTGCTCAGGCCGCCTCACAATGCCAAAAGTCTCTATGCAAACTTCACAGATGCGGCCAGGTGTGAGGCGGTGTGTCGGCTCTGAAAATTTTGCAGCACCGAAGTGGCTTGGAGGACGTCATTCGTCTCCCACAACATGTGCCCCTTTGGCCAAGACAGCTTAGGCATGGATCGCGGCAGATTGCTGCGGATTGTGGTTTGAATGGTCTGGGCAATTCTAGAACGCAGACACCATATTGCCGCGGCTAGTCACGCTCCCAACCTGCACCATATATATCAAAAGCTAGCCTCGAGCTGCAGTGATGTGGGGCACAACTCTGCAGCCCCTCATTCCTGGTGATGGAGTTCAGATTTCATCTTGAGTCAGGCATTGCTTTATTTTTGTGCTTCAGACAGACTGCATTTAAATTGACACGCACATTTTGGTGCAAGTGAAAACACATGGCACATGAGACATGAAGTGAGGCCTAGTCAATCTAAAATGCTTGTGCTGAATTAACATGTGTTTTTACAGTGTAGAGAAAACTTGTGATTTAAGTGGCCTTTTTAGCTTTGAAGATAATCATGGAATGTGTTCTCTCTTCCCAGCTCTTTTTCCTTGTAATCTACATGCACTATTCCTGTCTTAAGAGACTTTGGCTTTGTTGCATATTTAGACAGATATATTGAGTTCAAAATACATCTTTTTTAATGTGTGTTAATTAACCAAGCACCAAACACTAAACGCAGGGCAAACGCATTTCGCATGAAAAGCTATCTAAAACATTAGAGCATGTTGCTATGAGTATGTATTAACTGTGTGCGCTTTGAAAATTTACACTAGTGCATGCATTATGCTATGTTGTATATTGCACATTTTTGCATGTTGTGCACAAACAATAAGAAAAGCTGCTTTAAACTAATAGCTTTGCTAGGTAATCATCGGTACAGGGTATTAGTATGGGGAGGTAAACATAATGGGATTTATTTAGTAAATTAATGCTATTTTTGTGTTTGTTTTGTTTTTGGGCCTAAGGTAAAATGGCTGCCTGTGAATCCAGCAAGGCTGTGAATTGTATTGAAAGAGAGAGTATGCGCAGATTATACCAGTTTACCTCAAGTACAGAAGGAGTCAAGGCCACTGTGAACTGAACATTCTTGTGATCGTGCCAATGTACCAGTGTTAGTTAAAGTATCCTTCCTGCATGCGATGTGACAGGAAGGAGGAAATAGACTGAAACTCTTTTTCTAGATAATGTTACTAAAACATATAAATGTATTAATCATTAAAGCTTCTTTTGGTAAAATCGGTAGGGTTTGGAATTTGCAATGAAAACAGGATGGTGAGACCCTCTTGCCTTCCATGCTAACCAATCAGGTACAAGCTTTATTGAAAAATGCAACATTATTAGTTTAGTCAGCCAAGAATCAGAGTATAAATAATGACCTGTTTGGAGGCGCGTTTAAGCTTTAGGGGGGCATTTGAGCTGTTGAGAGGGGGCAGATTAGACCAGACATCATATGGGTTAGGTATGTGATCGTGGCTGGTTCAGCCTGGGAGGTTGCGTCCGAGGAGAGACAGAGAGAGATGGGGGTTCTTGCTCATATTTCTTTCAGAGAAGTCCTTGCACATCATATTTTTGGCAAGGCAGATCACATTCCTCTCTGGACTTCTGAAGGAGGGGCCTTTTCAGGAGCAGCCTCTCTCAGATTGATCAGACCAGGGCAGAGAGTGCAGATGATTAGAACAGGTTTAGATGCTAAAATTATAAGTTAATGCTTTGACTAATTAAGTTAGTTTTGGAAAGATTTGTCATAGGCATTTATTTCTTTTTGTGGGAGATTTTTGCCAATTATTAATTATTGATTAGCCTTGAAAGACTCACTCTTTTCTTAGAAACTCTTTGAGAGTTTTGACTGACATTTTGCATCACATTTTCTTTTCTACATGTGATGCTTTATATGCAGACTGTAATATGTTCTGTATTAATGCTATTTTTCAATTCTGTAACCTTATTGATATTTGACTAATGTATAAAGGGTCAGAAAAACCTTAATTTTTGACTAGAAAATAATGCCCTTTAAAATACTCAACAACTCTCTTTATTGGCTTAAATAATAATTGCATTTTTGACTGTTCGTGTTCATGTAAAGTCTCCTGAATGGTGTAAAGGGCCCAAACACCTTTTCAGAGGTGAAATAGAGGTAGATGAGGTTGAGCATTGAGAAATTACAGTGAAGTTACAGCTGTAACACTGGTTACTCAGGCAGCTGGTGAGCCTGACAGGACTAATGGTGGCTACACAATGGCAGACTATTGCTACCTATCAAAGGGTCAGAGCACATGTCTGTGCACCTGCATCCTACTGTTTGAAGTCTTATATTTGGCCTAGGAATCACATCATGAACTACCTATCAAGACCGGGTATATTTTAAAATATTACTTCCTGTTATCAGCAAATGCAATGTAATGAAAGATAAGTGCCTATGGACTGGAACTATTCTTATGTAAAGTGCTCTGCCCCTCTTTTGGGTGTATGCCATATAAAAGGACAATTTAAAGAAGAAATATGTAATAACCAACTGTGACATACTTCAGGTCGGCTCTGATGTCAGGATGGGCACCCAAAAGGTTTCCCTTTTTTCAGAGAGTGCCTATTGCCTCCGCTACCCAGTCCTTGTGTAGACTGACAGTGGTGGGAGGATACCTTGCAGCAAGCAGTGGAGGCTGTTTTAGCTGGGAATCCTTGGCGGAACTGCCTCTCTGCTGTAAAGTTCGATTGAGTGTCCCATGATTGGGCTTCTTTGCTGCTATTGCGCCTGGGCCTTCTATAAAAAGTACCTGTGATGAATGTTGGGCGGGCTAGGCTTCTTGTTGGTGAATGGGCTGATGTCAATTGCATTCCATTTGTGGGTGCTGAACAACATGGCTGTTTCCTTTGTGCAGGCTGGTGCTCTCTTTTTGGACATGATAGCCCACATGTTCACATCTACTACTCCCCCTCCTTGAAACTTGAAAACCCTGGAAGGTAGAGGGAGTCATCCAAGTGCCCTCATTTGTTGTGCCAAATTTCCCCTGCCGGAATGAAATCTATCCCTCCCCTTGCTGGCTGCCTTTATTGAACCAGTTGAGCCAGCCTAAACTGATCTCAAATGGGGCAGTGTGGTCCAAAGCCTGTGAAATAATAATAATAATTATTATTAATAATATTATTTTTGTTTTTATTATTATAATTAGCATTATAATCATTATTATTATTATAAATATTGTTAATATTATTATTATTTGGTCTTTATTTCATGTAGTAATTCAAATGTGAACAGTCGTTTGGTGCTATCCAAACCAGCTCCAATAAATAGCAGTTGTGTAGAAAAGCTTTTGAGTTTTGCTTCTACATTTTAAAGAAGAAATTCAGTATGAATTTCTAAAAGAGGGCATTCAAAGTATGACATCCTGTACTTGGAACATTCTACTGCACCATTTCTTATCGCAATTCTTGGCCCTGACCACACGTAATGACAACAGGATCTTCACATTACAGCGATGACCATCATCGATGCGAAGCCTGCTCTTCGCGCTACATTTACGACCATCTACAACACTTTCCTGCTCCTCGCGGCCACTCCATCATGCTGGACTGTGAAACTAATTTTTCAGCTGGGTTAATCTGGTCACTGTATCTGACCGGTGCTCTATAGCGGTCAGTCTGAAGTTGCACGACCAGAAAGCTGTGAGTGGAGGTTGTGCTTTTTGACACTATTTTCACCAAAATCTTTAAAATTGCATATCTCTGGTTCTACTAATTGGATTTTGTCATTTTGGTCTCATTTATTTCATTTTGCCCTCTATTTCTAAGTTGAAGTGCCATTTTTCTTGTGTTGTGTTTTCAATTTATTACTGTTTGAAGTGCTGCAGAAATACTTTACACAGTGCCTCGAAGTTAAGCTTGACTGCTCTATGTGAAGCTTCCAGAGGGTTGAGCACAGGTTAATTTGGGGTATGCTCATGCTTCCCCATGACAAGCATTGTGGTTGCTGTTTGAATAGGGTTTTACCCCCCTGAACTAGTAACCCAATCGCTCACATTGGTTATCAGTGGTGAGGATTAGGACTTGTGCTTCTGCAGGGCAATACAGTGATTTTGTGTTACACTGAATATACCAGATAAATAATCTGAGACCAATTTGAGTTTTTGAAATTCTCCTTGATTGGCCTTTTTGCTTTTTCCAAATTCACCTTACTCTACTGGACTGTTTGTGCCTGAGGCTTCACCAGCAAGAATGCTTTTTGAGCTCCTCGATCTGGGTCAAGGAAATATGTTAAGGAGAGGGGCTGCCCTTCAAAAAAAGCACCAGGAAGGTGGCTCTCTAAAAGGCCCGGAGGGCATGGGCCCACTAATAGCCAGTCACAACAGATGACCATAATAGAGAGGATGAGGCAGAGCAGGGCCTGGAGGAGGGTCATGAGATGCAGCAGTCTCCTGAGTTGGAGCTCCTGCCAGAGTAAAGAGCAGTGTGTCATCCCAAGGCCTTTCCCCAGAGGAGTGGTTGGACAGAAAGGCTGAAAGGGAGGCTGCAGTTGGCCCAGTTGAAAATGGAGGAAAAGAAACTGGCCATGGAGTAAGAGGAAAATAAGCTGGCCATGGAAGCAGAGCAAACCAATTCTTAGGCAGAGAGAACCGTAGGAGGAGAGAAAAGGTTTGTTGGCTCATGAACTGAGTCTTAAGTAGATGGATATCAAGGCCCGTATGGGTCAGTTCAGTGGTGCAGTGTAGTTCCTACCAAACTGTAGGGTCTGCGCATTGTTTGAACAACATAAACTTGGGGCTTGGTGCCAAGACTGATTCCGGACACCCCTGCAGAACATGTTGGCCTAAAGACCAGCTATTAAATAGTACCACATTTACCCCCCTAACCTATCAGGGAGCAAATGGTTTTCTGGCAACCACTGAACATGACAACCCTCGCCCCTCAGGGATCATGGAAACAGTACTGAAGCTTTTTCTCAGTCACTCGTGCTCACTTATTCTCAGATAAGTATACAGAGGCATGGTGCTGAAACAATGTATATATGCAGACATATACAATAAGGCAGTGATCTAGCTTACTCCCACAATGTGAACCCTACTTTAAGTGTACCCAGAGTGTGTGGTGTAAAGCCAAAAAGCCACCCAAGGGACAAGCCAACCCTATTACCTGATGGGATAGAGTGATGGACCCCTTCTTGGTCAAGAACTGGACATCCTTCACGAGATGTCAGACTGCAGCGTGGTGATTTGTCAGAATGCAAGGACCTCAGTGTCAGCAGAAATGCCTCCTCTGATAATCTATCAGGATGCTCATCTTTTATAATAGAAAGCAGCCTTGCGATGTGCGTATAGATTAGTGATGTAACACCCTGTGAATGAAGATAGTGATGACATTTGTATATAGTGCCGAAACAATACCTTGTTCATGATGTACAGGGCATTGTGATAATCTTGGGCAAAGCTAGATTTGTAAACAAGTTTAGTTTCAGGGAAATTAATCCAACATTTTCGTGCATGCAAATAAGTGTGAAAGGTCACAGCTGAAAATGTTAGTTGTGAGGACAATGTAAGAAATAAGCTGCTTAGCTACATGAGCCTAACTTGGGAATATAACACCCACTCCTCATACTAAGGGTCGATACCTAAAAAGTTATCCAAACAGCCAGCAGCTAATTTTAAAAACATTAAAAACTACTCTTAAACGCATCTAAAAGCTGCGCGTCCCCAACATTTCATCGGTAGGTTCCCTTTTTGATCTTGACGGGTTGATTCCCTTTTCTCAGTTATGTACAGACTATGATTTGCCGGCTTCTGATGCCTTTCACTATTCGCAGCTTGCTCATTGGGTCACGCGTCCTGAGAATTTTGCTCACATGTCCCGCCCCATGACAACCTTTGAAAGATGGCTGATATGTAAAAAAGATGATCGTAAACTTATATCTGAATTATATGCTATGATCACTGCACACCCTAAGAAGCATCCTACTAAGGCACAAGTTAAATGGGAGCCTGAATGGGGAGACACTTTAAACATAAGGAGTGGGAACACATTTTTTATCGCACACATCACACTGCTTCCAATTCAGCGGGTGCGGAGTCGGCCTATAAATTTGTCCACTATTTGCATTATACACCAGAGCGCATTAAGTCGGGACAAATCTAAATCAGACCTCTGCTGGTGGGGGTGTGGCCTCACTGGTACCCTAGTGCACTTGCTGTGGCACTGTCCAAAGCTGTGTATAAATATAAAAAATGCATGGGATACTAGCTTTATGCAAAAAATGATGACCATAATATTTATAACAGAACATGTCTCTTACCTGTGCCATCTTACAATTCATCATTAGAAAATGCAGCTGATTGCGTTAAATATGAAAGCAAAGTTTGCACAGTTTCAATGTGTAGGAAGGTACCTCCTGACTATGGTTGCCCCCAACTTTTTGCCCTGTGTTTTAGCTGGTTTACGACATAGTTGGCCTGGGACCCTGCCAATCAGGACCCCAGGCCTACTGCTCTCTCTGTAAAATGGATTCCATGTACCTTAGGTACATTTCCAATTGGTACTGAGCCATCTTATCAGACCCTGTAACTCAGGGCATAGGTGCACCCAGGGCCTACCAGGGGCTGAAGCATGTATTATGCCACCCCTGGCTGGCCTCCTAAATTTGACACAACTGGCTGCATGACAGCTGGGGCAAAGTCGTGTAATCACCCTTTGCTGTAGATATAGTATACCTATATCTAACCCTAAAAATGGACACACAGATTCCTATCAGTCACTCCTATGGCAGGCCTTGACAATCCTGAAGGCAGAGTGCTTGGAATCGTGTGAGATGGTGCTCTGGCATGAGCTGAGCCTGTCTGCAGCTTGCGGAACCAAGTCCTAATAGCTGTTCCATGATAACGCATACCATATACTCTTAAGTGCATTATAATCCTCGCGGTTAAATGCTATCTTTGGTATTGCTTTATCAAAACATGTCGAGTAAGGTGTCATACGAATTGGAATACTAACCCCTCGCCAATTCTGGTGACGGGGTTAGCATCCCACCCTTCTAGAGGGACACGACATGTATGTAACTGTGAACCCCGGTTAAAGTTAAGCGAAGCCTCAGCTTCACAAAATGGATGCTGCCACCACAGACACGAGTCTGACCTCCTGCTGCTGGGAGTCCTTCCGGCGAGGAGAGCTTGGACAAAGGGTTTCCTGTCCGGGGCGGTGCTAGCCCCATCCCAGACAGGGTTTTGTGTATCCTGGGTAGGCAGGGCTTTACAGGAAGGTGACTGCTGAGTGGCACCCCGGTGCTCACTACGCATAGGCCGGTCAGAACCAGTTCCAGGGGCACACCAGCCCCTGGCCTGGGGGAAGTCCGGCATGGGAGAGGGGTGTAACCACCCCCCTCCTAGTCCCACCCATAGGCAGGACCTAGTCACCGGGTCAGCCCCTTTTCTTAGTATAAAGATAGGAGCGGGCCCCCTGTTCAAATTAGATCATCTTTGAATCAAGAACTACTTTCTACGAAAGGACATTCAAGACTCTTCTCAAGATTTCTCCCTTGTGGCTAAGGAGTAGTCACCCTGCACCCGCAGGCACCACTCTGCGGTTTGCTGCAAGTCCTTCCTCAGGAATCAGACGACCCAGCTCGACGAGAACCGGCTTCCCTGGCACCTCTGACCTCTACCCACGTCGTCAGCTCAGCTGAGATCTGTGGGTGCGACGAGACCTCGAGGGACCGGCCATCATCAAAACCTGCACGCTTTCTTAATCCAAGCCGACCACCGAAGGAATCCTCTGGTGAGTGCTCTGGGGTCCGAGAAGCCCCCGACCCTGAGCAGCTCCAGCACCGAAGTGCAGTCTCCCAGCATCTCCACGATCTGCGTGGGGCCCTTCCGCTCGCTGCTCAGCACGTTGTCCGATCACTAGCCGCTGGCTTGTGACCTCCTTGACGACATCCGACAACCACCGCCGCTGGTCTGGTTGCTCCAGACCGGCCTTTGCTCCCTTTTACGAGAGGAGCACCCCGGACCCTCCTGGTCCACTCAAGACGCCATTTTAGGCCCACCACGTGGCCCTGAAATCTGCCAAGGCTTGTTGCCCCAATCCTGGGCCCAGCGACGCCGACAGCATCAACCTTCGTGGGACAGCTCGCACCTCCATCCTGGTCACCGACAACGCCTCCTGGTCCGTGAGACTGCAGAGCCTAGCGTCGCCCACTCACCTAGTCGAGGTGACGGCCATCCGGTGCCCTCCTGGTACCCTCTGACTACTGGCTAGTAGTCACGAACTTGGTCCCCTCTGCTTTCAGGTGTCATCCATCTTCAAGATCCAGGCTTGGATCACTTCGAACTCGCCAGCATCTTCCTTCCAGGCTCCTGGTCCGTCTACGAGGATTCCCGACGTCTTTTGAGACATATGCAGCTGCAGCCCCTGGGCTAGGTAACTTCGGCATTTCGGTGCCCTCGCATAGCCTCACTATCCAAGGGTCAGAATCCACTTTCGTTTTCCTCCTACCAGGTCGGGTTCGCCCGAGAACACTAACTTTGCTTTTACTAGCTACCATAGACTTTGTCCCGCATCACGCGTGAGAGTGCACACTCTGCACCCGAGTCCCCTGGGTCTCCTAGAAGTAATCTAATGATTCTATAGTCAAGTCCTAGCGATTCCAAAGCCTATTAGTACTGTACTTACCTGCTAGTAATTTCGCATTCCACTTTCAGAGTATATGGTTTTCCGTGCCCCTCAGGCATTTGTTTATACTGTGCTAACTTAAGTATTTTCGTAAGAGTTTTGTTTTGTGCTTAGTACCCTGTCCTCATAAAGAGTACAGGGCTGTTGTGATTTTAATAAATACACTGTTTATTTTCATAACACTTGTGTGGTGTCCTTTCACTTGGTGTTCAAGGGGTATATGTGTGGTATAACAGCTGGCTTAACACGCCCTCTCGAGTCTTTAGCCTTAGACTGCTCGTATCCACGCTACTAGGATAGCTGGTCTATAAGGTTGACTTACAACCAATCATCAATAAGGGTTGCTGGACTGATACATAGTGTTCACTAGAATAGTGAGCACTGCATATCAGGCCACCTTCTCACACAATGTCCCAATCATCAGAGAAAGTACTAGAGGTGATGATGCCATTGAAAGAAATTATAAACAAATATGTTTTTTGTTTTTGTAAGCTTTATTCGGCTTTTGAATTTTAAAACCATAAAAGCAGCAGAACAAAGATACAAACATACGAAAAAAATTAATTCAGCAAGTCAATGCATAGTTAAAAGAAAAACAGACTGTTTAGGACAAGCTAAAACAGTTTGTCGAATCAACTATTGAGGATCATAATCCAAAATACACAGAGTCCTCCTTTGTCATCAGGTGTTGTAATAATTTGGTACTCCTGGGCCACGATAAAAGTCATGCAGATCCCAGATACGGATGAAACCATCTCCAACTTTGTGGTGGGTAGAACGTAAATAGGGGGCAATGTTCCTGTGTTTGAATTTAATTAAAATCAGATCTCCCGGAATGTTTTTGGGCAGAGAACCGAGCCACCCCACCCTCCTGACGCTCAGTATCCCGCCGTCTAAAACAGATGGTAAATGTCTATTGTTTTTAAGCCAAAAAATGGCTTTATTCATTAGGTCCTGATGTAGTTCACGTTTACCCGGTGTGAGTTCAGGGACCCCAGAAAGAACGGTAACGTATGGGGCGGCTTCGGGGGGTAGGTCAATTGGATGCCTTCTTTCTGGAACTCTGTAAGGAGTTTGTTTTAGATTAAGAGGAGCGTTGCGACCACTTAAAGTGGGTGGTGTAGAAGGGGGGTCACATGTTGGAAGTATACTGGAAGCATTGTTTATAGGCCTTTCGTGGGTGTTAGTGAGGGTAGAGCATGTGGGTGTCGCGGTGTTGGCATTTAGTGAGAGGGACCTTGTTACAGTGTTTTCGATCCTGGTCAGCCTCTCCCCCAGATCATTAATTTTTGCGACCAATGGTGATAGCGCACTGTTTAACATTCGTTCGATTTGGGCCAGTAGGATCAAGTGAAGGGGGGATACGGGGTCATTTAATCGAGTCTCCGCCTTATCCAATGTTAGTGAGACTGGGTTTGGGGCGGATAAATGGGGGCAGCAGAAAGTTGTTTCGGGGGATGCGGGGGGTGTGCAAATTGAATGTTCAATGTCTCTAACCACTATTGGGGGAGTTAATACATCCTGGACATAGTTTGTACCGCACATGGTATTCAATTCTTCCCAGATGGACATCGTAGTTAGGAGACAACAGCGTAAAAAATCAAAACGATAGAGAGGGTATGGTTAGCACCTGACTGCAGGGCCGGTCCTAGGCATGGGCGGTATGGGCAGCTGCCCAGGGCCTCGCGCTCAGGGGGCCCCCTGCCGGCCCCGCAGAGTAGGGAAAATTGCACTCGCGCAGGCCGTAAGGCACTTAGAGGGGCCTCCCATCTTCCCTTTCGCCCGGGGCCTCAGAAGGCCTCAGAAGGCCTAGGACCGGCTCTGCCTGACTGTACCTCCTCCTGTGGTGGAACCAAGTGTAGTGCCCCGTCCCGTCCTCCTCTGGCCTCTGAGGGCCACAGAGGGCCCGCCCTTTGCCCGGGCTTAGCCCCGAGCTCGGTCCCGCACGTCCCGGGACCTCCCGTGTGTTTTTTTCTTCCTCCAGGCGCGTCACGGGCGTCAGCGCCCGCAGGGGATGCCGGGAGTAGTAGTTCTCCCTCCGCGCAGCGGCCACCTGGTGTTCCTCGGCGCAGGCGGGAGGGAGGACAGTCGGTCAATGGAAAGTTCAGAGTCCACCCCACGGGAATTGCTGGCGAAAGATGCGGTGCTCCTGACAGGTAAGGGCGGCGCTGGCAGACAAGCGCAGGGGAGCCCGCTCTGCCGGACCTCCCGTGTGTTTTTCTCCGCCTCCAGGCGCGTTACGGGCATCAGCGCCCGCAGGGGATGCCGGGAGTAGTAGTTCTCCCTCCGCGCAGCGGCCACCTGGTGTTCCTCGGTGGCGGCGGGAGGGAGGGCAGCCGGTCAATGGAAAGTTCAGAGTCCACCCCACGGGAATTGCTGGCGAAAGATGCGGTGCTCCTGACAGGTAAGGGCGGCGCTGGCAGACAAGCGCAGGGGAGCCCGCTCTGCCGGACCTCCCGTGTGTTTTTCTCCGCCTCCAGGCGCGTCACGGGCGTCAGCGCCCGCAGGGGATGCCGGGAGTAGTAGTTCTCCCTCCGCGCAGCGGCCACCTGGTGTTCCTTGGCGGCGGCGGGAGGGAGGGCAGCCGGTCAATGGAAAGTTCAGAGTCCACCCCACGGGAATTGCTGGCGAAAGATGCGGTGCTCCTGACAGGTAAGGGCGGCGCTGGCAGACAAGCGCAGGGGAGCCCGCTCTGCCGGACCTCCCGTGTGTTTTTCTCTGCCTCCAGGCGCGTCACGGGCGTCAGCGCCCGCAGGGGATGCCGGGAGTAGTAGTTCTCCCTCCGCGCAGCGGCCACCTGGTGTTCCTTGGCGGCGGCGGGAGGGAGGGCAGCCGGTCAATGGAAAGTTCAGAGTCCACCCCACGTGAATTGCTGGCGAAAGATGCGGTGCTCCTGACAGGTAAGGGCGGTGCTGGCAGACAAGCGCAGGGGAGCCCGCTCTGCCGGACCTCCCTTGTGTTTTTCTCCGCCTCCAGGCGCGTCACGGGCGTCAGCGCCCGCAGGGGATGCCGGGAGTAGTAGTTCTCCCTCCGCGCAGCGGCCACCTGGTGTTCCTCGGCGGCGGCGGGAGGGAGGGCAGCCGGTCAATGGAAAGTTCAGAGTCCACCCCACGGGAATTGCTGGTGAAAGATGCGGTGCTCCTGACAGGTAAGGGCGGCGCTTGCAGACAAGCGCAGGGGAGCCCGCTCTGCCGGACCTCCCGTGTGTTTTTCTCTGCCTCCAGGCGCGTCACGGGCGTCAGCGCCCGCAGGGGATGCCGGGAGTAGTAGTTCTCCCTCCGCGCAGCGGCCACCTGGTGTTCCTCGGCGGCGGCGGGAGGGAGGGCAGCCGGTCAATGGAAAGTTCAGAGTCCACCCCACGGGAATTGCTGGCGAAAGATGCGGTGCTCCTGACAGGTAAGGGCGGCGCTGGCAGACAAGCGCAGGGGAGCCCGCTCTGCCGGACCTCCCGTGTGTTTTTCTCCGCCTCCAGGCGCGTCACGGGCGTCAGCGCCCGCAGGGGATGCCGGGAGTAGTAGTTCTCCCCAAATATGAAATTTGCAAATGATCAGTAGGACCATACACATCATGCAATACCCTGTCCCATACAATTTCTTAGTTCATGGTGTGATGATGCCTGTGGTCTAAGAACCAAGTTCACGAGATGTACTGCGGAGCGTTTTGGGAGAAAGTGTCCATTTAGAAGTAGGAAAAAGACAGTCCCTATATTAATCCAAAGTATCAGAACGAGTAATCCAATTGTGATCCAGAAATGTATCCAGGGAACAACGAAGTAAGTATTTTTCAGCCAAAGATAGAAAGCATACACTCATAGCTTGAAAGGGAGAGGCAGTGTTGGCAGTTCAGGTTCACCTGGACTTGATAAAGAATTGTCATAATGCACTAAGTAGCCAGACGCCGTCCGGTCTATTCTTGGCAGCTCAGCAGGTTTTGTAGAACTGGTAGCTGACTTGATATGTGGCATTTTTACACAGACGTCAATTTTTCAACTAGAAATTTCTGTACTTGTTGATTGTACAGTTGTAGTTGTTTCAACCTTTAAAAGCCAGGACAAGTACAGGCAGATGGCCCAATTTTTTTTTTCACAGGATTTTCTCTCTGACCAGGTTCCCAATCTTCGGGACCAAGGCAGGTCTTTCCGGTACTGTCTTCACTTCCCCAGTGGCGGTGTGTTTGACTTGGACATTGCTTTGTAAAGCTTGGTATTCTTTAAGGTCCAATAAAACATCCAAACGATCATTAATGTCAAATGGGGTTTCAGCTGCTACTGTGCTGACTTTATTAAGGTTGACTACCCCCATCCTCTCTCCATAGAGGAGTTCACACGGTGTATGACACCCCAGGGATTTTCTTGGCATGTTATTGAGTGCCCTCCGTTCCCCATATAGATGATTGACCCAGCTGTCGGCGGAGCCTAATACCCTTACTGTCAAGGATTGCTTTAAGTCACAGTTTTTCCTCACAATTACTGAAATTCCCTCTGGATGGTGCTGGTGTTGTGTATTGAGTTAGATTCCGTATGAATTTCCCGATTCATTCACTTATATAGGTACAATTCACATTGCCCTTATATAGGCATAGAAATCCAGTCCTTATTTAGGCATAGTCCATGCTACCCAAATACAGGCATGGCTACCTACATTAGTTCATCTACATCACAACAAGTTCTGGGAAAACCAGACTCTTAAGCCTTTAGGACTTCCCCTTGCTTGGATACTGATTTCTCCAAGAACTCATTTATTATGCATGAACATCTATTCCTTTGGGATTTATTCATGACGTTCTTATGCCCGACTTTTACGTCAATACTGGCATTCCTAAACACCTTCAAGGTATAAATATACCTTCACTTGCTATGGCAAGGCACGGTTCGGTGCGGTTCGGCTACCTACTTGCACGACGCGGCTCGCCACAGAAAGTCCCGAAGGAAGTGAACTCCCCAACTGACGGTCTGACCAGACACTGTCATCCTCCTCGCCGAGAATCCAGCTCCAGTGTTTCTGACTTCCCTTGGGGGTGTTAGAGATCGAGTCCCGGGAAAGAGATACCAACCTCTCTCATTCTAAGTTATGGAGCTGATTAGAACCTAGAGACACCTTTGGCAAAATTCTTGGCAGAACTAAGCTAAACTATAGATAAATAGCACATACTTCTTCCCTCGTACTGGACTTAGGTTAGGTACACTGGGGTAGGATTATTTTAGAAGCACCAGTTGAGTATTTTAGCCTGTGTCATTTATTTATGTATTTTTATGTATTTTTATATATGTCATAGCTACAGACCATGCTATTACAGTATTATTTTATATTACTGTTAACGCAGTACGCATTATACTTTGCGTTCTGTCTTACGATTCTAGCAGTTCGTATCTCTTGCATGAGAAATAAGACTGTTCAATAAACCCTTTTTATTGAAACGCCCCGTCTATCTATTTCTCTGCAACTCTGTAGAAATGAAGCATGCACGATTGACTGAGTGAAGTGGTTAACTATTGTTTCCAAGACTCTGAAGATATTGTTCCGACTCTAAGGGAAACAAAGTTGTCATGTTTATGCGGTTGTCAGAAACAAATCCCTTCTTGTTCATTCAAGAAAGTTTCTAGTGACCTCTTGGTTAGCTGGCACACACAAGTAATTGAGTTTCATGTACTCGATAGAGACATACTGACCTCAGTCAAAATTATAGTGTATGTTATTCCAATGTGCAGAGCCTATTAGGGATATACAGGCATATGCATCAAGCAAAGAAATAGAGAATCCTTATTTGCGATTATTAAGGAATCGCAAATAAGGACTCGCTATTACCGATGCATGATGCCGAATGAGAAAAAATAATGAATCGGTAAAAATCGGTAAATACATTAGCGATTCCAAGAATCACAAATGCGTAAAACCTGTATTCTCGCAATTTGCGATCTCGCTATTTGCGAGATCTCAAATTGCGAGTTCGCAAATAGCGAGATCGTAAATTGCGAGATCAGAAAAACTACAGAGTCTCATTGGGAGCAGGCTGATGACCTCACAACCAGGAAGTCAATCAGCCCATGCTGCTTTCTGTGCACAGAGGAACTGAGAAGCAGAAGCAGAGTGCTGGGGGAGAGAGTAAAAAATACAAATTGTTGTTTGCTGACAGGTAAAGACAGCCAAAATGTCCCAAACAACAGAAGAGGGTGCAGTGGCCAGGAAGAAAAAGTTAAAGTTCAGTGAGAGAGAACTCGAGAACCTCATTGAGGAGGTGACAAACAGCCATGACAAGCTTTTTGGGAAGCTCTCACTGAAAGTACCTAAAGCAGAAAAATGAAGAATATGGAACAGGATCAAGAACAAAGTAAATGCTGTGGGGGTGACACACCGCAGCATAGATGATTTAAAGAAAAGATGGTACGACCTGCGTAGCCGTGCCAAGCAGCGGATATCCCAAAGGCTGAAGGAGGCTAAGGGGACCGGAGGAGGAACCTCAACAGTCACAGACAACACAGCCCTGGAGGACCTGGTTGAGGGCACTATTCAGCCTGAAGCAGTGGTTGGGAGTAACGCAGCTGGATACATCTGGGGCGGCCAGTAGTACACAAGGTAAGATGCATGAAAATTAACATATCAATGTACATACTAATTGTGCCCAATCTGTAAATAACCACCAAAATCACAGTAATAAAGTTCAGTCCACTTTTCACATAGGGACCCAAATGCATTATGGGACCTGTAGGCTGCAGAACTAAATTGCTAGTCATAATACAACATTTTAACCATAAATGCTACAAGTACAGTCAGTGATTAGAGACAGAATGGGCCCGATTCACAGAATGAACTTAAGACTCAATCCTAAACGTACTACTATTTTGGTATTCACAGAATGCACTTACTACTTTTGGCATTCACAGAATGAACTTACTACTTTTGGTATTCACAGAAGTTAGGATTTTGTCTTAAGTTTGTCTTGAGACAAACTTAAGACAGACTTAAGTTAGGATTTTGTCTTAAGTCTGTCTTAAGTTTGTCTTAAAACAAACTTAAGACTAAATCCTAACTTCTGTGAATACCAAAAGTAGGAAATTCATTCTGTGAATGCCAAAAGTAGTAAGTGCATTCTGTGAATACCAAAATAGTAGTAAGTTAGGATTGAGTCTTAAGTTCATTCTGTGAATCGGGCCCTGAGAGCTTAAATGTAAAATAATTTAATGTTGCACAACATTAGCACCAACACAAAATAATTTTGCACTGTTTCATATCACAGATGCAGCAGAAGTAGACACTGATGACAGTGAATGTGGAGACAGCACACAGGTCATTGAAGAGGCTGCCGTGTCGAAACCTGAGACACCACCAACCATACCCAAGGCACCGCCAAAATGCAGGGCCACAGTCACACCACTGCAGCCAATGGAGACAGATCAGGAAATGAAACAGCTCCTGAGACAAGCCATCCAAGTGTGAGCCCCACAACTACACCTCAGGCACATGTCCGGATGAGTAGAAGACGCAGGCCTAGGACCCTTATTGGGGCACAGGAGGCAGGAACTCCCAATGTGTGGGGTGAAGTGAGTCACAGATGTTGCGGTTGCAGCGCCTGCAAGCGATGCATATTGGAGCCATCAATCTGCAAATGACAAAAATGAATAGGAACATATCATTCATGGCCGAGAGTGGGAGGGAACTGACTACAGCAGTTGTGGAAGCAAACATACAATCAAACAACACACTGCAGGAGGTGGCTCGTGTGATGCAGGAGGGACACAACACAGAGGAGGAGGCATCACCAGTTTTTTGATGTGCATGGCTGGCTATACCAGGTCTAACAATAAGATATGCAACAGTATTGCACTGCTGTCATGTAAGTCGGTGGCAATGCAAATAGATATGGGCCATTGTTGTGGGAATGTGTCCAAAGCACTTGGCCAAATAACCACTGCCGTTGAACTGATGCAGTCTAGTACTGGTGAGCACAGCAATGTTACAGGGGAAGAGGGTAGTGAGGCATCCAGCCTTAGCAGCATCTCTTCGCAAGTCAGCACTGGCAGGAGGCGTAGTGCCCGTAGATCAACACCTCCCGCTGCATCCCGGAGTGATGATGCAGATGCAGGTGAAAGACGTTTTTTTAGGTGTGCGAGGGAGGAAACGCTAAACAAAATTTGATTACTGGAATTTTCCATGGTGACGTAACCATGTCCAAGACATTCTTTGTGACTGAGTATCAAGTCCTTTGTGTGTCTCATTTGTCCTTTAGTGCATGCTGTTAATGTGATAATGGCCACCAGCTATGTTTAAATAAACACCCCAACCGCTTTACGTGCTAATAAATACCTTTCATTTCCTGAAATTAAGTGTTGTGTCTCATCATTACATACCTCAGAAATAATGCTGGGTGATGTCTGTACGTTTCCTTTGCCCCTCCGCTGAACTGGCCAAATGGACCCGTCGTGGGTGTGCTGGAGGCTGGTTGTCCTCAGTGTCGGATACTTCTATGGGGATACCTTTCCTTGTTGCTATATTGTGCAACATTGCACATGCAGCCACTATCCTACAGCATGTTTCCGGCTGGTACAGCATTGCTCCTCCAGTTTTATGCAGGATGCGGAAGCGACTTTTGAGCAATCCAAATGTCCGTTCAATTACATTACGTGTCCTGATGCGGGCTGCTTTGTACCTCTGTTGTTGTGGGCTGGCTGGGTTCAAGTATGGAGTCATGATAAAGTTCCTCCCGGCGTATGCACTGTCACCTACAGGGTATTAAGCAAAGTGTTAGTGTCAGGTATGCATTGCCATTTCATACTTCAGTGATGAGTATATGTATTTAATTTACCTAGCAGGTGTCCTTCGCCAAATTCGCCCCTGAGCAGACGTGTGTGTATGCCACTATGTCGAAAGATGTATGAATCATGGGTGCTCCCAGGGTATTGCGCTACAATGTCGGTAATGATGTTTGTCGCATTGCACACTGCTTGAACATTGATGGAGTGATACGATTTCCTGTTACTGAAGATATACTTATTTTCTGCTGGGGGACATAAGGCTACGTGGGTGCAATCTATGCATCCGATCACGTGTGGAAACTGGGCAACTTGGTAGAAGTTGAGTTTAGTTTGGGTCAATTCCTGTTGGGTTGTGGGGAAGGTGAGGGGGTTGTGGATCATAGCCATCATGGCAGCCAGGAAGGATTTGAAGAACTGCAAAAGGGAGCTTTGTGATACCCCTCCAGCTTCTGCCACTACACCCTGGAAACTGCCAGACGCAAGCAGGTGAAGGCAACATAGCACCTGGACATGAGTTGGGATGGCATGGGTCCTAAGTGTCTGGCTCTGCATTAGTGGTTCCAATTCAGCTATTAAGTAATGAATCATTGCAGCATTCAGCCTGTACTTATCATATATTTACTCGGCAGTTTGTCCCAACAAAGTGATGCGCAGGCAGAAGATTCTCTCCTGTATTCTCCTTTTGGCCTGGCCTGCTGCATGGATACTCATCCTCCTCGCAAACACGTAGAGTGCTGCCATTGTGAAAGGTCACTATGGGCTCATGGGTCAGTTTAAATAGCCTTCTGATGATTTGCAGCTGAGAAGGGATTTTTTTTAACACCTGATTGTGATTCCCCTTAATCTGCACTTGCTAAATAGCGATTTTCGAATAAATAGCTATTTGCGATTTTTCATGCATATTATTGCGATTTTTTTTTGCGATTCCTTATTTGTTATCGCATTTTTAGTTTCTTGCTAATAAGGATTCGCAATATCTCTTTTCCCTATTTTAGCGATTTGGTATTTTGCGAGTTTGTAATTTTTGGTTGTTGCATTGGAAAATGCTATAAAGTGCTCGCAAATAGCTATTCGCTATTTTTGCGAGCACTTTTTGGTTTGATGAATCTGGCTGATAGGAACTACACTACACTAGGAGGAGTACCACAAGGCCACACCTAAAATTCCCATGGCTTCAATGTAAGCCCGAGAGCAAACGTCGGACCCTGGTCGGAATGTAGTGTGCCAATTGTGTATTTGCCAAAAAAGACTCGTAAATCCTTTATAGTTTATAACAGTTCCAGCGTTAGCCAAGCACTGGGGCCAAACTCACAAGAATCTGGAGCATGAATCTACTGCCACCAAGATGTACTTGTAAGCCCCGTCTGAGTGTAAGGGGCCGCAGTGATCCAAATATACACACTCAAGAGGTTTGACTGTGATCAATAAAGGTGTTTATGATGGATGTGCTACAGTGGAGCCCTTCATCTGCTGGCAGATGTCGCATTTTAAGACAAAATCCTTGGTCTGCTTAGTAAGACCTGGCCACCAATAGTGCTGCTTTGGTAGTGAAACTGTAGCAGTGATCCCTGCATGAGCTGAACCCAGACATTCGTGTGCAGCTAGTATCAATCCCAATCTGTGATCAGTGTTTGGTATTACTCCATCCCCCACTCCTGGAATCGTAGCAAACGGAATGTTCTGTAGATCTAACTTGTAGTAGTACTTCAGTGGAAAGTCTTTCGGCAGGGCTGAGCTGTTGTGTGTGGAATTGACAGCTATCATAGCTGTTCCGTCTATCCTCATACTGGAGTGAGTTATTCCAGCAGTGGGTACTGTTGCCTTGGGGGTTTCATCCGCCATCGAATTCCCTTCAACGTGAACGCCAACACAGTGATGACTCAATGTATGAATAACATGAGTCCATAGCAGGCTTTCTTTCACCTTTGACACTTGTTCCCAAAGCATTTTGTGCTTTCCTGTGCAACCTTTGAAATCCCTAAATACATTCTGGCCCTAACAATGTAAATATTCATTATAGGACTGGACAAAGTAAAATGAGTCACACACAATTAGTGTTGGAAAATCACGATCCGTATTTTGGAGTGCCAGTATCAGGGCTTTTAGTTCTGCCAGCTGCACCATACAATTCCCTAAGGATTGAGTATTTGTTTTACCGGGATGGAACTTTCTATCATGCATGCACACTTTCACTATCGTGCATGCCGCGGAATATTGTTGTTTTGTTCCTACGGCTGGCTGGGAAGATCCATCTGTATAAATGATACATTCATATTGATCTCGAGGCATTATTTCATTTGCCGGAGGATATTCTTGTTGGTACTGCAAGAATGCTTGTGTTGTTAATCTAGAGTCAAATCTGTTATCACGACAATTATGCGTTTACTCACCGCTAGTGCTCTCTCTCACTACAGCTGTCTGTACCGCTGTGAGAATCTTCTCAGTTGATGCAAAACACATTTTGGTGTTCTTGTACAAATGTGATTTATATGCAATAGGGACAGTATTGGCTTCTTTGTTAGTGATAAGTGTACCCAGTTGGACCAGCTACTATGCCGTTCAACAGATTAGTCGTGTTAGCTCATGTATGTAAATGTTTAGAAGCTATCATGTCAGCTTGTACAGAGTGTAGAATATCTGTATGTTCCTGTGCCCAATGTTGTACTGAAAAGCAGGTTTATTGATTTGTAGAAAGGTTTCGCCCTTTCTGCGTAATCCAAAATGTATGTCCTGACAAAATTAAAAAATCCTAAAATGGATTGTAGTCTTTTCAGAATCACTGGAGGTTGGAGCAGTGCACATTTCTCTAAAAATTGTGCCGCCGGGCTTTTTCCTTCACTTGACAATTCGCACCATAAAAATAGGTCACATAGGTGGGCAATTTTTGATTTTTTAAAATTAAATTTGTATCCCAGGTGGGTGAACCCAAGAATTATGTGGTTCACCCTAGACAAGTGTTCCATTAATTCATCGCCCATCAGATAGATGTCATCTACATACTACAATGCCTCCTCATAAAAATTTTGAACTAACTCTGTTACCCGGCTGAAAACAGTCTGGAGCTGTTCTTATATCCTTGTGGTAATTGACAAAATTGGTGATGAGAGCCTAGCGCAGAGAATGCTGTCAAATATCTGCTCCCAGGTGCTATATTTTGGCAAAAAATCTATTCGAGATGTCGAGTGTTGTTTTGTATTTTTACGGCACAATGTTATTCATTAGTGTAGCACTTTGTTCATTTTCTACTGCAAACGTGCGTGAGGATGCATTTAAATGCCAATAATCTAAAACTAGACATTATGAATTATTGGTTTCATTACAGGAATCAGGTATTGTGTCTTTGGTTGAGGAATAGATTTTTTATTGCGATTTCATGAAGAGGTGACTCATCATTCCACCCAACATGATTGCGATAAAGTGCAGGAACTAACGCTAATGCCCACTCCAGCACATATTCATTTTTAGCTGATTCTGGCACAAGGTCAGAGAAAGCAGGTAAAATAACTCCTTCCCCCATTGGGCAATCCATTACGAAATCAGGTGGCCAATCTTTTCCAGCCAAAATAATATCATAACCATATGTCAGGTTTTCCCAAAAGAGGCCTTTTACCTTCTTGGGTGTGTCCCCCTCCATTTAGAGCGTTATTTTGTATAAACAATGTGGGACCCTTACCCTTGTATCAGGTGTTTCCACTGTGATATGCTCACTCAGCACTGCTATGCCCAGATAATCTAGCAGGTTGTGGCAAGCTATTGTCACTTCTGCCGCGCTGTCCAGCATTGTCACTGCTCATTCTCCATTCAGAAGCAGAGTCCTCGGTAGCCTGTCCATTATTAATTTTAATGCCAACTACTTTTTTCTTTTTAAATTGAGGTTTAGAAATCTTTTATTTATCTTCTTGTTTAACTATGTAATCCGAAGTGCAATGCGACTCCCTCTTCAGCTTGACTCGCTCTTCCGTTCTGTGCTCTGACTGCCCGTCCGTCTCACTCAGAGTGTTTTCCGGATGACTCCTGAAGGAACGAGAGGAGCATGTACCAGAATCATGATACCTATCAGGCTTTTTAATATTGTCACAGTTTCTAAAACTGAATTTTCTCTCAGTGTGCTTCTGTCGAGGAGACCCACCCTGTGACTGTGTTTTGTTTTGTTAATTTTTGTGTTTATTATCAGATTTCTTTGAAGAATCAGGTGCTTGCTTAGAGTCATCCTTTTCAGAATTGCTCCTAACTATTGTTTTCCCTGGTCTGGCTCACAGACTATCTCTATCAAGTGAAGCATATGTGTCTTCAATAATCTTAGACAATTCTTGCTCCTGCTGTGCAGGAGTGAATTCCCTCAGGCGTTGGCACATAGCCACCGTTGCTGCCTCCCCTTTTTTATTACTCCACATAATAGCCGATACCTGGGCAAAATTGACCATCAGTTTCATCCCCAGATTTAAGGCAGGCTCTGCCCATTCTGAATCTATTTCAGTACATTTGGTATGACTGCTATTGAAGAGGGACCATGTGTTCTGGTATATACCCCAAGTGAAACAATCGTCTATTGGGGAAGTCATCCCTGTTGGCAAGCAAATTGCCAGCATTCTGTGTTTTTCCTGCAGACCCATATGGGGGAAAACTGCTGCAAACTGTGCTGTTTTTTGTGCTATCCAGAATGGGAATTGCTCCTGGCTGGTGGGAATCTTTCCCATAATGGCATTCAATGTTTGTGGGCTAATACATGTAGTAGCCATATGTGGTTGTGTAGCCTGAGCAGGCCTTGCAGGTTGAACTGATAATGTCCTCATTATGTATTGGGTAAAATTTCTGTAAATGTTTACTAAATCTCTGCAGAATGTACACATTTCTGCTGCTGATTGAGAAACAATCTCTGGATGCGGTGTATATGAAGCTAACACTGGCCAGGTTATTCCTTCGATGCTGAGCGGACCGAGTCTCACATTTTCTGTGGTATGAGGTAGGGTGCCTTTTAACCAGTTAATGGGCTCTTGGTAAGTTAACAGGACTTCTAAGTCCACGTATGGAAAATACTCAGGTGGTTCAACTTCAATATATTCAAGAAATAACAGCGTGTGTGCATCTGCAGGTAGAAATGTAACCCAAGAATAGAATACCTCTGTTCTGAGGGCTTCGTGTGCCTCAACCATGAAGGTAACATCTCCACCCGTTGCTAGGAAGCCATGTTGTAATAATTTCTTTGTAACTGCCTGTCTGCAATTTTCTGAAATATTTAGTGCAGCTACCTGTTCCTTAGCATCCTCAGCTTGTTCGGTCATTGTCAGAGGAGTAGTATGTAGGTAATGTTTTATAGAGATATGGTATGCACAACGTGGGAACTTCTAAACCTCCAAGCTTGATTAACCCACAGCCAATACATATGGTAAATCTACTCAACTGAGGCAGATTTGTTTCCCTTCCCACTATGGACGTCTCCAGTTAAAATTTGAGTTGGGGTCTCTGACAAAGCACGATTGAACTACTCTGATTTGACTATTAAATAAGAGCCTAACCAACAATGGTGCCATGTTGTGTAGTTCCCACCAAACCGTAGGATCTGCACATTGTTTGGACAACATAAACTAGGGCCTTGGTGCCAAGACTTATTCTGGACACCCCGCAGAATATTTTGGCCTATAGACCAGCTAGTTCACAGTGCCACCGTATGTCCCCCTAACCTGTATGGGAGCAACTGGTTTTCTGGCAACCACTGAAAATGACAACCCTGACCCCTCAGGGATCATGGAAACAGTACAGATCCTATTGCTCAGTCACTAGTGCTCACTTATTCTCAGAGAAGTATACAGAGAATACACAGTGGGACGCTTTCAATAATATTTCTTGAACCAACGCTATTCTTGCATAAAATATGTGTGCTGCAATGACTAGCAGACAAAAGCAGATAAACGTGAATACAAGAATCAAAAGTGTAAATAGCAGGTATAGTTCTACCACAGTGCTGAAACAATGTATATCTGCAGGCATATAAAACAAGGGAGTAATCTAGCGTACTCCCACAATGCACACCTTACTCTATATGTACCTAGTGTGTGTGCAGTGTAAAGCCAAGAATCCCCCTAAGGGGCAAACCAACCCCATTACCTGATGGGATAGAGTGAAGGACCCCATCTTGGTCACAAACCGGACACCCCTCATGAGATGTCAGACTGCTACATGGTGATTTCTCAGCATGCAAGGACCTTGATGTCAGCATAAATATCTCCTCTGATAAACTACACTGATAATGTTGTGTGAACCTAGATGTGTAAACAAGGTTAGTTTTAGGGAAACTAATCCAACATTGGTGTGCACGTAAATATGTTCAAAAGGTCACAGCTGAAAATTTTATTTGTGAGGGCAATGTAAGAAATAAGCTGCTTAGCTACATGGGCCTCACTTGGGAATATAACAGTGGCTCAGGAGAGTGCCGATAGAGAGATCCAACTGAGCTTAGAGAGGCGTAGTACTGACAAGTGTCCTGCATGACAGGACTTTCTTCTATTTTCGACCGCCTAAGCAAGGAAGGCCTCCAATGTATTGATTAGTCTACGCTGACTGTTGGCTGCAGGGGGATCATGTTGGACTTGGCTCTTTCTGCAAGGTTCCCCCCAAAAAACCCTGTTTTCTGAACCCAGTTTTGTTGGCTTTTAGGACCCTACACCCTTTACCAGTGCTTACCAGTGCTAAAGTGCTTGTGCTCTCTCCTTAAAACAGTGTAGAATTGGTTTATATCCAATACGCCCACTTAATTTACCTGTAATTCCCTAGTAAAGTGGCACTACCTGTGCCCAGGGCCTGTAAATTAAATTATACAAGTGGGCCTGTAGCACTGATTGCGCCACCCACTTAAGTTCCCCTTGTTTCAGGTCTGCCATTGCAGCTGTGAATGCAGTTTAAACTGCAAATTTAGCCTGGAAAAATAAACATTTTTCAGGCCTACTCTTCCTTTTTAATACATATAAGTCTCCCTTGGGGTATGCTTGGGACAGCCCAGAGGGGAGGGTGCAGTGAATTTCAAAAGTTGGACATGTTCTTTTGAGTTTTATGTGTCCTGGCAGTGAAAAAGTCTTACATTCATTTTTCACTACTGCAAAGGCTACCTCTCCCATAGGATAACATTGGAGTTACCTTATCACATTTGGTAAACTGTAACTTCCAAATGGAAACAGGTGACCAGTTCATGTTTGGTGTCTTTGGAATTGTAAAGAAAAATCCTCTCTTATCATAAAGTCGGAATTTAAATTCAGTTTTGAAAAAGCCACTTTCAGAAAGTTGTAATTTTCCTTTCTTAGCCTATCAGTCACTGGCTCACGTGACTGGGTGCAGTTGGCAGTTAGGCTGTTTGTATTCCTCCTAGACATCAGCCCACAATAGAGGACCTAGGTGGGCCTGGATGCACCATCACTGGCAGGCAATGTCCCCTCTAATTATTTTCCTCTGTGTGCGGCAGTGTAGTGTCTCTGTGCGATTCAGCCGTGGCTATGTGCGCCAGGAAACACAGCGCGCGTGTGTGCAGCTCCAAATATCACTACAAACGTTTGCTTAAAACCCTAGCAGCCCAGCTCTGTTAAGAAAAGACATTTTATTCCTCTGTCTGATGTAACATTTCCCATACATTGATTTACACACTATGATTCAGTGTCTCTGTGTAATGTGTATGTGATGTAAAGTGCTTAACACCTTACACTGGTATGAGTGGCGCTATTAAACAATATAAATATGAAAGAAAGAGGGGTTTTGGAGACTTGAGGGTCACTGTTAAAGGTTGGTAATGAGAATATCTGTGGCTGAGGTGGTCATTGAGTCGCCAACAAACACGGTCACAGCAGGCGCCACCAGCACTAAAGCTGGCCCTGTTCAAATGGCACTAATAATTACAGTGAAAGTATGAAAACATCCCACATTGCAATTTGAAAAATTGGCAGCTATGTTGCTGTATTTCTTTTTATAATAGGGTTGGGTTGGGGGTGATTGTGAGCATTTGTTAAGGTTTTCATATTAATTGCAGCTCATGATGGGTGCTGCGATTAACATGAAAACTTTAACAAATGCACAGGGACATCTTAAGGATTTTGAGTGCCAGGGCCAAACTTATTTCCGGGGCCATTGATTTGAACAGCTTTGGTTTTATTTCAGCTTTTTGATGTCCTTTTTGGCCAGGTCACCGACACTGCAGAGGCACACTGGTCCAAATTCTAAATGTGCTTCCATGTAATATTCAGAGATAGTTGGATGTAAGTAAGAAAGTAAACTGAGCTTATAAAGCGCATGATTACACTGACCAGTGTGTCCCCGCGCTGTAGTACCAGCCTAGCACAGCCTCCCTTGCCATCATATATCCCATTCCCCGGACAAAACTCTCTGGCCTACCCCCTATGGAATAAGTAGGTTTCCAGCTCTTTACGAGAAGCCAGCTCTAAAGTTTCCAACCAAAGCGTCAGAGGTAATCTGTTCCATTGTTGTGCTGTCAGAAAGCAAAACGAGCGCCCTCCCATTCTCGCTCTTCTGATCTTAGGGACCTTAACCTGTCCCGTCCCGCTAGATCTCAATTTTCGGGTCGGATTGTATAGGGTTAGCAGTTTGTGGAGATAACAGGGCCCTTTCCCCTGTGTGATCCGATGACTCACACATAGGGCTTTGAACTGCACCCGTTTTTTCACTGGCAGCTAGTGTAGCATCTCCAGAGCTTTCTTAGAGGGAGCTCTCTTTGGCAGCATCAACACCAGATGAGCTGCCGCATTCTGTATGCGCTGAAGCCTCTGGATGCACCTCACATTTGCTCCCAAATAGAGGGCATTACCATAGTCCAGCCTCGAAGTGACCAAGGCATGGACTAAGGGTTTCCTAGCTGTTGATCCAAAGTCTTCCTGAGGCCCCGCAAGATGCCAAAACAGGTGCCTGCAACTCGTCTAGTGTGGTACTCAAATGAGGTTTTAGAGTCAATCCATACCCCCAGGTTCCTGACTTGTTCACTGGGTGAGGGTAGAGGGCCAAGCATCTGAGGCCACCACGCCGAAGTCCATACTGACGGCATCCTTCCCAACAATCAGCACCTCGGTTTTATCACAGTTCAATCGGAGACCGTTGCTAGCCATCCAGACAACCAGTTCTTGTAAACAAGAGGTGAAATTACTAGCTGCACTCTCAGCTGGCTGTGCCAAAGCCACAACCAGATGAGTGTCGTCTGCATATGACACTACTTGCACCCCATATTTATCGGTAATCTCTGCCACTGGCGCCACATAAAGATTAAAAAAAAGGGTCGGGCTAAGGCTGGACCATTGAGGGAACCCTTCCTTCAGGCTTATAGCTTTTGACCTATATGGTCCCTGTGCTACTTGGAAACTATGAACATGAAGAAAGGATTCCAGCCATTCCCACGCCTTACCAGCCACTCCACCCCTATTCAGATACTGCAGCAAAGTGTGATGCGCTACAGTATCAAATGAGGCACTTATGTCAGGTAAAATGAGTGCCGCCATTTGACCCTCATCCAGTGGAGTGCATGGAAGCCAGATTGATTGGGATGGAGCAGCTTATGAGTGTCAATATGGGCTGTCAGTTGTTGATTAACAGCTTTCTCCGCAATCTTGGCGAAGTAGGGTAAAAGCGAGATGGGGAGCAGGTTGTTTCACTGCTCCATACTGATGTTCAGCTTTTTTTTCAAAGGGAGCACCACTGCCTCCTTCCATGTTTTCGGCACCCTACCTGAGCTAAAAGAGAGCTCTAACAAGTGTCTGATATATGGCTCCAAAGTCTCAGTGCTTCCCCTTAAAACTTTAGCCTGCGCAAGATCTTTAGGCAAGGCAGATTTAATACTAGTCGCTATCTTGCTCAGAGTATCCCAAGCCGGGACCCTAAAGGCCACCAGACAGTCTGTGTTTTTAAAATTGTAACATAGCCTGAAGGAAAAGGAGAGGAGACTCGTGAGAAATAAGATTTAGTGGCAGAGAAAGGGGGAGAGAGGAACAAAGTAGAAAAAAGTCAGGGCGCAAAGACGAGAAATGGTGAAGGGGTAATGGAGAAATTGGTAAGAGAGGGACAGAAAGAAAGGTAGCCAGAGGCTTTGGAGAACTGGGAGGGAGAAAGGAGAATGGAAAACCGGTAAGAGAGAAGGCAAAGAACAGGCAGTGAGAGGGAAATGGAGACAAGAATGGGATGGGTGTGGAATTTTAGTTTGCGATCTGAACATCATCTGCGCCAGCTTGTCACCTATGTACTACGTGCACGGCAGCCATTTTAGATATCATGGTCTCCCTGTCCGCGATCGATCGCCAACGCGCCCCTCTGACCCAGCAAGCATCCTCCGCGCACCCTGGCTCCCCCTCCCTCCTCCTTATGAGCATGACCCTTCTGCATGACCCTGTCCTTGGGAGTCACGCCAGCGCCTGACCAACACCTCCTCTCCTCCCATGAATGCCCCTCTGTTGATAAACCTCCCCTCTGCGCTGGATTGTCCACACAGCATGAATACCACTCCATTGATGGCCCCTCACCCCGTGTCCGACTGTCCACACAGGTCCGAGGCCACTGCATAAGCCGGGAGATATCATTTACTGACCCTTATTGTATGAGGTCGCTCTCCTTCAAAGGACCCTCTATTGATCCAGGCCTCCCCACCCCCTGTGATATGATCAGGCGCACACATCCTAAGACTCGGCGAAACACTCAGCTGCGTAATGACCCCCTCTCTTATCAGCAGGTTGAGGACCTCCATTGTGAAGGTATATGGGGGTGGGATTAACACGAGGATTACGGGGATGTCTTTTTCTTGCCTTACAAAGTTCTGATTGTAATAAAGGAAGGTCACATGCCATAAACCAGTGTATAAGAGGCCAGGCCTCCGAGAGGCTGTTAGAGCACCTCGAGACGATACCTTGTTGTCTGATCTGATGTGTTCTGCTCCGTCGGAATAAACTTCTGTTTCCTGCCTTCTGGTCTCCGGCGCCTGCCTCATTGCTTGGTAAACTTGAATGGTACAAGGGCGGTTAGCGCCGGGCAAATCTTGAGAAAGGTCCTAGCCCTACCTTTTTCTACAATTGGCGTCCCAAAGCGTGGGGCCCATCAGCGACACGTGGATCCAGTGGGAGAGGTCCCGATGACAGAGTGAACGACTGCAACGATCGGGAAGAGCTCATGTCCGATAGACCCTCGTCTGACAGCCGATCATCCGACCTTCACTAGTTCTGAACAGACCTCTCTCGAGTGATCTACGGTCCTGACTGGGAACCATCAGGAGTGCCGCGAACATCACGAAGGAGAGAGGACGATCGGGCGCTGGATCCAGAGGACAGGAAACCGTCCATGCGGTCCGGGTAAGGTCGTGTAAACACGACGAATTGAGGAAAATTGTTTGTTTGGATAATACTAGTATTACGCTTTGTTGAAACCTCTGGAGATTCGCTGTCTGCAAACGGGGAAAAACAAACAGGCTCTCTCTTTGCAAACAGTGAAGGATAGGTAACGCAGACTTTTGTCCCCATTGTAATCCGTCGTGCCTATTTTCCTCCCCCACTGTTTCCCGAACTGTCGTTCGTGGATTATTGTCTGGAGATTCTTTGTCTGCAAACAGGGAAGAACAAGGTCTCTCTTTGCAGGTAGAGAAAGAGTGGGTAACGATAACTTTTCGTGCCCACTTATTCTCCCCACTGAATTGTTTGATTGGCCGATTATTCGGTATTGGTTCGTTTGAGGTATTCACCGCCGGCAAACAACGGAGAATAGAAATATTCTGTCTAGTCTTTGCCCGCCGTGATAAGATAGGTAGTACAGACTTTTTGTCCCCGGTGTAAACCGTCATGCCTATCTTCTCCCCACTGGTTGGTAGCCTGTTTAGCCCGGACCGCTTATTAGAGATGAACCATCCAGCTCCACTGGAGGGCACCCCTAATAAGGACATGTTCACTAAGTATGGACTAGTCGCTATAGCTTACACTAGACTATGGCATAAATATACGAAAAAGAACCCTGAAAGTCAGTGGCCACTGATAGGTTCCTTTAGTGAAAATAAAATAAAAACATTAGAAATAGCGCTCCAGAAGAATAAGACCACGCCCACTATGCTCGACAGTATCGGCATGTGGCGCAAAGAAACGGAACAACGAAAGAAAAGAGAAGAAGCAAAAATAGGGAAAGAATTACGAAAGGCAGCCCACCTGGCCGCAAAGCAACTGGAAGAGGAAATAAAAGAAAGAAGAGAAGCTACACAAAACCAAGAATCAGGGTCAACAGGCCAATGTCCTGTTAGGACCCCCTCTGCGCTCTACCCTGAACTACCCTCCAAACAACGGGCAAACGATGAGTTACTGTTAGGTCCCCCAATCATCTACATGCCCCCTCCATATGCTCCCAGCCAACAAAACCTGCAAGCCCCGAGTGTGAGTGAAAGTGACCCTAGTGCTAGTGCACCGGCCCTCCTCCGCACCAACCATATTAACAACTTCGTCAGACGACCCCGAGGCTAGCAAACAATCATCAGCCAGGTTAAGTAGGTTAAGCCAAGATGAGCGGGATGGGATCAACGAAATAGCAAAGACATTGGTAGAACGAAGGGAGAGCGAAGAATACACAATGAGCGTATATAATTCACATGCCGACAGCCACAGACGGCATTTCATTTTGCGATTCAGCTACCACACCCTGAACGCGTATGAAGATAGGTATCAGAGTAAGGGTCCCGCTAAACTAACAACACTGTATAGGAAGATTGATGTTGGCGATGGGACTGAATGTGAGGCGACGGAGCTCTTCATGCAAATGCTTGAGGTCTTCCGCCACCTCGCGGAACAGAAACCAGAAGCCAAGGTTACGGTCCCTGAAACAGCCTCGGCAGAGGTAGCCAATACTATGATGCCTATCAGAGAAGCGGCTCCTTACTGGATCCCGCCACGGGGCCAGGGAACGAGCGATGATGTTAATAGTGAAAATGCAAAGGGGAGGGTTGTGTACAATTGGGTTTACCAACCATGGGACCGACAAGACATCCTAACCTTTAAGCAAACCCTGCCCGACTTAAGAAAGAACCCGACGGCATTTTATACCGAATTAGGCACAGCCTTGGGTTCGACAATAATGACTTTAGCAGATATTGACTTGTTCTTTGGGTTATGCCTGCCAGCTGATGTGTGGAAGCAAATCCGGAAGGTTGACCACACGGATCTGTTTGGGCATACCTGGGACCAACTCGGTAAACTAGATAGACAGCGATAGCCGGGGAGTAAACCAGTGAAGGACATACTGGAACTCCCAGACAAACTGGTCCAGAAGTTAAAAACCCTGGTCCCGGAAAGAAAAGTAGACTGGTCGATAGTCACGGCCTGTCGACAGAAACCCCAGGAAGATGTGTCAGAATACTTCTCCCGATTTGAGACAGTGTTCTCCGACTACAGTGGCCAAGACATGACCACCGCAACCGGACAGCACCTGTTTGTGCAAAATTATGTAAAGGGACTAACGCAAGAAGTCTCCCAAAAACTGCAGACGAGTGAGAGTAGTTGGGGGGCCTCCAAACCCGCAGCTATCCTTCAGATGGCTCAGTATTACGAGCACCAAAAGAATGAGAATGATAGGGCGTCCGAGAAAAAGAAGAAAGATTTAAAGGAAAGGGTAATGATAGCCCAGATACAAGGTATAGCGCTAGGACGGGAACACCAAAGGGGGAACTACCAATCAACCACCCCCAGAGATCTACCTCCTAAAGATCACACCCCAGCACCCCACACTGGACGTAGAGACGTTAGCAATGACCAATGCGCCTTCTGCAAAGGGCTCGGCCATTGGAAATTCCAGTGTCCGGTTCTGCTAGAAATGAATAGAAATAGGGATTCCAGGGATGTGGCAGGTGGTCCGAGGAATAGAGTACAGGGACGAGGGCACACCAACGACACCAGCAATGACAGATCAGGGAGATTGAACACGTTTGACCGTCCCCGACAGAACCAATATCAGCTGTCCGAAGGTGAACATGCCCCCGACTTTGCATAGGACTGCCAGGGGCAAGGGAGGGATCCAGTCGAGCTCTGTGTTGACCAGCAAGGTCCTTATGTCACCGCTAAGGTCTTGGGTACAGAGTCTCCATTCTTGGTAGACACTGGGGCGACACGTAGTGTGTTATCAAAACGACTGATTCCAAGGGCACCCTTGTCTGGCTCACACATAACGTCGATAGGTTTCGATGGGACGCCCTCCACTAACCCCCTGTCCGTACCTATTACCTTTGACCTAGAAAACAACAATATTGACGCGACATTTATACTCTCCTCCAACTCCCCTGACGCCATTATGGGTATTGACTTACTGAAACATTTTCGAGCTACCATTAGGTGTTCCCCGGATGGAATACGAGTCATCCTGTACGACAACCCAGACATGCCCAGATCCCCTCCCCCACGACACATGTGCTCCGTAACTGACGCTGACCTGTCCCTGCTTGACACCCTGCCTCCGTACCTGTGGGCCAAAAATGACTCTGATGTGGGGCGAATGATGATTGATCCTATTCACATAACTGTACGACAGGACGCTATGCTCCCGAAACTCCCACAATATCGGATATCGCCAGAGGGTGAGAAGGCACTGGTAGCGATCATTCAGTCTCTGGTAGATGCAGGAGTGGTTGAAGAGGTGGTTAGCAACGTCTGCAACAGCCCAATCCTACCTATTGTTAAGAAGCAAGGTGAAGGAGATGAGAAAGCGTACCGCTTCATCATCGACTTGCGAGAGATTAACAAAGTGGTTGTACCCCAATATCCTGTGGTCTCTGATATCACCACCATTCTGACCCTCATCCCGTCCACTGCCACCACCTTCTCTGTTATCGACCTTAAGAACGCGTTTTTCTCTATCCCCATTCATCCAGACAGCCGTTATCTCTTCGGCTTCACCTTAAAATCCCGTTCGTACCGATTTTGTAGAGCTCCCCAGGGGTACACTGAAAGTCCCAGCATTTACAGCCAGGCCCTCAAAAGACAGCTGGATGCCTTCCAGCTACCAGAGGGAGTGGTGTTGATCCAATATGTTGATGATATCCTTTTGGCGGCCGACACCACCCCGCTTGCAACGACAGCCACCGTCCAACTCCTACACTTTCTTGCAGAGAATGGCCATAAAGTCTCCAAAAAGAAGTTACAGTTCTGTCAGCCACAGGTGACTTACCTAGGCCATCTTCTGTCCAAAGAAGGGAGGAAACTTACACCCGACCGAATCCAAACCATCCTAGATACCCCCATCCCGAAAACACAAAAGCAGGTCCGCTCTTTGGTTGGCCTAACCTCTTTTTGCAGACAGTGGTTGCCTAATTACAGCCTCATTGTGAAACCATTACTTGCCCTGCTGACCAAAGATGTCCCCTCCCCGCTTCCTTGGACCACTGAGTGTCAAGCCTCCTTTAAGGAATTACGGGATGCACTCTGCTCAGCGCCCGTCCTCGGAACGCCGGATTACTCCAAACCCTTCTCCCTCTTCACCCACGAAAGGGAGGGATGCGCATTGTCTGTCCTGACTCAATCAATTGGTCCTAAGCAGCGCCCTTGTGCCTACTTCTCCGCCACTCTTGATCCTGTAGCCAGAGCTTTGCCTGCCTGCCTTCGAGCAGTAGCCGCCGCTGCTGTCTCTATCCGTCAGAGCGAGGGAATTGTACTTTCCAACTCTCTCACAGTGCTAGTACCCCATGCAGTCGACACCCTCTTGAACCAGACCAAAACCCAGCACCTGACTAGCGCACGACTGACAGGGTACGAGTTGACTCTGCTTGCACCCCACATCACACTAAAGAGATGCACGACTTTGAATCCTGCCACATTGTTACCCCTGCCTGAAAATGACCCCGACATTCCTCCCATCCACGACTGTGTGACCCTCACGGACGAACAAACTAGGAGTAGGGTTGACCTCCGAGACACTGCTTTCACTGACCCCGATGGAGAGCTATGGGTAGACGGCTCTTGCATCAAACTCCCAGATGGCACCACTTCAGCTGCCTATGCAGTAACGACAGCCCGAACAGTAGTTGAGACAGCCTGCATCACACAACGATCTGCCCAGGCAGCAGAGCTGATAGCCCTCACCCGAGCATGCATCATAGCCGCAGGGACCACCACGAACGTATATACGGACAGCCAGTATGCCTTCGGAGTGGTCCACCATTTTGGGCTCCTGTGGAGAGAGAGGGGATTCCTGACATCCCACGGCACCCCGATCCTCCACGGAGATCTAGTCTCCGCTCTGATTGAAGCAGTTCTCCTCCCCAAACGGTTAGCGGTAATCAAATGTCAGGCACACAAAAGGGTGACAGACTTAGTTGGACAAGGGAATGCATTGGCCGACATCACTGCACGAACCACAGCCGAGAATAGGACGGTGACACGCATGTACATGACCAGGTCCCAAGCAGAAGCATGGAGTGACACAAGGATAATGAAAGAGACATACAATCGGCCAGCACCCCTCACGAGCTGACTAAGTGGGCAAGGGTGGGTTTGAAGGATGAGGAGGGCTGTTGGCGAACGAAGGATGCAAGCAAATGGTTGCTGCCCGACTCATATCTGATTCCCATACTGACAATGGCTCACTCCCCCGCACACATAGGATCTGCACCCATGATCGAACTCACTTCCAAAGTCTGGCATAACGACAAAATCCCTGACTCAGCCAGACGTCTAGTTCAGCAGTGCCTTATCTGCCTGCAACACAACCCCGGGAAAGGAACTGTAGTGCCCCGGGGAGGGTTTGGGACCCCCAATCACCCCTTTGAGGTCCTTCAGATGGATTACATCCAACTAGAGAGATGCCAAAACCTGAAGTATGTACTAGTCATTGTATGTGCCTTCAGTAAATGGGTAGAGGCCTATCCAACCCGTGACAACACTGCCATGACTACTGCCAAAGTACTACTGAAAGAATTCTTCCCTCGCTATGGCCTTTGCCGAATTTTATGGAGCGACAATGGCCCCCACTTCATAGCTGAGGTTATCCAACTAATCCTAGAAGGGTTGGGGGTGAAGCAACGATTCCATGCGGTCTTCCACCCCCAATCCGCTGGTCTAGTGGAACGCCATAATGCCACACTGAAGCTGAAACTGGCAAAAATAGTGGCCACCACTGGACTTAACTGGCCGGATGCCCTCCCACTGGCTTTGTTATCAATGCGCTCCACTCCCACCAAGCACCATTTGACCCCCTACGAGGTCGTGTTCGGGCGGCCAATGAATCTCTGGACTGCTCCCAAACCGACCTCCATTCATGACGTCCCGGACGTCCTACTGTCTGATTATTTGTGCAAGTTAACTAAAACGTTGTCTGTCATTCATCAACAGGTGCAGCAGGCCATCCCCGATGCTTCCAGGGGCCCCGGTCACGACATCCAACCGGGAGATTTCGTATTGATACGAAATTTCCAGCGAACCAAGAGTCTGGAACCTCGGTGGACGGGCCCCTGGCAAGTGCTGATCACCACCCGAACGGCACTCCGAGTGGAGGGGAAGAAGCACTGGCTGCACGCGCATCATTGCCGGAAGGTCTCTGCAAACCTGGGCACGACAGAAAACGTCAGCACCCAAGAAGAGCTCCTGAGCAAAGACCGACCGATATTGGACTGTTATCCCGATACTGAGGCACTCGAACTTGCAAAATTCTCTGATCCCACTGTGCCATCCAGAGAAGGGTATTTCCTGCGTCGAAAGGAGGGAGCTTCGGCTAAGTAGGCCACGGACTAAGTTAAATCTCAGAACGGTGACCTACACACAATCAAGGGTCGCCGGGAGAGAAGCTAAACGAAGTCTGTGGTTCTGCCCACTACCGAGCCCCTTGAAGGTGATGGAAGCGCCAGATAGGAAGATGATGGAAGCGCCAGATAAGAAGATGATGGAAGCAACAGGAAATACCCAGTATAGAAATCCAAAGACTGACAACCTGCACAAATCAAAGGCAATTGCACTCTTCATTGTCTTCCTCTTCTGCCTCCTCCTCATGACCTCCTTCTGGATTCTGGAGGAAAGCACACCGGCTCATGAGACATTGCTACCTACTGCACAGCCAACACCCCTGAAAGAGCATCACCTAATCTCTCTGTCGCCTCAGCTCCGAGAAAGGCGCAGGGAATTCTGGAACAATTCCTTCGTGCAACTATTGCACCAACACAACCTTGCTGCAAATGCTACGAACTGTTGGATCTGCGGGTTGCTCCCGCATGCCACTGGACACTCCATCCCCTTCATCCCTTCACCCTTCTCAGTTCACGGCTCTTGCCTCGCCTGGTTGATCCTCATGCAAGAGAGCCACAGGGACAACGCCACCTCCAGCCGGACAGTGTCACACTTCTACTCTGGGTTCTGGCTGAACAAAACAGGAAAGACCCCAGCTGCCCTGTGTCCTGCGCTCGCAGGCGCCACCTTCATCAAAGACATTCCAGCCAAAGAACGAGTCGAAGTACAGGTGCTCCACAATCCAGCCAGAACCACCTTCACTCATCTGCAAAAACAAACTACCGCCACTCTAACTGTGGCCCTGTCTGTTATCAATGTCACAGGTCTCGTGTGTCTCGAAGGCCAGGGAACGCAGCTGGTGGGTTACAGCGCCTGCCGAATCACCAGAACATTGGACTCAGCTGAACCCCCTTCTTTTGTTGCTTCTCCGAATATGTACTTTGTGTGTGGCACCAAGGCTTACACCTGGCTCCCGAGAGGTTGGAAGGGCACCTGTTATATTGCCTTCGTTCTTCCACCCACATATGTAGCCCCTGCCAACCACCACCGGCAGAGGCGTGCGGACGACCTTGGACAAGCCGACTCCACCGGAGCACAGTTCCTGGATGCAGCAAAGGGACTTGTTCCTCTGTGGGGCCCAATGGCAAACAGCCGTGCTATCCGACACCTGACCCAGGCAGTAGAAACAACGATCAACATCACGGCTGGCATCCTCGCCAACAACACTGCGGAGCTTCAGGCGGTCCGCCTTGTGACCCTTCAAAATCGACTCGTCCTAGACGTGGTCCTAGCCGACCGAGGAGGAGCATGCCGCATCATCGGATCCAGCTGCTGCACCTACGTGCCAGATAACTCGCCTTCAGTCTACAAAGCCATCGAACACCTCCACAGACTTTCCTCGGAGGTTCACCAAGAACAGGAAGGATGGTCGCTTGGGAGCTGGTTTTGGGACACTTTGAAAAATTGGGGTTGGAAGTTGTTTTCCTTCGTGCTGGTACCTGTTGTGATATTATGTGGGTGTTGCTTAGGTATCCAATGTCTGCCACCTTTGTTCGGCCTTGTTTCTAACTGTATGTGCCCAAAGACTTTGGACTTCCGAAATGAGCACATGAGCCCCCTCTATGAAGTAGAAATACGTGGCCTTATGGGGATAAATCCGAACTGACAAGTTGGCGAGACATGTTAAAAGGGAGGACTGTGGAATTTTAGTTTGCGATCTGAACATCATCTGCGCCAGCTTGTCACCTATGTACTACGTGCACGGCAGCCATTTTAGATATCATGGTCTCCCTGTCCACGATCGATCGCCAACGCGCCCCTCTGACCCAGCAAGCATCCTCCGCGCACCCTGGCTCCCCCTCCCTCCTCCTTATGAGCATGACCCTTCTGCATGACCCTGTCCTTGGGAGTCACGCCAGCGCCTGACCAACACCTCCTCTCCTCCCATGAATGCCCCTCTGTTGATAAACCTCCCCTCTGCACTGGATTGTCCACACAGCATGAATACCACTCCATTGATGGCCCCTCACCCCGTGTCCGACTGTCCACACAGGTCCGAGGCCACTGCATAAGCCGGGAGATATCATTTACTGACCCTTATTGTATGAGGTCGCTCTCCTTCAAAGGACCCTCTATTGATCCAGGCCTCCCCACCCCCTGTGATATGATCAGGCGCACACATCCTAAGACTCGGCGAAACACTCAGCTGCGTGATGACCCCCTCTCTTATCAGCAGGTTGAGGACCTCCATTGTGAAGGTATATGGGGGTGGGATTAACACGAGGATTACGGGGATGTCTTTTTCTTGCCTTACAAAGTTCTGATTGTAATAAAGGAAGGTCACATGCCATAAACCAGTGTATAAGAGGCCAGGCCTCCGAGAGGCTGTTAGAGCACCTCGAGACGATACCTTGTTGTCTGATCTGATGTGTTCTGCTCCGTCGGAATAAACTTCTGTTTCCTGCCTTCTGGTCTCCGGCGCCTGCCTCATTGCTTGGTAAACTTGAATGGTACAAGGGCGGTTAGCGCCGGGCAAATCTTGAGAAAGGTCCTAGCCCTACCTTTTTCTACATGGGGAGAAGGAGAAAGTGAGTAAACGTGGAGCGGGATGGATATGAGGAAGAAGAAAAAGAAGAGAAGGAGATGGCGAGAGCAGCTGGGGAGTGGAAGAAAAAAAAGGACAAAAGATATGTCAGAGAAGACAGCAAGTGTGGTATGGCAATGCTTCAGAAGTGCAGTTATGGGGGTAGCAGAATGCACAACAAAATTTTCTCTGTGTTTTCCATATTTAAACTTGTTTCGTTTTTTCTTCCATGCTTTTCTACTTTCGCGTGCAGACTAGGCACATGCCTCACCTCAAAGCACGTTAACATAATGCAAATACAATTGAAACGGCAAGGCGCTCCATCACCAATCGCACAGCCAGTGAGAAATTGTTCCAAACTCTTCTTGTTCAAACATTTTATTATTGTTATTCCACGTTCTTCGTGTATCACCAAACGTCCCTTGATTTTTCACGATAAGACTGACAGTAGACCCCTTTTGTTTCAAATGAAGCAATTATGCCTATCCGGGCCTTTTATTGCAACACGTGGGGTTACGAAATTCATAATAAGCAGCAACATTTCTTTTTTGATAATGTTCCATGCATTTCGGGCTTCTTAGTGCCCTTCGTCAGGGGTAGCTTATAAATCAAAATGAAAATACAACCTCTATTAATCTCATGTCAACAAACTCTGATGTTATACACAAATGCATCCCTTAAATCAATTCTGTTGATATTTTTTGTCATTCATGTGCAGATAGGCTAAACTCTTTTCCACTCATTTTTTCTGCATGCTTAACACAACAGTTTACCTACTTCAAACTCTCACCCCTTGCCAGAAATAAATAAAACACCCATGTCGAGTCTTCCCTGAACGCAGCAACCTCCCCTACACCAGCCTCGATATTAAACCTGCCACTAAACCGCATAATCAAGCGAAACCTCAACCGCAAAAATGTGCCCTATCCCATTATAACCATACAAAAACCATACCTTCACTACCTCACTTTTTAGTTGTGTCCAAAACACTACCACTAACTGTTGAACTCTGTAATCGCTCCCCTAGACTCGTTCTTATCCTCATACCTGCTCTAACTCAATCCTTAATCCTGGCAATACCAAAGGTTTCCATCTTCATGCCTGTTTTACACAAACAGATGCTCGAGCAGCTGACTCCTCCCCTTGTTCAGAATTTAAACCCTTGCCCCTACGTAACTCTCTCACCTCCCCATCCTCATTACCTTCAACTCCCTTCCATTAAAGTTACGCCCACATCCCTCCACTCCTACTGTTTACCTTCTCACTCGTGTTTCCAATTATGTTCCCAATGAACAATATGCTAATTGCTTGCAACTAAGTTTCCCAGAGAACTACGTAACTCACAATCCCTTAATTCAATCTAGCCCTCTTTATTTGGCTAACAGTCTAACACAAGAGATGAATGGTTTACAGTCTCGTAAATAAACTGCTTAATTACTGCATCATACATGAATTAAAAAAAAAAAAACATAAGTGGCCGAAAAGTGTATACGTTTGTTCTCCAGTGTATTTATCAACCACAGACCCTAAAGGACTGTCCACCGATGACTTAGTACTTCCTTTTCATGAATTCAAAGCAGCTTTATCGTGATGATGTAATCTAGTGGTCCAAATAAATCGTTCTTAAATTGGGTGCAAATTGCAAGCGAGGCAAGAATTAATTCATTGAATGCAGTTATGGGGGTAGCAGAATGCACACCGAAATTTTCTCTGTGTTTTCCATATTTAAACTTGTTTCGTTTTTTCTTCCATGCTTTTCTACTTTCGCGTGCAGACTGGGCACATGCCTCACCTCAAAGCACGTTAACATAATGCAAATACAATTGAAACGGCAAGGCGCTCTATCACCAATCGCACAGCCAGTGAGAAATTGTTCCAAACTCTTCTTGTTCAAACATTTTATTATTGTTATTCCACGTTCTTCGTGTATCACCAAACGTCCCTTTATTGTTATTCCACGTTCTTCTTGTATCACCAAACGTCCCTTGATTTTTCACAATAAGACTGACAGTAGATTTCAGGTTAATCACAGCGCCCGTCTGGGGCTGTGATTAACCTGAAATCTTTAACAAAGCCCCACAATCACCCTGCAGCCCAGCTCTGTTAAGAAAAGAAATGCAGCACCTCTACAAACACGACGTGAAAAGCACACATCGTGTTTGTAGAGTTGCTGCATTTCTTTTCATAATAGAGCGCAGCTCAAGGGTGATGGGCACATTGTTTGCTTCTGTTTAAAGTGTTCATGTTAATTGCAGCTTGTGACGGCGCTGCAATTAACATGAGTACTTTAAACAAAAGCACACATTAAAGAAATACCCGGTATCGCGCCGCCCGCTTGTAAAAGCAGCCGCGCTGAATGTTGTTGATTGATGTGCTGTGTGTGTGCGCGCTCCACACACAGCACTGCGCGCTTCATACTACAGAGGTTGGCGCGCGCCCACGCGCGCACGTTATTGGGAACAGTGCTGGCAGGATGAGAGGGCAGAGCTGAGCACAGCCCTTCTTACACTTGAATAGGCTGTGTCCTGCATCCACACTAAGGGCTGAATACCCCTGTAGTTAGTCTGGAACCAGGGAAGAAGAGGCTGGAAACCTGTGCACTATAACCTCAAGACGCTTCTCTCACTTCAAAGGAGACACCAGGAATGAGTATTGGACCTCAGACACCAACTCTTCAGTACACTTCTGGACCCGTGAAGACTCTGCCAGGAAGAAGGACTGCTGTGCTTCTCAAAGGATTGCCACTCTGCTAAACTGCTGCCCTGCTGGACTAATGCCTTGCTGGACTGCTGCCTTGCTGGATTGCTGCCCTGCCGTCCTCTTGTCTGAGGGATTGAACCTGCACCTGAACGCAGGACTCCCAGAATGTGACTCGAAGGGCTAATCTGCTGTCTGTTCAGAGCTGCAGGGACATAACAGGCTCCCAACTACCTGGACAAGCATCCAGATCTGGCTGAAGTAATCTCCTAGCCCCCCAAGTGGTACTGCTCATGTCCTAGACCCTTGGTATGACCTCAGTGGAGCTAAATTAAAGATTTTGGATTCTTTGTGACCACGAATGGGCCCTTTGGTGCCAGAACCTTGTTGCTCACACAGTTCATCAACGCGACCCCAACCCTTAGCCATCCAGCATCGACTTTTCCTGTGGAATGCCACTGCGAAACTCCGGCCTGACCACCCAAAATGACAACAGAACCTTGTGCTGCACTGTGACTGTCCGCGACACCAGGCCCTATCGTCGCACTACATCGATGGCCGTCCCACGTGAACTGGACTGAGAAGGTGACTTTTTAGAGTACTAATCTGATCCCTGTATCTGACCTGTGCTCTATCACAGTCGGCCTGAACCTGAAACTTTATCCTTCTTTCACGACCAGATAGCCACGAGTTGCTCTTTGGGCTTTTTGGTGCTATTTTCTGCTAAATCTTTGAACTTGCATATCTCTGGTTCAACTGATTAGATTTTTGTCTTTTTGGTCTTGATTAATTTATTAAATTTTGCCTTAGTGTTCTAACCTGTTGTGAGATTTTTCTTTTGTTGTGTTTTCACTGTATTACTGTTTGAAATGCTGCATTCATACTTAACACATTGCCTCTAAGTTAAGCTTGACTACTCTGTGCCAAGCTACCAGAGGGTTGAGCATAGGTTAATTTGGAGTTTGTTTGTGCCTCACCCTAACACTGATTGTGGTTGCTGCTTGAATGGGCTTTCACCCTCCTAAGCAAGTAACCCAGTTTCTCACAGGCATACAGGGTGCCTAATTATCAGACTATGGTTGAGAGAGGTTACGTGCTGCTAAAACAGAAGGACCTACAAAGTTACATTTATTTCACTAAGACAAATATAATTTCATCTTTGGTTGTTTGGAATGAGCAGCAGAGCATCCTTTGGAGAAATATGTGAGGTGCTCAGTGAGTAACAAACAAACCACACAGGTTAGCAAGGCTGGGTAATGTTGGGGTAGGTACTTGTTTACCACACATTCATGTGGAAGGTGTTTGTGCTACTTTGTTATTGAACTACTTTAATATCAGGCCAACTGTTAGTATTATTAAGACAAATATTTGGTAAAAGTCATGTTTTCACCTGTTATGGAATGTAAAATGAATAGTGATGCAATGCATTAAAGGAGGAATGGAGACCAAAAAATCAATACAGAGCAAAGCTACAAAGACTCCAGATTTTCCTTAGATATTGTAGATTCACCAGTAAGCCAAATATTGTGACTGGAGAACTTGCTTGGACCTATAACGGGGATACGCTTGTTATGACTCATAAGCTACACACAGATATAAACAGAATGATGAACAACAGAGTTTTTTTTAGTTCTGCTCTGATTGAATTTAGTAACTAGTGAAGAGATCATAATATAGGGGTGGCATAGTCAAGTTTGCTTGTTGCACTTAGCAGTTTTGTTGCCACATTTTGGTCCCTCCGGACACTGTGCATGAGATCCTTATGAGTGTTTAAATATGAGGTGTTCCAATGGAAAAGTTACTTACCTTTGGTAATGCCTTTTCTAGTAGAGACATAATCTAGCCACAGATTCCTTACCTTAGAATATCCCAGGTGTCAGACTGGATATGGAAGACTTTTGCTGAGCAATCCCCTGGAGCACCAGTAGGCGTAGGTCAGTTCCACATGGCCTCATCGCCATCGTGCACACCGGAAGAAACATTTACGTCACATATATAGGAGCCACCTCGGCATGCTGAGGTCAGTTTCTTTTCATGACTCCCCACACCAGGAGTCCAGATCCATGAAGTGCACTGACAGTGGTGTGCTTAGAACAATTAGGGTCCTGAAAGGGATCCGCCCTGACCCTAAAAACATGTCAACAGTGTGGGTAGGGTATGTGAGTCAGTAAGGATTCTGCAGCTAGATTATGTCTCTGCCAGATAAGGTGTTACTGAACGTAAGCAACTCATCCATCTGATTGAGACATCTAGCCGCAGATTCCTTATCTTAGAATAGATACCCAAGCAATACCATTGCAGGAGGAGGGACTGCAGTCAAGTTTTAACCTGGAAGTCCTGCAGAAGAGAGCGGTAAAAAAGGCCATCGCTGCGGACTTGGCTGTCCAGGCAGTAGTTCTTAGTAAATGTGTGCAGTGACACCCACGTTGATGCCTGACAAATGTCAAGGACTGAAACACCACGTTGCAACACTGTGTTCGCATCCTTAGATCTGGTGGACTGAGCCTTCAGGGGGCTGTTTCTTGGCCAGCGGTAAACATAATGGGGCAACCCAGTGTCCCTCAGAACCTAGGTATACGTATTTAAGGTAAAAATTGGTTCTGGCAACTGTGAAGGGTTTGGTGTGGCAGGCGAGTGGCGCTCGGACAGGTAGCTAGTAGGGATAATTAGGTGAAGGATGTCATTAAGAGTATGGTGCTGCCAGGATAGGGGAAAACCCAAAACCCCTAAAAGAGTCAGGAGCAAAGCCCTTCCCTCTACAATGAAAAAGCAATTGGTAGTAACTGTAGTGGACACCGGATATTCTTCTTGAAGATTTTGCCTGTGACTCTTCAGGGCTTGAGAGCGTGGTGCAGGTATAGAACGTCCAGTGATAATTCAAACCCGGAGTGCGGGTAAATTAATGGAGGTAATGTAGATTGGGATGTGGTCAGGCAGGCGGGTGCGTCCGAGACCATGGAAGAGCCTGTGAAAGCAGAACTCCTCCCGTGCTCGTCTCGTCGATAAGAGTGAAACCGAGCCCTGAAGAGTCACGTGTCGGCTGGCGTTTGTCTCTCAAAGGATGCTCTGCTGCTCATTCCAAACAACCAAAGATGAAATTATATTTCCCTTAGTGAAATAAATGTAACTTTGAAGGACCTTCTGTTTTAGCAGCACGTAACCTCTCTCAACCATAGTCTGATAATTAGGCACCCAGTAAGCCTGTGAGAAACTGGGTTACTGGCTTAGGGGGGTAAAAGCCCATTCAAGCAGCAACCACAATCAGTGTTAGAGGATGACCCATTGTGAGACAGTCCTTTTCTGCACTGCACAACCTTTCTTTGATCCAACATACCCCGCGAAGAGTTGGCCGCCCACCCGGAACTCTTTAGTTCAGTCAAGGTAGAATGACAATGCTCTTTTTGTGTCCAGATGGTGGAATCACTCCTCCGGGTTCAGAGGAGCATAGAAAGTGGACTAGTTGACAGATTTCCCCACATGGAATGGTGTTCCTACGTTCGGTAAGAAAGAGGCCCTAGTGCGAAGCACCAACTTATCAGGGAAGGTAGTCCGAGGACATCATCATTTACTTTTTCTGGCTCATACACACATTTTATTCACTCTATCCCTTTTATTTTACGTGTAAAACGGTATAGATCGAGTGCAGGTTGTCTAGATGTGAGTCTATAGTACGCTTGACTTCGTCAACATTGGGCAAACGTAGTATTTCTTTCATTCCTATAAATGCAACAGCATGAAGCTGCGTGATGATGATATATGGAAGGGCCAGTGTTTAGCGTTGTACAGAAGCGCGGGACCTGAGGAGGTTCGCGGTGAGATGACATTCGGTAAGCGTAGGACTCCACATTTATGGTTGTTTTGTATAGAGAGAGAAAATTTGTCTCTCATATAGTATTCATTTATTTTTTAGCAGTTTAAATCAAAGTACATGGAGAGCACAGGACACAATGCTTCTACAGATCAGTTGTTTGTGAGTTTATTTCCACTTTTGTACAGTCAGTTTGTAACTTTGCGGTAAAAGCCCGGTATACGATAGCGGTACTGTTTGTATCACTTTACAGGTTCAGTAAAATTAAAGTACTCTGCCCCATGACGAAAGACTAAAGTTTTTTTGACCAATGTAAGTGTTTCTCAGAATACTATGTTGAGCACTCGTAACTTGATAGTCGTGACACTTTCTTGATTTCCATCTTGAGTCGATCATTTATTTTCTGTTTCTTTTCTATCACACATCACTACCTTTCTTTGTATGCACCAGTTACATACACTCCACCGAGTGACATCAAGCGCTGTGCATGCATTAATTTCATATTAGATTCATCAAGAAGACATCAGATGTCAGAATAAACCTGATATTATCACTTTTGGATATAAGGTGTATACACACGGGGATATTGCCTCAGAACCACCCAACTGTGACATTGTGAGTTATTATTCAAAAATGAAATGCTGTGTATTTTGTGCAGAAATTAAGTCCCCGGAAGAAGGGCAGAAAGCCCGAAATGCATTGGGCATACCTTTGAGCAACATGAGGAATTGAATGTTTATTTTGACAAAAGAATCATGAAGAAAATAAATGAAATTATCAAGAAAATTTTAAAACTGTGGTTTACAATCATTGAAATTTCTTCGCAGAGTGCATCTAGGTGACATTGTGCACCGTTTGGGAGAATGCAGTTTTGAGCATATTCTTCACCCTCTTACTCAGGAGGGCCAACCAAGTTGCGCCTACTCATCTTTTTTACTTAGATTCACCACTTTTACCAAAGAGTGTGATTGTTATATAATATACAGATTGGACCCTTTATGGGTGCAAGAGTAGAGCCCTGCCAGGCAAGGATCAAAATAAAGAGAAAGACTTGAGAGAGAGAAGCAGAAAGAGGGTCACAAGACCTTGCTGTACCATATTTTAAAAATTTCTGCAAACGGCAGGCGCTTGCAGTCTTTGTAGAGGGACGTCTGGCTGCCAAAATCACATGACAGACTTCAGGTGGAAGGTCAAATGCCATCAACTGCCACCACTTAATCTCCACATAAGAAGGCGTAGAGTTGACAGGTTCAGGTGGAGGACACACCCCTGATGCTGTGACAGAAGAAAGGGAAGCCTGATCGGAGGAACGATGCTCAGTTGGAGAAACTCAGGATACCAGACTCTCTGTGCCCAATCAAAGGCCACAAGAATGACGTGGGCCAAGTCACTTGTGATCTTCTTCTAGACAGGAGTGGTATTGGCAGAAAGGTGTACAGGAGGCCTGAGCCCCACTCGAGACAACGAGTGTTGCCAACTGAGTCTCACCTTGGAAACTCCAGCATGCAAAATTGCTGACATTTCACACTCTCGGCGAAGGCGAACAGATATAACCAAGTCTCTTCATACATCTGAAAGAGACCTTGTGAAACCTCCAGATGGAGAGGCCATTTGTGATCCGCTAAGCATTTCATTTCATTAAGATTTATTCGGTTTGTGTAAAAACAACCATAAAAGCACATAAAAGGAAACACATCATCATACAATTTTAGACAACACGGTACAGAGTTAATAAACCATTGGAAACAGCAATTAAAATATCATACTCTTTCTTGCATTAATTGATTTAAGTAAAAAAGTTGGAGTAAAAAAGGAAATATCTGGTTCCTGCATGGTAAAAAGCAGCCTCATCTCTGCATCCACATTAAAAATACTATATTTTAAAAACAGTGGTTTTAAAAAAGCAATGCGAAAATTCAAATAAAGATCACATATAAGAAGAAAGTGCAGTGTGCATTGTTTGGTGTGGCCATCACATGGGCATGGACCAACCGGGTGCTTTCTAAGGTGTGGAAAAGCTACCAAATGATGTGCCAGCCCGAACCTTAATCTGGTAAGAACATATCTATGTGAGATTCTTGTTATATGGCTCAAATATGTCTGGAAACCTTTAAAGACTAAATATTTATTATAAAACATACATGTCGTTAATTGCCCGCTGTATCTCAGGCACCTTTTTATCCTATATGACAGAAACGTATTCCTCATTACTGTTTTGGGCATCTCTGCTACGGTATTAGGGTCATCCAGAATATTTAAATCGTAAACGAAGTATGGGCGAAATATGCGAATTCGCGGTCCGCGAATTCGCGTGAAATCGAATCCGCGATCTGCAAAATTTGCGAATTCGTGCGAATTTGCAGATTTCTTTTTTTGCGTGTTCGGGGGTTTTTTACGTATACGCGGGCCGCTTGCAGCGCATCGACCGCGAACTTACCCATGCGGTCTTACATGGGCGCGGCCATCTTTTTATCGTTGCGTATTTCCGGTTCTGGGAGCTTTCTGCATGCTCGCTTTGTGCGCCTGCCGCGCTTATGGGTTCGCAGGTGTTTTTGCGTGCACGCGGGGGAAATATCGCGCAAACGTACCCACGCGGTCCTCTATGGGCGCGGCCATCTTGTTTTTCATTCATTGCTAAGGTTTTCGGCATGCTATCCTTTCAATCGAGCTCTAATCTTTGCAATCCTTTGTATTTCTGAACTTTTTTTCCACTTTTTTGCTTATTATCTATCTCTCTATTTTCCAACATCTATATTTTGTGTTTTTTTCAACTTTTTGTTACTTTATTACCTACTTTATTTGTTTAGCTCTCTCTCTTATTTTATTTCATTTTCACACCTATTCTTTACTTCTTGTGCCCAGGACCATGGCAAAGGGAGCAGACAAGGGGAAGGGCCCAGCACCCCGTAGCCGGCTCCCTTGCGCGCGTTTGAGGGGGGAGCAAGTCCAGACCAGGGAGATCTTCTCTGCGGTGGAGGTGTCCGCCTTGATGTTTTATGTTCAGCGACATCTCCCTAAGACCATGGCAGCAGGTGGGAGGATTGCTTCCGGTTATGGCCTCCTGGAGCGTCGCCAGCTGTGGGAGAAGGTATGCCGGGCCATGCATAGAGAGTCTGGGGTCTGGCGCACCTACCAGCAAGCGATGCACTGGTGGTCTGACATCCTCGACCGGGAGCAGGACATGCTCCACCTGCTAGGATTAGAAATCCCTGGCCTTGGTGAGTAGCTATTTAATAACTACTTTGTTTTCTTCTGCTCTGTTATATTGCTAATCTATTTTTTTCCTGAAGAGTACGAATGCTGCTGATTCGATTACATTGCAGGTAAATTAATGTTTAAATAGCTTCTGTCATTGCAGGTGCTCGCCTGGTTATTGGTGTTGCTACTATGGTTACTTATTTGCAACTTTTTGCTCATTTGAGAGCATTACTGCGTAATGCTAGAAACAGTAGACTCATGTCTAGTCCTTCTTTGTACTCCTGCTGCTGCCACTTTGAAGAGATAGTGGTGGATTGACACGTTGAGTATATTATTTATTACTTGTTATAGGACATTTGTTAGTGGTCTGCAATCATGATGATGGACTGTGTCTCTCACCCGACGTCTCGTGCTGCTGAGTGATGGCAGTCGTAGCAGAACCTTTTTGTTGTTGTTGTAGTTAGTGAATTACATAACTTTCCTATTAGACGGTCTGCGAATCCTGCAATACTATACCACTATCCTCCTAGTTGACCAGATCAGATGCAATTGTTGTTAATCAGTTTCCCCAAGATAATTTTAGATTGTGTTCAAAGAAATCAAATATTTCAAAAAAACAATCATCCATGTTGTGTTTCTTTATTTCATGATCATCAGCACCTCCCAGGGGCAAGGCGACTAAGACTCCGGTGGAAGAAGGTGGACAGGATCAGTCCCTTGCAGGCTCTTCTGCTGGCCCCAGTAAGTTGTTCTATTGTTATATTAATACTTATACTTCCCTAACTTTTACAGCTCCTATTCATTACAAACTGTTTCCTAGTTCTATGTTTTACAAAATAGTCTTTGATCTTCTTCTAATCTAGACTACTTTCTACATTCTTATCCTGCCTCTACCATCACTCTCTGTGTTACTACTATTTACGATTATGAGTCGGTTTGTGTAGGTAGCTAAGCTTGCCCAGTCGGCAAACGGTGTTCAACAAAACTCTGATCCAGCAATAGCTCTAGGCACTGAGTGCAGTCCTCTGGGTTGCCCTTGCTGTCTATTCCAGTCTTCTTAATGTAAGTACAATTTCCAACAACAAAATGTCATTGTTTACACCAAGTAAAAGGTAGCAGTTGCCTTTTTGATTTGAGAGGAGCACATCCCATACCGCTAGTGTTTCAGGGACTATTCTGCACATAAAGAAGTATGGACAAGAGAAATAGGACATTGTTGATGATAGGTGCAGTTCGACTTTTGACATACCTCAGTCCGAACAGAAGTTGAACCCCCAATCCCCTGACCGACTATCTAGTGTGTCTGACCAATGATTTTACGACCCAGAAGAACAGAAGAAGACTACCGCTGAGTCCCGGCCTATCTGAGTCGCTGAAACATGACTGCCAAGTGCAGTAGTTCAAACCCTTCCGCTCACTCACTCGTGAACAAAAACCACACAGTGTTTGTTAGTTTTACAGTTTTATTTCCAATTAAGAAATGAAAACATGATTTCTTTATTTTTAATAGCATAGTATTCGGACCGATCAATGGTGATGGATGAAGATGACGTTAAAGTTTAAACAAAATTCCCATGAATGAAATTAGTATTACTCAAACTTAATAATAGTTAACAGACACATGAAATTATTAAAATAACTGTGCGTGAGCCCCCACCTTCTTTAAAGTACCTAAAGTATTGCTGGTGATGACTTACTAGTAGTTGGTCAATCGTCCTGTTGGCAGAAGGGCAATGGAATCTTCTTTCTGTAATTAGAAAAATGGTGCACGTTAAGCAAGCATTCATCAGTTGTCATAAGAAGTGTAGCATTTAATGGAATAAGCATATAAACGGTTAACACCCTTCCCAAAACCGTTACTTTTTTTCAATCCCAGTAATAAAAAATGTGTTATGTAATATTTTCTTCCATTACGAGACAAAATACGGGGTTGTGTATGGCATTTGAAAATATGTCATGTTTTTCCTAGACGTCACAACATCTGATGCGGCACAGATGACCACCAGTGCGGGGGCCAGCAGTGCGGAGGGGTCCACTCTAGGGCTGGATGCGGCGGCACCAACAGGGGGAGCTGGGGGGGAAGATCAGCGCGGCAGATGGTGGTAAGTTATTATACTCCTTACTTATTGAAATTTTTTTGAGTAGGCTCGCAAAGGAGTGTATGATGTGCTGTACAGAAGTACACAGTACACTAGTATAACTACACAGTACTGTTAAGAACAGTTACTAATTTAGAACTACTTTTTGGGCTATCATGGAGAAGACAGTCAACCTTGACTTGTAATAGCATTAGCGGCGGTACTTCTCGGGTAAGCAATGGCCCCCTCTATTTCACTTCAACTTAGCTGGCAAATTTTTATTGTGAAGCCAAGTCATATCAGATGTAGTTTAGGGATGTGAAGAACGAAAAGTGAAAGAAGGGTGAAACGAAGGACGAGCGAGTCTTAAAATTTATGACTGTAAAGAATGTTTTTTTTTTAATGCAAGTCAAGATAAGAAGATGGTGGATTCCAAAATATAATGAAAAGGGTGTTAGTTGGTTGTTGACAAAAATACATTTTGGTACATGTGAGACATTAAGAAGAATCATAGACGTACTTTGGAAGCCTGGGCGTTATCTTCTTTTTCCTCATCGATAGCAGAGGTGTATGATGTAGTAGAGCAGACGCTGAGTGGATGAAGTATGGCCAGTGGCAGTGCCAACCCTATAGAAAAGTAAGACCTTCCTATCCCCACCTGCATGTACTGCTTAAAGTACTGTGTGTCTGCGTCATCATGGCTTGTGTCTGTATTTCTTGGGTGCAAGCTGTGTGAGCTGCTATCATGCCGGCTACCACAAGTTCAGGTACTAGTAATTTCTTTTGCAAAACAAGAGAAAAAAGTAAAAACAGACTTTTTTTAGTACTCTCTGACTATGTATGTAGTAGTGAGTCCACCCATAGTGCTACTAGTGGAATTCCTGAAACTCCCAGTAATGTCACAGGCTTACAAAGACGGCAGAAAGATACATGCCAAAATGTTATACTGTGTTTGCTACTTGCTAGTGTTACTGAGAGTCAACTTTCCGTTGAATTATTTTAACTTTATGTTAAAGACTATTGGCTACAGTATTTTTCTTTCTTTCTTCATAGATGCTACTCCAAAAAAGCTCACCCACAAGGAGATGGCTGTCCGGGCCAGGGCCCGTAAACTGGAGGCTATTTGTGCAGAGTATCGGCGGCTGTGGGCTCGGGAGCAGGAGGAGACAGCAACGACTACATCCTCCTCCAGTGCCCCCGGGTCCAGCAGCCAGAAGCCTCCAGCCAACCAGAGCCGTGGCCCGACAGCCTCCCGCCGCCGCCGCACAGCAGCAACAAAATTATCTGCCCCCCCAGATCCTGGATGGTACGTCAGCGCCGGCTCCGCAAAAGAGTGGAAAACCTGGAGCGGTTGGGCGAAAAACATCAGCGCCAGCTCCCGGACCTCTGCAAAGAGCTGCAGCACCAGCTGTCCACACTACACCACCGGAGGAAGTGACTGTCCCCTGTCCCTTTTATAAAGACTGTTGGGGGGGTGGGAATTGGGTTTTTGGGAAAGGGGACTTTTGGATTTTTGGACATTGGTTTGGTTAGTGAGGGGGGGGTGAGTTGGGGTAATTTATTTTATTTTTGTGACAACAACATCAATAATATATATTTCTTAATAATTATGTTTTTCATACCAAAACACAGTATACGCGTTCATATTATTTTGTGTGGGGGTTGGCGGTGGTTACTGGACGTTTGGTTTCTTCAAACTTACTAGCATGAATGAAACATCTAGATCTGAAATGTACCAAAATGCAAGTAATCGAGGGGCATATTATCAAGGGGGTTTATCTCCACTTTTTTGGCTTTAAAAGCCAAGAAAGCGGAGATAAAATTATCTCCCTATTACCTAGCTGTCGCTAACACCAGTTAGTGGCAGCTAGTAGGAGATAGCGACCATCTTGGGCCCCGCTTTGCATGTCAGTGATATTTATCACTAATGACATGCAAAGTGGGTGTGCCAAGATGTCGCTATCTCCTATTACCAACTTTTGGAGATATTTGCGCTAAGCGCGAATATCTCTAAAAGCTAACACCTGCTCCTGAGCAGTTCTTAGCCATGTTATCCAATGGTAGGTGGATAACATGGCTAAGAGCATTAGCTCGGTAATGCATGAATATCGGTGACTTTTCAGCGATATTCATGCATTTCGGCCGATTTTTATCGCTTAGGAGATATACCTTGATAATAGCAAGGTTCCTAAGCGATAAAAATTGCCGCAGCTCGGCGATAAAAATATCGCCGCTAAACCAACATAGCGATAATTATCGCTAGTTGTTGGTAATATGACCGCGAGTTAGTGAATTCAGTGGCCCTACTTCTGTACTTTACTAGTAGTACTGTCAGTCTCTGCTCTCCTACCAGTCCTAGCCCATTATTCTACCTCTCCAAAATGCTAATCTTACCTGTGATTCGTGTTTGAGAATAGGGGTAGCCACAGGGATGCCTGCATTGCAAATGTTGATTAAGGTTGGTTGTTGACTTGAATCCTCGACTGATGCAATATCATTGTTGTGCTGGTAGCAGTAGTGGTACACACTGGCAGTAGCAGCATATGAAAAAAAAGGAAATGAAACATGAGTGGCCTGAGCATAGCATTAGAAACAGTACAATAGATAGTACGATAGAGAACAGTGCCATAAACTGTAGCCTAAGCAGTGCTAAATTAATGTAAATATAAGTAGTAGTTGCGTGGAGTTTGACTGCTATAAGAAATTAAGGCAAAGGACACATCAACGTAAAGTAAGCATTAAGCATTTGATTCTTCACGTCGTGTAGGAGGAGGATGTTCTTGATGATCATCAATCCACGATGGCGCACATGAACTTCTGATTGGAATGATTTTGGTTGCTTTGGCCTTATCCTCCCCAGCAAGTGTGTGGAATTTATTGTTGTTGTCAGTCACACCTCAATGAAATACCACACAGCCCGGGGGAAGAGGGTTAGGGTTTGCAAATTGGATGGGAATGGGGGTTTTTGGGAAAGTTTAGTAGAGAGGAAAAAAAACACAGCATGGACAAATAAAAAATGAAGAGAAACAAATCTTAGGATATGAAGATATTGATAAATCTTAGGGACATAAAGGAAGTGCACTACTGCATGCATGAAGTTGTTTGCTAAATGGATGGTTAGGTTACTGAAAAGTAGTACTACTACTTACTGCAACTTACTAATAACTACGAAGAAACAAGTTGACAGTACAGGGCTGCAGTAATTATGCAATTTCACTTGCCTCTCTGCCTTCAGAGAGAATAAAGACTTATTATTAGAACATTAAATTAGTTTTAAAAATAGCAAAGTTGTATCAAATAGCTGGAGGGATGAATTTGAAGCAGAGATCAAACAAACGCACAGAGTCACACGCATAGAAGTAAGTTCAAGTTCACAACAATATCATTTAAAAGATAAGGAGAATTTAAGAGGATACTGTAACTGTATGTTGGAGATGTCCTGTTGAATTTGTGTGAAGTTGATGCATCCAGCCATTCCTCTTATTCGCGGTACTCCTTCATTCCATCGGTTGCTCCGTTGATCAATTTTGGTGACCAGACACACTTTCCACTGCCTGTCTGATGCGGAATTGCGGATCGCTAATGGTAAGACTTAGTACATCTTTCCATAGCACAGGGTAAAAGCCTGCTGTAATTATTGATGGAAAAATACAACAGTAAGTGATAAAAAACACCACGGACTAATAACAATATAAGGTACGCTGTGTAGTGCAAAAATAACACTTTCAGTTTTAGAGGTGACAGTATCACTCCCCAAAATCTAGAACACCCCACATTACCCTCCCAAAAAGTGCAGAATACTGCTACCTGCCTACCTCGCAGAGGCCTAATTTCAAATCGTGCCAAAACGCACTCAGAAAGTATGCCCAAACCCCCCTTTCCCACCATGTATTTTCTTCAAACAACTTGCAACCAGAATTAGACATTCCCACGAGTGCTCCAAGACCCCGGAACCCAGTCGCAAAAATCTAGAACACCCCCAAACACATGCAATACTGCTAACCCTAACGAGCCCTAAGTTAAATATAGTGCCAAACGCTTTCTGCAACTAGGACAAATCCCCCCTTTTCCACCATGGATTTTCTCCAAACCACTTGCAACCAAAATTAGGCATGCCCAGCATTGCTCCAAGACCCCCCAAACACCAGGAACCCCCCCAAACAGCCCCCCAAAAACACAAAAGTGTGCGAAAAGTCTGAAAAGTGAAAAACTTTTTCACCATGGATTTTGTCCAAACCACTTGATTCCAATATTAGACCTTCCCAGCTATGCCCCCAGACCCCTGAACCCACCAGCAAAAAAGAAGAACACCCCCGAACAGGCAAAAAGCAAAAATGGGCCTGCCTTCAATTCAGTCCAAATGCGCTCTGCAGCTAGGCCCTAACTCCCCTTTTCCACCATGGATTTTCTGAAAAACAAATGCAATCAAAATTAGACTATCCCGGCAGTGCTCCCAGACCCCCCCGACCCACCCCCACAAATCTAGAACACCCCAAAACAACCCCCCAAAAACATGCAATACTGGTATATTCAAGACATGGCAAATTGCGCTGTTCACAAAAAATTGCTGTCTTCAGCACTTCCACTACTTCGATCCTCTTGAAACTTATGGACACTTGTTCCAGCGATTCCCAAGAATCTCAGCAAGGCAGAACAAAATCGAACCACTGCACTCCTTATAGAAGGTCTACGACTAGTTTTCACTTAGATTTCACCGCAAGCATGGGCCAAAAATCCGTTCCGCTCAAGAATTTGCAATTTTTCGGTAATTTCGCGAGATTTGCGAAATACCGAAAAACAGCAAATTTCGCAAACATAGCAGATGTTTGGCCCAAGCTGGAGGCAGTGCCATGCAGACGGTCAAGGCAGGCACCACTGAGTGAAGCAACCTGATGTAGCATACCTAGGTTCTTTGACAAAGCATATCTAATTGTATTGCGCAAGCCACATAGCCCCAATTTTACATGAACTGCTGTCTGGAGTGGACTCTGCCTGGCATAACAACAACAGTTCACTGCCTCCCCCTCGACCACTACATACCACGAATAAACAGACATGTAGTTCTGCTGTAGTAGTTGTTGTAGACTGGTTTACCTGTTTGCCACTCACAAATTGGCCATAGTTCTTCCGTAACCCGACGCTGATGATCCATCCATCCCAGTGAGTGACTGTAAAGAAAAAATATATATTATTTAATCAATCATCATGGTATATTGGCAAGTGAGTCCACTCCAAGGAAATTTTGCATATTGTGAAATGCAACATAGTGGCCCCTGAATTTGAAGTACAATTTGAATTAAACAAGGTAAAAAAAACTGCGTAGTTGACATGAGTTACAATTACTGTGTAAAAGATTAAATAATAACTAAGACAACACATATGATTCATCATTTCATGCACAAAAAACAAACAGCAATTGGTTTCATCAGAGCCAGACAGCCATTGCTGTCCACTGCATCTTCTCAATTATTCATTACCTGTTCTACTTTTTGTCCGCATCTTCTTCGGAAAGTGAGGGCAAACAGGGCAGCCTCTCCTGTCAATATCAGAAGTAACTCTGTCAGCAATCAGCAAGCATGTAGTCAGTCAGTAATTTCATTCTTACTTGGGGGGACTCGTCGTAATCCATCCATCTGCCTTGATGGACATTAATAGGGGGAGTCTGGAGGAGGAGTATAGAGGAGCATGATTGAGTTGTGAACTTGTGAACCTCAGGAATGCAGACTGCGGCACCTTCAAATCAATAAGGAATATAAGATGAAGACAGTGCTGCTGATGGACTTGTGATTAGGTGATTAGAGTTTTGTTGTGGTAAAAGTTTCAAAACAAAGAAAGACACACAGGAATAAAAGTGAATAAGGACGAAAAAAGGAAGTCCTTTTCAGGCCTCGGTGTCAGGGAAGTAGAGCTCGTCCTCAAACTCCATGAATTGAGACAGGAGTAGGTCAGCTAACAGAGAAGAACTTTCATCACCTAAGTCGGTGTCCTCTTCCTCCTGCGTGCATTCTCGTACTTTGTAATCTGGTGGTATGAAGTGCTTATTCATCTTGATCAGTGTTAACCTCTCCACATTTTTGGGCGAGAGGCGGGTCCTTTTTGAAGTTGCAATGGCACCAGCAGCACTGAAAACACGTTCAGAAGACACGCTTGCGAGTGGGCAAGACAAATAATGTATAGCCAGGTTGGTGATCAGTGGCCATAGAGGCATTTTCCTGTACCAATACAGAAATGGGTTCTTATTAACAAAGACCTCTGTTGGGTCATCCAGATAGGCCTGCACCATCGACTCAAGGTTCTCCACGGTTGTTCCACTTTGCGTACCATCTGTGGCCTTTGCAGCACTTGAGCGAGCAAACCCTTGATGAGTTAGCCAATCCGCTTCAGACAATATTATGGCTGGGCCTGGTGCAGGTGAGGATGATGATACGGTTGCTGCTGGTGTCGTTAACGGCTGTGAGGGAAAGTGACTCCCTTCGCCCACAGATTCAGAAGTGGAACTTGGCGCCGGATGGCCTGCTAATTCAGTTAGACTTCAGCCAGCTCCTTGAATTTTCTGCCGATCTTTTTCGAACCGAGTGGCTGACACAGCTAGCCAATGTTTGTACTTTGAAACATCTGCTTCATCAAAAGGAATGAATGCTTTGCTGGCCACTGCCTTTTTGTACCGTGGATCCAGAATAGTGGCACAAATGTAATGTTGTTCTGCATGTATGTTTTTAAACCTTTCATTGTCAACTAGGCGGCTTAATAACCTCTCCGCCAACTGATATGCGTCTTGCTTTTCAGCATCATCTCTGAACGGTGAAGACACAACTTCAGTTGGTGCTCTAGCATGTCCAACAATGATATAGCTTTGCCCAAAGAACGGTCCTCCCTACTGACTTCACGTGTGGAGACCTAAAAAGGACAAAGCATGTCTGTCAAACTTTTAACTAGCTTCCATTCCTCCAACTCTAGCCTCATGTCTTTCATAGTAGAACCCCGTCAAAAGACATACTCATTGATTACCATGCACTGCTCAGACAGACGCTCAAGCTTGTAAAAGGTTGAGTTCCAACGTGTTGCCACCTCCTGGATGAGTCCTTTGACTGGCAGTCTATGTTCATGTTGAATGCCCCTCAGCTGCTTCCGGGCCTTAAAAGAATGGCTGAAATGTGTGCAGATTCTTCGGCAGGTGGTCAGTAACTTGCTGACTGTGTTTTCATCTTTCAAGAAATCTTGCACCACAATGTTAATACTGTGCGCCAAACACGGCACTCTGAAATAGTCACCTTGCTGCATGGCCTTAACTATATTACTGCCATTATCCGTGGAAACATAACCAACTATGCGATTTCTTGGATGCAGCCATTCAGATACCTTCCTATAAAACTCCTCCAAAAGGTTAGGTACAGTATGAGTTTTCTCCATGGCAAACATAGCTAATGCTGCATGTTTCCGAGTAGCTTGTAGTGTGTCTGTGTCAACACCTGCACTTGACTTGTCTCTAACCCCTGCAAAAGAGACCCAGTGTGCAGTGATGCACATGTAATCAAGGGCTTGGCAATTGGTCCACATGTCTGTTGTCAAGTGGATAGTGTGAACAGCACTCTTCTGCAAAGCTGCCCCAATCACCTCCAGCACATCTTGATGTAGTGCTGGAACCGCAACTCTGGCAAAATAGGATCGGCTAGGGACCTTCCACTTAGGGCAGACTGTTGCCACAAATTCTAGAAACCCCACCCCTTCCACGAAAGAAAAAGGGAGAAGGTACAGCGCGAGCATTTTAGCCAGCTTTGCGTTATACAGACTTTGGGTGGTTGCGTTCAAATGGCGCCTCCGACCAAAGCATGCTTCTAATGGTGGGCTGGACCATTTTACGTGATGATGATGATGATGATGCAGACTTCAAACCAGTTAGGCTCATTGATGGACTTTTTTGCATTGGTGTCTGTCCCAGACTCTTAGTGTGCCTCATACATGTTGCAGGGGTAGAGGGTGTGGGTGCTACCACTGCAGTGCTGCTGCCAGGGGTACTGGGTGTACCAGAAAAAATGTTGCTCGGTTCTTGACATCCCCCCTGCACAATCAGCCCCTCGTCAGCATCAGATGCATTGTGAATGGATACATTTGGATCAGTTCTACTTTGGACTTCCTCGATCTTACTTAGGTGCGTATACCACTGGATAGGGTGGTGTTTTTTGAGATGACCTCTCTGGCCTCCGGTACCATAGTTGGTACCAAGCTTACCCCGACTAACGAATACTTTACAAATCGAACAAACGACCATGTTTTCCGCCTTTTCACTAACAGTAAAGAAGTCCCAAACTGGGGACTGGAAATGTCTGCTGGTGGTGGAGGTGCTACTTTGACTTTCAATGCCAGATGAAGTGGAGGATGGGCGTGGCTGAATTCGTTTCTGTTGTTCACTTACAGCACTTGAGGTAATGGAGGTCGAGCTGGATGGAGGTCCCTGCCGGGCCTTCTGACTAAAAAAGATGGAAGCTGTAGGTCGTGTTGGTGTTGTAGTTAACTGCGTTGGTGGTGGTACCAGTGCCACACCGCCCACATCCCGCTCAGCAGCCATTTGGGATAGGGTCAAAATGTCTATCGGCTGCATGCCCGCTGGGGGTGGAGTGACGACTGTGATGACTGGGTCGTCGTCAGACTGTTCATCAGCAGAAGAAGACACCACTTCTTGTTCGTCATCATCACACATAAGTCGAAGCCTTGCGGGAACCTTCCTTTTAGGCTTAGCTACCTTTGTTGGCTCATGGCGTGCCTCACTCTCAGACTGCATTTGTGGGTTCCAATCAGGATCAAGGTCATCAGAATGAAGGGGGCTTGAAGAAGAACTTGTAGTAGTAGTAGCCCTCCTTGACCTTTTCTTGCTGGGGATCTGGTAGACAATGGATCATCCTCAGGAGGAGTGGCTTCCTCGGATGATAACGCTTGAATATCAATTTCCTGATGTGCCCCTACTTCTGGAGGATCAAGAGTTGTAGGCAGTTGTACCGCTCCATGAACCTCTAGTTGCACCTCTCCATGCACCTCTCCATGCGCCTCTCCTTGCGCCTCTCCTTGCGCCTCTCCTTGCGCCTCTTCTTGCCAATGTACTTGCGCTTGTACTAGTTGCACCTGTGGTTGTCGTTCCGGCTGTGGTTGTTGACCACTCGTCAGCTGAGTTACACCCGGCATTGATTGGATGGTACTTTCTTGTGATGAGCCAAAATCACTGGTCGATGGTGATTGAACAACCAAAGTGGCTGCCGCAGCAGCACTCATGGTCTTGGACCTAACTTGGCGTGGTGGCACTGAGCCCAATGAAGCAGAGGTGCTGCATCCAGCTTGGTCCCCGGCGGACACCGCTGCTGCTGCAGGCGTAGTTTTTTTTCTCCAAAAAAAGGTGTCGGTGGGCACACCTGTCTCCTTGGTAGGTGTTCCCACTTGCTTCCTCTGCTCCTTCTTACTGGCATTGGCACTGGCAACTTTTTTCACTGAGGCGCTACGGCCACCTTTCTTTGGGGCCATCTTCAGATGTCAGAACAGCAGGCCGCAGTTGCACGGGTTGCAGAGTTGCCTTGTCTGTGGCCACACGTAACGTCACGTGACGTTGTGCTGCACACACCACTGCAGGACTTCTTCCTGGCACTGGTGGTTCTCTTGTGCACCTAAAAGCAATGGAAGCCAGAGGAACATCAGTTAAACACCCCAAAAAGTCGAAAAACACACAACAATCACCACAATCCAATGCCATCCATGCCCTCAATGATGTTTAAATTCAAGACACCCCACAGAAAGACTAGGCCCATAAACCACTCACTACACCTGGGCATAATGGTTGAAAGCAAGGCAAACTGGGTGCAGGCCTAAGCACACTGCCTGGCTTCAAAATGGCCCCTTGACCCCCACCACATGGCCAGGCCCTGCCTGTACCAGGCCTCATAACGGCCCCCACCCACATGGCCAGGCCCCAACAACAACCCAAAAAGTCGAAAAACACACTTAAATCATCACATTTCAATGCCATCCATGCCCTCAATGATGTTTAAATTCAAGACACCCCACAGAAAGACTAGGTCCATGCACCACTCACTACACCTGGGCATAATGGTTGAAAGCAAGGCAAACTTAGTGCATGCCTGAGAACACTGCCTGGCTTCAAAATGGCCCCTTGACCCCCACCACATGGCCAGGCCTCAAAATGGCCCCCACCCACATGGCCAGGCCCCAACAACACCCCAAAAAGTCGAAAAACACACAAAAATCACCACAATCCAATGCCATCTATGCCTTCAATGATGTTTAAATTCAAGACACCCCACAGAAAGACTAGGTCCATGCACCACTCACTACACCTGGGCATAATGGTTGAAAGCAAGGCAAACTGGGTGCAGGCCTGAGCACACTGCCTGGCTTCAAAATGGCCCCTTGATCCCCACCACATGGCCAGGCCCTGCCTGTACCAGGCCTCAAAATGACACCCACCCACATGGCCAGGCTCCAACAACACCCCAAAAAGTTGAAAACACACAAAAATCACCACAATCCAATGCCATCCATGCCCTCAATTATGTTTAAATTCAAGACACCCCACAGAAAGACTAGGTCCATGCACCACTGAGTACCGCTGGGCATAATGGTTGAAAGCAAGGCAAACTGGGTGCAGGCCTGAGCACACTGCCTGGCTTCAAAATGGCCCCTTGACCCCCACCTCATGGCCTGGCCCTGCCTGTACCAGGCCTCAAAATGGCCCCCACCCACATGGCCAGGCCCCAACAACACCCCAAAAGTCGAAAAACACACAAAAATCACCACAATCCAATGCCATCCATGCCCTCAATGACGTTTAAATTCAAGACACCCCACAGAAAGACTAGGCCCATACACCACTCACTACACCTGGGCATAATGGTTGAAAGCAAGGCAAACTGGGTGCATGCCTGAGCACACTGCCTGGCTTCAAAATGGCCCCTTGACCCCAACCACATGGCCAGGCCCTGCCTGTACCAGGCCTCAAAATGGCCCCCACCCACATGGCCAGGCCCCAACAACACCCCAAAAAGTCAAAAAACACACAAATATCACCACACTCCAATGCCATCTATGCCTTCAATGATGTTTAAATTCAAGACACCCCACAGAAAGACTAGGTCCATGCACCACGGAGTACCCCTGGGCATAATGGTTGAAAGCAAGGCAAACTGGGTGCAGGCCTGAGCACACTGCCTGGCTTCAAAATGGCCCCTTGACCCCCACCACATGGCCAGGCCCTGCCTGTACCAGTCCTCAAAATGGCCCCCACCCACATGGCCAGGCCCCAACAACACCCCAAAAAGTTGAAAAACACACAAAAATCACTACAATCCAATGCCATCCATGCCTTCAAGGATGCTTAAATTCAAGACACCCCACAGAAAGACTAGGTCCATGCACCACTCACTACACCTGGGCCTACTGGCTAGTGAGGCTTTACAGGCACCCAAAATTTTTTTAAAAATCAACATATAACAGTGAGCTAAAATTCCATAACATAAATAAGAATTAAGTTAAAAGAAAAATCACAGAAACAGTTGTATCATGCACCCATGACTAACCCTGGGCCTACTGGATACTGTGGCTTCACATAATATATATTTTTTTTAATTGTGAAAAAAGTTTTAAAACTGTAGTTGCCTCAACTGCAATGCCCCAAACAAACAACACCAACTTACTTGTAAAATCTCAAGTCCAAAAGTGATCCAAACTCCAAAGTCCAAAAAGTCCTCAAATACAAATATCCAGCAGCAGCCACAAAAAGTAATACTTCCAGCTCCAGATCCAAATCAAAAGTGACCAGGACATGGACAAAGCACTGGGAGGAGCCTGCTGGACAGGAACAGGAAGTTGGAGACTCTGGGGCACTTCCTCCCCCCCCCCCCCAGAAAATGGTCAAAATCGTCATTTTCACAAGGTTTATGCTTCCTGCTGTGGATTTCTTGTGCAGAATTGCAGTTTTTGCAATTTCGGGAACGCAAGCTGTTCAAATCTCCCGCTGTAAGTCACCTGCGCGCCGCATCTACGTGTTCGGCATTGTTTACTCCTGCAATGCGTGATCGCGATCATGCAGCAAGATCGAAAATGGCGCAGAGCACGCAAACTGGAAGAAAAATAACTCGGCGGACTCAGAATCACGGTAAGTCAACGCCGCGTGCGCGATATTGTATTTTTCAAGCACGACCAAACAAAATAATTCGCAGCTTGCGAATTTGCAGATTTTGGGGCAAATTCGCACGATTCACGGATCACGAAATTGCCAAAAATCTGCAAATTCGCCCGCGAAACGGATTTTACGCCCATGCTTCCTTGAAGCTATGTACAATATACTTTAGCCATGGTATCATAAGATAGTTATCCAATTCAAGGCAGTCTTTAATTATTAATCTGTTAAAAGCAGTCTCCTCTTTTTGCCATATGGATCTCCAGATCAGTAGAGGCCTTAAAGCTATCAGATCCGACAGATAACTAATCCCGACTTCCCTATGGATTAACTCTGTAGGTGCTGAAGTTGGTAGGCAAAGCAGATTTTTGAGGAACTTATTTTCCTCAGTTTGCAAACTACTATCGGGATAATATGCCCACACCCCAGCATCGTATAGTGCGATTGAAACGCATCTGGACTGATAGATCTGGGTCATGTCACTAATGCGTCTATCGCCTAACTTAGCTGCAAATCTGAAGACTCCGCGGACACTTTTAGCCTTTTTTGCCCAGACATTTAGTATCTCGTGAGACCACGTTCTGTCTCTGGCAAAAGTAATTCATAGATAGCAAAATGTGACCACTTGTTGGACTTTCTGCCCATCTATAAAAAAGGAATAAGGTTTATTACGACTGCTGCCACAAACCATAATATAGGTTTTACTCTTATAGATCTGCAACTTCCTATTAGTTTTAAAATCGATGAACCTGTCTAATAGCCGCTGAAGGCCAATTGGGGTCCTGGACAATAACACAGCATCATATGCATAAAGCAGTACCGGTACATCTATACCTTTTGCCTGAGGGGCATCTGATTTTACTAATTTAAGTGCTGCGTCTACCTCATTAATAAAAAGGATAAAAAGCAGAGAGGGCGAGGACGCAGCCCTGTCTGATGCCACATCTAACATTAAATGTAGGCGTACATTCCCCTCTAGTCCCGTACCGAACAGAAGTTTGCAATCTTTCATACAACCGTGCCAAAAAATACATTATTTCCTCAGGAGCCCCGAGCTCTAGTAGCGTTCACCATAAAATTGAATGATCCACTAAATTAAACGCACTGCTTAAGTCCGCGAAACAAAGGTAAAGGGAATCTTGTTTAGTATGAGTATATTTCCCGACTAGTAAGTCTAGGTTTATACACTGTTCAAGCGTTCCTCGCCCTTTCCTAAAACCATATTGAGTATTAGCTAAAATCCCATTCACCTCCGCCCACTCTTCTAGTCTAAATAACAAAATCCTACTCATAATTTTAATTAAGAAATCTAGAAGGGAAATTGGGCGGTAATTTTTGGCAAACGATTTATCCCCCTTCTTATAAATGGGAATAATAATGGATTCTCCACACGTAGGAGTAACTCCATTAGTTACAGCGGCATTAAAAACAATAGTTAATAAGGGGCCCCATAAAGCTGGAACAGCTTTATAAACACCAATTGGGACCCCGTCTGGGCCCTCGACCTTACCTCCCTTACTTGCTTTAATGCCTTGTTCCACTTCTTCTAGGGTAAAATTTAGCGGTACTACAGGCCAAGAACTAGTATTGACGCTTGGACAATGACCAGCTCTAAAGATACTGGAGAAATGGGTTACCCAGGCCTCACTACTTACATGAGACATTATCTCCGGGACCAATTCATTTTTTTAAAAAGGGGAGTTAACTGTTTCCCAAAACAATTGGCAGTTTGATGTCTCGGGTTTTGGGGTACAGGGGTATTTTTAGGTTTCAGGGTTGGGTTTGGGTTTTGGGGTACAGGGGTATTTTTAGGTTTCAGGGTTGGGTTTGGGTTTTGGGGTACAGGGGTATTTTTAGGTTTCAGGACTGGGTTTGGGTTTTGGGGTACAGGGGTATTTTTAGGTTTCAGGGCTGGATTTGGGTTTTGGGGTACAGGGGTATTTTTAGGTTTCAGGGTTGGGTTTGGGTTTTGGGGTACAGGGGTATTTTTAGGTTTCAGGGTTGGGTTTGGGTTTTGGGGTACAGGGGTATTTTTAGGTTTCAGGGCTGGGTTTGGGTTTTGGGGTATAGGTGTATTTTTAACATATATTTACACATTTTTTAATAAAAATTAATATAATTAATTAAAATATTTAAATAATTTTTAGTTACATTATTTTAAAATATTATATACTTACCTATACTTACGTTGTAATGGTATGCATTGTAATAGTATCTGCATTGTAGTGTAATGCGTTGTAAAGGCATTCGTTGTAAAGGGTTCTGCGTTGTAAAAATTGCGTGGTAATGGTATGCGTGGTAAAAGTATGCGTGCTAACAACATATATCCCTGCTGTCCCCAGCCTCGGCCACGTCCAGGGCAGGATTCACCACAGTGTTTGAAATGATGAGGGCCTCCATGGCAGTGGTGATGCGGGCCGTGCCCCGGGTCACCTCCGCAGTGTTTTGAGTGAGGCAGTCTTCCATATTTGCCCCTCGGCGGCATAGCAGGGCCGTTGCTGCGGCAAGCCGGTTGATTGCCCGGTTTTGTACACGGGCATCCCTGCGTCAAGTGTGCTCATGCTCCTCCATCTTGGCACACAGCTGTGTTATGGCAGTTGTCATGCGACCCAGTCCTGTTGCAATTTCCCTGTTACTTGCCACAAAATCAACAAATCCCTTTGACATTTCCACCATCTGCAGGTTGTGTTCCCGCAATTGGCGCTGGCAAGCCAGGATGGACTTGGCCTGCATCCGCTGGATCCGCACCATGCTCCCCTCAAGCCCTTGGAAGACGGTGCCCTCCCGTGCTGGTAAAGCACTGCTGGAAGTGCGTGGGCGGCGGCGATTGGTGCTGCCCTGCTGGGTGGCCTGCTGTGCCACAGGTGTCGCAGGTGTGGGTGCTGGTGCCTGACCCGCAGCTCCCTCCATGATGGTCAATGGGGCCACAATAATCCTCCTGGCAGGAGATGTGGCAGGTGCTGGCTGGGACCGTGTGAGTGAGTTCTCTGGTGAGAACTGCAATGGGGGAGATTGTGACAGTTGGGGGGAGTGGGGAAATGAGAGGGCATGTCCTGGGTCATCCTCATTGGCCATGGCACTGCTGTCCTCCTCCTCCTCCTCCTGCGAAGGAACCATGCTGCTTGGCCCTGCCACCGCACTGTCCGCTGTAGCTGGAGCTGTGGCTTGTGCAGCTGCTGCTCCACTGCCTGATGAAGCCCCTAGGTATAAAGAAGCATTTGTGAACTGAGTGCAAATGTCTTACAGTCACTACAATAAAAGCATTGCACATTTCATTTTCATTACTCTGAATCTTTTTTTAAGTGCATTGCAGTTTAATGTGCACTGACATTTGTTCCTACATTAGCTGACTACATTTCCCATGATGCATTGCTCATGTATGTTGCTAGCAGTACTGGACTGGGGTTTGGCTGTACATTGAGGCTAAACGGGAGGTGTCTGGTAGGGTGTGTCATGCTGCGCATGCTTCTTACCTTTTGATGTAGCTCTGGCTGAGCTGTCCAGGTCCCCAACTCCCACCACACTCTTGGTCTCGATCGTTGTGGACACCAGTTCCTCCAGGTCAGTCAGGGGGGGCGCGGGGTTCCTGCCTCCACCGGTCAGACCTGCCCGCTTGTGGAGCTCCGCCAATTTCCTCATGGTGAGGCTCCGGATATCATAAAACCTCTTCTTGAGGTCCTCCAGGCTCCTGGGGGTCACACCAACTGCATTGACCCTCTCACTGATGGCAATCCACAGTTTCCTCTTTGGTGGACTCAGGGACTGTGAGGGACAGCCTCCCAAACAGCTGCCTGTGAACCCTCACCACCTCCTCCACCAATACTTGCAGCTCCATGCTGCTGAACTTGACCTTGCGCTTTCTCTCAGCCTTCTGGCTCTCAGAGCTGCTTGCCATTTCCACTGTGTTCACAAATCAGCTACCACTCTCTCTGCTGCTCACTCTGACTGCTCAGCTCTGGCTGCCTCTCCAGAAAGTTCTAATGAGTTGCACCTGCCTGAGTAGCCACTCCCTGCTAGGTTGGGGGAGGGTGGTTCCACCTCATTGGCTTTTGTCATTAGTTTCACTTTTACTTGCTTGCCGATTCCGTATTTACCGATTCGGTATTTTCCCGAATCGGTATTTACCGAATCGGTATTCGCCGAATCGGTAAATACCGTTTCGGTATTTACAATGCATTCCTATGGGCCTTTTGGCCCATAGGGTTGTATTGCCATTACCGAATCGTTATTTACCGATTCGGTATTTACCGATTCGGTATCTACCGATTCGGTGAATACCGATTCGGTAAGTATCGAAACACGATACCGATTGTTTCCGAATCGGTATTTTACCGATTTTTTTCCTCTACATCTCATTTTCCGATTTCAGAATACCGATTTGGTAAAAATCGGTATTTTGAATTCGGTAAATGACTTTTACCTACATCGGGCCCTCAGTTTCCCAGATTACAGCTGTCAAAATAATACAATTGTGGTCACTGAGTAAGGATTTTTCAATCATGGGGACAGTACATGAAGGGGTGATAGTTGAGGATACCAAGACGTGATCAATAGTTGAATTTAAGTTCCTGCCAGTAAAAGTAGGGATCACATTTCCACAACCATCTCTTGCGCATTGCAAGAGTTCCAAGTCATAATCTGCCATAATTTTATTTAATGACTCGCCATATAAATTGTGAGGGAAGTGAAAATCATCTTCTCCTGTATCTCTCTTCACCCCACAGACCCTTGTTGTAGACATAGGGCATATAGAAATATTAAAATCACCAACCCAAATAAAGTCAAAAATAACATTTTCCTCTGTACTCAACTTTTCAATCACAATCTCTAAATCCTTAATGACTTTAGACTGTGTATTATCGAAGATGTTATTTTAAAAATTAACTAAAAGAACATCCCGGGCATGTTTTTGATAAAGCCAGAGGATCTGCAAATAAGCCCTGATGTTCAGGTACCTTTTCACTTCTAGTGGCAAGCTTGTTAGTACAAGAGTTAAAAGGCCCCCCTTTGCTCTACCAGCCACTGAACCCTGTGCTGGTAGATTATACAAGGCAAACGCATCATAGCTGACCAATTCAGTGCACCAAGGCCTAGATGTAGGTAATAGCAATTTACCGAATGGTAAATACCGAATTTTACAGATTCGGTATTCACTATTCGGTAATTGCTATGTAGGTAAAATAATCGGTAAAAATACCGATTCTGTATGATTCGGTAATTACCGATACAGAATCGGTATTTGCCATTGATTCCTATGGGCCTTGAAGCCAATAGGAATCAATGGCAAATACCGATTCTGTAATTACAGAATCGGTAAAATTACCGATTTTGCAAGGGTGACAGGGTGTCACTTTGACACCCTGTTGCACCCCTGTTTCTGGCTTGTGTGCCATTTGACACACAGACATGCCCTTAGGGCATGTCTGTGTGCCACATGGCACAGGTGTGCATGCACAGATGTGCATGTACACTGGAATTCGTTATTTACCATGGAATAGTATTCCATGGTAAATAACGATTCGGTAAGGGCCTGTGCCACTGATTACAGTGCCACCTACATCTTGATTTACAGAATCGGGAATCGGTAAATTTACCGTTTCGGTATTTTACAGATTCTGTATATTTACCGAATCGGTAAATATACCGATTCTGTAAATAAAATGCCCCCTACATCTCAAAAGCCAAATACCGGTCGGAAATGGCCGAAATTGGCCGTTTCCGACCGGTATTAAGGCTCCTACATCTGGCCCCAAGTCTCTTAAAGACAAATAATATCATGGGATCTAAGGAAGTCCACCCAACCCAACTTTTCCCCTTTAGAAGCCAACCCAGCTATATTCCAGCTGGCTATAGATAGCCCTTTAATATTACATATAACTTCTGGCTCTATCAGTTGGATGGTATTTCCTTCATGGGGCAACCCTCATCTTGACTAAAAAAGCTATCGCCTCCTGGTTCTGTAACATGCTGTGGGTTATCCAGGACCACAGATCCCTGTCCAACTATATTTTCCCCTTCTGTGACAAAAAACCTATGATGAACCGCCTTATCAATTATAAGGCGGTCCAAATCCTGTCAATCGTTCACATCGAGGGTACTAAGTGCTTGGAATTGGTTGAACACAGGTACTTCAAACAGGGATTGTGATGGTAATGCCCTTCTAGTTATATGTTGGTCTGGGGTTGTCCCTCCAAAGGGTTCATGCATTAAGTGGCTATAAAAGAAGCCAAGTGGGAAACACCCTGATCATTAATTGGTAACGTTCCTACTCTAATCAAAGAGGTGCTAGCATAGTAAGGGTTTTTAAAATGAATAGTAACACAGTCACCCCGTATATTCTTTTTTGATGGGCCTATCCAATTGACCCTTCTAGTTGTGAGGATCTGGTTAGCATGATTCACTGGAAACCCACGGTGGTGATTAAGCCAGTGCACCGTTTTATTCTTAAGCGAATCATGGGTTTCCATTTGGGTTCGGTTAAGGACCGGTACATTCATCAAAACCGCCACATATGGAGAACAATCTGGGGGTAGATTTATTGTATTGCTACTTTTCCCCTCCATAGATATTCTCTCTACCCGGGTTTCAGTCTCCTGTATGTTCTCCCTGCTGCCAATAATTTGGTTACTGTCACCCCCACGAACGGCCGTCGCCCGCCCAACAGTGCCAATTACCTCTGTCAGTGATGTTACTGCAAATGAATTACTGATATTTTTAGGGCGTTCCATAGGTGTATCTTTCATCGGTTTAAGTAACTAATTGTGGCGTATTAACTCCCCTCCTAGCCTAGTGACTTTTCCATTAAGTAAGTCTAATTTATCAAACAACCGCTTAAGATATATGTCAATTTTAGCAGCCAGAGCATTAATAATCTGATTAACCTGGATACCATTTAGAGCCCCAGGGTTAATATAAGCTAGTTGCTCTCTTATATTGGGGACGGAGTAGATTTGCATCCCTTACCAAAACTAGTTGTCCCCCGTTTAAGCTGAGGCTTCCTACATCCGCTTTTTGCACTAGGACCGGGTGCCTCACTAGCAGACAGACTGGGGGCATCTGCAGGCTCTATAGACAGTGGTGTTGTGGCTACCTCGACACAAGCCTTAGCGGGTATAGTACCTGGGCTAGAGGAATCACTACGCTCTGCAGGGGGTTCAATCAGGGGTACAAGGAGCGTGGCAGACAAACTACCCAGACCTAACAAAAGTCGGTATTCTGCCCTATCAATTTCAACATATATAGCACTCACTGCTTTTAAAGATAGGTGTCAATGGTTACACCCACATGCTCAACAAGGGTTTTATTTCCTTTACGCTTTGACATTTTCTAAAATATCTAATTAAACAGTACAATCTCATGAACTGCAAACACAAAGCCTATTAAATAAATTAAATATTAATCAAACAATTCAGCCAAATTCTACAAGGACTGTAGGGGAACCTTAGCCGGAAGGAAGACACTTGGATATATTAGGCAAGCCGGGTACACGCTGTCACTGCGGCTTATCCTTTAAAACACACCAGTAATATGAATGAAACCAAGAGGTGTGGCCCAGTTCAGCATTGGACAGTCTCGGACGGGCTCAGACGGGCCCACCCGGCACATGCCCGTGCGTGTCCCATGGGGCGGGAGAGACTGGTTGGTTAAATCCTCCCTGTAAGATGGAGGGAGGGGCAACAACTCGGCACTCGGCCCCGCTGGCGCCTGGGGCGAGTGGTCCGTCTCCTCAGCAGCAGCCCCGCAGTCACCGTGAAGCGTCTCCCACGAAACGGGAGGCGCAAACAGTTTATAAATCTCCCGGTGAGGTGGAGGGAGGGGAAACAACTCGGCACTCGGCCCCGCTGGCTCCTGGGGCGTTTGGTCCATCTCCTCAGCAGCAGTCCCGCAGTCACCGCTAAGCATTAATGGCTACGTTCGCCTGCCCTGACATTCAGAGAATCAGCCAGGTGTTGAACCACCAGGAATATGCCCTATTATTTTACCCATGCCCAGAGATGCAGGGCCTCCTGAAAAAAGGCCAAAGACCCCACCCCACTCTGTTTGTTGCAGTACTACATGGCGGTGGTGTTGTCCGTGAACACCTAAGCCAGCTTTCCCTTAATGAAAGGGAGAAAAGCTTTCAATGCCAAGCGTACGTCTCAGAGCTTCAGCAAGTTAATGTGGAGTCTGGATTCTGCAGGATACCAGAGTCCACTGATCTCTACCTCTTCCAGATGACCGCCCCATCCCAGGTGTGACAAATTGGTCACTACTGTGTGATCTAGTTGGGGAAGGGAGAGGGACTTGCCTCTGACCCAATCACGGTTGGTCAGTCACCACTGCAGATCCTGTGCTGCCCCCTCTGAGATTTGGATTACGGTGTAGAGATTCCCCTGATGCTATGCCCCTTGGAACTTAAGGCCCCATTGCAGAGCCCGCATTTGCCACCTGGCATATGTTACTAGCAGGATGCAGGAGGCCATGAGGCCATGAAGCCCAGCAGCCCCAGAGCCATTCTCACCGAAATCGAGGATAGAAGCTTAAACATCTGTATCATAGCCTGAATATCCTGGGCTTGCCGCTCAGCAGGATAGACCCCAAACCACCCAGTATCCAGAACAGCCACCATGAAAGAAAGTTTCTTAGAGGGAGTCAGGTGTGCCTTTGGCACGTTGATAGTGAATCCCAGCGAAAGCATGAGAATCACCATAGTCTAGAAGTGGAAGAGGACAGTCTGAGGTGAGATCACCTTCAACAACCTGTCGCTGAGATAGGGGAAGACTGGCATCCCTGATCTGCACAGATGAACTGCAACCACCGCCATCACCTAGATGAACATCTAAGGGGAGCTGGTAAGGTGAAAGGGGAGCACCGTCAACTGAAAGTGCTTGTGGCCTGCCATGAACTACAAGTAATCAATCAATCAGGAGTTTGTTAAAGCGCGACTACTCACCCGTAATGGTCTCAAGGTGCTAGGGGTGGGAGGGGTGGGGGGTGCAGGTGCCATTCCAGCAAGGAGGGGGTCTGTCGAAGAGCCAGGTTTTGAGGTTTCTTGCGAAGATGGGGAGCGATGTTGTCTGTCTGAGGTGGAGCGGAAGGGCGTTCCATGCTTTGGCAGCGAGGAAGGAGAAGGAGCGGCCTCCCGATCTGGTCTTTCTGGTGCGGGGGACCACGGCGTTGGAAAGCTGGGCTGATCGTAGGGTCCTTTGGGGTGCGTGGAATTTGAGTCGGCTGTTCAGGTATGCTGGTCCGGTGCCGTGGAGAGCCTTGTGTGCGTGGGTGAGCATCTTAAAGGTGATTCTCGCCTCGACGGGGAGCCAGTGGAGTGTGCGCATGTGCTGGGAGATGTGGCAGTGTTTTGGTAGGTTGAGGACCAGTCTTGCTGCGGCGTTCTGGATGTTCTGTAGCTTGCGGATGAGGTTTTTGTTTATTCCGGCGTAGAGTGCGTTGCCGTAGTCGAGTCTGCTGGTGACCAGGGCGTGAGTGACTGTCTTTCGGTGTTCGAGGGGGATCCATTTGAAGGTCTTACGAAGGGGGCGGAGGGTGTGGAAGCAGGAAGATGAGACAGAGTTGATCTGGCGGTCCATTTTGAGCTCAGAGTCCAGGATGATTCCCAGGTTGCGTGCGTGGTCTGTGGGGGTTGGCGGGTTTCCGAGGGCGATGGGCCACCAGGTGTCGCTCCAGGCGTCGGGCTTTGGGCCCATGATGAGTACTTCTGTTTTGTTGGTGTTTAGTTGTAGGCAGCTGTTTTTCATCCATTTGGTGACGGCTTCCATGCCTTCTCAAAAGTTGCGTCTGGCGGTGTTGGGCTCGTTGGATAGGGAGAGGATGAGCTGGGTGTCATCTGCATATGACACGATGTTGAGTCCATAGGTTCTGACGATGGGGGCAAGTGGAGCCATGTAGACGTTGAAGAGCGTCGGGCTGAGGGAGGAGCCCTGGGGGACTCCGCAGGTGATAGGTGTGGGGTCCGAGAGGAAAGGAGGGAGTCTGACCTGCTGCGTCCTGCCGGAGAGGAAGGGGCAGATCCAGTCGAGGGCCTTGTCCTGGATTCCTGCATCGTAGAGTCTGCGTATTAGGGTGCGGTGGGAGACTGTGTTGAACGCCGCTGATAGGTCGAGGAGGATGAGGGCTACTGTTTCTCCTTTGTCCAGTAAGGTGCAGATGTCGTCTGTTGCGGCGAGGAGGGCGGTTTCCGTACTGTGGTTTTTTCTGAAGCCGGATTGGGAGGGGTCTAGGATGTTGTGTTCTTCAATGAATGTGGCAAGTTGGCTGTTGATGGCTTTCTCAATGACTTTCGCTGGGAACGGGAGCAGGAAGATGGGTCTGTAGTTTTTGAGGTCGGTGGGGTCCGCTGAGGGTTTCTTTAGGAGGGGGTTGCCTATGCGTGTTTCCAGTCGTCGGGGAACGAGGCGGTCGCCAGGGAGCGGTTGATGGTTTGGCGGAGCATGGGTGCGATGGTGTTGGCGGCTCTGTTGAAGATGTGGTGGGGGCAGGGGTCCGTGGGGGCCCCTGAGTGGATTGACTTCATTGTCTTCAGTGTGTCTTCGGTGGTGAGGGCTGTCCAGTCATCAATCGCTGGTTTCCAGGTGTCGGGGGTGGTTGGTGAGGGTTGAGTGTGTTGGTTGTCTTCGTCGAAGTTGTCGTAGATGCTCTTGATTTTGTGGTGGAAAAAGATGTTGAGTTTGTTGCAGAGGTCTTGTGAGGGAGGGATGTCGGTAGACTCGCTGGTGGGTTGGGCGAACTCCTTGATGATGCTGAAGAGTTCCTTGCTGTTGTGTGCGTGGGTGGAGATTCTGTCTTCAATCGCTTTTTTCCTCATTTCTCTGATGAGTTGATGGTGGGCATTGGTGGCGGCTCTGAAGTTGTTGTGGGCTTCTGTGGATTTGGTGTTTCTCCAGGCCTTTTCGAGGCGGTGGCATGTGCGCCTGGACTCTCGAAGTTCGGTGGTAAACCATCTGGCTTTCTTGGCACGGGTATTGTTGTTTTTCTTGAGGGGGGCTATGGTGTTGGTGCTGTCCGTGATCCATGTATGCAGGGTTCGGGCTGCGGTGTTGGGGTCGTTGTTTTCCGTGATGGTTGGGGTAGAGTTGTTGAGTGAGGAGGTAGTGTCGATGGTCAGGATTGTGAGAAGAGGCGTCCTGCAAGTTCAATGCCACCATCAAGTTTCCAGGGTTTAGGGCAGACAAGACCTGAGCCAGCAGGAGTATTTTGAACTTCTCCTTTTTGAGGAAGTAGTTGAGGGCTCACAGATCTAGAATAGGATGAAGGCCCTCATTTTATTCTGGACCAGAAACAGCGGGAATAGCAACCACAGCTGACTTCTGCCGCCGGAACCCTCTCTATGGCTCCCTTGGCCAAGAAAGTCATGACTTCCTCCTGAAGCAATTTCAAGTGGTCCTCCATCAGCCAGCCATAAGTTGGAGGGAGGAGTTGTCTTGAAGGGGAGGGAGTAGCCCCCTTGGACTATCTGTAGAACCCACATGTTTGATGCAATGTTTTGCCAGTGGTGCAGGTGATGGCTGATCATGCCACCAACCGACCGCCCATGATCTTCAAGGGCCAGCTAGGAAGGTTTAGAGGCAGCAGGGGAAGGAGTGGACTGACTGGACCTCTGGCTGCCTGATCCACGGGGTCAAAAGGAGCCGCGCCCATGCCAGAGGTTGCTGAATTTGCACGGTCTTGTGGGTGGGATATGGCTGGCACAGCTGAAAGCCTCTTCCATGGCCGCGAAAGGGCAAAACGCAGATGGGGGACGGGTAGGCACTGGGAGGCCCATGGACTTGGCTGTAGCCCGAAAGTCCTTAACGCACTCCAGAGCCATGTCTACCTGGTCTCCAAAGAGACCGGTGCCATCAAAGAGCATGTCCATAAGGGAAGCCTGGACGTCCCCAGAAAAAACTGAAGTTCTGAGCCAGACATGGCTTTGAACGACCACAGTTGATGACATTATTCTGCCAAGTGAATCAATAGTGTCAAACCCACAATGAATAGTGAACTGTGTTGCATCTCCCCCGTCTGATACCACTTGGGAGAGAATGGCCCAGGTTTCAAGGAGGGAGCTTAACAGCCCAATAGGCATGGAGTGTTCATCAACCGTAATGCAAGGCTAGCGGAGAAAAATCTTCTTGCCCCAACTAGCCATTATTTTCGATTCCCTGTCCGGGCTTAGAGAGGGAAACGCAACCTGTGAGGTAGAGGTCTGGATCACTGAACTCTCGGGGGTAGGGTGGTTGGTAAGGAATTTCGGGTCAGCCAGAGCAGTATGATGATGGCCAGCAACTGTCCTATTCACAGGGCTCCCCCTGTTGGGCTTGGACCTGGTTCCCAGAAGGACATCAGTCAAGGCTTTGTTGAAAGGCAAGAGGGGTTCTGAGGCAGAGACACCCGGCTACAGAACCTTTGTCAAGATGTTCATCTTGACTTCCACTGAAGGGAGCTGAAAGTCCAGGAACTTGACTGCCCTTCTCATCACCATAGCATATGAAGCTCCCTCCTCCATAGCCACGGTAGGTGGAGTAAGCAGGCCAGAATCTGGGGAGGTATCCAGGCCACTGGTCTCACCCGATTCCTCATACCAGTCCATTGTGTGCTCAGGCTGGTCTTGTAGAGGGTCCAGGGACCCCTCCCAATAATCCTCCATTCCTAGCCCTTCAGAAGAAAGCTAAAGAATTGACATAGGACCCAAGAGTGCCGTCGGCGCCGGAACCGGCATTGATAGGCACCGATCTGGCTCTGGGTCAGCACGGATGAGAATGGGGCTTGTGTCACCGAGGTGTGCCGGTGGCACCAGAAGTCTCTGTGCGGGGGCCGGCACCAGGGAAGGTCAAAGTGGAATGACCAGCACCAGCCCCAATATGCCACTGGATCCTTTGGGAGGCATCAACGCTGGGGAAGGGGCTGCTGGGGCGGAACCTCATGGAGCCTTCTCCTGAGCCATCAGGCCTGAAGGCATGCCAGGAGGGTCAGGTCACTCAAATATGAGGCACATGGCGCCTTAGAAGGCTTTTAACTGGACTGGGGTTTCTCCGGTCTTTGGAAAGGCAGAGAAGCATGGAGCTGACCCCGGCACAAGTTCCGCAGAATGAGGCCTAGGGCATCAAGGCTCCTTCGTCACGTTGGCCGACGGAAGGGGAGCCGTTACAGCCCACTTAGAATTCTTGCCTGACTGACTCGATGACTTCAAGTGGGAGTATGAGGACTTAGGACTCCCTGAGCAGTGTCAAGACCTTCCCCTAAATCGGGATCAGTAATGAGACCTCCGGGGTGAATGGCGCTGAGTGAAATGCTGGGCCACAAGCAGCTTTATGGACAGCTCACTCATAGTCTCCGGAGCCATGACCCGGCAGTCGGAGCACGACTTTGAGTTATGGTTACTCGCTAGGCATCAGATACAAACTAATTGGGGAACCGTCACCAACATTCCACAATGGTAGGTGCCACATGGTTTGAATCCAGAATCCTTCTTCGACATTGAGGACAAGCATTCACACCAAAGATTTTAGACAAAATGTTGAAAAAAGCCTGGCAAAAGTGACATTGGGTAACTCTTTTCACGGATCTGCGCTGCATGGCACGAAAAGAAAAGAACTGACATCAGCACGCCAAGGTGGTGCCTATGTAGGTGATGCAGACTTCATTTTCAGCACGGATGACACCATGTGGAGCCGGCCGACACCGCCTACCGGCACGCCTGGGATATACCAAGGTAAGGAATCTGCGGCTAGGAGTCTCTATCAGATAATCTAAACAGTAGCCAATGAATACTGTCAGTACAACATGGCAAGGTAGGAGAAATTGTAAATATTTTATCTGATCCTAAGAGCCTGGGACATCCTAGATCCATGTAAATGACAGGTACATTTTCTAACATATGAATGATGATTTCTCCACAGTGCAAAGTTACCTATCAATTTCTTCTCATAGTGGCAAACCTTGGGCATTTCTGCAGTTACTAGGGGAATTATGCACTTTTTCAGTTTGCCATTTATTGTAAAACATTAAACTCCATACAATATAATAGAGATGTCTAAAAATGGATAGCTGCAGCATTTAAGTCGGAGAAATTGATGCATCATCTAAACAGAGACTGTAAAAACTGGGAACTTTGGTCTGGTTTCTTCATTTTATCTAATTGCATTTGTCAACCAATCTGCACACTTTATTAGACAAAATGTCAATTCTATCATTTTAAATAGTGGGTAACTAGATGGCTACTCTGTTGAACACAGCTCCTCCATAAAAATATTAAATATGACTAAAAAAGGGCTATAAACGGGCACTAATAAGAGAAAAGTATATACCTGTGTCCTCTTTCTTTTAACTAGCTAACCTATGAATGTACCAATGTTGCATAATGATTGATTACTTTGAGCTGCATCTGGTCTTGCTGGAAATGAATGATGTAATCTTGTCATAAATTAGAAATGGTACTGGAGCAAATTGAGAAGAAACTACCCTTTCACAAACGTGCTGCAATAAACCTTCCATAATCATTCTATCCTCTTCCTTACAGATATTCTTTTTTTTTTTAAACTTTGCTTTGACATTTTGACATATAACAGTGTGATACATATGTACGAATGCAGTCATTGTGAAGGAACATTGAAGAAGGTTGTACATGCTTCATTTGGTCCTGTCAGAAAACACATCCATAAGAGGCTTTGAATATAAATCCTTTTCCAATATATAGTAGCAAGTCTCTAGATGTATACAGTTGCCCCGATTATACAGATACGACCAATCACATTATTGTCTATATACATGCTGCATAACAGAAGGCGGAATTAATGACAAAAGAGGGTGTTGGAATCGCACCCTGCATAATTGCTGGAATTATCTACCCCACTCTGGTGGGCACAATACCCCGTTCTTGTTGTGTGAGGGGTGGGGGGTCTTGTTGCCGTGATTCAAGGTAGGCTCGGAAAGGGCCCCATATGTCCCTGGGTCTAGAGGTGGGAGGAATCGTGGTCGCATTTAATTTGCTTCTCGTGGCGCAAGATGCCAGGCTACTCATCCATCCCTTAACCGTGGGTGCGGACCTGCCGCCGCAGTGAATGGCGACTTCTCTGTTGGCCAACAATAGACAAATGGCTACAAATTTACTAACTTTTGGGGGAAACTGAACCACGTATCCTAAGAGGACAATCTTGGGCAGGGATCCATTGGCAAGTTAACCATACTGCTCAGTGTCCTATGTATCTCCACCCAATATGAGTGAATGCATGGGCAGGTCCATGCAAGGTGGTGAAGTCCGCATGTGGGGCATTGCATCTAGGGCAGTTGTGTGGTTTGGAGGGATCTATTCTGTAGACTCTGACTGGAGTAACATATGTTCTACGAAGAAATTTGAAATGTATCAATTTGTGGCGGCTGTTAAGGTAGACTTTCTTCGTCACTGCGCAGCACGCAGCCCATTGGTCATCTGTTATTGGGTTACCCAAATCATTCTGCCAATCCCTGCGGACCCTGTCATCATTAAGTGGGATAATGGCCGCACATGCCTTGTTGAGCTTGGAGATAAGGTGCACACCCTGAGTGCTCTCTATAACCATGGATAGCGGGGGAAAGGACGGTGGTTCCAGGGGAAAGTTGGGGAAAGTGGCCCGTAACACAGAACAAATTCGCAATAGTACAAACTTATCTATGAACGTTGCATAGGGGAATCGAGTCATGTCATCTGCGTTGAAGGCATGGCCATCTGGAAAAAGATCGCCCATTTTGACTACGTTGAATTTAGTGCATGTGCGTTGTAGGAGTTTCTCACCTGTAAATGGCTGCCATCTGGCATTTGGGAGTGGAAGGGATGTAGCATAAAGTAATGGTGTGTTAGTGATCCATCTTAGTTTCGCCCATGCCCAGCTGGTGGAAGACAGTTTGGATGTCTTTAGGGTCCCTCAGAAGGCCTATAGGCAAGATGGTTGCCAGTGTTTCAGGGAGAACTAGATCTGATTCCGGACATAAATAGGGGATTCTAGCATCTGGGTGGTACCATATATGTGTGTAGCTGCACTGGGCAGCCAAATAATACTGCTGTAGATCAGGGACTCCATATCCCCCTCTGTCATAGGGTAACGTCATAACCCGCCAGTGGACCCGTGCCTGTTTATCAACCCACATAAATCGTATTAAATTGGAACGGAGAGTATAAAAAAAAACTGTTTTGATGGGGCATTGGGATGTTATGAAATAAATACAAGAAATTAGGGAGCACAACCATCTTGACAAGAGCCTCCCAGCCTGCCATGGAAAGTGGAAGTTTGAGCCATTTGTCTATCTGTGCCTCCAATGCGCGTATCGCCTGACCGTAGTTGACGCGGATAATCTGTTCAGTGTCGAGATGTATGTGTATACCCAAATATTTTACAGAATCTGTGCACCATTCCAGTAAGAACTCAAGTTTCCACTTTTCAGTCCTGGTTGTGAGGGGAAAAATCACGGACTTGTGCCAATTGATGCCTAGGCCGGAATATATGCCAAAGCAGAGAATTTCACGGATGAGGGTATCTAAATTAATATGCAGGTTGCGAACATAAAGAATGGTATCATCTGCATATAAAGATACTAATAATGGACCTGTGTTAAATTGTAGTCCTCTGTGAAGTTGTTTTTCTTGAAAATGCCGAATCAGTGGGTCCATGGTCAAAATAAATAATAAAGGCAAAAGTGGGCAGCCCTGTCTCGTGCCTCGCGATAGGGTAAAGGGTGCTGACAGGTTACTATTCAGTCTGAGCCGAGCGGTGGGCTGGCTATATAGCAGTGCTGTGGTAGCAACACAACCAGCCGGCAATCCCATGCATTGCATAATGGACAGAAAGAATAGCCATTCCAGGGACTCAATTGCTTTTTCTGTGTCGAGTAAAATCGGGGCCGCTGGCACCTCAGGACTTATCCTGTGCAGTGTAGAGAATAAGGTTTGCAGATTGAAAGCTGTGGAGCGATGGGAGATGAAACCGAATTGTGCCTGCAATATTATGGATTCCATTAAGAAGGAGAGATTGCATGTGAGAACCTTGGCTAAAATGTTGTAGTCTAGGTTCAAGAGCGAAAGGGGCCGGTACGAGCCACAGAGCAGGGGATCCTTACCAGGTTTGGGGAGGAGATTTTTAACCGCTTTGCGCAGAGTGGGTGGTAAAACTTGTGTGTTCAAGGTCTCTGGATATACCTCCAGGAGCTGCAGTACCAATAAATCCTTAAAGGCCTTATAAAATTTACCCGTACAACCGTCTAGGCCAGGGGCCGAGGACGACCTCATAGCGGTGATGGCTTCGATAATGTCTACCTCCGAGATGGGTTCCGCCAGGAAGTCTTGCATATACTTCTTGAGGTAGACAAGGGCAATCTCTGATAGATAATTCTCCTGCTCGGAGTGGTCATGCCCCACTTTGGAGGTGTATAAGGTTTTAAAGTGGGACAGAAAATCCCTCTGGATTTCAAGTGGGTCTGTAAGTTGTTGCCCCGTCGTTATATTTATAAATTGGGAACATATGCCTTACTGTATGGAGGTCTGATCATCTGTGCTAATACCCATCCCGGACGCTTGCCCTCGCCATACTGCTTTGCATTATGATATTTCCCCATGAAGAGGATCTCACGCTCAGCAGCATCTCTGTATTCTGTGAGCAGGGTTATCCATTGTTTGTCGACATTGGGTTTTGCGTGAGCAGCTGCCTGGAGTCTAATACCATGAGGTCATGTTCTAAACGGGCTAGAGTTCTGCGTAAATCTCGCAGGACTCCGGCGTGTTTGGATATGCATACACCTCTTATGAATGCTTTAAAGCCCTCCCATAACAGCGCTGCAGAGTCAACTGAGCCAGTGTTTATGGCGAAGTATTCCTCTATAGCCTCCCGAATTTCGTGTTGGAATAAATCGGTGGCTGTGGGTTATGCGTTCGACCTATGCCTATTAATGAGAGCTGCTCGCACAAGGAATGCAGAGCCCTACATGAGCGTAGCTTGGGATCGGGCGCTAGCGAAGTACTGTCTAATATCTGATCCAGGGTAATGTTGAAATCTCCTTCCAAAAGGAAAGACACAGGGTCAAGCTTCACCAGCTGGGGGTGCAAGGAGGAATAAAAGTCAGGGGAATCGTTGTTAGGGCCGTACACACACACCATCGCTGTTTTATGTCCCATTAACGTGCCAACTACAATTATATATCTAACTTCAATATCACTGACAATAGAGTGGAGACTGAATGGGATCCTTTGGTGTATGAGAATGGCAGTGCCTCTAGTGTAGTTGCTAAAATTTTCAAAATATCTATGGGCTCCTGTAGTGACCGGATATTTTGTCCTATTTCTGAGTGATGGTGACTTTAGTCTACTACCATCTTAGTATAGTGAATAGATCCCTATTTTCATTTTATTATTAGGGTTAGCCTATTGACTTTGGCATAATAATGTGTCCTTTCATCATTTTCGGGCCTGAAGGCCTATATTAGAGGGTAGATCCCTTATTCCTGATACTATATTATCTATTGGTAGGGATTCTTTATGTATTTAGATAGAGCTATGCGTCTCTTTCATCTTTTTCGGGCCTACAGGGCCCAAACGAGAGGGACTCCATTTTCTTTCCTGCCTCGGCTGCTCGAGACGCTTGTGGGTCAAGAGTGATGTTTTAGTTATGAGCTGTTGTTCACTGGAGAGGAACCGGTCAGAGCTTGCCCTTATCGGAGGAATGTAAGCAGAGCTCGGGTTTTAGACGAAACAACAGTTGGCCACTGTGGGAGCGTCGTACAGGAATCTGGTGGGCGGCAGGTTACTGTCTGGAAATTTCCATGAACGAGCAGATTTTTATATTATCGAGGTGTAGAGAGGAGAGGCAGGCAGAAGGCAGTTGGCAGTTGACAGTTGCAGTTGCAGATGACAATTGGAGTTTGGAACGATCGAAGGCTGATGATCTTTCGGAGAGACTGAAGTTACATCGTGAGTCTGTCTATTAGAGCAGTTGGAGATAGTTAAACGTCGGAGTTAGAATAATCAGAGTGAAGAAGTTAGTTGAACAGATGGTTTCCAGAGCGGCTGAAACTATATCATTAGATTGAAGTCTGGAGGTGAAGACAGTTCGTGGGAGAGAGGAAGCCAGTGTAAAGTGATCGGTGCAGAGCTGAGACACGGAGAAGAAGAAGACGGGAGAAGGGTTCCAGTGCTTTGAAGGGGCATAGCGGTACAGACGTGTATCCGTGGGTGCAGAGTAGAATCTGAGATGAGCCAAGGCACAGACGAGAGAGGGACCCAGATGACAGCTAGAACCAGACTCCGTAATTTTAAGGTGAAGTCTGTCCTGCTATTATAGATTGCATTTATAATACTCTCATCTCATGTAGGAGGGAGCCTATTTGGCTAGTGTTGTCCTCCAATGGAGCCGCTCTTTGTCCGCCTTCCGCCATGGTGATAAATTCCTCTGGGGCTGTCTCTGTGACCTTTTTAAAGGGATGAAGCCGTTGCTTGGGGTCTCTGCAGCCCATGCCGCAGCTCCAACAAGAACGCCAAAAAACAGGATTCGGCTAAGGTGCCTATGACTAACAGGCAAGAATGGGTGGTGTCGCATTCAGTGTTGCTGGCTGGGCAAACACAATGCCTATGTTGCAAGATGGTGCTTTGGGGCATAACTGCCGCCAGCATTGACTCAGAGCACGTGGCGTTGTCAGGCAGTGGGGGCCCAGGTCACCTCGCACACTAAGTGGTGTAATGGCTGACATCTCTTAGCAGATGGCAGGTGAGCCGTAGAACCTCAGGGGGCTAGACTGTTGAGCACAGGCAGGGATCTTCTGTGTTGGCGCCTGATGGTGAAATGTCCATGGCATGCGGGAGGCAGCAACGACAGTGCCTCAGCGCGTCAGCAAGAGTCCGCAGCACTGGGGGGGAAGAGGGGAGTGGCAGGCCGGTCGCCTGGCACAGGCAGATTCGGGACCAGAGCAACGCCCGTGGGTGTTTACTATACCGCGTAGCGGAGCCCTGAGGCTGCTATCAGCTTATGCACGCAGGCCCTGTCCCTGCGCACTCTGGTGCTCCACTAGGGGGAAGCTCACTGCGCAGTCCACAGGAGGCTGACAGCCCTCCTGCCTGTATCTTGCTATGAACAAATTGCGTGTTACTGCCTATTGCCCCGGCCCATGTCCCGCCAACTCACCGTACCCAGACAACCTGGGAATCTGTGCAATACGCCCCCTCGGCCGTGTCTCTCCGCTGCGTCTCCGATCACCTACACCACCGCCATTATGGTTCTGGTGCCGACCTGCCTCGAGAGCAAATCTGCGGACTCAGTATTTCGATTTCAATGCTGCGGGGTTCATCTGGATCTGGAACCGCTCACCAGACCATTGCAGTCCAGTTCTTGATTAGCGGTCGTACTTGAGTGCGGGAAATTTAATGATTGCCTGAATGGCCGACGGAGCATCAGAGGCGCGTGGCCATCTTGGTCTGCGGCTATGCCACGCCCCCTTCCTTACAGATATTCTTTACAGTTATTTAAACAATCAACTGAGAATACCGTGTGAACTTATAAGTCTATGAAATGCATGAACCTGACACTTCTATACTGAGGGATGCTCCTGCAATGGCTCTGAAAGCTCATGAACTCATTCCATTGCCTGCCATTTTCAGACAGATTCCTCTATCCAAGTCAATAATATTTCCTAACATTCATATTTTGTATAATGTAATATAGTGCTCAATTTACGTTTTTCTATGCTCAACCTATGTATCCCAATTGCCTGTATGTTTCTCTTTGATTTGAACCATGGAGATGGAATGTTACTTGTCTGAGAAGAGTCAGTTGCACCGAACTCCTGCTTGCTGATGGATGAGACTTTATATTCTCTGGATTAATCTTACTTTTGATTACATTGGATTTCTCCATGGATTTATTCACTTAATTTTAAACTGGCAACGAGGATAATGAAACTAACTATGCGTTTCCAGATGAAAGAAGATTAGTCCCAACTTCACTTTTAAACCAGGATATTCCTTTACTCAACTGCAACTCTTCATGTGAGTGTCTTTCTAATTCAATATTAAAAAGTGAGCATTCGCCACACGCCTCACCTATTCCTTATAGTTACTCTGCTAAGGGAAGAGTAGTACATGATTTCAAGAAGTGACTTTCTTTGATTAAATCTGGGCTGGTATTTTAGGGCAATTGCCGCATATCTCACCTTTTTATTTTAAACCTTGGGAGGTTGGGAGATTTTGAAGAGGGCCCTACATCTTAGTGATGATATTTCATGGACATTTAAAAAAATATTGTGACTTATCATCACTATCCTCCCACAGCTTTTGATAACTCATGGACTTTTGTTATTGCTAGTGAGTTATTGAGTGATCTTTGTTACTCATAAGCAGCTCCATGGAAAGCCTTTGGTACAATGTGACATGCTGAGAGACTATTCAAATTACCGGGAAAAAAGTCTATTATACACTGTAGGGCATATTACCAACAACTAGCGATGATTATCGCTATGTTGGTTTAGTGGCAATATTATTATTGCCGAGCTCCACCAATTTTTATCGCTTAGGAGCCTTGCTATTATCAAGGTTTATCTCCTAAGCGATAAAAATCGGCCGAAATGCATGAATATCGCTGTAAAGTCCGCAATATTCATGCATTACCGAGCAAATGCTCTTAGCCATGTTATCCACCTATCATTGGATAACATGGCTAAGAACAGTTCTGGGCAGGCGTTAGCTTTTGGAGATAATAGCGCTTAGTGCGATTATTTCCAAAAGTTGGTAATAGGAGATAGAGATGTTAGCGACTGTTTCAAGTCGCTAACATCTTGGCACGCCCACTTTGCATGTCATTAGCGAAAATTATCGCTGACATGCAAAGTGGGCACCTAAATGCCCGCTATCTCCTACTAGCTGTTGCTAACTGGTGTTAGCGACAGCTAGGTAATAGGGCGATACAATTACCGCCGCTTTAGCGGGAAAAATTCCCGCTAAAGCGGCAATAATGCCCTTGGTAATGTGCCCCTGAGTTTCTACATCTCCTTGATGGTGGTTGTGGAGCTTTGAAAAATCTGAAAAATTTGAGTACCTAAGTCATTAGTCATTGTTTTTGAATTAAGAAATTGTCCCTCTCTGCGTTTCGACAAAATCTGAGGTTGACTGTATGTACGCTGAGAAATCGCTGTCAATGGCAGTATTTTTTTATTCTCATACGAGATGCTATTTTTGTCAGCATTGTTCAAGGGCGTTTGGAGCTTGACTGTATAGATTGCAGGCAGCGCTGAGAATTTGCAAAGAAAGTGCAGTTTTTTTTAATTCACATTATTTTTCTTTTTTTTATCTGGACTTGCATATTTCAAAATTTGCAAACATTCGTGACAAGAATTTTCAATTCTATTAAGGACTAGGAGGCGAGGATTATGCTTTCTCATTTCTTTAATGAAATGCTCAGCAGCCAATAAAAAACAAAACTACATTTCCCATGAACACTAGGGAATGACCATAGAGATTATGCTATAAAATGTCCAAACATTAGTCTTTCTTCCTCTTTCTTTGTGGAAACAGGTCAACATCGAAAAACAATCCCAAGTAAAGCAACAACAACAGTTCCAAGCACGCTGCCGAAATCCAAAGGATCTTGTAGCAGAGGATGGAGGAATCTCGGGTCTGAGAACTGGGAAACCCAGGAGGCTCCCGAAGAAGATCAACAACATCATTTCTGGTCTGAACCTGAAAAAGATACAGAGCCGTAACATCCAAATAATGGAGAGAAAATCAAAGCAAGTCAAGGGGGGGGGAAAGAACAAGGAGATATAGACCTGCAATAGTATGCAATCATTATACAGTACAGCAATGTAACAGAGTCATAACAATGGGTGGGATAATCCCCGCCTCCTAGTCCTTAATAGAATTGAAAATTCTTGTCACGAATGTTTGCAAATTTTGAATTCTATGTCAGGACAGGAGGCTCCGATTATGCTTGTTTAAAGCTGGTCCACCACAACAGAAGCAACACTAACAATAGGTTTATAATAAAACTTTTTGAAAACAGAGTCTGAAGACCAATCTGCAGCTTTCATAATATCAAATAGAGTGACACCCATGGAAAAAGCCTTAGAGGCCATTGCCCCTCTTGCAGAATGTGCCCCAAACACAGAAACATCAATGGCCGCCTCAGACATGAGCCAGCGCACCCAGCGAGCCAGAGTAGCCGGTGTAACAGGGCGAAAAGGCTTCTGCAAGGCAATCAACAATTGACCTTGCATGTCCGTACGCAAAGAAGCGGTACTCACCTCATAATCCTTCAAACACTGGACAACACAAAGATTGGGATGATCAGGAAAAGAAGGATATGTAATGGAGGAAGTGTTGGATTTAGTCCTCCTAGAGAGAGTGAACGTAACACCCTCGGGGGTGAAACTGCGACCCGCAAGGTCTAAAGCGCGGATATCAGAAACGCGTTTGCAAGATACTAGACACAGTAACATGGCCAATTTCGCAGACAACTGTTTACGAGACAATGAAAGATTAGAAGGCCAAGCCTCCAAAAACCTCAGGACAACAGAAACATCCCATAAAGAAACATATTTAGGAGTGGGAGGGTTCGCAAGACGAATCCCTTTAAGCAGTTTGGAAAGTAAATGATGTTCACCAACAGGCTTACCATCAATCTGGATGTGGCCAGCAGAAATAGCAGAACGAAAACTATTAACAGTCTGATAGGCCAGACCGGAAGTGGCCAGGGATGTCAAAAAATTAATGATTAGACTGACATCCGCTGAAACGGGATCAACTTCCCGTTGAACACACCAATCACACCAGCGCTTCCAAGCCCCTCGATATCGCTTGTGAGTATTGGCAGACCAGGCGTTACTAATGAATTTGGCAGCGTCGCCAGAAATGCCCGGGATCGACCAACGATCCCCGAGATTCGCCATGCCAGCAACTGGAGAGAGCCGGACAGAATGAGGGGATGCGGCTCTCCGAGAGGATCCCGCAACAGATTCCACTTCAGGGGAAGAAGGAGTGGAGGTTCGCAACACATCTCTAGGAGAACAGGGAACCACGCCTGAGCCCTCCACAGAGGAGCAATCAGAATCAGCTCCGCTCGAAACCGCTTGGTGTAAGCTAACACTCTGGGAAGCATCATGAATGGGGGAAACGCATAACAGAGAGTCAATGGCCAATGTTGCAGAAAAGCATCCGTGGCCAGAGCCAAGGGATCCGGTCTCCAACTGTAAAACCGGGGAAGTTGCGCGTTGAGGTGAGAGGCAAACAGATCTAGATGACACTGGCCCCACCGCCGAAAAATGGCACGGAAGACTCGAGGATGAAGCCTCCAGTCGCTGAAATCCCGAAGATGTCTGGAGTGCCAATCCGCAATCTGATTGTTGCGACCCGGAAGATATTCTGCAATAACCGCGATCTTCCGTTGCAGACAAAAATGCCAAAAATCCTTGGCTATCTCCGCCAACACCTTGGACCGAGTCCCGCCCAGCTTGTTGACATAGCGGACTGCGGACACATTGTCCATTCGAAGAAGAATGCAACAACTCGTCTGAAGGGGAGAAAAACACTTGATCGCAAAGGAACCCGCAAGGAGTTCTGTAAAAAGGTTTCTGAAGCAACCAATAAACAAAGATCCTTAAGTATTGCCCGGCGGTGTCGCCTCTTTAACCCACAAAATATTAATCAATGAAGAGGCAGGCGCTGGAGACTGGAAGGCAGGAAACAAGGGTTTATTCTCTCCGGAGGAGAACACATCAGTTCGGACAGCAAGTATCGTCACGAGGTGCTCTAACTGCATCTCTGAGGCCTGGCCTCTTATACACAGGTTTATGGTCGGCAAACATTCTTTATTGTAATAAAGTCACTTTGAAGCATGAAAAGACATTCCCAGAACCTCCGCTTCAGGCCTGTTCCCACACATTTTCACAGCAAGAGTCCCCTCCCTACCCACAGGAGGAGATGGCTATCACACAGCTGGACATTCCGCCGATTCCCGGAATGCGTGCGACTGATCATATCTCATGGGGTGGGGGCTTTGATCAACTGTAACTCCTTTGAAGAGGGGTGATTCCTTACAGTAGGGGCAATAAACTGCATCCGCAGGGCTAGGTGATGGCCTGGGATCGACTCGGACAATCGGGCATGGAGGAAGGAGTTTATCAAAGGGTATGCGACCATGAAAGGGATGAAGGGAGGTGTCGGTCGGGCATGGGGTGTGATTCTCATGGAAGAGCAGCGCAGATGGGGAGGGTTTATGGCCCATGCATGAGAGTGCGGGGATGACCAGTGCGTGGAGGGTGCTTGTGAGGGCGAAGAGCCGTGCTGGGGGTCAGTGGCGTGCAGAGGGTGGTTCTGACCAAGGTACCTGAAATGGCGGGTGTGCACGACAAAAAGTGTGGCATCGGGGGAAAAGGCAAGATGGCGCAGATAATGTTTACCAAACCGTATTAATTTTCCACAGTCCTCCCTTTAACATTCCCAAGACATCTTGCTGGCCTATTTCCTATCCATGTCTACTGTGGCAGTCATAAGTAAAGAAGTAGGAACCCAGGCGAAGGAGCTGTGCATAAACATTACATTTAAAATCTTTCATCTTAGGAGGCGGGCCCATCGTTGAGCTCGTTGCAGGAAAGTCATAGTAATGCAATATCGGACAAAAATGATTCTGTAGTGAGAGCGTTGGGTACATTTCATAGATGCTTATAGTCATTCGGAATATGAACTGATAGGTTATTACATATGTAAGTTCATTTCGTACTCGGTTGGAGAGTAATCAATACAATGGTGGCTGGGAGAGAAATGAGACGTAGTAAAAACGATAATCAGGGGTGTCATTGTTCGAAGAGGAGGGGTGTTGCTTTTTCCAGTGTCTTATTGTCGTGGACCATTATTAGTGAGTTCTCAGCATTCTTTGTCGTCTTCTGTTGGCACTGCTGAGCACCGGCGGTGGAGCTATGCGTCCAGCTCTATTCCAGGTCCTGCGTTGCAGGGCATGACCTTTTCCTCGTTTTTCCGGTCAAAAAGGTCCTTTTTCGCCCTGTGTCCTAACTATTCTTTCATGGGTACCTTAGACAGGGCACCCAAGTTTCATTTTAGTTTGCAACAAAACCCTATTCTATCTAACTGCAGTTTTTCTTTTTCGAGTCGATTGTCAAAGAGTTCAGGTGGAAGAAGGGGGTGTGTGAGTAGTCCTTATGCTAGGTCGGAGGAAGAGGGGATGGAGCAGGGCCAGATCGGGAACAGACCAGGGGGACGGAAAATTTCAGGTAGGCGGGCCCATGACCGGGCTCAGAGGGCGGGGACTTTTCGGTACATGTTGATCATCGAGCAGGGGCATCAGGTCAGCCCTTTCCTTTCATTTTGTCGGAAACAGTGCCTCGTCCTGCGACTCCTTACTGTTGCAGTCTCGCCTTGGCCAATGTCGCAGATGTTCCACGATCTGCAGTCAGGCCGCGTGCTCCCACATCCGGTCTCTCTCTTCATTTCGATCTAATCTTAACTTCGCAAACATCATTCTAATTTCTACATAGTCTCTTACAACCTGGCTACTTCATTAAAAACCGGGGGGGGGGGGCTTGCGATAACTATTCAACTCATCCTTTGGGTGACCGGGGTCTTATGGAAAACAACTAGGAACATAGCAGACTGGGGTGAGGGACTATCGTCTTGCTTTGTGTCATAAGGGCGTTATCTAGCAGAAGGCTACAGTTCAGTTGGTAAGCGTTCAGGGACATTTCTCGAATTCTAAACTTTGTAGCCTGTTCATCAACAAATCATTTCTAGGAACAACGGCTGGCCTGTGTCAGCTGTAAGTCGACCCATCTCTTACAACCAGGGGTGAGCCACATTTTTCAAACTCTCGTCCGGGGCAGCTGATACAAAACTGGGGGCGTTCTGGGAAGACGGGGATGCTTCGATCACTTTTACTGTTTGGGCATTGAGACAATTCGGGACGGGGAAGGTCGCGTTACCGGAGGCATTTTTATCATAGAAGCCACTGACATGTAGTTCCCTTATTACGGGTCAGATTAGGGAACCTCAGTCGTCTTACCTGTCCTTTCCTTTTTGGCCAATCTAGGTTTCATCAATATTTAGCAGAAAGGAGAGGTAGTAACATGGTATCAATGTGATTTTATTTAAGACAAATTTGTGCAAATACTTGCGGTATTTGGAGCCAATTGGGTGGTGCACCAGGGATGGTGGTTCGCCAATTAGTTGCCAGTCGTTAGGAAGAGTGAGAGTGTGGAGGAGAGAGAGAGAGAGAGATAGATAGAGAGAGAGTGAGAGGGAGAGAGAGGGAGATGTGCAACAATAGGCTAAACAGTACACGTGCGACATGGAGAGTGGCCGTGTACTAAGATAGGCTATTCAGCGCATTACACAACATGAGACATTACGGGTCTGTGTTAGAATTTAGAAAGCATGCAGTTTGGGACGGACGAGCATTAGGCCGGGTACAAAGGGACATGCATTGAGTAAAAGGCACCATTGTGTCGCACTTCTCGCACTCTCGGTTCTTTGCCTAGTTAAGTCAATGCTTCAGTCGCATAGAAAACGTTTTCTCATAGTTTCAGACATACGTGACATGTGCTCATTCACGCAACACGGGTTAGGGGTGATCACGTCTCATCATATCATACAACTATTGGCTCTTTCGTTACAAGAGTAGTTTGTGGGTGTCTTTAGGTGCCACCTTGCAGCGTTAGTCCGCTTCATGTATCAGACATGGCGTGTCTTCAGATCTTCACTATACCCCAGTCGTGATTCCAATGTAACCTGTAGAGGGAGAAAAAGAGGGGAAGGGAGGGGGGACAACATTCGAGCATATCAAATGTACGGGCACGAAAGTCCTTTACTTACCACATACTCGTCTTATCTCCTCGGGATATAATCCCTGGGGTCTTGGTTTCTGAAGCCAGGGGGCGGGCAGTGTGGTAAGGATGGCGAGCGATAGGTTGTTCATGAGGGAGACGGTCCGAGTGTGACATTATAGGCCGTGTGTAGGGAAACGTTAAAAATCAGAGGCGCTTAGTGCGAGGTATCTAGTTTGTAGATGTATCTAGCTATCGGGATCCTTAAATCATTCCCAATGCTGTGATGTCCTAAGGCATATCAGCTCTTCGGCCAACCCTGTTCCCTAGTACCTTTGAGTACAATACCTTTATACCATTTTATCATTTACACCGCTTCACTTTACCCGTTCTCAGAAGTCGAGGTCCTTCTCCATGCGTTTGTTCCTGAGCCAGTCGCACATTTGGAGGCAGCATATCGTGCCTTAGATTCGATCATCAATCCGGGGCTGAGCAACCATTTTCTAATAACCTTAAAAAGAGAACAAAACAGGGCGCACAGAAAAACCCTCCCGCTGTTCCCACATTTACAAAAGTATGCGATACCTGTTCATAGTTTGAAAAACCTTTATTTGCACAATTTGATCAGCATGTAAATATGAGAGTGCAATCGTATTTGGCCGGACACGGCGATGGCTGAAGCGCGTACAGTAGGGGGGGGGGGGCTATTTTGCAGCATTAAAAACATTTTAAAAGGGTTTATTTAGTTATTTGCAGGAAACTAAAAACGTCTATCAATAGTTGAGGGATCAGGGGGCATTCATTTCATAATTGGAAGCATAGTCAGACTAGTTGCAATCAAATTTCCTAGATGCATACCGTGGGCGTGTGTCATAAGCAACGTTATGTATCAGTTACAATAATATCATAATAAATCGTACATTGAAACCAACATTTTAACAGGATCCTTTTACATGTTCGCCAAGTGAACCCTCCCCCTTTTTCGTCAAGTGTACAAAGGATCATATACATATCTCAGAACATCAAGTCTTATTAGCTAAAAACACCACGAGGTGTTCGTGAGTTCCTATTGACACCGGCGCCATTTTGGGCGAGGCCGGGTTAGTCCGGAAGTAGCATCAGGGACAAAATGTTTCCAACAACCGGCGGTTGGACCAGAGTCCCTTTCAGCAGTTCAAAAAGACTTGTGCTAACAGAAGGGGCAGGTAATGTGGACCGTCAATCAAAAGGGGAGGGAGGCAAAATCTCCCCTACCGGGTCACTTTGAGGTTCAGCCGGAACTTGCTCGAATTTGTTAGCCCACAATGTTTCTGGATGGTTCAGACTGAAGCTGGCGCTGACACGTGAGCACCACCATCTTGTGGCTACGTCGTGGTCATTTCGTTAGCGATCAAGGCAGTTGTTCCCCACCGGAAGCCTGTAGGGGCCGAGGGCTCCTGGGACTTTGTAGAATCTTCAAGGCTGTGGGGATGCTGTCGGAGGTGGGGGCTCGTGCCCAGGTGGGCAAGCGTCCGAGTTACATTACTGGTCAAAGTTACTCTAGCGGCCTAGACCCGACTTCCAGGGGGCCCAGACGCCATTTTGAGACTCCGCAGCAGCCGCCCTTCGTCGTGTCTGCAAGAGGGGATGAGACTTCTTGGGGCGAAAAATGGAACACCGTGCCGTAGGAGCAGGACATTCGGCTCGGGGCGCTAGGGTGCAGCTGTGGCGCCTCCACCTGGGGAGGCGAGGGAGGCTCGTTCGCGCCGCCTCCCTCTCCCAGTGCACCCCACGCCGTCCCTTTTCGCGGGTATACATGATGGCCACCCCACATCCCGTGCTCCACAAGTACACTTGAGGGCCATCATATGTCTCGTGCTCCGCAAGTATGGTTGCTGGCCATTCTATGTCCTGTGCTGCGAAAGTATGGTTGCTGGCCGTTCTATGTCCCGTGCTGCGAAAGTATGTCCGACGCCCGGCTGGAGGATTTCGGCGCCGGGCCGGGGCTGGGAAACCTCCTACCTGGGGAGGTGGGAGAGGCTCGTTCGCGCCGCCTCTCCCTCCCAGCCCACCCTGCACCAATTCTTCAGCGGAGGTATTTGTGATGGCCGGACCAGGAGATACGAGGGAGGGGGTCATCTGCATCCGCCCCCTCCCTACTCGTGGCCCGAGGGACGCCGCCCCAGGAAGAAGAGGATGGGAAGGCCATTACATGCCGGGCCCGTGATGCCTCCTGGACATCCCACCGGCGACCTCTTCGATCGATGGCTGTCAGCAGGACCCCGCCCCACACGTGCTGTGTGTTTCACCTTCCGGATGAGCGTGACCGGTGACCTGCTGTATTTCGGGAACTTCCAGAGTGGGGGTAGGTATTTTCTTTTTTTTTTTTTGTCTATTGGGCGTGGTAGGAGGCGGGACAGGCATGCCTGGGTAATGGGGGGGTGGGGTGTCCACAAGAACAGTTTTCCTGAACGGGGGGGTTGTCTATGCAGGCCTGTAATTGCTTTTGTCCACAGAGTGGGGGGCAACAGAGAGTAATCGGCCCCATTGCACTCGAAGTTTGAGTTCATTAATGGAATGTATACTAATCTGTCCGAAACTACTCTGTGTGTTGTTCCTGTATGTTATCCGAATGGGTGGCTTTTGTGTTCGGGAACAGTAGCGGTAGTACGGGGTTCGTCACCGGGTAACCTAGAGCTTGCCTGGGTTTCCCGTCTTAGCGTTGTTCGACCTATGAGAACTCAAACATGTCGCTGAAATCTGTCTGGCGAAATCTGTGCCATCGGGCGTAATCAAACGTGGTGGTTCTATCCGGCCTGTCCGTGTCAGTCTGATTCATCTTTGTCTCACGCCTTTTCCCTTTCTGCCGGCCTGTTATTTCTGTCGGCCCTCTGCTCTTACCCGTGTTCAGTAGAGTCGGGCATTGGGCTTTCCAGTGCCCGGAATATTTACAAAAAGCACATTGATTTTGCCCTAAGTCTGTTCGTCCTGCGCGTAGTGTCGGGGGATTACGTTCGGGTCGTTGTGTCTTGGGGTTGTCCTGTCGGTATATCCCTTTACACCGTTCCCTTCCTGTGTTTACTCCTTGGAACCGTGTCGCCGCTATCCCTTCCTTTGGCCTACCAGATGCTTGGAAGGTTGTCTGTCGCGTTTCTTTACCTACTCTGACTTCGTCTCTTTTCTTTCGTTGCATTGCTTCTTTGCGCCACATACCGAGACTGTCGAGCATAATAGGCATTGTCTTACTACTACAAAGAGCTATTTCTAACGTTTCTATTTTATCAAGGTCGAAGGATCCTATCAGTGGCCACTGTTTCTCTTGATTTTCTTTGGTATACTTGTGCCACAGCTTACTATAGGCTATGGTAACTAATCCATACTTTGTGAACATGTCTTTATTAGGGGTGTCTTCCAGCGGAGCTAGATGGTCCACCTCTAATAAACGGTCCGGGTTGAACCAGCTACCAATCAGTGAGGAGAAGATAGGCATGACGGATCACAATGGGGACAAAAGTCAGCACTACCTATCTTATCACTGTGTGCAAAGACTAGACAGAATATTTCTATTCTACGTTGTTTGCAGGCAGTGAATACCTCATGAACCAATATCGAACAGTCAATGTTCGGTCAATCAAACAATCAGTGGGGAGAATAAGTAGGCCCGCAAAGGTCTGCGTTACCTACCCTTTCACTATCTGCAAAGAGGGAACCTGTTCTTTCCTGTTTGCAGACATAGAATCTCCAGAAAACAATCCGCGAACAGTAGTTCGGGTTCAAACAATTAATCAGTGTGGGAGAGGGAAATCTCCAGAGAACAATCCACGAACCGTAGTTCGGGTTCAAACAATCAATCAGTGGGGGAGAAAGATAGGCACGACGGCTGCGTTACCTATCCTTCACTGCTTGCAAAGAGAGAGCCTGTTGTTTCTCCGTTTGCAGACAGCGAATCTCCAAACAAATCAACAAAGAGTAATACTAGTATTTTCCAAACAATCAAACAATCATTTCGCAATTCGTCGTGTTTACACGACCTTACCCGGACCGCATGGACAGTTTCTTGTCTTCCGAATCCAGCGCCCGATCGTCCTCTATTCTTCGTATTCCTCGCAGCACTCCTGATGGTTCCCAGTCAGGACCGTAGATCGCTCGAGAGAGGTCTGTTCGGAACCAGTGAAGTTCGGATGATCGGCTGTCAGACGAGGGTCTATCGGACAGGTGCACTCCCGATCGTTGCAGTCGTTCACTCTGTCGTCAGGACCTCTCCCACTGGATCCACGAGTCGCTGATGGGCCCCACGTTTGGGACGCCAATTGTAAAAAGGTTTCTGAAGCAACCAATAAACAAAGATCCTTAAGTATTGCCCGGCGGTGTCGCCTCTTTAACCCACAAAATATTAATCAATGAAGAGGCAGGCGCTGGAGACTGGAAGGCAGGAAACAAGGGTTTATTCTCTCCGGAGGAGAACACATCAGTTCGGACAGCAAGTATCGTCACGAGGTGCTCTAACTGCATCTCTGAGGCCTGGCCTCTTATACACAGGTTTATGGTCGGCAAACATTCTTTATTGTAATAAAGTCACTTTGAAGCATGAAAATGCTGACATCACCGATCCAGCCATCCAGGACAAAATTAAAGAACCTCCGCTTCAGGCCTGTTCCCACACATTTTCACAGCAAGAGTCCCCTCCCTACCCACAGGAGGAGATGGCTATCACACAGCTGGACATTCTGCCGATTCCCGGAATGCGTGCGACTGATCAGATCTCATGGGGTGGGGGCTTTGATCAACTGTAACTCCTTTGAAGAGGGGTGATTCCTTACAGTAGGGGCAATAAACTGCATCCGCAGGGCTAGGTGATGGCCTGGGATCGACTCGGACAATCGGGCATGGAGGAAGGAGTTTATCAAAGGGTATGCGACCATGAAAGGGATGAAGGGAGGTGTCGGTCGGGCATGGGGTGTGATTCTCATGGAAGAGCAGCGCAGATGGGGAGGGTTTATGGCCCATGCATGAGAGAGCGGGGGTGACCAGTGCGTGGGGGGTGCTTGTGAGGGCGAAGAGCCGTGCTGGGGGTCAGTGGCGTGCAGAGGGTGGTTCTGACCAAGGTACCTAAAATGGCAGGTGTGCACGACAAAAAGTGTGGCATCGGGGGAAAAGGCAAGATGGCGCAGATAATGTTTACCAAACCGTATTAATTTTCCACAGTTCCAGACAATTTATGTGGAGAGACAATTCCTGGGGTGACCAACGTCCCCCCATCTAGACAGATTCGCAACGGGCTTCCCAACCCTATTGACTGGCATCGGATTCGATCACCAGTTCCGGAGACGAACCGAACAGGGCTCGACCGTTCCAGGCCTCCATGTGGTCCAGCCACCACTGCATCTCCCCCCGCACCTCCTCCGAAAGAGGAATCTGATCCGAATAGCGGAGGCCTTTCCGGAGATGCTGAATCTTCAGGCGTTGCATCGCCCTGTAATGTAGAGGACCTGGAAAAATCGCCTGAATGGAGGACGCTAGAAGGCCTACCACACGAGCTAATGACCTCAACGACACAGTCTGTTTGGAAATAACAGACGTCAATTCCCTCCTGATGTAGCGCAGCTTCTGACCTGGTAAGAGAAGTTGGCAAGTCACCGAGTCTATCTGAAAGCCCAGAAAATCTATAGATTGAGAGGGGGTCAAAACCGATTTCGGAACATTGACCAGAAAACCTAGAGACTGCAAGAGTTCGATGGACCACTCCAGATGCTGCAGAAGCCTGATAGGACAATCCGCCATAAGAAGAATGTCGTCCAGATATATGATCAGTCTGACCCCCCGTGAACGTAGGTGTTCCACAACTGGCCTCAGTAATTTCGTGAAGCACCATGGTGCTGACGAAAGGCCGAATGGGAGAACCTGATACTCGTACCAACGCCCCAGCCATTGAAACTGGAGAAATCGACGATGGGGCCTGCAAATCGGGATTGACAGATATGCGTCCTTCAGGTCCAGACGGACCATCCAATCTCCCTCCTGAAGGAGATCCCGCAAAAGATGGATGCCCTCCATCTTGAAGTGCCTGTACACTACCCCGCTGTTGAAGTCTTTCAGGTTGAGAACCAGGCGAGACCCGCCTCCCTTCTTCTCGACCAGAAAGACTGAGCTGACAAAGCCCTTCGGATGGCGTTCGGTTGGAACAATCGCTCCTTTTTTGAGGAGAACTTCGATTTCCTCTGAGAGACAAGCTTGAGCGGGACAGGAAAAAAGAATAGGAGGGGGAAGACGGGTCTGATGCACTGGGTGATAGAACTCTATTTTGAAACCCTGAACGGTTTCTAGCACCCAAGCATCGGTTGAGATCATGCACCAATTGTTTAGGAAAAACTGCACTCTGCCCCCCAACATCACATCGCATGCTTGAATTAGGCTCACCTGTAGTGCCGGCATCTTGGTAATGGCCTTGTTTTCCGCCTGATCGGCCTTTGCCGTACTGGCCCTTTCCTTTGCGGGACGGGTAGAAATTGGCACGAGTGGAGTATCCTGATTCATATTGTCCACTACGCTGCTGCGAGGCTCCTCTCTGGGACTGCTGCTGCGACCCACGGCCGAACGAGCGTCCCCGTTGTCGTCCGGCCTTGGCAAAAACCGGACGCATGGCCCGGCGTAAGGAAGCCTGAGCTTTATCAATGCCACTGAAGGCGGACACAAATTTCGTCAGTTCCTTTAAGAATGGTTGACCAAATAAAAGGCCCTGCGCCTCTGGACCTGCCTCCGAAGTCGCCAATTCCGCTAACTTGGGATCCAACTTGAGTAAAATGGATCTACGCCGTTCCGCAGAAACTGCGCAGTTAACATTCCCCATCTGGCAGACTGCCCTCTGCGCCCACTCTATGAGTTCATCCGGGTCCACGAGAGCCGAAGCTTCCTTAGCCTTGAAGCCTAAATCCAGAATTTCGGAAAGGGGACCAAGCAAGCCCAGTAACGTATCCTGGACTGACCTCCAGGAACGGTCCAGGCCCTTTTTAGGATCTTTCGCATACTTTTTGAGATAAGTGACCATCATCGGATCCACCTCCGGGGTCTCGGCCAGGTGGTCCGCAAGGTCAGGTCTAGGGCATTCGGAACGGAGCCTGGCCCGAACTGACGCCTCAAACGGTTGGCGAATATGAGCTTCCAGATAAGCGGCCACTGCCGGAGCAGGCAACAACGACGACGAGTTCGGATGAACAATGTCCTCTGGCTCAAAATTTAGCACGGAAGGACGCTCAGGGGCGTCAACAAAATGCTCCTTGCGGAGTCGCTTCTTGGGAGGAGAGTCCGGACCAGAAGAGGCATGAGCATGGTCGGAGTCCTCCGCAAAACGAGACGCTGAAGATTTGGACGCCTCAGTAGTCAAAGTCTTCGCCAGTCTCTGAAAGTCCGACTTATGGGGATTATGTGGAGATTTGGTGGTCTTCTGTGAAGGAGGCAACCAGCCTTGTTGCATCGCATACTGGTTCAAATGGCGCTTTAGAGGATTGATAGCACGAACAAGCGCCTTAGTAACAGAAAACTGCACACCCTTATCTAACTCCTCCACCAGATCATATTCAAGAGTGTCATCCTCTTCCTCATGATAGAAACAGTCATCATCTTCCTCATAATAATCCGCCATTGCACTGGTGTGCAGATATTCAGAGCCCACAAGACGACTGGCACAAATATGGAGTATCAAAGATACAAATAAGGGGGAGTAAACACCCCAAGCAGGCTAATTTGAGGTAAAACTCAAGAAAAAACAAATTAAACGTGGAGGGAGTTAAGCCTGCTGACCAAAATTCACTCTAGGCAGAGCCTATGCACAAGTTAACAACCAAAGCACTTTCCTGTGCTCCGGCGTCGAACGGGGTTGAAAGTTCAGAGCTGTGGGCGTGAGCGCTGTCAAAGCGGTCCTTCACTTAACCGGCGTGAGGAGAAAAGAGCCTCAATCCGGAAATAATGCAGTGCGCATGCGCAACGCTGCCGCTACTGAAACACCAGCTCGAGAGCGCTCGTGCTCTCTGTGTGAGCTGGCGACCCCTGCTCCCACTCCACAAACAGCAACCGGGCACAAGCGGCCAGGCGCAGGGAGGCGAACACACGCTCCCAAGAAGCACGCCGCTAACGGACGAAACAAACACCGGCACACACCACAGGAGGAACCGGGCTTCAGAAACATACACAAGCACCGCGCACGAGAAACAAAGCAGCGCAAGATAAGGCAAGTGTATGAATAACAATAGCAAGTAATAGCAATAACAGCAATTGAAGCAGAATAAGGTTAAAGAGACTTAACTGGCTGCGGAGCAGCAAAGAAAGAGGAAGAAAGACTAATGTTTGGACCTTTTATAGCATAATCTCTATGGTCATTCCCTAGTGTTCATGGGAAATGTAGTTTTGTTTTTTATTGGCTGCTGAGCATTTCATTAAAGAAATGAGAAAGCATAATCGGAGCCTCCTGTCCTGACATAGAATTTGCTTGAGAAACGTGAAATTTTTTCGAAGGACACTAGCAAGTTTCTGCATCCTTTGAACATCAACCGCTTGTCTCGCATACTTTGCATCGTTCAAAAGACAGTAGCGCACGCATCTACATTTATTCAACCATTCACCTGCATCCAGAATGGGTTAAGAAGCCACCCTTCGTGTGTTAATTTCAACATTTTATCCTTCGGTCTCTTCGGACGCACTGATACATCACTGCGTCGCGTCACGTGTTGTCTTTTGCATACGTGACGCTGCGTGGACGCCATTTAATTTCTCTATGTGATTTTCTTTTAGTGTTGTTTTGGAAGGAAAGGACTCATCGGACGCTGGTGATGAATCACAACAAGCCTTATTACTAAGTGAAGTTTTAGGAAACGGAACAAGAAACAAACAAGTAACTGAGTGTGCTATCTTATATCACATTGCCACCTAGTGGTTTTTTAATATTATTACATGTTCTTTTATTAGTAATTTTCAATCTATTTGTTCACAATCTGCACATTCTCTCTTATCTTTCGAGTGTTTTTTTTTAAAGAGAGAAAGAGGGGAGCAAGGGATTCTCTAACATTTGTTTATTTTAAGAAAAGTTGTGTTAGTTCAGGGACGGTAAAATAATTATTTCAGGAAAAGTTGTGTTTGGACAGTAAAAGACTTATAATTGCTCTGACAAATTACTTGCACGTTATTTCAACTCTACTCTTACAATATATATATTTGCACCACCTTTCTTTTTGTCCTCGCCAGGTGATCCGCATATCAAGTGGCAAACATTGAAGAAGGTGTTCGAAAGGTATGCAAAGGTATGTGGTACTAACCCAAGTGCAAGAGGTTTTTGGCCATCTTCCAGACATTGATGATACAACCTTAAATGAATATGAAATATGTATTGCCAAGTTAAAAATACACTACTTACCCAAGGTGAGCGCTATCCTTGAAAGATACCATTTTGGCAGAAGAAATCAAAATGATGGTGAAACAGTGGGTAATGATATCACTGCATTGAGGAAATTAAGTTCTTCATGTAAAACTGGTGCTTCAATTAAAGAAAGAATTAGAGACCAATTCATGCTAGGCTGTAACATACAAAAAGTTAGGGATGACATTTGGCAAACTGATGAACCTTCTCTAGATGAGGTGATTACTATTGCCAAACAAATAGAACATTCCCAAAAATGTGTGGAGATTATTACAAAACATGAAAGGAATGGTGAAGTTGTACATGAAGTAAAGTTGCCCTCTAAACTAAATGTTACAAAGAAAAACTTTAAACATAACTCTGATGTTGGTGGTTTTCGTTCCTCTCAAAACAATGCATTTCAACCTAATGTTTTAGTTGTGAGAATCTTGGTCATTTAGCAAATGACAAGAAGTGTCCCACATAAAAAAAGCACAAGTGCAAAATGTAAAAAAAACTGGTCATTTCCCTAGTGCTTGTCATACAAAGAAAACCAAAGCAAAAGTCAATTTAGTTGCTCAGAATGGTTGCACAGAAGATGATTCCGACTCTAACTTTGATTGTGGACAAATTGTCGCACAAATTTCTGAGAGTAAAAAAGGCCCCTTTGATGGGGTGATGATTGAAGGTAAAGGAACCTGCATGCTATTTGATTCTGGTGCCAAAATAACCATTATTTCAAGACAGTTTTATTCCCAATGTTTAAAAGACAAGGTTAAAATTGTTAGAGCTTATGGTGGCGAGCCCATCAAACTTATAGGTTATTTCGAAGGTTTAATAGAATTCAAAGGGAGATTCACTGCTGGTAAGGTCAATGTTTCTCACAAAGGTGATAGCATTTTAAGTTTGCTTCACCAAGAAGACCCGGGTGTCACGCTAGATCCAAATAGTAATCTGTTGTGACTTGATTGTCACTGTGGGTCCGCTCCGCGCGCTACGGTAGAATGTTGACATTCCGGACGTTCTAAGCTGAGCGCCGCCGCACGCTGACCTGTCAGTTCACACCAGCTGGCTGAAGGCGGCAGGCGCGCTGATGTCTTGTTGCGATGAGGTTATGTTGAATAAAGAGCTTGAACCTGGACAGAGTCTCCGCCTCATGTTGTCGTTACAACATGTTCTTGGCGACGAGGGTGCCTTTGGTCAGTGAGCAGCAGGACATACGGCGAGGAATCTACGCGTGAGGATGTCAGACCAGAGAACTCCTCCGGTGTGTGGGAAAGCGTCGGAATTTAAACAGAGTAAAAGTCGGCACGCGTTGTGAGAGAAGGGTTCTCCGTAGCAGATGGAATAAAGTTAGGAATTACACCTGTGATTTGTAATGGTGAAAAAAGTTGGAAGAGAGCGAGAGAGACTCTGCATCGGGGAAATGTAATGACAGTCTGTTTGGACAGAGAAGCTAAACACTGAAGTGAATGCCGGAAGGAGGAGTGAAGTGACAGCGGATTAACGTGGCGATGTGTAGCGAAAAAGTGATAGAAGGGCCTTTTTATCGACCCTGGTAGCCTGAAGGCCCTACATGGCTCTGCTAGAGTAAATCTGAAAATAGGCTTGAAATCCCACAATTTTTGCTATGTATAATCAGCAAATGAGATCCCACAGATTCCCTGAATTTCAGGTTTATGGGCCCAAGCAAAAGGCCAAAGGTCACACCTTATGTTAGCAAAATCCACTGGGCCTAAATCATTTTTAAAACGTGCCTTTCTGGTGTGCAGAACACAGTGAGGTAACTTGAGCAACTCTGGAAAAGTACAGTAGCCTTTCACAAGCGCCATTTCAAGACACCCCACACTCGCACATACACAAAGTCGGCTGGTACAGGATTGCACATCTTGCTACATTGTTTTTGAAAAAATAACTTGCTGCAATGGAAACCGCAATATCTTGTGACATTAGCACACGTCTCAAGTTCCGCTCTCCCATATACTTCTAGAAAGATGTTCGTGACCAAGATGATTAATTGTTTATACATTGTGGTCAAACATGGCCATTTGTTTATGTCTTGCGGTCCAGAATGGCCCACAACCCTGTCACCCATCAGACCATTTCCGTGTTCCAAGACATAATGTCCTGAGACATGGTGTCCTGGAACAAGCGGTCAGCCACCTGCGTCAGAAAAGGCGTCAGAACAGTGTTAGTTCTGCATTTTTTAGGTATATTAGATTCAGCCCATCAAATCTGAAGCCAGAGCTCTGCTGATGCGACCTTTACATGCAAGCTAGCCGATTGTCTGACTTGGGACGTCAAATCCTCTCTCTCAGGTGGACTTCCTAAGCCAGATAATACTTTTGTCTTTTTAAATCTCTGTCCTTGCTCTGTATTTTCCATTCACACCCAATTCCTTGCATTTTTAGGTTCCCTTAAACTATTAGGCCCTGCTGGGATAGTCTCCATAGTTAAGGTACTTCTAGGCACTAGACTTTATAAAGTGTTCTGCTTTCCCTAACTAAGTTCAATTGTGCCTTTTGAAAGATCCCAGTCCTTTTGCACCTTGGATCTCTTTAGAATGTTAAACTTGCTTGGGTAATTCTCTTCAGAAAAGCACATTTGTAGGCACTATGGGGCATATTACTAAGCAATAGCGATAATTATCGCTATTGCTTGGTTAGCGGGAAAAAAATATCGCCGCACACCGAGGATTTTTACCGCTGAGATACCTTGATATTATCAAGGTTTATCGCAAAAGCGGTAAAAATCCTGCAAAATGCATGAATATCGCTGAAAAATCAGCGATATTCATGCATTATCGTGACAATGCTCTTAGCCATGTTATCCACCTTCCATTGGATAACATGGCTAAGAACTGCTTTTAGCAGGCGTTAGCTTTTGGAGATATTCGCGCTTAGAGCGAATATTTCCAAAAGTTGTTAATAGGAGTTAGAGATGTTAGCGACTGTTTTCAGTCTCTAACATCTTGGCACGCCCACTTTGCATGTCATTAGCGATAATTATCGCTGGCATGCAAAGTGGGCCCCTAAATGCCCGCTATCGCCTACAAGCTGTCGCTAACTGGTGTTAGCGACAGCTTGGTAATAGGGCGATAAAATTATCGCCGCATTAGCGGGAAAAAGTCCCGCTAATGCGGCGATAATGCCCTTGGTAATATGCCCCTATGTTTTCTTAGAATGTATTCTGAACCTTTTTGAATCGCCTACTGATTTCAATTATACCGTTTTACAGGTCCTCATTCCAGCCTGTTTTCTAGGCTCTAGCACATAATAAATGTGAACTTGCGTTTTGTTTTAACCCTGACAGATTGAAGTCAGACTTTCAAACGTTTCATTGCTCAGGCTGATCAAATAATAAATGCATTTTCTGATGTGCTTAAAACTTAACATATAAAATGCCACTTCAAATGTGATCTTTGTCATCTCATATCATTGTTCCTTGTTCCTCAGTGAAGTGTGCGTCGGTGACCTGTGACCACGGCTCAAGACCACAGCGGGGTCGTTTGTGGCGTGTGACCCCACCCTAAAGGGGCTTCCTTTCTCCCTCTGTCAAAAGAGAGTGCCGAGACGTGTACCTGAGGAAGTTTTAATGAGGAGGCTGACAGGATTGAAACACATGATAGTTGCGACGGATGAGCCAGCGGCGTGAGACCGCGAGCGAAGGCAATTGACATGACATAGGAATTCACTGAAACGGAAAAGAGCCAGCCGTCGCGTGTGAAAACAACTTGGATGGGAGTGAGGAGTGCCACAGGAAGAGTAATCCATGGTGAAAATTTGGAGTTTGCTTTCATGACCGAAAGTGAAAATAGAGCGTGAGCAAAGTGACGCAAACGCAGAGATTGTGCTACGTCAGAAATAGGCATCCACAAGAGGAAATGTGTGTACAACAGGGAACTGCAATGCATATCTCGTGTATGTGAGGATGAGCAAATTCACACAAATAGATGCGTTCCTGAGGGGGACTGGAAAGGAGAGCCTCTTCTCAGAACTTGTGCGGCTAAAGTTAAAGTATTTGTGAGAAAAAAAAATAATTACCCTCAGAAAGTGACTCACGGAACAAAAAACGCATGGTTGGAACATTCTAACAGGAGTCTTATGTAGTTATTGATGTAACACTGCCATCTAACGATGAAATGTGGTACTTACATGTGATTTAGAGTTATGTAGAAGCACGTCATCTGAAAAAGATATAACTAGCGCTGTTGATAAGCATACATCAGCTGGATTTGTGTTCAGAGTGTATGGTGATGCATTTCACACATTTCAGTAATTGAAAATAGAAGTGAAGTATAACTAGCCCTGTTACTACGCATATATCAATAGGATTTGAGTTAAGAGTGTATGGTGATGCATTTCTCACATTTCAGTAATTAAAAAATCGAATTGAAGTTAAACTGAAATCATAGGCACTACCTGCACGTTACCTTTGAGCTAGTTTGGGGTATACTTTAATATCAATATGGATATAAGTGCTCTTGATGTGTCTGCTGTGTCCTCTCCTCCTCACTTCCTCAGTCAACCTGGAAATCCAAATATAGAATGGGATGAGTGGATTGAGATGTTCGACAATTATTTGGAAGCCTTGGATGCGCAAGACTTCACTAGCAATAGGAAAAAAGCAATTTTGCTTACTAATTTAGGTAAGGAGGGACAGCATATTTTTAAATATTTACCTGTTGCTAACAATGAGCGAGGTCAGCCTAATGGGGATGTTTTTGAGGAGGCACGCAAAAGGTTGGAATTAAGATTTGCAAAGGAAACAAATATAGCATTGTGGAGATACATGTTTTATACCCCGCCACTGAAAGTCGGGGAGTCTATTGATGACTTTGTCACAAGACTTCGTGAACTCTCATTAAAGCGTAAATTTGGACCTATGACTGAGGAAATGATCACAGACCAACTTATTGTTCAATGCAGAAGTAGGAAAACCCAAGAACGTTTATGGGCTGCAAAAGACCCCTCTCTTAAGGATGCTATTGACATTGCTAAAATAATAGAGGAGTCAGACTCTTGCATGAAGGAGATGGATCGTAGGGATGCAAAGATCAACATGTCCAGTGAGGGAGAAACCTCTGTTGTAGAGGGTTGCGAAGGGGAGGTAGCTGCCTCTACCAAGTTTAAGGGGGTGAAGAATACTCCTGGGGGTAGAGCATATCCCAGCAAATATGGAAACAAAGTTTGTGGGAAGTGTGGCAGCACTTACCACACGTCTGACTCAAAGCGGTGTTGGGCCATTGGTAAAGAATGTAGAAGGTGTGGCCGCAAGGGCCATTTTGAAAGAATGTGTAGGGATGCAAACAAGGGTAAGGTAGCAATATTATCAGATGAATCTACTGTGTATGAATGTTCTTAGCGACCTGATAGGATCCTGTATGTTGAACCTTTGTTGAATGATGGTGGTGAGGAAGAAGTTCTTCTCACCGAACCTCCCAAGTCAGATGAGAGGCGGAAACATAGACCTAAGGCAGAATTTGTAATTGGAGGGAGAAATGTGGATTTGATGGTTGACTCGGGGTCACTGTATACTATCATACCTAAGCGTATTTTCAAGCAGGAGTGGCCTAACACAAAACTGATGCCCAAAGACATAAACCCAGGGGGTATCAAGGCGAGCAAATAGATATACTGGGTTACATGGTGACTGACATCGTATTTAAAGGAAGATCTGTGAGGTGTAAAGTGTATGTAGCAGAATCAGGACCCCCCTATTTTGGGATGGTATCACCAATTTGACCTCCATATCAAAATCGACCCACACGCTGTTGAACAGGTTATGGTGGTAGATGACCTCTCAGTGGAAGACATCTTAGAAGGAGGTAAAGGTGTTTTCAGAGATCAGCTGGGCAACCTAGAGGGATATGTACACAAGATAAAGCTCAAGAGTAATGCTATCCCCGTACAACACAAACTGAGAAAGGTTCCCATCATGGTAAGGGGGGAGGTTAAGAAAATGTTGAAAGAGATGCTGTCCAATGGGGTCATAGAACCTATTGAGTGCTCATCATGGATTTCTCCAGTTGTAATTTCACAGAAAGCTGACGGTAACCTTCGCTTCTGTGTTGATCTAAGAAGTTTAAACCAGAATGTGATCCCTGACACGTTTCCCCTGCCAAACATAAACGAAATGGTGGTGTTGCTTAAAGGGGCGAAGTACTTTTCAAAACTTGACCTTCGTCATGCTTACCATCAGATACGTTTGTATGAGTCTTCAAAACACTTGACAGCCTTCATCACCAATGAAGGGATATTCCAATTTACAAGAATGCCCTTTGGGTTATGTTCAGCTGCAAGTGTGTTTCAAAGGATGGTCACAGAGGTTTTCAAGGGTATGAAAAATGTTATTTATTTCCAGGACAACATTTTAGTTTTTGGTGAGAGTGTAAGTGACCATAACTCTGCCCTGAAAAATGCCCTTGCGAGAATATTGGAGTCAGGTTTGACATTGCGCAGGGAAAAGTGTTCCTTTTTAGCAACAGAGGTGGAATATTTGTGGCATTCTATCTCGTCCGATGGTGTTAGACCAAAAAGAAACTTATTGGCATCCATAAGATTGGCTCCTGTACCCACCGACAGAGACAAAGTACGCTCATTCATTGGGCTAATTGAGTATTACGCACAATTTGTGAAGAACTTTGCAAGCAAGACAGAACCCCTTAAGATGCTCTTAAGGAAAGGAGTCAAATTCTGTTAGGGGGATGAGCAAGAAACCTGAGGGCATATTGCCAAGCAATAGCGATAATTATCGCTATTGCTTGGTTAGAGACAAAAATTTACCGCTGAGATGCGGCGATTTTTACCGCAAATAAACCTTGGTATTACCAAGGTTTATCGCAAATGCGATAAAAATCGCCGCAATGCATGAATATCGCTGAAAAGTCAGCGATATTCATGCATTACTGAGCTAATGCTCTTAGCCATGTTATCCACCTCCCATTGGATAACATGGCTAAGAACTGCTCAGGGCAGGTGTTAGCTTTTGGAGATATTCGCGCTTAGTGCGAATATCTCCAAAAGTTGGTAATAGGAGATAGCCATGTTAGTGACTGTTTTCAGACGCTAACATCTTGGCACGCCCACTTTGCATATCATTAGTGATAAATATCACTGACATGCAAAGTGGGGCCCAAGATGGTCGCTATCTCCTACTAGCTGTCGCTAACTGGTGTTAGCGACAGCTAGGTAATAGTGAGATAATTTTATCTCCACTTTCTTGGCTTTTAAAGCCAAAAAAGCAGAGATAAACCCCCTTGATAATATGCCCCCTGCTTTGTTAACATTAAGAGGGAGATATGCAATGCAGGAATTTTGGTTCCATTTGATGTACATGGAAAAACTGTTATCACTGTGGATGCGAGCGAAACTGGCATAGGAGCTGTGTTATCACAGAGCGATGGCACTAAGGAGAAAACGGTGGCATTTTCATCTCGCACTTTAACTGCCACTGAGCGCTGTTACTCTGTTATTGAATAAGAAACCCTGGCAGCTGCTTGGGGTGTGGAGTATTTCAGGATGTATGTGTGGGGGCGTAGGTTTAAGCTTCGCACTGACCAGAAGCCTTTGTTGAAAATACTCTCACCAGGTGGAACAGGGAAGGGGTCAGCTAGACTGGCTAGGTTAGCCTCCAGGATACAGGAGTACAATTTTGATGTTGAATTCATTTCGGGCTGGCGTAATGTACAGGCCCATTGTATGTCACGTTTATCCTTGAAATGGGAGGATGTGGACAAGGCAGGAGTGTCGAAAAAAGAGGGTGAAGGGGCTATCTCTTGTGTGGAGGATGTGATTCAGTGGAGCTGTGGCGCAATAAGCAAGAAAGAGTGGGGGGAAGCAATGTCTCATGATGAAGTCTTAAAGAATGTTATGAACCTCATCTCTAAGGGTAGACGTAGAGAAAGCACCTTGCCAATCAGCGTTAGGCCTTTTAATGCTGTCATTGACGAATTGTCTATTGTCACCGATCAGGTCATCATGCATGGTGATAAGATTATTCCCCCATTTGAGATTCGCAAGCGACTCTTTGACTTAGCGCATGAAGGGCCCCTTTGCCAGACGGTCACAAGAAGACGGTTGAGAAATGAATTCTGGTGGCCTGGAATGGATGGTGAGGTGGTCATTTGGGTGGAGAGGTGCAGTGAGTGCCATGAAAGTGAAAAGAGACTCAAGGTAGGACCACAATCTGTCCCGAGTTCCATCCATGACCCAGGTGTAGTGTGGCACAGCATATGCCTCGATTTTATCGGGCCTATGCCGGGTGTTCACCCCAGCAAAAGATTTGGTTTAGTGGTTATGGATGTCCATACTCGCTGGCTCATTGTTCACCTACTCCCTGAAATAACAACTTGAGTTACCATTAAAGTTTTGCGCATGATTTTCAAAGAGGAGGGTCACCCCATGGTCCTCATTACAGATAATGGGACTCAATTGACTTCCACTGAGATGAGAGAGTTTTTGAGTGAGTGTGGCATTAAACATTCATTCACTACTTTGTACAACCAACAATCCAATGGGATTGTTGAGAGAGCCAATCGCATGATTAAAGGCGCGATTAGTCTGGCACTCACCAATGACCTTGACATTAAAGAGACTTTGAGTGAGTTAATATGGGCCTATCGCACAACGGAGAACTCCACTACCGGAATAATTCACTTCACTGCCATGCGAGGCAGAAAACCAGCTTCTAAACTGATGCCTCAGTGGATCAGAGAATTAGTGGATGGAAAGAATGGTGGTGGTTGTGATGTGAGCATTCCTGTGCATGCAGCCAGGCGTGCACGCGACGAGGAAAGACCTCGCCGAATATAATTGTTGGTGATTGGGTCAAAGTCCGTTCTGGACGATGGGTCAGAGGCTTGTGTAAATTTCGAGGACCCTTCAAGGTGAAGGAGGTTTACCCTTTCTATGTGGTGTTAGAAAATGGAGAAAAATGGAACCTACGTTGGGTAGCAAAGTATTGCTCACGCGACAGTGTTCCTAGAACAGTCATAAGTAATGCTGACTCAAAGAATTCATGTTCTGGTTACATGTTAGCCCCTGATCGACAATTGCTCAACAGTGCTCGCACAGGTGCAGAAGTGAGGGCACCAGGTCCTGGCGGGGATAACTTGAGCACTGGGCAAAGGGCTATTAACACTAATGGCGAGTCTCACGATCACCATAGAGCTCAACCTTATCAGAGACCCTTACGGGCCAGGAGACTGCATCAACATTTGCATGATTTCATTGTGGAATGACTTACTGTTATGTTCCTTTTTCCCACCTCCTATTACCTTACCTTCCTTTTGTCATTTCTTCTGTTTATTCTCTACCTGCGTGTAGAGAGAAGGGAGGTGTGTTGTGACTTGATTGGCACTGTGGCTTCGCTCTGCGCGCCACGGTAGAATGTTGACATTCTGGACGTTCTAAGCTGAACGCCGCCGCACGCTGACCTGTCAGTTCAGACCAGCTGGCTGAAGGCGGCGGGCGCGCTGATGTCTTGTTGCGATGAGGTTATGTTGAATAAAGAGCTTGAACCTGGACAGAGTCTCCGCCTCATGTTGTCGTTACAACATAGTCCTCCAATCTTATTAAAGGAAAATTTCAAAGTGAATTTAGTTGTACCTAATGATAATAATACAGACTACATTTCAAAACTCAGGACATTGTTTCCCAGTGTGTTCAGCGTGGAACTGCGCTGTCTTTGAGGTTACACACATAAAATCAAATTCGTTTCGGAAGCGTTGCCAGTTTCAAGTAAATTTTGCAGTGTACCATTTTCTGTGAAGGATGAAATAAAAAAATAGCTAGATAAGTTAAGCTCTGATGGCAATATAGAAGAAGTTGGAGGGACTCAATGGTTGGCGCCAGTAGTTGCAGTGCGCAAATCCGATGGAATTTGCGTTTATGCATAGATTTGAGGGCTTTAAACAAGCATGTTATTGTTGATAGGTACCCACTTTCCAAAATTTCTGAAATGCTCATGTTACTAAAAGATGCAAAAGTATTTTTTACTGTAGACCTGAAAACTGCATACCACCAGATCATGCTAGATAGTGACTCCAAAGATTACACCGACTTCATCACTCCATTTGGTACTTTCAGATTTGTGAGGTTACCTTTTGGTTTGGTTTCGGCAGCGTTGGTTTTTCAAAGGGCATTAGAAAAGGTTTTACAAGATCAACCTGGTGTGAAAATCTATCAAGATGACGTCTTGATCTTTGGAAGTAATGATGAGGAACATGATTTGAGAGTAAAGCAAGTGCTTGAAAGGTTCAGTCAAAATAACCATACTGTCAGGCTAGACAAATGCAAGTTCAAGAAATCTTCAATAAACTATCTTGGACACACCATTTCAGAAAAAGGTATAGAGCCCAAACAAGAATGAAATTCCTGGGCATGACTAAATACTACAGTAAGTTTGTACGTGGGTATGCTGAGAAAAGTGTTAATATGAGGATGCTATTAGGCAAAGGAGTAGATTTTCAATGGTCTTCAAAGTGTGAAGAAGATTTCAACAATTTGAAGACGCATTTGGAAAACACCCCCAAATTGAGAAGTTTTGATCCGTCATTTAAATCTGTATTAATTACAGATGCAAGTATAAAGGGTCTTGGAGCCGTACTTCAGCAAGAAAAGGTGATGAGGTTAATGTGATTTTATTTCTTTCTAGGAGCTTAAAAGATGCAGAACTCTGATATTCTGTAATAGAAAAAGAAGCGCTAGCTGTACATTAGGCTACAAAGAGGTTAAAAAATTTGCTTTGGGGGACAAAGTTTAGTGTACGAACAGATCACAAACCGTTATGTGAAGTTTTAACAAGAAAGGTATCGATTCTATATCTAGCCAGACATCCAAATGGGTCGTGGCTCTTCAAGCTTATAATTTTGATGTTGCGTACTTACACGGTGTAAGAAACTGCATCGCAGATACGCTTTCAAGACTTGTATTCACTAAGGTGGATGAGTCGATCATTGAGGATGACAAGATGGATGAATGGGCTCTAGAATGGGCTCTAGAATGGACCTGTCTGGATCAGTGCTCAACTGATTTACCGCTTTTCTGCAAAACCGGACCCAAAAATTCAAGTTCAACAACTCCTTCTCCAAACCCTTGCCAGTCTCGCTAGGCGTGCCACAAGGTTCCTCGCTATTACCAACACTTTTTAATTTATTCATGTAACCACTCACAGATATGCTTCAAACGTCCAACGTGCAATTCCACATGTACGCTGATGATACCTAACTCTACCTTAAGATCAACACCCTTCAAGACATCAACCTTCTCAACGCGACCCTTAAGACCACCCAAACATGGCTGGCAGAGAATCACCTCAAATTGAATGCCTCTAAAACTGAATTCCTCCTAATTGCCCCTCCTGCCAAAGTCTCCATAATGCACGAATGGATCAAACACCTCGCAGCATTCAACGTTCAGCCAACTATTGTGGACTCAGTGAAATCACTGGGCATAACACTGGACTGCAACCTCAACATGCGGAAACACATTGGGATCGCCACTAAGGGAGCTAACTTCCAGATTAACACACTGAGGAAAATGAAACCCTTCCTACCGGCCAACGACTTCAAAATGGCGGTGCAAGCTCTAGTTCTACCTCGTTTGGACTACTGAAGTGTCTCGCTTCGTGGTCTCCCTGCAGCTACTACTGCCCCCCCAAGAGCCTCTACCAATGCTGCAGCGAGACTCATCACTGGCTCAAAAAGAAGGACCCACATCTCCCCTGACCTTAGCCGCCCGATTCATCAATGAAAATAGCGCTCGCAAAGGGCCAGATTCTGAGAATCTGGCCCTTTGCGAGTGCGATTTTTGCATTTGGGATTCAACATCCCAAATGTAAAAATCGCTATTTGCTAATTCGCATATTTGCGAGGATTTACATTTAAGGAATCTCTATTTGAGATTCCTTAAATGTAATTCATCATCCATTTTACAATTGCGAAATCGCAATTTCGGGCCGCAATTTACCGCGAGGTCAAACCTCGTGGTAAATTGCGAAAACTCAGAAAAGTAATGCATTTAAATGCATTTTTCTGAGTTGCACGTTACACACACAGATGTCCTTTGGACATGTGTGTGTGCAACACCTGTGTTAATTTCCATTGCAGGGGTGCTACAGGGTGTCCTTTGGACACCCCTGGCACCCTTGTACTCGCAATCTCATTTGCGATTAGCTAATTGCTAATCGCAAATGAGGAATGACTCCCCATGCATTCCTATGGGCCTTTTGGCCCATATGAATGCATGGGGAGTTATTCCTTATTTGCGATTAGCAATTAGCTAATCGCAAATAAGGAATCAGTGGGAATCACAATTAATATAGCGATTCCTACATGAATACCGTTTTGCGAGTCTCAAATAGCGATTCCTTATGATTCGCTATTTGAGCCTCGCAAAACGGCCCGTTCATGAATCAGGCTGTAAATCTCTAAACTGGCTGCCATTTGAAGCCAGAATTCACCTGAAAATAGCATGCATGACACATAAGGCCATACACCATAAGGCACCAAGCTATCTCACACAGAAACTTACATTATCGGGCGGACTAAGATCCTTGAGAAGCTCAGAAAACCTTCTTCTGAAGCCACAAAGATTCTATAAGAAAAAAACTTATAAGCGCTCCTTCTCTGGAATGGCGCCCAGGATCTGGAATGCCCTCCTCCCGGGAACAAGGCTGAATCCCTCCACTGCAGCTTTCAAACGGGAAGTAAAAGAGATTCTCATGGTAAAATTCTCTTAAACACAGACCTTTGCTTCCTTGAGTTCCTATGTACTTGTTATCAATGTATAGCTCCCTATCTCTCGTTTTCATGGCTCCACAGCTTGTTTTTATCTGTCATCGTATTAGTCCGCTTTTCTCGGTCCCTTTGATGTTATTCTTGTTCTGATCTACTTACCGCTACCTAGTCTTTCTGTGGGGTGTCTTGAATTTAAACATCATGGAGGGCATGGATGGAATGGGATTGTGCTGATTTTTCAGTGATTTTCGTTTTTTTGGGCTGTACTTGTGGCCTTTTCACCAGGGGTAGTGAGTCTTGCATGGGCCTTGTCTTTCTGTGGGGTGTCTTGAACTTAAACATCATGGAGGGCATGGATGGAATGGGATTGTGCTGATTTTTCTGTGTTTTTCGATTTTTGGGGGTGTTCATGGGGAGGGACAGGCCATGTGGCTGGGGGCCATTTTGAGTGCTGCTACAGGCCCTGGCCATGTGCTGGGAGGCAAGTGGCCATTTTGAATGCAGGCAGTGTTGTTAGGCCTGCAACCATTTTGCCTAGTTTTCAACCTTTATGCCCAGGGGTAGTGAGTCTTGCATGGGCCTAGTCTTTCTGTGGGGTGTCTTGAATTTAAACATCATGGAGGGCATGGATGGAATGGGATTGTGCTGATTTTTCTGTGATTTTCGTTTTTTTGGGCTGTACTTGTGGCCTTTTCACCAGGGGTAGTGAGTCTTGCATGGGCCTAGTCTTTCTGTGGGGTGTCTTGAACTTAAACATCATGGAGGGCATGGATGGAATGGGATTGTGCTGATTTTTCCGTGTTTTTCGATTTTTGGGGGTGTTCATGTGGAGGGACAGGCCATGTGGCTGGGGGCCATTTTGAGTGCTGCTACAGGCCCTGGCCATGTGCTGGGAGGCAAGTGGCCATTTTGAATGCAGGCAGTGTTGTTGGGCCTGCAACCATTTTGCCTAGTTTTCAACCTTTATGCCCAGGGGTAGTGAGTCTTGCATGGGCCTAGTCTTTCTGTGGGGTGTCTTGAATTTAAACATCATGGAGGGCATGGATGGAATGGGATTGTGCTGATTTGTCAGTGATTTTCGTTTTTTTGGGCTGTACTTGTGGCCTTTTCACCAGGGGTAGTGAGTCTTGCATGGGCCTAGTCTTTCTGTGGGGTGTCTTGAACTTAAACATCATGGAGGGCATGGATGGAATGGGATTGTGCTGATTTTTCTGTGTTTTTCGATTTTTGGGGGTGTTCATGGGGAGGGACAGGCCATGTGGCTGGGGGCCATTTTGAGTGCTGCTACAGGCCCTGGCCATGTGCTGGGAGGCAAGTGGCCATTTTGAATGCAGGCAGTGTTGTTAGGCCTGCAACCATTTTGCCTAGTTTTCAACCTTTATGCCCAGGGGTAGTGAGTCTTGCATGGGCCTAGTCTTTCTGTGGGGTGTCTTGAACTTAAACATCATGGAGGGCATGGATGGAATGGGATTGTGCTGATTTTTCAGTGATTTTCGTTTTTTTGGGCTGTACTTGTGGCCTTTTCACCTGGGGTAGTGAGTCTTGCATGGGCCTAGTCTTTCTGTGGGGTGTCTTGAACTTAAACATCATGGAGGGCATGGATAGAATGGGATTGTGCTGATTAATCTGTGTTTTTCGATTTTTGGGGGTGTTCATGGGGAGGGACAGGCCATGTGGCTGGGGGCCATTTTGAGTGCTGCTACAGGCCCTGGCCTGGTGCTGGGAGGCAAGTGGCCATTTTGAATGCAGGCAGTGTTGTTAGGCCTGCAACCATTTTGCCTAGTTTTCAACCTTTGTGCCCAGGGGTAGTGAGTCTTGCATGGGCCTAGTCTTTCTGTGGGGTGTCTTGAATTTAAACATCATGGAGGGCATGGATGTAATGGGATTGTGCTGATTTTTCAATGATTTTCGGTTTTTTGGGCCGTACTTGTGGCCTTTTCACCAGGGGTGGTGAGTCTTGCATGGGCCTAGTCTTTCTGTGGGGTGTCTTGAATTTAAACATCATGGAGGACATGGATGGAATGGGATTGTGCTGATTTTTCAGTGATTTTCGTTTTTTTGGGCTGTACTCGTGGCCTTTTCACCAGGGGTAGTGAGTCTTGCATGGGCCTAGTCTTTCTGTGGGGTGTCTTGAACTTAAATATCATGGAGGGCATGGATGGCATGGCATTGTGCTGATTTTTCTGTGTTTTTCGATTTTTGGGGGTGTTCATGGGGAGGGACAGGCAATGTGGCTGGGGGCCATTTTGAGTGCTGCTACAGGCCCTGGCCATATGCTGGGAGGCAGGTGGCCATTTTGAATGCAGGCAGTGTTGTTAGGCCTGCAACCATTTTGCCTAGTTTTCAACCTTTATGCCCAGGGGTAGTGAGTCTTGCATGGGCCTAGTCTTTCTGTGGGGTGTCTTGAATTTAAACATCATGGAGGGCATGGATGGAATGGGATTGTGCTGATTTTCCAGTGATTTTCGTTTTTTTGGGCTGTACTTGTGGCCTTTTCACCTGGGGTAGTGAGTCTTGCATGGGCCTAGTCTTTCTGTGGGGTGTCTTGAACTTAAACATCATGGAGGGCATGGATAGAATGGGATTGTGCTGATTAATCTGTGTTTTTCGATTTTTGGGGGTGTTCATGGGGAGGGACAGGCCATGTGGCTGGGGGCCATTTTGAGTGCTGCTACAGGCCCTGGCCTGGTGCTGGGAGGCAAGTGGCCATTTTGAATGCAGGCAGTGTTGTTAGGCCTGCAACCATTTTGCCTAGTTTTCAACCTTTGTGCCCAGGGGTAGTGAGTCTTGCATGGGCCTAGTCTTTCTGTGGGGTGTCTTGAATTTAAACATCATGGAGGGCATGGATGTAATGGGATTGTGCTGATTTTTCAATGATTTTCGGTTTTTTGGGCCGTACTTGTGGCCTTTTCACCAGGGGTGGTGAGTCTTGCATGGGCCTAGTCTTTCTGTGGGGTGTCTTGAATTTAAACATCATGGAGGGCATGGATGGAATGGGATTGTGCTGATTTTTCAGTGATTTTCGTTTTTTTGGGCTGTACTTGTGGCCTTTTCACCTGGGGTAGTGAGTCTTGCATGGGCCTAGTCTTTCTGTGGGGTGTCTTGAACTTAAATATCATGGAGGGCATGGATGGAATGGGATTGTGCTGATTTTTCTGTGTTTTTCGATTTTTGGGGGTGTTCATGGGGAGGGATAGGCCATGTGGCTGGGGGCCATTTTGAGCGCTGCTACAGGCCCTGGCCATGTGCTGGGAGGCAAGTGGCCATTTTGAATGCAGGCAGTCTTGTTAGGCCTGCAACCATTTTGCCTAGTTTTCAACCTTCATGCCCAGGGGTAGTGAGTCTTGCATGGGCCTAGTCTTTCTGTGGGGTGTCTTGAATTTAAACATCATGGAGGGCATGGATGGAATGGGATTGTGCTGATTTTTCAGTGATTTTCATTTTTTTGGGCTGTACTTGTGGCCTTTTCACCAGGGATAGTGAGTCTTGCATGGGCCTAGTCTTTCTGTGGGGTGTCTTGAACTTAAACATCATGGAGGGCATGGATGGAATGGGATTGTGCTGATTTTTCTGTGTTTTTCGGTTTTTGGGGGTGTTTATGGGGAGGGACAGGCCATGTGGCTGGCGGCCATTTTGAGTGCAGCTACAGGCCCTGGCCATGTGCTGGGAGGCAAGTGGCCATTTTGAATGCAGGCAGTGTTGTTAGGCCTGCAACCATTTTGCCTAGTTTTCAACCTTTATGCCCAGGGGTAGTGAGTCTTGAATGGGCCTAGTCTTTCTGTGGGGTGTCTTGAACTTAAACATCATGGAGGACATGGATGGAATGGGATTGTGCTGATTTTTCAGTGATTTTCGTTTTTTTGGGCTGTACTCGTGGCCTTTTCACCAGGGGTAGTGAGTCTTGCATGGGCCTAGTCTTTCTGTGGGGTGTCTTGAACGTAAACATCATGGAGGGCATGGATGGCATGGCATTGTGCTGATTTTTCTGTGTTTTTCGATTTTTGGGGGTGTTCATGGGGAGGGACAGGCAATGTGGCTGGGGGCCATTTTGAGTGCTGCTACAGGCCCTGGCCATATGCTGGGAGGCAGGTGGCCATTTTGAATGCAGGCAGTGTTGTTAGGCCTGCAACCATTTTGCCTAGTTTTCAACCTTTATGCCCAGGGGTAGTGAGTCTTGCATGGGCCTAGTCTTTCTGTGGGGTGTCTTGAATTTAAACATCATGGAGGGCATGGATGGAATGGGATTGTGCTGATTTTCCAGTGATTTTCGTTTTTTTGGGCTGTACTTGTGGCCTTTTCACCTGGGGTAGTGAGTCTTGCATGGGCCTAGTCTTTCTGTGGGGTGTCTTGAACTTAAACATCATGGAGGGCATGGATGGAATGGGATTGTGCTGATTTTTCTGTGTTTTTCGATTTTTGGGGGTGTTCATGGGGAGGGACAGGCCATGTGGCTGGTGGCCATTTTGAGTGCTGCTACAGGCCCTGGCCATGTGCTGGGAGGCAAGTGGCCATTTTGAATGCAGGCTTTGTTAGGCCTGCAACCATTTTGCCTAGTTTTCAACCTTTATGCCCAGGGGTAGTGAGTCTTGCATGGGCCTAGTCTTTCTGTGGGGTGTCTTGAATTTAAACATCATGGAGGGGTTGGATGGCTTGGGATTGTGCTGATTTTTCTGTGATTTTCTTTTTTTTGGCCTGTTGTTGTGGCCTTTTCACCAGGGGTAGTGACTAGTGAGTGTTGCATGGGCCTAGTCTTTCTGTGGGGTGTCTTGAATGTAAGCATCATGGAGGGCATGGGATTGTGCTGATTTTTCTGTTTTTTTTCGATTTTTTTGGAGGTGTATAACTGAACTGATGTTCCTCTGTCTTCCATTGCTTTTAGGTGCACAAGACTCAAGAGACCCACCAGTGCCAGGAAGAAGTCCTGCAGCGGTGTGTGTGCAGCATAACGTCACGCGACGTCACGTCTGGCCTCAGACAACTCCGCAACTCGTGCAACTGCGGCCTGCTGTTCTGACCTGCTCTGAAGAAGATGGCCCCAAAAAAAGGTCTCCGTAGCTCCTCTAGCAAGAAAGTTGCTAGTAAGGAGCAGAAGAAGCAAGTTACCAAGGAGGCTGGGGTGCCGGCCGCCGCATTTTTTGGGAGTAAAAAAAAAGTACGCCTGCAGCAGCAGCGGGATCTGCTGGGGACCAAGCTGGGAGCAGCACCCCCGCTCCATTGGGCTCAGTGCCTCCACCACCACGCCAACTTAAGTCAAAGCCCTTGAGTGTTTCAGAGGCTGTCAGTGTACTTCTTCAATCACCATCGACCAGTTGGCTCATCGCAAGAAAGTAGCAGCAATGTCCCTGAATCAACACAGGTTGTTGTAACTCATCTGACAAGTGTTGAACAACCACAGCCGCAACAACAACAACATGTGCAAGTACAAGCCCAAGTACATGTGGAAGGAGAGGCAGCGCAAGGAGATGCGCAAGCAGAGGTGCATGGAGGGTCACAAGTGCCCACAATAGTTGTTCCTCCCGAAGTAGGGGCACATCAGGAAATTGACAATCAAACCGAGGTATCATTTGAGGAAGCCACTCCTCCTGATGATCATTCATTGTCTTCCACATCCCTAGCAAGGAAAAGATCAAGGGGGGTGTCTACATCTTCTTCAAGTCCACCTCCTTCTGATGATCCCATTCTGGATGAAGATTGGGAACCATCATCACGGCAGTCTGAGAGTGAGGCACACCATGATCTGACAAAGATACCTAAGCGTAAAAGGAAGGTCGTCGAAAAACTCATAGCTAGGGAGTGTGATGAGGCTCAACAAGAAGTGACGGATACTGCTGCTGATGAAGCCTCTCACGACGACGAGCCAGTCATCATAAAGGTCACTGCAGCCCCAGCGGGCATGCAGCAAAGAGACATTTTGACCCTATCCAGAGAAGCTGCTGAGCGTGATGATGATGTCGACGAGGAGGCAATGGAAACACAACAATCATTGGATTTGGAGTTAACTAGTACACCAACACCTACCGCTTCCATATTTCTTCCTCGCAAGAAGGGACCTCCATCCACCTCGACCTCAATTAGTGGTGGTGAAAGTGCAAAACGTACTGAAGTTCGGCAATCCACATCCTCCACTTCATCTGGCATTAGCAGCAGGACCACCACCACCAGTATCGCCGCCTCCTCCGGCCCCCAAAGACATTTCAAGTCTGCAGTTTGGGACTTTTTTAATGTTTGCCCAAAAAAGGAAAACGTAGCCATTTGTAGCATTTGTAAGCTTCGAGTTAGTCGTGGTAAGTTTGGTACCAACTATGGTACCGGAGGCCAGAGAGGTCATCTTGAGAGACAGCACGCTGTTCAATGGTTTGCGCACCTACAGGCGATCAAGGAAGCCCAAATTGCACGTAATGAAAACGTTGATGTTTCATCAGATGATGACAAGGAGGAAGAAGACGTGTCAAACACTTCACTTACACCCAGTACCCCTGTCACCAGCACACCCCATGTGAGCCACACTAAGAGTGTGGGAGAGAGTGAGACACCAATGCGAAAAAGTTCATCAGGGAGCGTAACTGGGTCGAAGATATCATCATCATCATCCCGTAAATCCTTGGTCCAGGGCAACATTAAAAAGATGTTGTTTACAGAAGCGCAATATGAACGCAACCACCCACTGACCCATCTGTATAACACTAAGCTGGCTAAAATGCTAGCTCTGGACCTTCTCCCTTTTTCTTTTGTAGAAGGGGTTGGTTTTCTAGAATTAGTGGCAGCGCTCTACCCTAAATGGAAGGTTCCTAGCCGGTTCTATTTTGCCCGAGTTGCGGTTCCAGCACTACATGAAGATGTTCTGGAGGTGATTGGGGCAGCTTTGCAGAAGAGTGCTGATCACACTATACATCTGACAACAGACATGTGGACCAGTGGTACAGGCGCTGATTACATGTGCATCACTGCACACTGGGTCTCTTTTTCAGGGGTTAAAGCAAAGCTAAACACAGGTGTTGACCCGGACAAAGTTTTTAAAGCTGCTCGGAAACATGCAACACTGGCCATGTTTGGTTTGGAGAAACGTCACACAGCAGAAAACATTTTGGATGTGTTTAACACAAAGGTCCTTGACTGGCTGTCCCCCAAAAAACGCCAGGTTGGTTATGTTTCCACGGATAATGGCGCCAATATAGTTAAGGCCATGCAGCTGGGTGACTATTTCAGAGTGCCGTGTTTGGCGTACTGTATAAACCTGGTTGTCAAAAAATTCTTGAGTGATAAAGGCAGTGCAGCGTACAGGGTAGTGGACACCTGCCGAAAAATGTGCAATCATTTCAGCCATTCTTTTAAGGCCCGGAAGCATCTGAGGAGCCTGCTATATGAACGTCAAATGCCAGTGAAAGCACTCATCCAGGAGGTGGCAACACGTTGGAACTCAACCTTCTACATGCTTGAGCGTCTGTATGAGCAGTATACGGTACTCGATCACTATTTCTTAACACAGGGTACAGCTCAGAAGGAGGACCTGAGCATGGGTGCGGCACAATGGGTCATAGTTAAAAGCCCGACACGCATGCTTCGTCCTTTTGAGTTCTTCACGCGTGCAGTCAGCAAGGAGGACTGTAATTTGGGAAAAGCTATCCCATTGTTGTACATGCTGGAGCACCAACTGAAGGAGGTGTGTTCTGTGTTTCAAAAAGATGAAGAAAACCAAGACCCTTTTGTTCTGGCGGAGAAATTATTAGAGCACCTACAAGGTGATGAACGTCTTAAAATGATCCACTCAAACCAGCATTACATTTGTGCTACTATTCTGGATCCACACTACAAAAAGGCGCTGGCAGGCCAAGCATTCTTTCCTTTTGCTGATGAAGATGTTACAAAGTACAAACAGTGGCTAGTCTCCTGAGCCAAGAGGTTTGAAAGAGAACGGCAGCAAATTGAAGGAAAAGGCAGTACATCAGCATCAGCAGGCCATCCCCAGTCACAACAATCCACTTCTGCACCTGTTGCTGCGGCACAAGTGACCTCTCAGCCGTTAAAGAGACCGGCAACCGGATCATCTGCACCACCAGACACAACAGTAACATTGGAGGCTGAAGAGGATTGGCTAGCTCGGCTTGGGTTTGGTTCTCAAAAGGTCACAGCAACAGCTAAGCAAAGTGGAGGAACCTTGGAGGAGAACCTTGAGTCGATGATGAAGGACTATCTGAATGACTCAACAGAGGTCTATGTTAATGCTGACTCATTGGCGTATTGGCATGGGAAAAAAGAATTGTGGCCACAGCTCTCCAACCTGGCTTTAAACTACTTGTCTTGCCCACTCGCAAGCGTGTCTTCTGAACGTGTTTTCAGTGCTGCTGGTGGCATTGTAACTTCCAAACGGAGCCGCCTCTCGCCCAAAAATGTGGAGAGGTTAACAATGATCAAGATGAATCAGCACCTCATACCACCAGATTACAGAGTACGAGAAAGCACGCCGGATGAAGACGAGGTGGACAGCAACATAGATGAGGGAATTTCTTCTCTGTCAGGTGACACTGAGCTCACCCTGCCTGAATTCGCAGAGTATGATGACGAAGCCTTATTCTTATTCGTGGACCGTGACACCGAGCCCTGAAAATGAGACAATGAATCAATAACTTTCTTTTTTGTCCTTATTCACTTTTATTCCTGTGTGTCTGTCTTTCTTTGTTGTGCACAGTTAATATAATTCAAACTTTAATCACCTAATCTCAAAAACAAGCCCATCAGCAGAACTGTCTTCACTTGTTTGCTTATTGATTTGAAGGTGCCGCAGTCTGCATTCCTCAAGTTCACAAGTTCAGAAGAACATGCTCCACTATCCTCCTCCTCCAGACTCCTATTCCCATCAAAGCAGAGGGCTGGTTTACGCCCAATGAAGAAAGACTCAGCACTTGTGGGGGTGTTGTTCTACCTCTTTGCGGGTGAGTTGACGGCTCTGGGGCCATTGCTGGGAAGCTCTAATACCGGATAAAAGTTGTTTGGACCAAATCCGAGGCAGAATTTTTTTTTGCGTTTTTGCTGACGTGCTTGCCTTTGAGGTGCTCTTAGGGGGGGTTCCATCTGTTTGTGGGTGAGTTTCGGGGTCTGTGAGCACTGCTGGGACACTCTAATCTTGATTGCATTTGCTTTTCAGGAAATCCGTGGTGGTAAACCGGACTTATGGCCTAGCTACACAGCGCGTTTGGACCGAAGGCCGAGAAATATTGCAAGTATGAGAGTTTGCTTTTGGCCTGTTTGGGGGTGTTATGCTTTTTGGCTGGTGGGTTGGCGGGTCTTGGGGCATTCCTGGGAAGGTCTAATACCGGGTAGAAGTGGTTGGGACAAAATCTACGCTGATTTTTTTGTTGCTATTTCTGACATTTTGCTCAATGTAGCGTTTTTGGGGGCCTGTTTGGGGGGCTTCCTGGTGTTTGTGGGTGGGTTTCGGGGTCTGGGAGCACTGCTGGCTATGGATAGTTTACTTTGCAAGAGGTTTGAAGCAAATCCATGGTGGCAGAGGGGGGTTAGGGCCTAGCTGTAGAGCGTGCGCGGAGTGATTTTGGAAATTTGCAAAAAAATGACTAAGTCCCCATTTTTGTACTTTTGCTCTTTGGCTGTTTGGGGGTCTTCTACTCGTTTTCTCCTGGGTTGACGGCTCTGGGGCCATTGCTGGGAAGCTCTAATACCGGATAAAAGTGGTTTGGACAAAATCCAGGCTGATTTTTTTTTGGCTATTTCTGATATTTTGCTCAATGTCGCGTTTTTGGGGGCCTGTTTGAGGGGCTTCCTGGTGTTTGTGGGTGGGTTTCGGGGTCTGGGAGCACTGCTGGCTATAGATACTTTACTTTGCAAGAGGTTTGAAGCAAATCCATGGTGGCAGAGGGGAGTTAGGGCCTAGCTGCAGAGCGCGCGCGGAGTGATTTTGGAAATTTGCAAAAAAATGACTAAGTCCCCATATTTGTACTTTTGCTCTTTGGCTGTTTGGGGGTCTTCTACTCGTTTTCTCCTGGGTTGACGGCTCTGGGGCCATTGCTGGGAAGCTCTAATACCGGATAAAAGTGGTTTGGACCAAATCCGAGGCGTAAATTTTTTGGTGTTTTTGCTGACTTGCTTGCCTTTGAGGTGCTCTTTGGGGGGCTTCCTGGTGTTTGTGGGTGAGTTTCGGGGTCTGGGAGCACTGCTGGGACACTCTAATCTTGATTGCATTTGCTTTTCAGGAAATCCGTGGTGGTAAACCGGGCTTATGGCCTAGCTACACAGCGCGTTTGGACCGAAGGCCGAGAAATATTGTAAGTAGGAGATTTTGCTTTTGGCCTGTTTGGGGGTGTTATGCTTTTTGGCGGGTGGGTTGGCGGGTCTTAGGGCATTCCTGGGAAGGTCTAATACCGGGTAGAAGTGGTTGGGACAAAATCCGCGCGGAAAAGCCTTTTGGCACTTTTTGTAACTTAGGGTTCGTTAGGGTTAGCCCTAGCAGCAGGATTGCATGTGTTTCGGGGTGTTCTAGATTTTTGCAACTGAGTTCTGGGGTCTTAGAGCACTCGTGAGAATGTGTAATTTTGGTTGCAAGTCATTTCAAGAAAATCCATGGTGGGAAAGGGGGGATTTGGCATAGTTAAAGAAAGCCTTTGCCACTATTCTTAACTTAGGGTTCGTTAGGGTTAGCAGTATTTCTATTGCATGTGTTTGGGTGGGGGGGTTTTCGAGTCTTGGAGCGATGCTGGCTATGGATACTTTTGCTTGGTTGCTTGCAAGTGGTTTGAATACAATCCACGGTGGGTAAGGGGGTATTTGGGCCTACTTTTACTTTCAAAGTACGTTTTGTCACCAGTTTTCTGCTAGGCCTCGTTTTTTGAGATTTGATTGGGGGTCATCTACATTTTTGCGACTGGCTTTACTAAGGGTCTGGGTGGGAGCACTGCTGGGAAGATCTAATTTTGTTCTAAAACACAGTTTACAGTACACCTAGCTTGAGGGGAAAGATCCGCTACCTTAATTTGCCCATACTTATTTATCCTTCAAAAGGTGACTCCGACAGAGTACGCACTTTCAAAAATATTGTACTGTCTACTAGGAAAATCAAAGTGTGACTTTTTGCACTCCACAGCCTACATACCTTATATTTATTTATCAGTGGTGTTGTAATATTATATCACTTCCTGTTTTTCTTTGAATAATTACAGGCCGGGTTTCAGTCTGTGCAATGGGGAAAAAAGGATGGAGTCAGGCTTCACATTAGCGAGCCGCAATTCAGCATCCGCCAGGCAGGCAGTGGACAGGGTGTCTTCTGGTCACCAACATTGATGGACAAAGCGTCGGATGGAATGGAGGAGTGCCGCTAATAAGAGGAATTTTTTTCTGCATGCAACCTACTTACCAATTTCAACAGGACAACAACAACAACATACAGATACAGTATCCATTGTTTCTTTCTATGACTGTGACTGCATTTCTTGGATCTCTCTCTGCTTCTAAATTGATCCCTTAACACATCACTTAATCCACTCCACTATCACATCTGCACCACACATAGTCATTTGTAAGTGCTCCTACGTAATTCGCAAGTCGCAGCACGCCCCAGCCCATAGATGACTGGTATGGCCCCAATGATGAAGCATGTCACCAAGGGGCAACCCTGGTGAGTGAGGGGACACCTAGAAAAAGAGCAATTTCTCCTTTTCGATCTACTATACCTTCCAGACCAACCCCATTGAGTGTTGTGAATGGATTTATAGTGACTAGCAAGGCTCTCGGGTATCTGGCAACAGAGACCTTATGTTGAATATAGTTATCAATATTTCCACACACGCCCTGTACTGTCGCATTCTTTCTTCCACAGTTGTCGAAAGTACTACTTACTTTTCACTGACATGCATGCTCTTTCAAAGATTGATGGATAGGTTTGTACCCAAAGATTTGTTTATGTTCAATTGTTTGTCCTTGCTGTGCTTTTTTTACAGGGTGTCTTCTGGTGACCAACATTGATGGACGAAGCGTCAGCTGCAATGGAGGAGTGCCTCTAATAAGAGGAATTTTTTTCTGCATGCAACTTACTTACCAATTTCAACAGGACAACAACAACAACATACAGATACAGTATCCATTGTTTCTTTCTATGACTGTGACTGCATTTCTTGGATCTCTCTCTGCTTCTAAATTGATCCCTTAACACATCACTTAATCCACTCCACTATCACATCTGCACCACACATAGTCATTTGTAAGTGCTCCTACGTAATTCGCAAGTCGCAGCACGCCCCAGCCCGTAGAGGACTGGGATGGCCCCAATGATGAAGCATGTCACCAAGGGGCAACCCTGGTGAGTGAGGGGACACCTAGAAAAAGAGCAATTTCTCCTTTTCGATCTACCTCACCTTCCAGACCACCCCATTGAGTGTTGTGAATGGATTTATAGTGACCAGCAAGGCTCTCAGGTATCTGGCAACAGAGACCTTATGTTGAATATAGTTATCAATATTTCCACACACGCCCTGTACTGTCGCATTCTTTCTTCCACAGTTGTCGAAAGTACTACTTACTTTTCACTGACATGCATGCAGTAGTGCATGCACTTTCAAAGATTGATGGATAGGTTTGTACCTAAAGATTTGTTTATGTTCACAATTGTTTATACATGCTGTGCTATTTTTTCTTGTCTCCCAAAACCTTTCCCAAAAACCCCCATACCCATCCATTTTTCAAAACCTAACCCTCTTCCCCCGGGCTGTGTGGTTTTGATTGATGTGTGACTAAATTACAGCAATAAATCCACACACTTGCTGGGGAGGATAAGGTGATAGCAACAGGCTGGTGAAGAAATCCGAGGATATATTCTTACTCTGCTTGACAAAGACCCATGGCTAATGTCAAAGAACTTCAACCGAATTAGTAGTTATACCTTACCATTTGTTAGGCTACAATCTGGCACTGTTCTAGTGTACTGTCACCTGCTATATTCTCTATTGGACTGTTGTATTGCTCAGGAGGACAAACCAGATTTCATTTTCTTTTTTTTCATAGGCATGCAACTGCCACTGTGTCACACCACTAGTACCACCGCTATGAGGAAATTTTATCCGCCCAGGATTGCCAACCTTATTCGCTGTTTCCCGTGGAGCCAGCCCTGGGTCTAGCCCTACTTACAAACACAAATTACAGGTAAGATAAGCGTTTGGTGGGAGGGAGTATAATGGAGTATTAGAAGAGACGAGAGACTGACGGTAGTACTACTAAAGTCCTAGGACTCTTGAATTCACTTCACTTACTCTGTGAGAGGCACTTAGTGTTGAAAACATTTGGGCATTTACACTTAAAGGAAGAAAACAGAACTAAACTTTCAGGAAAAGAAAGTTACTGTTAAACCCCCACCCACCAGGCAAGCAGTAAAAAACAGGTATGCTCAGATAAAGTTTGAAAAAGTATATTTATATCCCTAACAAAATAATCTCCCGCAAGACCCTCCCTAACCCCAACGGTTGTCCTTTAAAAGTCCCAAACCCAACTCCCGATTCCCACCCCCCAAAAGTCCCTAAAAAAGGGGCAAGGGTCACTATGGGTGGATGCTGTTTACTTTTTGGGCCAGGGCATCATACTCCTGGCGGAGCAAGGCGTGCTCTACGCGGAGCCCCTCCAACACGTTTGTAAAGTGGTGGAGCTCCTGCTGAAGGCGGGACACCCTCAGGGTACTGCGGCGCAGGCGTGCCTTGCAGTTACAATGGCTGTGAGAGGCAGCTGTTGTCCTTGCTGCTCGGCGGTGGCGTTTGGCTTTGGCAGCCCGGCTCAGTCTGGCTGGAGCACTGTGCTGGGTGGCAGCCCGTGGGGGCACGGAGGCCAATGCAGACGACGTTGTTGTTGTGGTCGACTGCACACTTTCGTCGTCCTCCAGGACCACCAGCCGCCGATATTCTGCAACAGTGGCATCGATCCTCCGTTGCCGGGCCGCTCTAGCCAGCTCCTTCCTCCTTGTTTGTTTGGAAGGAGCATCTATATGAAGAAAGAAAGACATAGTCTGTAACCAATGCTCTTTAAGATTAACTCAATCATTCAGCAGACATTTGTGTTGCAGTACAACTAGCAACTTGCAAGCGCATTACATAACTATTGAGGCCAGTATCTATCTAACCTCCCACTTCTTCATCCTTGCTCTAACATTAGTGGGAGTTTAAGGAACAAATTCTACGAGCACTATGGACTTCCATTGGAGTCGACTATGAAAGTACACCAGTCTTATTCTTCTTCTTGTCTCTTGTTTAGGAAAATTGGTACGTTATCTTCTGCAAGCCGGCATAATGCCAGCGCAGTGAACTTGCACCCGAGAAAAAGAGACGCACGCCATGATGAGTGACCTAGACTTGCGTTACTGTACCGGTCCAGTACATGCAGGTGGTGAAGCTCTTACTTTTCTATTATGGGTGGCACTGAGAATACTCTGTTACAAGGGCTACTGCTTAATTAATTTAACTTTCACCCTACAGTGCAAATGAGTACTAGAAATGGAAAAATTAAGAAGATAAATAATCTGATTATCTATCACTTCACATGGGATGTTTTTGCTTACATATGGGATGACTTTAGGTGCTTTGCTTTTTATTGAGTGACCAGTGATACATCCACACATGAATGACTGAGTACTACTAAACTTATTAAGAGAGGTAGGGAGTGGCCACCGTAATAACCGGATCTATGCTGTGCTTGCAATACAAACTACTGCTACTATTGATGGTAGTATTTGGACAAAATTACAACTTCTTTTCCTTGCCTTTCCTACACTGGGACGGACGTGCGGGTGCAGTGTTACATGCTCTTCAAAGTTACACTTAGTTCATCCACTGACCGTCTACTCTCTCTAGATCATGGGTACTCACAAACTTTCTCTCAGGGGCTAAATTTACAGTGTATTTTGTGGCCGAGGGCCGCACTGGTGGGGGCGGAGTCAGAGGGGGCGGGGCTAAAGCAAAACAAAAACTTGTGACCATGAGGTTGCACACAGGTCCCTGCAGCAGATGCCTTCATCCACTGAGCCACCAGACCCAGCATTTACATACATCTCTCTCCCTCCTGCTCTCCCTCCTGCCCTCCCTCTCCATCTCTCTCTCCCTCCTGCCCTCCCTCTCCCTCCCCCTCTGTCATCTCACTGTGTGTGTGTCTGTCTGTGTCAGCCTTCAGCCCGGGCTGAGACAGCTTCCTCAACGCGCACACACAGACAGCCACACCAAAGTTCTTAACAGGTCTTTAAAAGACCATTAACATATTATTGAGGCTTTGTTTGTTGTAGCCCCCCTGCATCTCCACCCTGACAATCACTGCTTGCCCGGCCCCACAGAGCAGAGGCTTTGTTCTATTTAACCTCTTTGTGGCCCTGCATCTCCACTCTGCTCTGTGGGGGCCTGGGGAGCAGTGATTGTCAGAGTGGAGATGCAGGGGCGCTAACAGGTGAAATACAACAAAGCCTCTGCTCTGTGGGGGCCGGGGGAGCAGTGATTAATCATGGGCGAATTTTGCGAATTCGCGATCCGCGAATTTGCGGATTTGCGAATTCGCGATCCGCAAAATTCGCGAATTTGTGCGAATTTGCGGATTTTTGTTTTTTGCGTGTTCGCGGGGTTTTTTGCGTGTTCGCGGGGTTTTTTGCGTGTTCGCGGGGCTTTTTGCGTCTTCGCGAGCCGCTTGCATAGCGAAGTTACCCATGCAGTCGTTTATGGGAGAGGGAGAGAGAGATAGATAGATAGATAGATAGATAGAGAGAAAGAGAGGGAAAGAGAGAGGGAGAGAGAGAACGAGAGAAAGAAAGAGAGGCCGGATCTCTGAAGGGCCAGATTCCTGAGTTGCCCCTACAGAACATACAGCTTTTTATTTTTAGCAAAATGCATATGAAAATTGTGCTGTAAAGGTCTCTTTTAGTTTAACCCCTCCTGACAACTCAAAATGGGTGTATTTGCAATCCTCTCCCTTCTTCCTGTTTTTTTATATCTGTAAGTGCTTCCTGATGAGGTTTAATTCCTTGGACAGGTGCCTCGTTGCCTACTTGTAACTATTCTCTGACCCTGCTTCAAGGGTCAGAGCAGGGTCAGAGAATAGTTGCAAGTAGGCAACGAGGCGCCAGGAAGCAATTAGCAGCAGGTGTCCAAGTTGAAGTTAATTTGTTTGTAACCCTTTTGTAAAAGGTTACAAAGAAATTAGGTTCAACTTTTGCACCTGCTGCTGTAACCCTTGCTTGGCTGAAAATTCGTCCCCCGCTGATTCGCGGATTTTACCGCGATTTCGCGAGATTCGCGGATCGCGAAATCGTGGAAAATCTGCAAATTCGCCCGCAAAACGAATTTTACACCCACCCTTAGCAGTGATTGTCTGCAAGGTCTGCGCACCACCAAGGAAGGCTTGCCGGGCTGCCACCGGCCCGCGGGCCGTACTATGAGTACCTCTGCTCTAGATACACATATGCTATCTAAGAGTCAGATCGTAGCATGATCCAGGTATATTATGGACACATACAGTTTCTGTGCCACCCACCCAGGCTGTTGTCCTTCCACCAATCATTGCTTCATCATTCACCCAGCCGTGCATCTCATATTCTTTCCTTCCCAGCCACGTCTTCAATCTCAATAAGTAAGGAATATATAAGAGCTTACCTCTGCCCGCCACCACCACCGTCTCAACTCTCACAGCCGGCACTGGAGCCGCCGCCTCCTCCCCTGAAGAATTGCCCTACGCCTCCGTGTCGAGCACCACCACCTCCACGCTGGCCCCTCCACCAGATGTTCCACCTACAAAGTACATTTAAGAATGTTAGAATAGGGGGGGAGGAGCCAAGATGGCGACCGGGACGGACGCGTAAGCTCCGAGCTCCGCGAGCCGTCCTATCCTGCATTGATATCCTGGCATTAACCCTGAATATTTCTTGCTCAAACGGAGACATGTGAGCTCGGATGTCGTTGGCGTTCCTTTGAGACCTCCGCCGCTCATTTCCATGGTGGATTCGAGCCGTTCTCCGGCCCCCGACTCTGGCCCGGGACCGGGAGCTGTATGCCTGGCACTGGACACGGCTGGGCGCTGTCGGCCGGGCACGTCGCAGCGGCGCTGGCTGGGGCAGGAGCGCTACTGATTGCTGCAACGGACTGCATCGTCTCCCTCTCCAGCGGTAAGGTTCCCGCTGGGTTGCCCGGCCTCCGAGAGGCACTGGACCCTAGTCGCGACGGTCTCCGCCCGCCTTGCTGTTAACGGGCGGGCCGGAGTCCATCTTGAGGTGCTTGTCCTACAGCTGCCTATACACATCGCTGGCTGGAGAGTAATCTTTCACCCTGCCCTGCCCTGGACCTGCGTGCCGCTGGCTTGTTGGTGGCTCTCGCTCCCTCTGCTCTCGTTGGCGCCGCCATTCCCCCCACCTCTGCACCGTGAGCTCTTTACTGGGGCTACCATGACGCCCTCTCTCCGTAGGAGAAAGATGGCGGCCTCTTTGTTCTCTCCGGGCAGTGTCCTCACTACGGAGGATCCGGCTGTTGACCGGGGGGAATGCTCGTGCGGTGAACGTCAGCTGTCACCACAGAGGGAGCCGACCTATGGTGCCATCCTGGCTGCCCTGCTCAGTCTTCGAGAGACATGGCGGCAACAAGCCCACATCTTGGAGCGAAAGATAGTGAGGGCTGCCTCGCATATTAAGGGACTGGGTTCGGCTGCCCCCCCGCTGCCACTGCCTATCCCTGTCCAAGAGACTGCTTTACACCACGCGCATGGAGATGTGCGACCGGCCCCTGGATGTACAGCCGTCTGTTCCGTTATTGCCGAGGGAACTGCTACAAGGTCGCTATCCGTTTTGCGGCCTGCAACTGTAACTATTCCTTCGACACTGTGGCACCCCCCAGAGACTTCCCGGGCGCTGGTCCCCCTCCCTGCCTCTGCGACTTTCTCTCTGAGGCTCCGGAACATGTATCAACTTGTGGCGGGGGGGGCGACTTGCCACCTAGATACTGCTATTGCTGATGATTGGGAGTGTTCACCTCCTCCTCCTCTTTGCCTTTACTGTTGGGTCTGGCCATTTTGCTTCTCTGTCCAGCTGGAGGGGAGTGCACGGCAATGGCCATGTCTGGTTGTTTTTCGGCGCTCTGGTCAGGGCTGAGGGTCCTCCGCACAATGACTTGCCGATTGCCTGGAGATGACCTGGCCTGTAACGTTTTTTCTTCTGTTTAATTCACTGAGGGGGATGCTTCTCTTACTATAACTAACGCATTATTGGGTAGGCGGTGCCATCCATTTTGTGCATGTGAGTCTCCCCCTTCCTCTCTGTTTCCATCTGGTTCCTTTGTTGATACGGGGGCAGACACTCGTAGTATGTTGGGGGCTGAAGGGCATCCGAAATCGGGTCAGGGCTAGCCTGCTTGTTTGCTGCATTGCTCTCCTACCTGATGGGGGGTGGGATCGAACTGCTGTGTGGGAAATGTGTGGACCGCCCGCAAAGTACACATTGAATCTTCTAGCTGGCTGGGAACTATTAGGTAGCGCTTAGCTCTCGCTCTCGACGCCTCCTTAGCGATACTGCATTATGGCTCACGGCACGATCGGAGCCCCAATTGACTATCCTGATACCTGGCGAGCCATCGGCTCTGTTACTTTTCTGAGGTGTCTGACCTGCCGATAACGATTATTGGGACGGGGGGTTGCCAGTAATGGGTGGCGTCCATTTTAACTCCTTGTTTTCCTTTGTCCGGGACGGCCATCTTAGTTGCCTGCTGCCCCCGGCTTAACACTGTTGCACCTCCGATGGTTTCTTCTTTCACGGCCGCAGTATTAATATCCTCTTGCTGGTCTTCGTTGTTAGGGCCTTGGTTCTGGGTGACACGGGGGTCTGGAGGTGGGCTATTTGTTTATACCTGTTGTGCGGACTTTTAATTTTGGAGCTCCGTTTGGGGTACTAACCATTGCCTGGCTCGCTAGTTTAGCGAGCTTGATAATTGTTGGCTCCTCCCCACCTTTTTCATTATTGGGGGGTCTTAGACTAGTTTGTACTCTTGTCTTCCTCCCTATATGTCAAATGTGACGCTTTTTCTTTTATGCCTTTCTTCCGATCTTGGCTTTACTTTCTCTTCCTTTCTCTTCCCTTTTCTCTTTCTTACTACATTTCGGGTTTATGGGGCGACAGACACTCTGCTGGGGGGGGGCAGGCCATAGCCTCTGCATGTGTGTAGGGTGGGGGGGTATGTTTTAGTTTTTGTTAATTTCTATGGTATCTATTTATGTCCTCTTTATAATTTTTTCTTTCCTTGTTCTGGGTCTGTAATGAGGGTTCTGAGGAGCGGGTAGCGCTGTGGGTGGTGTGTAGATGTGGACTGATGCTTCTGTTGTTGGGAATTGTGCCGCCAAAATGTTGGGTGTTATCATTATTGCCATGTTTATTGCTGCCTGTATGTACTGTACGCGGACTGTATGGACTCAGTTCTCCTTGATTTAATTTTACCGATTTATGTTTACAAAACTTTTAAAATTAACCTTCACTGCTCCTCCTCCTTGGCGGCTTGATTCACTTTTGTGTAACTGCTATTATTTGTTGCTGTACTGCCTGATACCGCTGGGGGGGCCTAAATTGTTTGCTTTCGTGCTCAACTGTTTCGTGGCCGGCCTGTCGGTTGTAGGCCCGTATTTGTCCTCCTTTTTCATGCACAATAAAGGTTTTCAAAAATAAAAAAAATTAAAAAAGAATGTTAGAATAAACCACTCACTAGTATTTGGTCTAGGAATGAAGACATGTGAAAACAATGTAATTTGTGACTGTCTACTCGAAAGTAAAAAAAAATGTCCCTTTTTCCAGGAAAGGGTGTTGTCTTGCTGCACTTTTTGGCACAACTGATGAAGGCTGGCTTTTTAACACGCACCATTTTTCTCCACACAGACAGAAGATGGACTTCTAACAACAAGATCAAGTTGAAACCAGGTGAGAGCTCGGCCCGACCACAAGAAATGTCTCCAATTATTCGTCAGCACTAACCACTTTTCCATTCTCAGTTAAACGTTTAGTTTTTTTATTATGACTTCATTTTAATAAATGTGTTTACTTTTAATAAAGCTTTTAAACTTAAATAGACTCTGTGTTTTTTGGTCCAGACTAGAGTGACTGAGCGAAAGGTTTTGCAATTTTTGCAAGCATGACTCTGTGCCTCTGACACTTCTTGACTCTGACTCCGAGTCCGTACTCTTGAGCAACGTTGGATAATCATGATTGGGGATCAATCATCAATGAATTTGGGAGGTAAATGACTGTGCCACACTATGTAGTCAGTCAGTAAGGACATTGGGGGTTCAAAGTCTGTTATCACAGAGGTATGTGGAAACTCTAACAGCGCCTATTATAATTGATAAGCAATGCACTATTTATTATCCATAGTTCTGTTTCTGCAGAAGAATTGTCCCCTCAACAGTAGTGGTATGGATTGTCCTCCTATCCAAACCAAAAGGTAGTATCTTATTCTTTCTTGGTGGTCATTCACATTTTATAGTTGGGAATTTTCAAAGCAGATAGAACACTTCAAAAGACATTATGGACAATCCCAGAGGACTGCACTGCACTAAGTTGATAGAGCTATTGCTGACTAGAATGGGAGTTTCGCCAACCGTGCAATCTTAGTTAGCTACACAGACAGACTAATAAGAATAATCTAGTAATACCACAGGGAGTCATAGTAGAGGCAGGATAAGAATTTAGATAAAGTCTACAAGAAGATCAAAGACGATTTTGAAAAAATAAAATGAGGAACGCTAGGAAAAATAGGTACTAGTCTAAAATGAAAACTTACTGGGGCCAGCAAAGGAGCCCTCGCCTGCCCGATCCTGGCCCTGTTCAACAGCATCCGCCGCCTGCTGCTCCTGTGTCCCCTCACCCCTGGGGGGAGCTGACGTACAACATGAAAGAAAGAACAGAAAACATGGATGATTGTTGCTTGTCAATGTCAACCAAATCAATCATTTCAAAACAACAATAACAAAATATTTCCGCGAAATTATATTGATTAGGGTTAGTTTTCATTGATTTGCGGACCTGCAACTTCGAAAGTCACGTAACTCACTAAACAAAGTACTGAAAGGTTCACCTAGGACTGGCAGGCAGCAGTCCGCAGGCAAGACGCAAAGTGACAGACAAACTCCATTGTGATTTCAGTCAGATCAGTGACAACACTAACAGTTGCCTGCTACATAACCAGTCATTTAAATAGTCAAACTATCAATCCACCGCCACTATTTTCTTATTGTAAGGGGTACAAAGGAAGGGTCAGATTTAAGTCACTTGCGGCTCCTTTGCTCCGTTCTTGCGTGACTTTTGTGACGCAGCAGCTAAACAAAAGAGGCGCCATGGTGCGGCGTATAATATTATAACAACGTGACGCATTTGGGAGATGCATCCCGTTATAAAGCCCTGCACCATCAGGGGGCGTTCCGGCGCAAGGGAGGGCATTCCTGCGCTGGAACACATCCTAAAAGTGGCTGAGGGAAATCTACAAAATTTCAATCAGTCACCTTTAGGACAATGATGCGTCACACAAACCCTGCACCTGCTTGAAGCAGACGTACGGCTTGACCCAGCATTGGGGAGATAGGGTACCCCAGAGCATTGCTGGAGCTGCGCCATCGTTGCGACGCAACTCCAGCAGTAAAGCTTCGGTGACGTTTTGGGCCCATGGTGCGCCGCATTGCAAATACGGCGCACCATGTTTGGTGGTGGTAGCGGGCCGCACAATTACTGGTGCATCCCTGCTACTTTGCAGGGATGCAACGGTAATTGCAATTCTGCCCCTTAGGGGCATACTTACTTACGCGTTCTGGCGCATCTCCAGAGATGCGCCAGAGCAAATGCGTCACGCAAAACTACCCTCGCGACACGGCAGATGCGCCTCATTTACAATGCAGCGCGCCCTGGCGCAAGGGTAGGCACTTGCGTGACGCATCTCGTCACGTGAGAGCGCCGCATCGCTGGAGTCACGTCGCCAACGCAATGCAACTCCAGTAATGCTCAGGGCAACCCAATACTTAACCTGCTGTGTCAGTCCTTACGCCTGCTTCAAGCAGGCATAAGGAATTGAATTGACATAGCAGCGTCGCAGAAGTGCCTGCGTTAAATCTTGTAGATTTCATGCAGGCACTTTTGCGAGGCGCACAGCCGCAGGACCGCCCACCCTGTGTACTAGGAACGCACCCATTGTGGCGCAGGCCCATGGCTTTATAACGTGACGCATCTCCCTAGATGCGTCACGCTGTAAATGACTCGCAGGGATGCGCCACGTTTACGCCGCTGTTGCGTCACGCAAGGCAACCTAAACGTGGCGCAAGGGGCTTGTAAATGTAATCTGCCCCTAGTGTCTAGCATTAAGCAGTTCTGTAAAGTACACTCATACATAATTGTTACTCAGGCCAATGAGACCACAAAATAGAAAACAAATAAGCATAGTAGCAACGCCACTGAGAAGGAGAGCAGTGCACCTGAAATGCACAGAAGATTTTGAAATATAATTTAACTACAATGTAATCGTCAGCAGCATTATTGGCTTGCTCCATGTAAAAAACAAATATTTGCAATACCACAACACAGAGCAGGAGAAAACATAGTAGTGAATGATGAAATAGCTACTACTACTCACCAAGCCCGGGGATCTCCAAGCCGAGCTGGTCCAGAAGGTCGCGCTCCCTGTCCAGGACGTCCGTCCAGCGGTGGGTGACCTGGCTGTAGGTGCGCTGGACCCCGGAGAGTTGGGACATGGCCCAGCACACCTTCTGCCACCGCTTCCGGCGCTCCCGGATGTTGTAGCCGGCCGCGATCCTGCCGCCTCCCGCGATGGTCCTGGGCAGGCGGCGCTGGACGAAGTAGACCAGCGCGCCCACTTCCTCCGGGCTGAAGATCTCCCGTCGTGTCACCTGCTCCCCCCTCAATCGCCCGCATGCTGTCCTGGCACGGGGTCCAGGACTCCTCCTCCCCGCCGCCGCTGCGTCCCTCAAGTGCCTGGGCAGCTTCACGGCGCCTGGCTTCACCATGGTCTGGGCAGGTAAGGTAGGAAGTAGAAAATTAAGAAGGAATAGGATAGGGAAGAAGAAAAGAAAAGAGTTTAAAAAGTAGTTTAAAAGTAAACAAAAATAGCAGAAAAGACAAAAATATACAGCTAGGAAAAGAGAGGGATAGATAAGAAGCAAAATCGTTCGAAAAAAAACTCAAAACAAGCAAAGGATGGCAAAGATAGCAAGAGGATAAACACCATGCCCAGACACAGGAAATGAATGAAAAACAAGATGGCCGCCCGTTCACGAGCGCGAAAGTAAGTTCGCACGCAATTTTCCTCGCGATCTCGTGCGAACTTGTACTCGCAATGCGCTTACCTCGCGAGATTATACATAGCGGGCGGAAACGGAAATACGTCACGCAAACAAAATGGCCGCGCCCGTACTCGACCTTGGGGTAAATTTGCGTGTTGCGCTGCAAGCGGCTCGCGAATACTGCAAAAAAACTCGCGAAATAACACGCTGCAAAAAAATATAAAGCTCATTCGCACGAATTGGCGGCTTCCGCGGTCGGTTTCGCACGACGCCGAGCCTCGCAAATAGCGCAAAATTACCGAAAAACGATTTTTGCAAAAGCAAAACAAATGAGCAGGTGCAAAAGGTCAATCTCATGATTTGTAATGATTCCCTGTTGTGCTTCCTGAGGGGGCCCTCCAGAATTCGGTTGCCTGCTTGCAACTATTGTGTGACCCTGCTCTGACCTTAACTGTATGCCACAAAGGTCCTGATTTACAGCTAAGGGAGCAGACAAGCAGGTGCCAGGCTGGAACTTCAAATTCAGTGACACATTAATTAGCCCTTAATTCATTATTGTCAGTTGGGGCAGGGCAGGTGTTGTTAATAAACTAACCCCAAATTAATTCATGTCAGTTGCAGCAGGGCAGGTGTGCTTGCTTTTCCCCCCCATCTTCTACAGTGATGATGAACCAGAGGGTGGCATTGATGTAACAGAGGGTGGCATGGGTCAAAGAGAGGGTGGCAGTGGTGAAACAGAGGGTGCTGGGAGGCTGTGATGATGAACCAGATGTAGAAACAACATAGTCGCGACCGTTGCGAGCCGACAAGTAAGTTCGCAATTGCGAACTACTACCAAATCCTCGCGAACTGGCAGAAACACTTGCGAACACAAAAAGAAAAAATCCGCAAATTCGCGGATTTTGCGGATTGCGAGTTCGCAAATTCGCAAAATTCGCGAACGCCAGATTCGCAAAATTCGCCCATGCTTAATGAAGACTGCCTGGGTCATCTTGAAACTAGAGTCCCAGATATCAACGACAAGCGAACAACTGATCAAAATTGATAAAATCCTGGTAGTCATAAAAGCCAAGAATGAAGACTTGGAAGCCTGATCAAGGCGCAATATTATACATATTATTTGTATGCCAGAATCTACAGCTATTCATAACATGGAGGACTATGTCACAATGATGCTGAAGAACCTCTTCGGAGTGGCCTTATCTACAATGTTTATTGTGGTGGATCATTACAACTGCGTCCACCACCCTGCGCTCCACCATGCCCGATAATTGCACGTATCCTAAACTACAAAGTCAAATACTCTGTTCTACGACTCCCTAGAGAATGTAGCGAAACACAATTTCACGGCAATACAATCACCTTCTACCCTGATTTTACAGTTGCAGTACAGGCCGCCCAGAAGGAATTCCTTTCCACCAAAAAACTCCTTCCAAGAAGCAGAGATTAAGTATGCCCTCCTCTAGCCGTCAAGTTGCAAGTTTCCTATGAGGGGAAAACGCACAACTTCCCCAATGCAAAAGCAGCCTTCAAATTTGCAAAAAGCATTATACCAAGGGCCCCAAAAGAACTTTCACGTGCAACTGATGGAATGCAATTAAACAAAAGTGAATAACGCTGATTCTCTTGTTGATCTAAACTGAGATATACCCGATCCCGGAAAAGGATGGAGAAACAACCTGGTGCACTTGGTGAAGTGAATTGGTAGGCAATGTTGAGAAAACAAACACATTAAATAAACTTTCACAGAGAAATGTCGAGAGGACGACACCTACTAACTCAGCCACCCAACCTAGGTCTGGTTGGGATGTTAGCCTGGCTCTCCTTCACCCCCTGGGATGAGTCCTAAACAAGAACTTAAACCTTTGGTTTGTTGGAGAGTTATTGAGTGGGTCGCCATTTCTCAAATGAGTTTGGGTGTTGGGGTGGGTGGGGGTGGGTTTCAGCTTTATGGTTCTTGTTTAAGTTTACTATTTGTCTGGGTACGCAATTTTTTGACACACCTCCCTTCCTTTATCTCTGACATTAATCTACAACGCAAATCATACACCAAATACACCCTATTCCTAAACCGGACATCAGAACACTATTGCTTAATTTCAGCACACAATACTGTAGAAATCAATAAAATCTGGTCCAGGGAATACCACCTCCCTATAAATCACACATTCGCAATAACCTCCCAAATAATTATAAAGGGGGAATCCACCTCCCTATAATAATACTGTAAAATGAAAATCACATTGAATATCAATTTAGAATGACACGTTGCAAATCAAAAGCAGATGTACATAACATTGGCATACATCACCAAATTCAATGCAGTGTCACTAAGTGACTTAGCCGTCATCACATGCACCACAACAAACGAGCGAGTAGCTTAATACTTAACAATCATCTCACATAGTACAGTTCTGGGTTTCCTATTTCCTTTTAGCAATATTTCATTACTGTTCCAGTTTTTAATCCTCCTTTTTCTCAGAGAGAACCAGTTAATTCCTTTTGTTGGTGCAATTGCGCTCCATAGCCAGAAGACGGCACTGTTGCACTAGTTCTAAGTTTTCCAAAGCGACATTCTCAGTAATATGTAGTTTTCAACTGGCGTAAATGACAGTACCTGTGACGATCTTCAGGCAGCAATGCTCATGGCAACCCCCACATTAAAATCATCTTTATCACCAGTACTTGACTCACGAAATTAGCTATGAGGGCAATCCAGGTCAGCTACAGAGCACAGAGACACAACAACAAACTGGGGCCTTCTTGCAATGCCATTTCAAAACCATAGAGACACCAGTCGTGGTTGGCAAACACTGCACAGTTGCAATAGACTGTGCAAAGGCCTGTAGATTACAATTCAAAGTTTTCTCCACATTTGTTCTTTGTCACATTTTTAACAGCGGGGTTTGATGATTCTTTAAAAGGATGTGATCAAAATCTGCCCCCAAATATTTTCTACCATGTGCAGCCACTTCTTATCAGGGCACACCGGAGCCTTGTCAGCATTCAACACCGGGGCATGACCTTCGCCCCTACCGGGGCTCGATGTGTGCCCCCGACATCACTACATCACTGTCCATTTCAACACTTTGAGGTTCATTTAGCATATACCTCTTCATTGGGCATCACAGTTTTAAAACAGGACTGCAGATACATTTTACAGTTTCATACACAGGTGGATCTGGCACCTAAAATGATTTAGGGCGACCGTTGTCAGGGTCACTGGTGGGGCGGGTGCCAGAAAGCTTAAATAGTTCAATGTCTTTAGTAATATTAGTACCTTAAGTTCCAGTAGCCATCAAATAGCCTTCTTTTCTCCACGCGTAAGTTATTTTCCTTTTAAATCGTCGCCAATGTAGAAATCAATAAAGTCCTGTAGACAGCTCTTGTAGTTGTAGTTTATTCTTCAAGTTACATCTTGGTAAATTCCAATGTAAGTCTTAATATAATCCCCACCAGGAGCAGCCTCCTGGCTGCGCAGCCCATCTTCTCCAACAGCTCCACCTTCAAGTACAAACATCCATAACATTCCAAATGACATCATATAGCTAGAGCATAGGGCGGAGAACCAGGGCCAGGGAGATGCATTACATAAGAAGCAGATTACTACAAATACATATTCCTATATCCGGAATTGTCTCAGATACAATATGACACCTGAGCTGCATCATGAACCCGAACATTAAATATCTGACCTGGAACTTCAGGAGGCTTAATGATCCGGAAAAAGCTTGTTTAGTACACACCTACCTCACCAGGGGTCAGATTGACATATGCTTTCTACAGGAAATTCATTTAGCCCCATCCTCTGCACCATGCATTTGTGCACAGTGGTGCGCAGAAGTGCATGCAGCTTACTGTTCAAATTACACACGCGGCACAGCCATACTAATCCATAGAGGCCCTGCATGGAAATTCTCACAGGCCAAAATTGATACAGAAGGATGTTACATTCTCTTAGCTCGAACTCTACACCAACATCCTATTATACTTGCCTGCATATATGGACCAAACATACACTGCGCAGAATTTTTCTCAGACGAATGGCGACACATTGCTAACTTGGGACCAGGGGCTCTGATATGCGGTTGTGATTTCAATGTAGTTTTAGACCCGACCCTATGCAGATTGAGGGCCTCCTGCAGGCCACACCCCAACGCCCCTGCACAACTACACACTCTAATACAGGACCAAGGCCTAATTGACACTTGGCGAACACTAAATGGCGATCGCAAGAAAGGCACATGCATCACATAAGCACATGAAACCTGGTCATGTATTCATTAGTGTACGACCTCCAGGGAGGTACTAATGTGGACCACCGGGACACTCTTAAATCATGCTCTGGTTCTGCTGGAACTGTCTGTGCCAATGGCGACCTCCTGCGCCTTTGCATGGCGCCTGCCAGCAGCAGCTTTAAGAGACCAGGTGTTTCGCCCTGAAATTCGCACCGCTATTGTAGATTACTTCGGTCTCAACGAGGACTCCATTGAGTCCTCACAAACACTATGGGAAGCATTTAAAGTAGTAATAAGAAGTGCCTGCATTGCAAACCAGGCAGGGATCCTTAAAGTGATCCAGTCTAGGCTTGCTAAGCTCGAAAGCGATTTACGAAAAACTGAAAGAATTCTATGACAAAGCAAATCAGGAGCAGAGCTATCGCTCCCAAAACGCAACTGCCCACAGGTATGGGGAGGGAGAGCGCACAGGTAGGACCCTTGACAGCATGCTCTGACCACATAAAGAGCATGACTATATAGTTGAATTACTAGATGATAGGCCAGAATGTCAGAGCACCTCCCACCAACATATTAAATACAATGGCGGCCTACTATTATAAACTTTAACAAACTACATCCCACACGAACAATGACCAAATCAAGGCATACCTGGACACTATACAACTCCTATGGTTGGACCATTCACATCGCAAATATCTGCACTCCCCATTCACTGAGGAAGAGGTATACAAGTAATACACAGTCTTCCTAAAGATAAGGCACCTGACCTAGACTGACTCATAACTTCTTCCTATAAGGAATATGCAACCATATTCCCCCCCCCCCCATCTCCTGGCCAGGTATTAAGCCTCAGTGGAGACCAGCACACTGCCCCCGTCACTTCGTGGGGCAGGGATTATCACTATACGCAAACCCGGCAAACCAGCAAATCACTGCAATTCATACAGACCGTTATCAATGATGAATGTGGACAACAAAATATTAGCTAAACTTATTGCTAACCGCCTTGCCCCTGATATTGCTCATGGAGATCAGTTGGGATTCTTACCTGATCGCTCAACAGCACACAATCTTTGCACCCTGTTTGTGGTTATGCAGGGAGTAGACCCGCATCTAAAAGCGATTGCTGCTCTCGTAGATGCCACAAAGTCATTTTATTTATTAGGATGGCCGTACATGTTTACTCTGCTCCTGCAACTGGGTATGAGTCACAAATTTGTAAACCTAATCCGACTGTTGTACACCACACCCACAGCTAGATTATGATTCAATGGAATGCTCTCCAATCCATTTCCAATAGCACAAGACACACAAAAAGGGTGCCCTCTCTCCCCGCTCCTGCTTGCCATAGCTACGGAACCCCTGCCAGCCCATTTACATCAACACCATGCCTACAGAGGACTCAGTTTCAGTTCATAATATCCATGAATGCCGACAATGTCGCATATACATCACTGGACAAAATCAGTTATCTTCCCCCTTACAGATGCCACCACACATTTTGACTCAGACATTTTACTAGAGGGGCGGGTGGAGCCAGTGCGATATCTGGGCATTTGGCTCAGCCGGAACATGAGTACACTATGGCAGGCCAACTATGGCAGGGCAATGTCCTATCTGGAAGAACTTATCCCGGCCTGCAATAGTCTATCTCTCTCACTGACTGGGGGATTAGAGATCGCTAAGATGTTGGTGCTGCCCAAATTCTATATCTTTTTCAAATCTCCCTCTATTGCTCACTCAGCAGTTTTTCAAATGCCTGAGATCAAATATTATATCGGTGGCATGGCCTGGCAGGCAACCCAGAATTGCATGGGAAATGTTGACACTCCCCCCTATGGCAGGGTGTCTCAATCTCCCTGACATGCAGCTCTATGCATGGTGCCTCCAGGCCCAATACCTACATTTTTGTTATATCCAGTCAACTTTCAACCAAACGTAGTGGTGGAGGCTACTTAATATTCCCAGATCCGCTCTCCGCTGCACTATACCAAACTTACAGACCCACACAAAGCTTGATGGACACTGTTGACTGTCTTAGATGGGCATGGGACAGACTATGATGCTGCACAGCTCTACCATGTATGTATGCCCTCTCTATCCCTATAGCACGTAACCCAATGATACCCACACTACAAGATGAAGGGATGAGCATCCAGGTGCGTGATAGGCATCTACTTACATTCGCTGACTTTTCTCCAGACAGTCGCTTCCTACCACTACCTACACCAGCTCACAACCCACACCCCTCTGTCATGGATATGTCTCTGTACCATCAACTTCGGGTCACTTGTCGAGCATGCCATGAGACTTTCCCTGAGCCTCCCCAATGTTACATGCCTTAGAACACATACTAACTAATACATCACTCCATAAATTAGTCACCAGACTCCACACGGTAATGCAAGACAAAGCCCTGGTGCCCCTAGAACACCAGCCAAATGGGCGCTGAACACAGACCCACCTATCTCTGCCGAGCAATGGGCATACTGCTGTGCACAAACTGCAGCGATCTTGCCTAATTACAGATTGTGCCTCATACACTTTAAGTTCTTACACCAATTATACTGTACCCCCTACAACTCAATCGCATGGGGCTGAGAAGAGACGCAATGTGAGAGATGTTGAACACCTCAAGCCTAATTCACACATTTTGCCTGGAAATTCTCCCAAATTGTGGATTATTGGCAAGAGGTGCACTCTATACTCCAACAAATTACAGAGCTTCAGATCCCACTAACGGGGACAATCAGCCTTCTTGGCTTTGTTAAAGACGTACCAATGACACCTCTTTGACTAATAGCAATGCTGCTGTTACTCGCTAAATGGCACCTGGCTAAACATTGGGGAAGAAAAGTAGTTCCTAAGGTCGATATGTGGCTGCATGATGTATTGCCAGGAACAATTGGCCAATTGCTGGGAGGTTATGCCTGTGGCCACTCGCCCGAAAGACATTCGGGAACTCTTCCTCAACTATTTGAGATCACAAAATGTACCCTCTCCCTGAGTAGGAAATGACATGCGCTGTGAAGGAATAACGTCCAATGCACATGAACGCCAAATATATATAGCTCCCAACCAGGCCCACCTTAATATTCAGCCTATCCCCCCAAGACGCATATTCGAAGATCCTATTTTAGAGGACATACCTGGGACTTCTGTATTTGGAATATGTATGTGCTGTAAATGTATCATCTTAGCTGTGTTATGATTCACTATGTACCCCAATATAACCTTTCACCTACATTTATCTTGCCATTGTACTACATAATGGTTTTTGGTGCTTACCTTTTACTTGGTTAGGTGCTGCATAAAAGTCATGTGGTTTTCTTCGAAAACGAGCCTTATTTATTATGCATGAGGATTCTCAGAATCACAGTATTATTACCATGTTCTGCATGATAACTGTGTATAAGGTTCATCACTATTGTCATCCTCGGCCGACATGATACAGCAAGGTAGAACCCCTGATGGTACATTTTGGGTATATTAGCACCACATCTTCCCTGAGCAGGGCAGGGGAGAAAGACTTCCATGCTGACACGTGATGCTGAGGTGCCTGAATGCAGATACTCCAGCACACATTGCTCTGACATCCCTTGCAGGGTGTCCAACACGAGACCAAGACAGGTTCCTTCATTCTCTCACATCAGGTAATGGGGCTGGCTCTTTCCTAAGGGGATTCTTAGCTATACACCTACATACATGCTAAGTACATTTAGGTACATCTAGTTGGGGTTAGCATCATAGGAGTACGCATTTTTAATGTCATGTATTTATATGCCTGCATGTATTCATTGTTTTAGCACTATGGTAGAATTCTACCATCTATTTACTCTGTTGGTGCTTATAACCGTATTATGGCAGTTGCAGCACACGCATTTTACACTAGAATGACGCTGGTTCAATAAATGCTTATTGAAAATGTCCCCATTGTTTATTCTGTGTATCTCTCTGAGACAAGGTAAGCATGAGTGACTGAGCGAAAAGTACTTTACTGTTTCCCCAATCCCTGAGGGGTCAGGGCTGTCATGTTCGATAGGTGCCAGAAACTATTCGCTCCTTGGTAAGAGGGGCACATAGTGGTACTGCGAGGTCGCTGCTTTAAAGGCGAACATACCCGGTTGGGTTGTCTGGAACCAGTCTGAACACCAATCCCACAGCAATGTATGATTAAACAACTACTTCTTAAACACCGAATGCCTAAACCATGAAGGCTAAACCACGAGAAAACCCAAACCACCACATTCTTAAAAACGACTTCCTAAACCACGAAAAATAATCAATTGCCACATTACCCGAATATACAACTATGGGGCAGATTTATGTCGGACTTGCAGCACTTTTGCGCCGCCGTTGCGCCACTTATGTGACGCAGCAGCGGCGTAAACCCTGCGCCACGTTGCGACATACTTACATCGTGACGCATCTATGCAGGTGCGTCACGGTGTAAGGCCCTGCGCCACATGAAACCTGCGTTTCATGAAACACATGCGCCATGTTTGAAACAGAAAAAAGTAATTACATTAAACATGACATTTATAATAATAAATCTTAAGTGAAGAATGTTTAAATCATCGCGTAAATGGTATGCAGTATCTTACAGAGCACAGTCATCTTACAAATTAGATACTTAAAATGTAGGTGTATTATTTTTGCCATAAGAGTTATGTCTCTGTTTCCGATAACTGGCCATATATGAAACCAAACGTTGTACATGTGTAAATTGTGTTTGTGATTTCTCACATGATCATAGTTTTATTTGCTTTGAGAAGGCAAATATAACTGCTCACAGACAGAGGCTCCAATGAGAAACATCTATATTTGCATAATAAAATAAGTCGGCAAGAACAGTTGTATGGCATTCTTATGTATTATTCACCTGCCATAGGCCGTGAACCACTGCCTCCTCTCTCCAAAACACGATGCAGCAGATCTAAGATGCAGAACTTGACTACATATAAACCTGGTAGGTACCTAACACATGCCCTTCCGAAATCATGGGTTGCAGTGCCATCTATTGGCCATTTTTTATAGAAATTCATGAATAAGTCGTTGTACTACAGAGGTCGTTGTTCGTGTACATCGTAGTTTAGGAAGTCGTGGTTCATGCAAAGGTCGTTGAAGTCGTGGTTCATGCAAAGGTCGTTGTTTATGAATCGTTGTTTAGTACACTCGTTCTTAAAGAATCGTTATTAAGGCTGTTTCCCATCCCACAGTTTATGTTGTCTAAATGCACAGATCCTATATAGATTTATAGGAACTACACAGCAGCTGTATAGTTTATAGTGGAATACTCTAATTGCGCTAATTAAGGCTGTATTATGCTTCACCGCCCCCCTATCTGTTCCCTATTCCTCCCTCCAACCCCGCCTTCTGGACATTGTCAAGTTAGGATACATTGGGTACGTGTTGATATAAATGCCAATTAATAAAAATTTAAAAAAACATCTACAGTCAGAGCTCAGTTTCCACTCCAGCCACTGCGGAGATCAACTGCTGCAGCCTGGCGAACTGTGGTGGTGGCTTCTCCTAGGCCCAGGCCCCGGGCACCCCTTGACTGATGAGCAATCCAGGAACATGGTGTGAGGTGCGTGGGAGCAGCAGTCTGGGAACACACTGGCCTCATCATGAACGAGAAATGTCCAGGGGGCATACTATCAAGGGGATTTATCTCCGCTTTTTTGGCTTTAAAAGCCAAGAAAGCGGAGATAAAATTATCTCCCTATTACCTAGCTGTCGCTAACACCAGTTAGCGACAGCTAGTAGGAGATAGCGACCATCTTGGGCCCCACTTTGCATGTCAGTGATATTTATCACTAATGACATGCAAAGTGGGCGTGCCAAGATGTTAGCGACTGGAAACAGTCGCTAACATCGCTATCTCCTATTACGAACTTTTGGAGATATTCGCGCTAAGCGCGAATATCTCCAAAAGCTAACACCTGCCCTGAGCAGTTCTTAGCCATGTTATCCAATGGGAGGTGGATAACATGGCTAAGAGCATTTGCTCGGTAATGCATGAATATCGCTGACTTTTCAGCGATATTCATGCATTTCGGCCGATTTTTATCGCTTAGGAGATAAACCTTGATAATATCAAGGCTCCTAAGCGATAAAAATCGTCGCTACACGGCGATAAAATTATTGCCGCTAAGCCAACCTAGCGATAATTATCGCTAGTTGTTGGTAATATGCCCCTAGATTCCTTCACATCGGAAACATTGTCTCCCTCCCTGTATGCCCAGGGATCAATCAGAGGGTTCATCAGCACCTTGGAGTGAGTGAGAGCTGACCAGCTGCTTCTCAAACTGAGTGAACTGCACTTGTAATTGTCCTGGACTCCCCCAGTTTCTAAAGTTACGAGCATTAGTCCTATTAAAGACTCTGGGGCAGATTTACAATTACTGGCGCATCCCTGCATATCGGCAGGGATGCACCAGTAATTGTGCGCCGCAGCTCCGCCACCCTTGATGCGCCGCATTTACAATGCGGCGCACCATGGAGCAAAAATGGCACAGATGCGTCACGCATCTGTGCCGTAAAAGCGGCGCATTTCTGGAGTTGCGACGCAGCTCCATCAATGATCAGGGGGGCCCTATGTGCACAATGCTGCGTCAATCCTTACGCCTGCTTCAAGCAGGCGCAGGGTTTTGACGCAGCATGGGCTCAAAAGTGACTGAGTGAAATCTTGTAGATTTCACTCAGCCACTTTTGGGAGGCGTTCCTCTGCCGGAACGCCTCCCCCTGCGATGGTACGCCTCTTCTGGCGCAGGGCTTTACAACGTGACGCATCTGGGAGATGCGTCAAGTTGTAAATACCCTGCACCATGGCGCATCTTTTGCGCCGCCAGTGCGTCACAAAAGTGACGCAACAGCACCGTAAAAGAGGCACAAGGGGCTTGTAAATCTGCCCCTCTGCTCTTTGCAACCCCTCAGCTTGCAGCGGACCTGCGGACCTGCTGACCTGCTGACAACGTGAAATGGCCTCCTCTTTGCAGTTTCCCGAACTGATATTTTTGAACGTCGTGATGCTCTTAATTGAGCACAAGGTGGCACTCTTCCAATGACCACGCCAAAAACACGAGATGGGGAGGGGGAAGCATCCTGGTGCTTGGATGTCATATACACCCAGAAAAGGAAGAATGCAGTGAGCCTGGTTGACAACCCCTTCTCTGTGGGCAGTGTACAGATCATAACGAAGCAGATCGAAATGGGTCATAATTCTGGAAATATACGATTATTAACACTTGGGGCTGGAATAAGACGTAGCTACCCATAGAAAAGTTTAGTGAATCAGGCCTTGTTTATTCAGATACATATCACGGCAAAGCCTGGAGTAAGCCATGCCAATTGGACAGTTTGTGAATGGGCCCCACCAGTCAGTCTCATGCTCACTGAACCAAGCGCACCTGGAAGAATACACAAAGGGGCATATTATCAAGAGACATATCGCTACTTTTGCACCAAAAAAGCGGCGATTTTTTTAACTCACTATTTACAAGGACTTGCTAACAAGCTTTAGCACAAGTTTCCTTGAGTTAGCTGCCTTTTTCTTTCTACTTTGCATGTCAGCGATATTTATCGCTAATGACATGCAAAGTAGGCGTTCCTCACCTAATCCTCATGGAATCCGTCGCCAACACATCGCCCTACTATCAATGCGGGTCAAGTGATAAAAAAAGCCACACTAACTGCGGTTATCGCCGGAATTTAATACCTGCTTCAAACTTGACTAAGCGATATTCACAATGGAGGGTGGATTGACATGTTAAGTCCACACTCCCCTATCAGCAAGGTTTTCAATAGCGCACTAGCATTATCAGTGCTTTTCTTAGGCAAATACCGATTATCACCGTCTATCACTGGAGTGTATATCGCCATTGTGCAAAGCGTTGCTAATATGCCGCTAACATGGATATGTACTCGGGGGCGTGGCCACGGAGGCGGCCAAGATGGCCGCTTCCGATTGAAGCTCCGGAGCTCAGGAGGCCAATTCTACACATCCTGGGTTGAAGCACTGAAGTAGCCCCGTGTTCTCACCCCATCCTGCAGCCACAGCGATTTGCTGTCATCCGGATGCAACATTGGACTCGGAGGTGACTGGAAGGGTGACATCGACAGAGGGGATCGAGCGTCACCCCCCTAGGGCTCTCCCTGCCTGCACCCGGCTGGAGGGTGAGTGCTGCGCCGGAGGCATTTTGGCCAGTTCTGCGCGCTCTCGGGACGCTGGGGGCACGGGCGCTGCTCTGTGGCCCAGTTTTAAGGGGGGGTGGCCTCTGGCACTCGGGTCGTGCGGACGCTTCGGTCCATGGACCAGGCGGATAGGCCGGAGCCAGGGGCTCGATTAGCGGCTCTCCCCGACGGGCCTGGGGGTTGGCGCGTGGTGTCTCTGGAGTCGCGGGCGGTCGGACGGGCCAGGTTGGAGGCCTACGAGGTGAGCGCCTAGTCAGACCGGGTGGCCCCGCTTTCCTGCTGAGCCGTCACACTGTGTCTTGGAGAGGCGCTGGAGGACGCGCTGTAATGCTTAATGTGTGGCCACACTTCTGTCCCAATACTTATGGGGGCCGTGTGAAACCAGTTTTCATTGTTTTCCAGTTGCGGGAGTGTCACCACCGGAACTCTCACTTGCCTTGGCCTCATACCCTGGCGCATGTGTTAACAGGGCTGGTCTCACATAACTTCTAAGGCACACTGCTCCCCCCTATGGTCCTCATTCTGCGATTCCCCTCTCGGTCCCTTCAGATGCCCTGAGCTTGGCAGAAGTCCTTCCATCGCAAGGAGACGCCGCCTCCCTGGTCGCTGCCATGATGGGCGAAATGAGGGCAGGCTTCAAGGCGCTTGATGGCAGATTTGACGCACTGGAACTGAAACTGGCGGACATGGGGTCAAAAGTCCAGGTCCACGAAAGACGTCTAGATGTTGTTGAATCCAGGGTCTCCGATGCAGAAGATGCTGCTAATAAGTTGTTGAAGTGACTTGAACGTGTGGAGAAAATCCTAAAAGATGTGGCCATTAAGAACGAGGACCTTGAAGAGTGTGGACGACGCAATAACGTTCGTATCTTGGGTGTTGCGGAGACGACTCAGACTCGCAGACTGGACGAGTTCGTCGAGACGCTGCTCAGTGACTAGTTTGGAAGGGAAACATTCACTCAGGGATTTGTGGTTGAGCGAGCTCGCCGCTCACTGGGGCCCCGACCCCTCCCAGGATTTCCACCACGTCCCATTATTGCCAGGATCATGAATTTTCGTGACCGTGACGCTGAACTCCGCGCTGCCCATGAGAAAGGAGAGATACGGTGGCAGGGGAGCGCCCTATCCTTCTATCCAGATTTCCCCTTTTTGGTACAAGAAGCGCGTCGAAAATTCACTGGTGTTAAGGCCACCCTGAGGAATCTTGGCCTTAAGTATGGGATGCTGTACCCGGCGCGCCTGAAGGTGGAGGTGGCTGGCTGATACCGCATATTTGATACATCCACGGAGGCACAGGAGTTTTGCCAGACCTATAAAAAGCAGGGTTCACAATCGACTAATGGCTCTAGAGGGCCGTCCCTAGAACGGAGCAACTCCCAGCACAGCGTTGAATTATTTCCGGACAGTGGCAAAGGTTGATGTATTCACAGGCCTTCAGTGTTGACTGATTTTTGTCCCATTGAGTAGTTTTCACCACATGTTTATATATACTTAATAAGATTGGTTCTCCCGAGAACCATGGCGTTGCTACACCCCATGGTGAACGCCGTTGTTTTCTTTGTTTTTGCAGGACTATATAGCATGTGCAAAGTTTAAGTGACATGTGTAATGTGTAATCCACCTGCTATTGGCTATTGGGTTTTCCTCTTGAGGATTTGTGAGAGGATGGGAGGTGGGTGGTGGGGGTTTTTTATTTTGTACAGATTCATCTTTGTATGTTGCAATATTTGTCGATTCCTAGAATGGGATGAGAGCTACTCACTGATTAGTTTATTGTTGGTAGGCATTACCCTAAGGCCAAGTTAGGATTGCAGCTAGGTCCTACTGAGTTGTTGATTATGTCCTGGAATGTTTGTGGGCTTAATAACCCGAAAAAGTGTAAACAGGTCCTTAACTATATCTCCAGACACAGGATTGATGTAGTTATTCTCCAAGAGACGCATCTGTCCTCTGGGAGTGCCTCGCAGGTCGCCAGGAGTTCGGAAACACATCGGTATTTATCCTGCTACAGCACATACTCCAGGGGGGTTGCAATATGTATCCATAAAGGTACCCCCTTTGCGCTATCACAGTGTATCACAGACGCAGATGGCAGATACGTCATAGTTGATGGGTCCCTACTGGGACAGAGGATTACGCTGGTTGGGATCTATGGCCCCAACACTGACACTCCCTCCTTTTTTCAGGACTTGCAGATTCATTTACTCAATCTATCTCCAGGCTTGCTGGTTATGGGAAGTGATTTCAATCTGTTGTTGGACCCGGGTAGAGATAGCACCTCTTCCTCTCCGGATTCTAAGGCCCCCTCTCGAGCCGTGCTTCTTGATATATGCTCCCATTTCACACTAGTAGACATTGAAGCTCGCTTGCACTCCGCAGCGCCGGCGAAAAACGCATTATTCCGGGTACCACCATACCTTGACTAGGATAGATTACTGGCTCTTCTCCCCTGGGTTGGTTGGTTGGGTGGAAGACCTCCTCACACTCCCACGCACCTGGTCAGATAATTCCCCCATTGTTCTTAGATTGAAGGTACCCAGGGCGGGTGGCTATCAGCGACAGTGGCGGTTTCCCGGGCGGGCTTTAACAAACCCGGTGTTTGCGGAGGGTGTCAGGCAGGCCATTGATGAGTATTTTGAGCTTAACACTGGCACTGTGGATTCCTGGGCCATCCTGTGGGAGGGTTTCAAGGCCACTATTAGAGGGGTCTGCATTGCAAAGCACACGGGGGTGTTGCGAGGTATCCGCAGCAGTCTGACCCGTATTGAACAAGAGATTGCCACGCTGGATGAGGAACAGTCGGGTCCCGCTCTGCCGAGAGAGAGACTAGGCGCCTTAAATTGCTGATTGAATTCCGAGATGAGGCTGAGAGGGAGCTGCGCTTCTTGTCCAGGCAGCACACTGCACGCCAGTATGGGGAGGGTGATAGGCTGGGGAAGTTGTAGGCAAATTTACTTCGGCCCCCGAATGCTTCCTTTTATATTACTGAGATCAAGGGATGATAGGAAGAAACCCACCACTCTACACCCGAGATATGTGAAGCTTTTTTGTCCTATTACAAAACCTTATACACCTCAACCTTAGCGAACGATCACTCGGAGCGCAGCGCCTACCTGAATGAGATTGCGCTGGTTTACTTAGAGAAGTATATGCAAGACTTCTTGGCAAGCCCCATTATGACAGATAGTATTGTTAAGGCGATAGACTCCATGAAGGGGTCGTCGGCACCTGGGTTAGATGGCTTTTCCGCTGACTTCTATAAGACCTACAAGGAGGAACTTGTCCCTCGCTTGGTGGAAGTCTATGCTGAGGCTCTCGAGACGGGACACTTGCCCCCGACCCTGAGCGAGGCGGTTATTGTGCTGCTTCCCAAGCCGGGTAAGGATGTCACCCTGTGCAGTTCCGGCAGACCTCTTTCTCTACTAAACGTGGATTATAAGATCCTTGCTAAGGTGTTGGCGATCCGACTGTCGTTACTCATGGAAAACATTATTTCCCCAGTTCAATCAGGTTTTGTACCGCACCGTTCCACCTCACTTAAACTTCGGACCCTTTTCTCCGTGTTGCATCGTATTGACCCTAACATTCCCGCTGCAGCGATTCTTTTCGATGCCGAGAAGGCATTCAATTGTTAAGAGTGGCCCTTCTTTTTGTCTATTATGAGGCGCATGGGGATGCCTGAGTGCTTTGTCTCTACGGTTGCTCTGTTGTACACTCTACCTTCTGCCAGACTGAGACTAAATGGCACCATTACGGGGCAGTTCCCCTTAACTCGAGGTACACGCCAGGGGTGCCCATTGTCGCCATTGTTGTACATTTTGGCAATGGACCCGCTTGTCAGACACTTTCAGGAGGCTCACTTACACCGCGGTCTCCAATTCCGTACAGGCCCATTGTTATTGTCGTTATACGCTGACGACACCATCTTGTATGTCCGTCAGCCTCAAATTAACCTAGAACCCTTGATATTGGAGATCATTCGGTTTGGCAAGTTCTCGGGTCTCCGAATTAATTGGTGTAAATCAGTTATATTTCCGCTTACCCCCTGCATGATGGAATGGCCCTGTCCCTTTCCGCTTACGTGGAATCGGGAGTCTGTGAAATACCTGGGAATTCACGTACACTTGGACGTAGCGTCTATCATCGGGTTGAATTACGGCACTGCAATGTCTGTCCTAGAGGGCCAGATTGGAACCGCCTTCCCTTGTCCATGGCTGGTCGTATTGCCATTATTAAAATGGTGTTCCTCCCTAGGTTCTTGTATCTCTTTAACAACATACCTGTCCCTTTCACCAAGGTTTTTTTGGCCCAATTGAGGTCACTGTTGTTGCGCCTTGTGTGGGGCAGCAGGGTCCCACGCGTATCTTGGAGAATCTTAACCCTCCCTTATGAGCGTGGGGGTTTTGGGGTTCCAGATTTTTATTTGTATTTTCTGATTGCACAATGTTCCTATGCTTATCCCTGGTTTCACCCTGATGCCCACATCATTTATTTAAAACCTGAAGCGGACTTTATCCTTCCTATCCACTACACTACCTACCGGGATCCCCAGGACCCGTGTGACATCCAAACGGTATCGTCAACCCGTTGGGCGTGGGATAGACTGCGCAGATACATAGGTCTTGAGCAACTGTATTTACCGGCCCTCCTCTCCCCAATCCTGCATGGCTATCGATCACAGGGGAATCCATAGTACGCCACACCCTGACTAAGTTTCAGATCTCCACTATTGGAGACTTGTTCCCTGAGGGACACGCTTTTTCAATTTCGGAGGACCACCGTTTTACAGACAGGTCGTTCATGGACTCTTTTGTACTGACCAGACTGTGTTCCATGTTGCGGGCCTCGTTCTCTAAATTTCCTATGCCCCCTCTTACCTTTTTAATTCAAAATCCCTCGGGTGCCCATCTGGTTTCTAAAATGTATCATATGTGCTGTGATTTTCTCCCTTCACTTTACTCCGGGGTTCGCTCTGCATGGAAGACGGACCTAGGCTACCCTATATCGGATGAACAATGGAGGTGGTGTTGCAGGACAACAAGAGAAGTGTCCCTTAACAGCAGACATAAGTTATTACACTTTAAATTTCTGAGGAGGCTGTACTACACCCCGGCTCGCTCCCACAGGATTGACCGTGAGCGCTCTCATCATTGCCCCAAATGCCGAGCCCCGTTTGCGGATTTCGCGCATCTCTCATGGTCTTGTCCTCTTATTCAGGAATACTGGTCCCAGGTACACCGTACATTTAGTGACATGCTGCCATTAAATCTGGTTCCCACCCCGGAAATCGCCCTGCTAGGATATGTCGCTGACTTTCCACGTAGTGTGCGTAGACTGGCCGCTTTGGGGTTTCTGCTGGCCAAGCGAGAGGTGGCGCTGAGATAGCGCGATAGGCGTCCTCCAAAACATAACTCTTGGCTCCGTAGTCTAACTTACTGCAACACTAATAGTGAAGAGTTTTCGTTGATGATCCCCAAGGCTGCTAGACCGGTAGACATCTGGGGACCGTACTGCACATACATCGCCAAGGCCATGTCTGCCCACCAGACACAGTTGGACCACCAGATTGTCCCTGAGGGTGTTGGTTGAGAGAACATACATTGTTCCACTCTGGGGAATAACAATGCAGCCATGGTAGACGGACTGTTAGGTGTGGATTGGACGAGTATGGAGTAATGGAGAGGCACCCTTTATAGCGCTTGAAACTTCCGCTAGGATAATGAGGGTGGACTGATGCTCTATCTGGGGTATACACACGTGGCTACATCCCTCTCCCTTCCCATTCCATACTCCCTGGGTTTCCCGTGAATTGTAGTTTGTTATTCTGACACTCCTGATGTGCAATCTGTTGCCCAGAATACCAGGACTCAACGCTGTACGGCCACTGCCTCCGTTGGACTCATGTCTTGATTATGTGATATGGCTCTATTACAATTGTAACAGTTGCGCCTGCAATGTACTTTTGATAAGTATTTGTCAATTGTGATTTTATTTGATTTCGTCTTTTCTTTGGAAAAGGTAAATAAAGATTTAAAAAAAACACATGAATATGTACTCCAGAGATAGACGGCGATAATTATCGCATGTCCTTGATAAAATGCCCCATAGTCCTTTCCAATATCCAAACATTTGAAGTCATGTTGAAAAGGATTCTGAATACCATGTGCCATCATTCTTCATGTTCACATTCACAACTGTGTAAATGTAGGAAAAAACGCTACTAAGCCATAGCGTTAATGTTCTATTAAAAGAGGCATCAAATATTCCTGAGTGAGCTATCAAAGCACTGCAAATATCGTACGTTTGCATAATCAGTCCCTTCATTCTACACCCACTTATGTTTTTAGGTCTCGCAGACCTAGCGCTGGAACCCGCATATGCTCCTCGATCTGAGAAGCTTATAGTGATCGAGTAGATTTCAGAAGGGGACTTGAAGCCCCGCCCATCATTCCTATTGGCTGGTCATCGTTTATGGTAAAACCCTGGCCGCCCATTGAAAATGAGGCTTCTTGGTTGCCGCCCAGTCTCCTTTTCACCCCGCCACCTGGACTGGATTGTTTGCTTGCGGCGTTACACAGGATGCTTTACTTACTCAGGGAGCACTATTTTCTTCAATAAATAATGTGGGACAATGACGGCGCTTGAATTTGCAGCGCGCCCACACAGCACTCATGGGACAACGGCGGGCACTAATTACATGCGGAGTGAAGCGCTGCTTTTACTTTAATATTAGCCAACAGCCCCATCCCCCCGCCCCGACGGGTTGACTTCTGGATCTCCGACTTCATTGTCGCCAGCCGGCGGGCTCTTGCCCTTTCCCTGAATTCGGTGCAATTGGCGTTCACTAATACCCGTTCTGTCTCTTCCTGTTGGTCCTATGCGCAAGGAGGCCTTGAGCCATCCAACCAGTGGGCACCGAAAAACCCTGCGAGGATTGCAGCTGGATCTCGTGCAGAAGAGGACCGGCCAAGGACAGTGAGCTGTGTGTGCGTGCGGACTGCCTCCCTAAAATAGAAACAGCCCGCTGATCTATCGGGTAGTCCACACACTTTAAGCACAGCACTCGATAGGCCAGAGGGGCTGGGGACGAGTCTGTTGCATATCAGACCGGTGCCCCAGAAAGTCTAGCTGCGTGGACTCAGTCGTGTTCACAGGGTTTGTGGGTAGGTTTGTAGAGGGCGTGATTTCAGATTTGAAGTCAAGTGGGAATTATTAACCTGTGACATTGATGATTTCACCATCCCGCTGGTATTTATTTTGGAGACGCCTTGGGACATGATGGTTAAAAAAAACGGTTTTAATGTACACTAACCCATTCCCAGAGAAGTGTTTTGAGGCCCTAAAATTGAAACAGGAGGAGGGACAGACTCTCAGCAGCGCGCTACCATGCCTGATGGAGAGGGGTTGGGATTGCCCCTCAGCTGGATAATACTGAGGGGGTGTGTCTAGGTGGCGTTACATCACGCGCAGAACCCGAGGGCAACAGCTGGCCACCTCTCGGGGGGGAGGTAGAGATTTACTTCTGTACCGTGTATAACGCTTGTCGTCGGACAGCGCCTCTCTCCTGACGGTCCACGTCTTTGTAGCTCGCTTCCAGTGAGTATTGTTCTCTGTGCTGACCTGTGGATGCTGAGACCGCAACCCAGCTGCCCTTCCTGATGGGCTCTGGCAACCGGTTTCTCAGAAGGGCCTTCTTACAGAGGACTCGCGGCAGCAACCGGTCAGTCCATGCCAGGCCAGGCCAGGCCGTGTCAGCGACAAAGACGTTAATGTTCTCGCACGCATCCTGAAAGGGGAAGAGGTGGTGAAGAGGTGGTTGGGAGGAGGCGGGGGTCTCATAAATTGGTGCACTTTCACTCGGTGGGTGTGAGTCTCGCAGTCTCGTGCCACGCGCAATGATGCCAGTGTCTTGAACGGAGTTACAGATTTTGGCACAGGCTCATCCAGTGAGCGTGCAACCCTTGCACTTTTGGCGCAAGTCTTACAGGCTAATGAATAGCCTCACTAGGCGGTTATGGGTCTCACAATGAAACATAGACCCACTCCAGCCGCTGTGAAACTATACTTTTTAACGGAGCTGCACATGCTGGCGGAATCAGACTGCGTGTTTAGTCTCTCACCTCTGTACACTGAGTGTATGTGTGTCTCATGCTTGGGTTATGTCTCTCTCCATGCTTGGTCACCCTGTAGACTCTAATGTAGTTGTACGCGTTGAGGTTTTGTCACTCAGTGGATGTGTTGTTCACTATTTGGAGCACAGCCTCACTATACTGTTGAGAGGCCGTGTGACTGTTGCATTCTGTCGGACACTATGCATAATGGTCTCTAACAACAGCTCCCTCTCACACCTTGGTGTACTCATTCGTTCAGAATGTGTAGGCCTAACAGTGACGCGCACGCAGTCGCACTCCAGCTTCAGCCATCCCAATGACTTTAAGAGTGGCACATTAATCAGGCGGTGTCACTCAGCTCGTGCACATTTTACACAAAGGCACACAGTTTCACTCTACCCTCCTTCATGCTTGTATTGTAATAAAGTCAGACGCGGAACGAGCAGTCTCTCTCACTGCGTGTGTCCTCTCACAACATAATTCAGCTGGGGTATAGGCCTCTCGCTAGTGGGATGTCTCACTGAAGTTGCAGTCATCCTCTATACTTCAGTGATGTGGCACACAGTGAAGCAGCCACTCACTCACTTTTTGTTTAGGCTTAGAGTCTCACACCTCGGTGCACAGCCCTGTTTCAGCGGTGATAATCTCACATTTGAGCAGCTCTCACTATAGCCTCTGCCATTCCGCTATCTTTAATTGACACACAGAGACTCACTTCTGATTTAATTTAACACCAGTACTGTGGCTCTTGTGCGTGGGCTTAGTCCAGTCTAAAGTACCTTGTGAAGTGTCGGTGTCTAAGGAGCCCACCCCGTGCACACAGTTGGGCACAGAGGCAACGGAACATCCGTGTCAGACCACCTCCCACCCTCACATGGACGACTCACTGCCCAAACCGGAGTGTAACACCTCAGCAGTGCAATGCACTTTTTTGCACAACCCTACTCACTACAGACATCCGAAGGTGCTAGTTAAAGGGCACACCACACCCACAGAGGAAACACAGTTGTGTTAATAAACAAGCACTTGCGATGCAATAGGTCTTGCATTTATGCGAGTTTAAGCTATTGGCATTATAAATGACAATGCCTTTTATTTATGTTTTAAAAACCAAACACAAAAATCAAACGGCATAGTTATTTGCAATGTCAATAGCTCAAACTTGCATAAATGTGAGACCAATTGCATTGCAAATGCTTGTTTACAAACAGCCACTGCAAAAAACAGAACGGACGGCATATGTGGTGTGTATCGCCACTCTGAAATTTTCTCGCAACCTTATTTCATACTGTGAAAACTGAAAAGTCCTGTAAATGCACCCTAAAAGTAATGCAGATCTGAGTTCTGTGAAATGACTTGTAAATATGGAGGGGTAGATTTACAAGCCCCTTGCGCCGCCGGTGCATCACGTTGCGTGACAAACCGGCAGGCAACCTGCTGCGTGATATTTACAAGCACACGTAAAGCCACCCAAAACACCTGCCCCTGAGCAGTTCGTAGCCATGTTATCCAATGGTAGGTGGATAACATGGCTAAGAGCATTAGCTCAATAATGCATGAATATCGCTGACTTTTCAGCGATATTCATGCATTTCGGCCAATTTTTATCGCTTAGGAGATAAACCTTGATAATAGCAAGGTTCCTAAGCGATAAAAATCGCCGCAGCTCGGCAATAAAAATATCGCTGCTAAACCAACATAGCGATAATTATCGCTAGTTGTTGGTAATATGCCCCACAGGGGCCCATTAAGGGCCTTTAACTCTGTCCACTTGCATAGAAATACCACTGTGTTATATTGCACCGAAATACGTATATTATAAACTCTTTAGAACATTTGCATTCTTTCACATCCAAGAAAGTAAAGACAACTGTGATGGCAAAATATTTATTGACTCGATCACAAGTTTACAGCGTCCCAAGCCAGAATGAGGGAGATCAACTCGCCTCTGCTGGGGAGATGGCTTGTTAGAAGTAACATACATCCATAGCATATACTGTACGTGTTGTGACATCAATTGCACTATAAATTCCGCAACAACAACAGCTAACACTAAAACATGGCATCTGTACATATGTATAAAATTCAGTTCAGAAGATACAGAAAAATCGTGTAAGTCAGTCATAATTTGGGATATTACTGTAGAGGGAATGGAGTGTCATGGGCACCACCACCTTCAAATTTATTTAACTTGTGGCTCAAAGCGAAATAGACTTCAACGATAACTTAGAATACTTACAAAAAATAACTTAATTGTTATACGACATCACAAGAAAAATATAACAATGAATATTAAATATTGTTCTTTTGGGAGAAAGTAAATAGCGGCTACACAATTTAATAACACAATATACATTTTAACTCAAATAAGAAATGATATTTGTACAGATGAATGTGCATCTGGGTGTGAATTTGATGTGTTCCATGGATGTCGCTCTAAATGATTGACACCTGGGCGAGCCAATCTTAGTGTGCCAACCTCTGACCAATATTTTACTTTGTATTGTAATTAGCAATAAAACCTTGCAAATAGCAAGTACCTGTTTTGTTTTGCTGTATCAATAAACAGAACATTTGGACTCCGCACTCGCCCACTACCTGATATCAAAAGTATTGTAAATAAAAAGTAGTAGGAAACCTGGGTTTGGGTGAAAAATAACCCACTGCCACCCTGCTCCTCCATCCAAACACACACCACTATTGGTGAATGTGAGAAAAGATTCCCAACCTTATCACAGAAAAAAACAATACACTGTATGGAGAGAAAGGGGTTGAATGAAATAGTTAGTCCTTCCCTCCTACCACAAATCTGTTATTTAGAGTTTATATCACCCTCCCCAGCCAACAACGCGTCTCACATGATGTTAATGCTCTCTCCTTCACCTATTACTTTTTAATGAAACTGTTAACTGAACAACAATGATCAGGGATGGTGCGACCAGTGGCCACTACAACTAAAAAAATAGGGTGGGGTACTACGGCGCCAAACTCACCATATACTGCTCCTCTGGGTATGCCCTCTCTCCCCGATCAGCGTCCACGAGCAGGAAAGGGACACCAGTACAACCAATTCTGGAGCTTCTCTTATGCTGAGAGAAGCACCAGGATTGGTGGGAGCAGGCTAACCCAGTTCTCTTTTTGAGGCTGGGGGCCTGTGCCATCAATTGATTGCTGGGTTTACCTTGCGCACATCGGGCTGGCCATAGCAATACAGCCAGCCAACCCGACATGCGCACTGCAGAGGCAGCTGCAATCCTGCAATTGCAGGATTTAGCCCCACCCCCTGCCCTCACACAGTAACGTTTAAGTACAATTGCATTGACATGCCATTTTACTTATTCGCGTGTGCCTGGGGCGCTTGCAGCGGGCAGGGCTACGCTCCTCCACTGGAAAAGAAGAACCGCCCCTAGTGTCACATACATCGCCATAGTAGTCCTTGGCACTGGTGTCTGTGGATGTGTTCCTAGTACCCCTTTTATTCTCTTGGCCTTTTTATTTGTCATGAGTGTCCTCAGTGTGATTTCTGTAGTGGATGGTAGCCAGAAAAAAGACCAGTCCCCAAGGCTGAGGAGAATGAGCTTATTAATGGAGCTCAACATACTATAATTACAAGATTCAGTTTTACTCTCATTTCAGGTTCCCTTCCATTCTCATCTAGATTTAGTATTTCCTCCCTAAGTCAGGAAATGTTACCTTACAAAGCAACTTTAAGTCAGGCCATGTAATTCATAGGCCAAGTGACACTTCCCTCTGCATTGATGAATTCTTTGTGGGGTTTAAAAAGGAGGTTTTGGAGGGAGACACATGCCACAGGAGTAGGCAGCTGTAGGGGAATTTTATTTCCTGGAGACTCTGCTAAGCATTCTCACACCCTACAAATATTCAAAAAAACAATTATCGATGTATGCATTCATGTTTGGCATGGCCCTTGTGTATATGCTGATGTTCCATGTAGTGCATTTACAGTATCTTGTTTAGAACTCCCTTAACACAAACTATCCCTTTCAGCGGCAGTTCATTGAGCTGAAAGAAGGACTGTTTTGTAAGAGGTCAAGTAACATTTACCTGTAGCCAGTCCGTACACTGGCAACCTTTACTGCTTCTACTCAGCTGAAAATCTGGCAGGTCTTGACAGTGTCACTCTACTTGTCCACAAAGTTTTATCCACTCTAGAAATACCCGTGGGATGTATCTGGTGGCTTAGTGAGGGTTGCCTCACTTGTTCCCCATACAGACATTATGGGAAGATGGAGGAAAGGTGGAGCTCGAGGAGGAAGTACTTACAGTACCAGTACCCTTGCAACCTACCCCTGACTGAGGAATGTGCCCTGAATCAGAGCTGACTTGCTGGGTTTCTCAAAGCAGTGATTTTGAGAGCTGTGGATTTTAAATACCAAAGCAAGGAGGTGCAAGCAATACTGTTAGAATGGAAACAGATACTAATGATCTGCTTAGCGAAGATGGGTGTCTATAAACTGTGTGAATTATAGCCAGTACACTGTGTTCATAAATCCCTTCTACACTAGAACTAAGTAAAAGGAGAGTGCATACCGGCATTCAGATACAACCAGTAGCACTTTATAACCCTTCCCCTTCTCCTCTGTTTCTGTTACCGAATGTTCTGTGAGTTAATCAGGTGCCCTGAAATGTCTAGATTTCTTATACATTTCAATAAACATAGCCTGGAAGGATTCCCAGAAATTTAAAAGATACAATTATCACAGATGATTGATTGAAAATTGAATTTTGTGGCAAAGTGTTGTCCCTAGATGTATCTGCTGGGATTGAGCAGCTTTTACTGAACTATTTTGAGCAAAGGTTCTTCAACCTGCTCACTCACCCAGGAGATGTGCTGGAGGTTTTAAATACATGATGGGACCCCTGGATAAAGGTATAGAATAATACCATCCCCATTCGAAAGCCCTCGGATGAAAGAAACTTAAAGAAATTCTGAGAGCAATCTACCAGCTTCCAACTGTTCCTTCTGGTGCTTGAGATGTAATTGACAATAGAGTGGCTGAGCAGTGGGGAGTCTGGGTACCAACAACAGAAAAACAAAAAGAGGCTTCAGAGAACCATCAAGCCTCGAGTGGCTATGCTTCCTGGCTGACTTTGATCATCAGGACAGGATGATTTGAAAGATGTAATTGAACCTTACTTACCACAAGAACAAATAGATCTGCAATGCAAAGGTATAGTCCATACCATGGCAAAGCGACCTGTTAAAAGATTGGTCAGTCCCCCTAAAACAATTTACAGTCAGCATTTATCTGACTGATGAAAGTAGATTACCAGTAGCATGCATAACGTTGTGTAAATTTGCCACCCTTCCCAGTACCAAATAGTCCTCTGCTTGCATAGGGTTTAACATCCTTTCGATTGAGGGGTTTTATCCATGGGTTGACTATTCTCACCCTGGCAGACTTCATAGGATGGCTCCCTCAATCCCTTGAAGAGGGCATTATTACTGTGTGAGAAACTTGACTTTTGGTCATGATGGCTTTTGTGATTACAGTGATTAGTTGCGTGTCCCTCTCACTGGTTTCTACTGGAGCTTATGACTCTGGTCAAAAGAAGACAGGACTTGGGCATACTGCAGTTTCCAGTCCTTAGTAAGCAGATCTCGTGGTACAAGGAGCTGGCCGGGGTGGGAGACAGGAATAAAAGGCAGGGAAAGTACTTAAGCTGTATGAGTGTCAGGCTCCACCACCTCCTCCTCGTGAAATGTATCTTAAGATGCGGAGTGACTTCCATGCATTTATGGCCACAAATCTGTGAAAACAGCGGCTGCATGTACCTTAGTGGTGGATTCATGGTTATTTCCCTGCAGTACGTATATCTTTTTTACTAAAGTAAAAGTGCCACCTGAGCAGTGTACGTCCTGATCTTCTCATACACAACGCAATCTAAAGTCATGGTATTCTACCTTAAAAACATGGCATTATTTATATGTATAGTAAGGTTTTGTTAACACCCCCATTATCATCAGAAAATATTACTTTTTTATAGTACAGAAATTCAAATATTAGAACCTTTCACCAGCCCACCTTGTCTGTGTGCTGCAGTTAGCAACTGACAACAACTCAATGAGTCCTTTGTTTGTTGGTCAACACATGGCCGATGCTAGAAGTGATCAGCGGTAAGAGAGGGCTGCCAGCAGCATCTCTTCTTGTAGTGTGAGGATAATAAGGAGATAAACGAACCTTACCTGAATAATGACCTGAACAATATTGCAGGTAAGTAATATTCCAAAGTCCTCTATAGACAAAGGTTTAAAAACAGTGCAAGGTTTAATTGTCTAATGCAAATTATCAGGATTAATTTGTCTGTGAAAGTTAATGAAGTACTGTTGTCTTCGGCAATTTTCGGCTGCCAGAATGGAGTTTAGAGGCTCCTTGGGTTCTAGCGGCATTTATCAACCACTCAACCTTGGCCCGGATGCATTTGTTTACGCAAAAATGAATAAATACAGATTGTCGGCTTACCGACAGTTCATGTAATTCGTAAGTTTTACCCACTGTAGACTGTTTGGAGCAGAAACTGTCTGGTCGCATCTTTGACATTGTATGTGTGCCGCAGCCCCATACACTGTGCTAGCAACATGTACTGTGGAACTTTAGAAACTGTTAGAAAATACATTGGGCCTCATTTATGAAAAGTGACGCATCGCTGCGTGAAAACAGCGATGCATCACTTTTCATTGTGCCCTCCTTGTGACACAAATGATGCGTCATATTTACAGTATGATGCATCATGTCGCAAGGAGTTACAGATACGTCAGTATTTCTGACGTATCTGTAGGCGCAAAAGTGACGCATTGCTGGAGTGTGTCACAAAAGTGACGCAACCCCAGCAATGTGTCCTTTCACATGGGGCAAGCACCATGTGAAAGGGCTTGCGTCAGTCTTATGCCTGCTGTGAGGCAGGCGTAAGATTTTGATGCATTTGACTCCTAGAAGTGGCGCAGTGAAATCTCATAGGTTTCACTGCGTCACTTCGATGACCCTTTCTTGCGTCAATACGCCCCCCTCTGCATACATTATACCTGGCGCAGGTATAATGTGACGCAGGGGTTTACAAAGTGACGCATCTACCTAGATGTGTCACTTTGTAAATATGGCGCAACAAGGCGCATTTTTTACGCCACTGGTGCGTCACAAAAAGTGACGCACCAGCGGAGTAAAAGTGACGCACAGCCTCATAAATGGCCCATTGAGAGCGAGTACCTTGCGTGACATTTCTACGAAAGCAAGCTTTGCATACAATTTTCATGCAGATGACTGCCCAAATCTATTTTGCATTTAATTAGTTAAACTACACATTTTCTACATGGAGCGCGTTAAAAATGTCATACACCCCTTCTTGTCGTAAACTGATGATGACACTATAGGCCGATAGGAAGCAGTGCAAACATACTAAGTCCTAGTTAAAAAGTTAGAAATCTGCTCTCATAGAGTTTCTCCTACATTTGAAGTAGATTCCCAACAGTCCGGGGATTCACGAAAACCCCAGCCAGTATTCCTGGAGGTATACAACAGAAACCTCTAAACTTGGTCAAGTGAATTGGCCATGTAATTTTTTTTCTTTTTTTGTATGTACAGTGAAACTATTATTCTCTACAGAGAAACCCCTTCTCCTACACCCTATGAAATGTTGGGGTGATCCCTTTCCATTAACACCCTCGATACACTAGTACTGCAAACTTTGTGGTACGCCTTTATGAGAGGCTGAACAGTGGGAGTGGCAAGCCAAATGCTTGTAAACACCGGCATAACTGTAATTTGTACTCAATGCATTTTGCATTGCCAGCCCAAACAGCCTATCTTGATTACCGTTTGCGCCTGTAGTGCAATTTTACCAACCAGGATGTGGAATCTAGACTTGTAAGCCTGTTATGCATGTAAATTAATATTTGTGAATATGCCCTGATGTGATTACATAACAAACAGTTCAGTATTATGGTTTTATGCCATCAATGGGTCTGGTGACATGATATTAAACAACAAAGGACATTTCACCAGATATCCAGTATGGAATTATTGAACCATTATAACTGTATCTGGCTTGCATTGATTTACAGTAGTATAAGCCTTCATATTTATTGGTTGAAAAACTGTAAAGTACAGTGTTATTTCTATGAGTTACACAAATAATCCACTGATAGAATGCCATTCCTATAAATTACTGAGTTTGAAATTACTGAAGTTTGTTCAATAACAACAAATCTCAATGTAATATTTATGTATAGACAATAGGTACAATTATAAACAAATATATATACACACAATACAAATAGAAACTTAGAGGTAAACAATATTTTCTTCCACAGCTCCACTTTCAACATCTTGTGAGACATCAGAATGTGGATTTGGCAGTGCCTCTGACGCCTGTTGCAACTGGTTGCCAGTAGGATTTTGACTGTACGTTCCTGACAACATGGCCCCACGAATGATAAACTGTAAGGCGTTTAAATCTGAAAAACAAAAGGAGTGTAATGATAATCCCATTTAACATGAAGGGCAGTTCAAAATCAGGATTCCTGCTAAAAATATAGTTGAAACAAAAATGAAAAGCAATTTGAATACTTAATTTAGGAAATTTTATTTTAAAATTACCAATGTTAATGTTAATGTTAATGTTAACAGGTATTTGTTGAGCGCTCGTACGCCCGGAGGCTTCATGGCGCTATAGGAGGGAACAGGACGCGTCAGCCATTTGATAGAGCAGGCCAGCTCAAGGGTGTGCCTGAGAAAAGAGCCAGGTCTTCAGAAGGTGTCTAAAACTGAGGAGGTTGTCACTTAGTTTAAGGTGAAGGGGGAGGGAGTTCCAGAAGGCAGCTGCAAGATGGTCAAAGCAGCTGCCTCCGAGACGTTTCCTCTTGTACGACGGCACAGTCAGCAGAGATTTATGGGTGGACCGGAGGTGTCGGGAAGGATTGTATTTATGGAATAGGTTCCTGACGAATTGGGGGCCAGTATCTTGCAGGGATTTAAATAAAATGCAGCCCGTCTTGAAGGCCACACGTTGTTCCACCGGCAGCCAGTGTAATTGTTTCAGGCCAGATCTAACTGATTGCCTTCTGGGGATGTTCAGAAGAAGTCTGGCTGCTTGGTTCTGAACCAGCTGGAGGCGTTTGAGCTCTCCCTTTGGGAGCCCAAGGTAAAGACTGTTGGAAAAATCCAGTCTGGATAAAACCAAAGAGATGACAATCTGAGTAAGGGCGGAAAAGGAAAAAAAGCGTGCAATTTTTTAAATTTTTTTCAGCTGAAAAAAACTGGCAGAAACGACTGACCCCACCTGTTTCTTCAAGGAAAGATCTTCACTGATATGGATGCCCAAACTTTTTACCGATGATGATTTAATCGGAGGGGCACCCATACAGGAGGGCCAAAAGCTAGGGTTCCAACTATGTATACTCTGTCCAGGCAAGACCAATTCGGTCTTTCCTGGGTTGAGTTTTAAATGATTGCAGCTCATCCAACTCAGAATGTGGGACATGGTGTTCTGAAATTCTACCACTGAGTCCTTGGTGTTAAGGGGGAAGATGAGCTGCAAATCATCAGCGTAGTTGAAGATGGTTACATTGGCATTTCTAAGAGAGAACAGAAGAGGACGCAGGTATAAATTAAAAAGTAAGGGGGACAGCGATGAGCCAATGTGATTAGCATATTGGAAAATTAATGATGAAATATTGAGTGCAAAAACGAATCAACTTTTAATAATTTTTCATTCATAAAGCACAAGATTTCAATACAAAGGAATGAGACACATATTATATGCAATATCTCCCCAATTTATTATCCCTTCAGCAATAACAGAGGCATTGATTTATTCAGTGGATGTCAACAAGGAATACTATTTTGAGGCCATGTACCTAGCTATTGTTGCTGCATCTCCCTCACTGAGATAAGTATACTTTAATCTAGTTCCTTGCTTCTATGTTTTTTATTAATATGTATTTCTGCCTTTAACTATTTGTAAGAAATGGGATTCCTGGTTGGCTGAGCTATGCAACCAAGCCAAGCTTGAACCACCACTCTAGCCAGGGTGAGCTAGATACTCACTGGAAGTTAACCTGTGCTCACCCTCTGGCAGCCTGGCACAGAACAGTCAGGTTTATCTAATGAGGCAATTTGTTAATTATTTGTGCCACACACACACACACACACAAACACTATGAATACACCATAAAAAGACTCACTACAGGTTTAGAACGATAGATTATTAAATTCCGAACAAAACAAGACCAAAACAACAACAATCCAATGTATAGAAGTTGAGATATTGAATTTTATAAGAATAAATGCAGTAAAGCACTTACAAACGGGGTAAAGTCAAAGTTTGGACCGGCCGACCTGATGTGAGTAAATTGCTATTGCTCATGGCATTACAAACATGTATCTAACTGTGGCATAATTTTCCTTTCTGTGATTTCCAGCTCTCTATTGCACTCCTTACTTTTACAGTCCTGGTGATTGATGCCATAATTCAGAAAGGGATAGAAATATAATTTTTTTCTGTTGCATACCCACAACAAAATTCTGTATCATAATTCAATCAATCAATCAGGGTTCTTATGTGTGGCTACTCACCCGTGAGGGTCTCAAGGCGCATAACGTGCTGTGCTTTTTCTGATTATACGATGTGCACATTGATCACTTTATGCACACGTGTGTCGCTCTGAAGAAAGCACGAGCACATTTGTAAATGGCACCCATTTTATTATCGTTTGGGTATCTTTTCATTAAAGGATACTTTGGTTATAACTATCGTTGTATGTGCAATAGGTCGTATTAGTATGGGACTTTAGTGCACTCTGTAGTAGAACAGCACATCTTGTCATATGCTTCACATCCCATGACAACCGTAGTCCATTGGCTTCCGTGTTCACCTCCTGTCGACTGATTTGGTACTATATTGTTCTAGGGCACTCTGCTGACTGATAATGCAATTTTTGATGAGCTCTGTGACATTATCGGTGGCATCGTCAGCAGTGCATTGCAGAAACTATTATTGCATTGCTCAACGGAAGTGGTCATTCCATTTGCCTTTATATTTTGCAGCAGCATCTTTTAGGGGGTGTTCCTTTCAGATTCATACTCTGGGGAGGGATTTAGGGAAGCATTTATTGTTTGGTGGACCTTGGGGGAGCAGAAGCAGCAGAGTAAATCCGCAGTGCCCCTGTCCCATCACACTTGTGGGACTGCCCCACTATTTAGAATTAGGAAAAAGTTCCGTTATTCTATTGTCGGCTGCTCTGCAGGCTCCTCCGTTGACAACCTGTAACCAGGTGGCCCATCTACAATGGTCCTGTTGGGTCGAAGTGGCAGGCGGCTTGCCCTGTTTAATCTCTGGCGTTCCCAGATAGGGAAAGCACAAGCATATGGACAAAACTCTTAGGGGCATTTTATCAAGGACGGCGTTAAACATTATCGCTGGTTTAGCGGCAGAAAACTGCTGCTAAAGCGGCGATAATGGGCTTGATATTATGATAATTTAGAATTTCAATAGAAGTCCATGTTCTGGTGTGAACATGGGCTTCTATTGGAATTCTCCAGGGCATATTATCAAGCCCATAATCGCTGCTCTAGCGGCAGTTTTCTGCAGCTAAACCAGCGATAATTTTAATGCCGTCCTTGATAATATGCCCCCAAGCACGTTGAGGACCCTTTTTTTTTCTGAAAACAAATTCCTGCTTTGGGAGTTTGTTTTTATAAAACATCAATCTGTGCAGAACAGGCACATTAAACATGGTACGTCTAACACAAGAATAGGGTAAGCGATATATTAACGACCTGTGTTTTTACCCTTCGAAGCTATATTTCATATCACAAATTGGAAAGGAGATGGCTAAATATAAACACCTCATTTCACTATTTGTACAGGCATATCTCTGGAAAAAGCAGGACCTTCGCCTACATAGAGTGGCATGTTTCATCATCATTGCTTGCCAGACCCGAACCTCCATATGGGTCCGGGTGTGGCAACCACCTGGTGTCGGAGTAATTTTTTTAACACCTTAGATGCGGCGCAAATATCCCTCCTCAGTGCTGCGCTGTCCATTGGAACTAGTGCTGAATGGACGTCCAATGGTCATGCGCAGCACTGGGGAGGTAGTGCTGCCGTCAGCCAACCCCCCGACGCAGCACTTAAGAGATTAAAATAGTGCTTATGTCAGAGAAGGGAAGTTAAAACAATCTAGGGTTGTCCGCTAAGGGGTTTGCATTCGGGGTTGCCTTGGGTGGATTAAAAACTCTAGAGATAGACTAGGGTTATTATCACAAAGCAAAGTATACCACAAAACATAATAGGGCAAAGCACAACAATGCCGTCAAAAAAGAAGAGAATGCAACACAACCACCACAGTCAAACACAACAACACCACAGCCCTATAATTTAGTACAAAAAGGCACTCCAACAAGGCAACAAAATGCAACATAACAAATATATACAAACATTCTGGTCACTTACAACCACCTTTACAAATCCCCTTCATAATACATTGATGAAAGGTGTTCGAACCAATCACTGCCTTACTTGCCAACAAGGACCTGTATTAACGCCAGCCAAAAATCTTTTGTGACCGGTCACGTGTTTCGAAATAAATTCTGGTTTGAAGACCAGTGTCAGAGGCCACACTGGCCACGTGGGAGACACGTATTATTCATACAGCATTTGGAATGCCGCCTTGCGCCGGTGCTGATTCAATCTCAAGGCCCGAAACATATTGCGGTGGCCTAAAGAACTAACAACCCGTGCCTTTTACAGATGAATTAAATATTTGGTCACCAACCTCAGAGTCTATCGCAAATAAAGGTGCTTCGTAATGGTAATAAGGCTTCCCATGTGTTGTTGACATTTTTTCTGAAACAGAATACTGTGAGTGTTATTCTTGATGCTGCCACCAGGTGGCGGAAGTGTATTCCTTTAGGCTCCTTACGAAGTCCCTCATTAAAAAGTTCTTAAAAAGTTGTATTTCTCACTTTCCTTTTGATTTGTAAGATGCCACAAGGAGAATAAGAGCGTTTTTTAATTCGGTTGATTTGCGTTTTTATATCATAAAATACAAACAACAATAAACATAGGGGCATATTTACAATTACTGGCGCATCCCTGCAAATTAGCAGGGATGCACCAATAATTGTGCGCCGCAGCTCCGCCACCCATGATGCGCCGCATTCACAATGCGGCGCACCATGGGGCAAAACGGCACAGATGCGTGACGCATCTGTGCCATAAAGGCGGTGCAGTGCTGAAGTTGCGTCGCAAGCGCGACGCAGCTCCAGCAATGCTTCGGGGGGTCTATTCTAACAATTTTTCAACCAAATGCATATAGTGGTCATAATATACTTCTGATTGCCCTTATTGTCACTGATGCATTAATAGTATTACGCTTATGATTACATTGACATAACAATTTATTTCATTATTTGAGTCCACTCTTTTATATACTTGTGGTACGGAGCTCTGTTTTCTTCTTTTTGCCTATTGTAATTTGCAATGTAATTACTGCTATTCTCTGTTCATGAGACGCTCGTGTCAGGTTTATGGGCATGGTATCTAAAAATCCATCTTTGTCTACACCCGTACCTCAGAGGTTTTTGATTCATACTAGTTCATGTTATAACTGCTTATCCATGGAGGACTCAACCATTTCATCGCCCAAAGGAGCATCGTCATCTCACACCGCTCTGGGGTCTAATGTCACTAAAGCATCAACAAAGAGATTGAAGAAAGATCCTCCTTCTCCACCTAAACAATCTAATTCTGTTACAATGGACCTGCTATTAGAGGAGATCAGAGCCTTACGTCCATTTATGGAATAAATATACATACGTTTCAGCAACATAGATCTTTAGGGTATACATTACATTTAAATTGTTTAGATGTGAAATTACCTTGATGCCTTGGCGGAGGAGATTTCAGTAAAGAATCGCGGGGGCTCGACGATTTTAAGCTCAAGTTTTCCCTTTGAGGATAATTAGTGCAACTCAAGTCTTCAATGGAAGGACCTGCCATTCAAAGAATTCAAAATGTTGTTAATAAAAACATATTAAGAATGACACCTCAAAGGCTGGCTTGCAGCATAGTGACATGATGGACAATAAAACGTATATTTTCTGTAATTTCCCTATAGGATAGTGGTTAGGGTGACCACCAGACTCATTGGAGCGCAGCTGTGGAGCAGCTGTAGCAGTCTCCTGACCACCTTATTAGGAGTCGAATTGTCAGACTGCCACAGCCCCCTGCAGGCCCCAGGTAGCCGCCATTCTCTGGCGGTGTTGCAATGGTGTAGACTAGAGGCATGTAGCAATCAAGAATAGGGAGAAGGAATGTCAGTGATCCCACCAAGTTCCTTGGCTTTAAATACTGCTAATCAAGAAGGGGGGAAGGGGGGATCACTTGTCCTGTGTAACCTGGGTACAGTTCTTACTAGAATGACCCTTGGTAAAAGACCCTCATACACGTGTAGTCATGATGGTATGGGCGGTATATCTTGGTTCTCCGCCTTCGTTTACACGTCTGTGCAGAATCATGGGGTCAGTTGGTATGCACCCTCCACCTGGAGGAGAACACCCTAGGTTAAAACAGTAGTGATCAGTGATTATTGGTGAAGTGTGAGTGAATATATTTAAAACAATCCAATCATGCCGGGAGGAATATGATTTTATTGTCCGGGATTGAATTGGTGGCTGAGGATATGACAGAATACGTTAAGGAAATGGTTAGGTTTCGCACATATTCAATCCTCCAGTGTTCAAACAATGGTCGACATGTTTCAGCCTTATTGCCCAAGGGGTCGGTACGGCTGAGAACCAAGATATACCGCCCATACCATCATGACTACACGTGTATGAGGGTCTTTTACCAAGGGTCATTCTAGTAAGAACTGTACCCAGGTTACAAAGGACAAGTGATCCCCCCTCCCCCCCTTCTTGATTAGCAGTAGACTAGAGGCATTCATATGCTTGGCAGGACTGCCAAAGTTCTGCCAAGCATATTAGGAGTTTCCCCTCCACCATGAAAACCCTGGGGGAGAGGAAACAAAGGGATCCCAACAGGGCCTCCTGGTGCCTCTGCACCCTGTGGATGCACATAAGGGGGGCACAAGATGCGCCTCCATGTGTGCATGCACACCAGTTTCTGCACAGCATGGACTTTACAGTCCATTCCTGGCAGGAACTGTTTTTGGTGTTCCCATTGCAGTACTGATTTTAGAGGCACTGCCATCGAAATGCCAAACAAAAGCCCGCCAGACAAGAGGAAACTCCTAATCTGGTGGGTGGCCCGACTACGGCTTTGGCAGTGCGGTGGCGTGGCAGACCCGATGCTGCACCGTCAAAGTCGTAATTAGACCCTTACTGGTGTGTTCTCTTCCTGTGAACTCAGAATCTGCTCCTTGCATCTGCTTCTTTCGCTTCTTGTCCACAACACAAGCAGTTATGTAATACTTTGTTCACTGACACTATACTGAAACCATAAATATCGTGTCAAAAGTATCGATCACAAGAATAGCGTTTTTCTATACAAATAATGGTAAGCACAAAATTATCGAAAAAATATAGTTTTAAACTAATATCAGAAAATATATACAAAAATATTGTTTTTTACTATAGATGTAGTTTAAATAAGTAAGACTTACATATTTTAACATATAACATCAATATAATGTAAATTAAATGTTTAAATACTATTTAAATATATATATATATACATTTTTACGAATTTAAACAAACACACACACACACATATATATATATCAAAGCCTGTATTTTTCTAAACACATTTATACTGCAAAACAATTAAAACATATTAATTTTACCTTATTTTATAATTTTATAAATGTTTTTACATTTACCAATATAACAATTATATATATATATATATATTTGCAAACACAAAAAATGTAAAAGTCCAGCAAATAAAGTGCAAAACTATTTAAAATATATCCATTTTAATTGATAATATAAAGTAAACAATATATAAAACACATTTTACTAAAAGTATCTTAAATATTACATACATTTATATATATATACATATATATACAAAATATAAATTTAAATACACAAACACATGATTATAATATATATTTAAAAACAATACTAATACAAAAATTAAACTATATAAATATACTATTCCCACACCAATTTATACAACAGTTGAGAAAGAGTTTAACTCAGGAGTAGTAAAATGTACTATTCCCACTCTAGTCTGTGAAACAGAAGGGAAAGTGTTGGACTCAGGAGGGGTTACATTTACTATTCCCACTCCAGTCTGTGCATCAGTAGGGAAAGAGTTGAACTCAGGAGGGGCACAAATTGACTATTCCCACTCCAGTGGGTGAAAAAGTAGGAAAGACGTTGGGCTCAGGAGGGGTAACATTTCCTAATCCCCCTCAGTCCATGCAACAAGGGGAAAAACAATAAACTCAGGAGGGGTAACATTTCCCATTACCACTCCTATCTGTGCAATAAGGGGGAAAACAATAAACTCAGGAGGGGGTAAATTTACTATTCCCACTCCAGGGAGTGAAACAGTAGGGAAAGCGTTGAACTCAAGAGGGGTAAAATTTACTATTCTCACCACAGTCGGTGTAACAGTAGCGAAAGCATTGGACTCAGAAGGGGTCAAATGTACTATTCTCACTCCAGTCTCTGCAACAGTAGGGAAACCGTTAAACTCATAAAGAGTTAGATGTACTATTCCCACTCCAGTCAGTGTAACAGTAGGGAAAGCATTGCACTCAGGAGCGATAGCATGTACTATTCTCACTCCAGTCTGTGCAACAGTAGGGAAAGAGTTGGACTCAGGAGGGGTTACATTCATGTTTCCCACTCCAGTCTGTGCAACAGTAGGGAAAGCATTGGACTCAGGAGAGGACGAATTTACTATTCCCAATACAGTGGGTAAAACAGTAGGGAAAGTGTTGGACTCAGGAGGGGTAAAATTTACTATTCCCACTCCAGTCTGTGCATCAACAGGGAAAACAATAAACTCAGGAGGGGTTACATTTAGGGGTGATTCCGATTCAGTAAAATCCCCGTACGGAGCATATTTCCAGTACAAATTGTACCCTTAAACATCCCCATACGTACGATGAAGTACGATCTGAACCCAAAGCAGATCTCTGTACGAATCGTACAAAATACCACACGACTTAAAAATCCGTACAAATCGAATTCGGAACACGCAGTACGCGACGTCCGTACGGATTGAAGCAGCATTTTCCGACCCAGCAAGTACGATTCGTCACGTCAACACTCCGTACGACTCTTTTTCTACGGGAGCTCAAAACGTACAAAAAAGCTGATTTTGACTCATACTGTGTACGAAACGGACCCCCCCGGGTACGCAAGAACACACCATGATTGCAGGGGTACGGTGCGTAGGGGTACGGTGCATAGGGGTACAGTGTGTAGGGGTACGGTTCATAGGGGTACGGTGCATAGGTGTACGGTGCATAGCGGTACGGTGCATAGCGGGTATGGTGCATAGGTGTACGGTGCGTACGGGTACGGTGCATAGGGGTATGGTGCATACACCCCATGATTGCAGGGGTACGGTGCGTATGTGATTGTGTGGCTCTCCGTACGAATTGCTCATATGACGTTTTCCGTACGAATCGCGTTCTCGTTCCCCGGTCCGGATCGTACTTGTCGGGTCATACAGCATGTTTACGATTCGTACGGTTCACCGTGAGGGTCCGTATCGTACGGATTTTCCCTTGCTTTTCGTACGGTTCGCAAAGATTCTGACTTTTTTTTCCTATGGATCGTACTACGCGATTCGGACGGATTTGTGCCATTCGTACGGAAAGGACTAAGAATTTGAATCGTCGTATGGATTAGTTTCCCGAATCAGAATCGACCCCTTAGTATTCCCACTCTAGTCGGTGAAACAGTAGGAAAAGTGTTGGACTCAGGAAGGGTAAAATTCACTATTCTCACTCCGGTCGGTGTAACAGTAGGAAAGCGTAGGGCTCAGCATGGGTTAAATTTACTATTCCCCCTCGGGTCTGTTCAACTGTAGGGAAAGCATTGGACTCAGGAGGGGTAACATTTATTATTCCCACTCTAATATGTGCAACAGTAGGGGAAAGCATTGGACTCCGGAAGGGAAAACATTTACTATTCCCAATCCATTGGGTGAAACAGTAGGGAAAGTGTTGTTCTCAGGAGGGGTACATTTACCATTCCCACTCCAGTCTGCGCAACAGTAAGAAAAGCATTGGACTGAAGACGAGTAAAATGTACCAGTCCCACTCCAGTTTGTGTAACAGTAGGGAAAGCATTGGATTCAGAAGGGATAACATTTATTATTTTCACTTAAGTCAGTGCAACAGTAGAAAGAAAGCAGTACACTTCAATCAAATAACATATTTTAACAACTCTAATAAATATTAAAAAATATAAATATTTAAATTGTAAAATGACATGTCTAAATTATAACAAAAATTAAAAAGACATCATCATTTCATTTTTTAATAATTAGTATCAATTAAAACAAATACAATTAATTTAATTAAAATACCACACTATATTCTCACAATCATTACAGTCAACAATTAGAATGTAATTGACATTAAAAAGCACACCACAATTAATATGTTACAAAATAAATAACATCATTTTTAATAAATGAATAAATAATTTGAAATGTATTATTCCTTTAATACCTTCCAACCGCATACCTCTACAAATTAAACACACACCTAAAATATAACTTAACAGTATGATAATTTCACAATTTAGATAATTATCAATTAATTATTAAAAAACCTAATCAACTTCCCACCTGTACCCCTATGAATACAACAACCCACACCTAAAATATATCATACAAATTCTAACACAATATACATAATTATCAATTAAACAAATAATAATAATTAACTAATAGTTCATTAATTATTTTAATTAACTTCCCAACCTTCACCCCTACAAACAGAATACCTTACACCTGAAATGTAACAAAAAAATCTTAACTACACAATTTACATAATTAATTATCAAATACATTTTTAACAATAATTAAAAATGAATTAATAATGAATTATAATGAGTTTACTTCCCATCCTGTTCCCCTACAAACCACTCAACACGCACCTAAAACTTAACTCAATAAAAAAAAGAATTACACAATTTACAAAATGAATTATCAATTAATTAGTTAATAACAATTAAAAAGTAATTATTAATTAAATATAATTAATTTACTTCCTACCCTGTACCCTTACAAACCCTACAACCTGCTGTGACACAAAAAATTACAATAAACAATTACAATAAATATAAGAACAACTAAAAATGTACAAACTATATTAAAAAAACATTAACAATAATTATACAAACAATTTATGTCATATACAATTAAAACATATATTAAAAAGCATAAAAATAATAAAAAACAAAATGAATAACAATATTTTTATAAACTATATTAATAACATAGATCAATGTTAACATAGATATTTTTGTAAACGATATCAACAATAGATATTTTGGACATTGATATTACTTACCTTAGAAAATTGATATTCTTGTCAATTATATTCCTGCATCACGATATTTGTGGATCACAATATTTAAAATGCAATATAGCTTTGTGATATTTTGTCCAAATGCCGTAATACTTGTAACTTATTAGTTCAAACTGCATGTGCCATTGAAGAAGAAGTTACTTTCCTTCGGTAACAATATATCTGTAAGAAACATAGGATGGTTATAGATTCCTTACATTAGAATTACCCCAAGGCATCAGACTTGATCCGGAAAGTGTTTTCGTCAGCAGTACCTCTGCACATCGGAAGGTGGTGTTGGTCGGCTCCACATTCGTCGTTGGCGTCTTGTCGCCCGGGACGACGTCGCGGTAGCTACTTAGATGCCGCCCTTGTGCACTGACGTCAGTTATGTACACGCCTTTCCGTGACAGAAATGCAGAGCCATACAAGACACTGATCACTGGTGCACAAAACTAGGGCCCTGAAAGGATGCCCTTGACCCTAGAAATCAGTTTGCAGAACGGGAAGGATGGATGGGGAGGTAAGGAATCTATAACTAAATTATGTTTTTTACAGATATATCAATACCGAAGGTAAGTAACTTGTTCATCTGAAAAAAACAGTTAGTTATAGATTCCTTACCTTAGAAATAGCTACCCCAACAATACCAACCCCGAAGGTGGGTCTGCGAACCAAGTTCACATCAGTAGGTCGTGAAGAATAGAACGACCAAAGACGCCGTCTCTCCGGCTTGGCTGTTGAGGTAGCAGTGTCTTGTAAACATGTGAAGCAATGCCCACATTGCTGCGTGACAGATGTCATTTAGAGAAACTCCTCGTCCTAAAGCAGTAGTGGCTGCCGTCGCCCTGGTGGAATGGGCGTGCAGTCCCACTGAAGGCTCCTTCTTTGCTAACGAATCACAGGTTTTAATACACAAAACGACCCATCTGGAGATGGTCCATTTGTGTACCGCCTGATCTTTCCTGGCGCCCACATAGCCAACAAAGAGCTGGTCATCCACCCGGAACTGTTTGGTGCAATCCAAATAAAAAGAAAGCGCACGTTTTGGGTCCGGACGGTGGAGCTTTTCTCCCTCTTTCGAAGGATGCGGAGGCGGAAAGAAGGTGGGCAAAGTGATAGTTTGCCCAATGTGAAAGGAGGTGACAACCTTTGGAAGGAAGGATGGAAGAGTCCTGAGGACAACGATGTCGGGATACACAGACAGAAAAGAAGGCTTTGATGAAAGGGCCTGGAGCTCACTCACTCTTCTGGCAGATGTGATAGCCACCAGGTATGCTGTCTTAAGAGTTAAAAGCCTCAAAGGACAGTTGTGAAGCGGCTCAAAGGGAGCGCACATTAATTAGGTTAAAACCAGATACAAGTCCCACTGAGGCATAACGAAAGGAATAGGAGGAAAGAGATGTATTATGCCTTTCAAGAAACGGTTTACAACCGGGGACTTGAAGAGAGAAGGCTGATCAGGAAGCCGAAGAAAGGCAGAAATGTCAGAACGGTAGCCCTTGATAGTGCCAAGAGCAGAGCCCTACTGGGCCAAAGAGAGAAGGAACAAGAGGACCTCAAAAAGAGGGGCGGAAAGGGGATCCACAGCCTTAGCTGTGCACCATGCCACAAATTTGTTCCACCGGCAGGCGTATACCGTGTTAGTGGAGGGACGCCCAGCTTCCAACATTACATCACAAACTTCAGGAGGCAAGTCAAATGACGTCAGCTGCCGCCGCTCAATCTCCACGCAAGGAGGTGGAGGCTGGACAGGTTCGGGTGGAGGACCCTCCCCTGCAATAGAAGATCCTCTCGAAGAGGCAGTCGGATCAGAGGATCGATGGCCATGTTGAGCAGCTCGGGATACTAGACTCTCCATGCCCAATCCGGAGCTACAAGAATGACTTGGGCCCGGTCGCGCCTGATCTTCTTCAGCACTCTGGGCAGAAGTGGTATAGGCAGAAAGGCGTATAGAAGAATGCAACTCCACTCATGACGAAAAGCGTTGCAGAGCGAGTGCCGCCTTGAAAATTCCAACGCGCAGAATTGTCGACATTGCGTGTTCTCTTCGGTGGCAAATAGATCTAACCAAGGCTCTGCCCACTGCTGAAAGAGACCTTGCACCACCTCCGAGTGAAGATCCCATTTGTGATCCATCATGCACCAGCGGCTGAGTTCGTCCGCCCTGGCGTTCAGGGAATCTGCCAGGTGTAGACCCACCAGGGAAATGCCCTGATGTTCGAGCCATGTCCAGAGGCTAAGGGCCCATGACCCCACCCGCCCTGTTCATTGCAGTACCACATGGCGGTGATGTTGTCCGTGAACACCTGCACTACTCTTCCCCGGATAGAGGGAAGGAATGCCTTCAGTGCAAGACGAATCACCTGGAGCTCCAGAATGTTGATGTGGAGCCCGGACTCCGCTGGAGACCAGAGGCCTCTGATATCCTCCTCTCCCATGTGGCTGCCCCATCCTAGAAGGGATGCATCCGTCATCACTGTGTGCTCTGGTTGGGGAAGGGAGAGGGAAGGGAGAGGGATCTGCAGTTGATCCAATCCTGGTTTGTGAGCTACTACTGCAGTTGACGTGCAGTTCCCTCAGAGACCTGGACGCAATCCGACAGATTCCCCTGGTGCTGCGCCCACTTGAACTTCAGGTCCCACTGCAGTGCCTGCATAAGCCACCTGGCATGATCGACCAGCAGGTTGCAGGAGGCCATGAGGCCCAGCAGCCTCAGAGTCATCCTGACCGAAAGCCGGGATACAGGCTGAAAAATCAGAATCATAGCCCGAATATCCCGGACTCGCTATTCGGGAGAATAAACCCGAAACCGAGTAGTGTCCAGAACAGCTCTGGTAAAGAGGAGCTTCTGAGAGGGGATCAGGTCTGGCTTCAGCACATTGATGGAGAACCCCAGCAAATGCAAGAAGTCAGCCGTAGTCTGGAGGTGGGACACGACAGTCTGGGGTGCGCCCGCCTTCAACAGCCAGTCGTCGAGATAGGGGAAGACTGGAACCCCTGATCTGCGCAGATGAGCTGCGACCACCGCCATCATGTTCGTCAACACCCGAGGGGCGCTGGTAAGGCCAAAGGGGAGCACGGAAAACTGAAAGTGCTCCTGACCAACTGTGAACCGCAGGTAACCCCGTTAGGCCGGCAGGTCAGGGATGTGTAAATAAGCGTCCTGCAAGTCCAGCGCTACCAACCAGTCTCCAGGCTCGAGGGCAGACAAGACCTGAGCGAGCATCAACATTTTGAACTTCTCCTTCCGGAGGAAGCAGTTGACGTTCCTGAGACCAAGACAGGATGCAGGCCCTTGTCCTTTTTGGGCACCAGAAAGTAGTGGGAGTAACAACCACAACCTACTTCTGGAACAGGAATCTGTTTGATGGCTCCTTTGGTCAGGAGAGCCGTAACTCCTGTTGGAGAAGGCCCAGGTGATCCTCCGACATGCGGTGGTACTGTGGTGGCATGGCTGGAGGGGTAGCCTCGAAGGGGAGGGAGTAGCCCCTTTGGACTATCTGCAAAACCCACCTGTCCGACGTGATGGTGCGTCAGTGGGGGAGGTGATGGCGGATCCTGACGCCCACTGGCGTATGGTGGGCCTGAAATGCCGGCATAGGAAGGCTTGGAGGCTGCTGCAGTGGTGGGGGGTTGGTGATCTGAGCCGCCCGCTGGCTCCCTGAACCATGAGGGTGGTTCCCACGTCCCCGGCCGCATGAAGGTTGAGGAACTTGTGTCAGCCCTTGGTTCTGGGGCACCCCTCAGGTAGCCACGAAAGGGGTGAAAAGCAGACGCGGCGCAGGGCAGCTGGAGAGGCCCAAGGGCTTGGCCGTAGCCCATGAGTCCTTGAAACGCTCTAGAGTGTTGTCCGCTTTGTCGCCAAAAAGGCGCCGGCCATCGAAGGGCATGTCCATGAGAGTATTTTGGATGTCCCCAGAAAAGCCAGTCGATCTCATCCAGGCATAGCTTTGAAGGGCTACCGATGTGGAAATTGTCCTGAATAGAGAGTCAGTGGTATCCAGCCCACAACGGATAGTAAACTTTGCCACATCCCTACCTGAGGCAGCACCTGCACAACCGTAACCCACACACAGTGGGAATAATGGCACAATAGACATGCAGTGTTTACCGACCGCAGACCCAAGCTGGCATAAGAGAAAATCTTCTTTCCGAGATGATACAACTTCTTGGATTCAATCTCCAGTGGGGCAGTAGGGAATGCGCTATTGGATGTAGAGGCTTGGACCACCAAGCTCTCAGGGTGGGGTGTTGTTAAAAGGAAAGTGGGGTCGCCCGGAGCTGGGCGGTGGCGTCGGGCAATCATCCTATCCACGGGAGCCCCCGTGTTGGGCCTGGACCAGGTGCCCAAAAGGACGTTGGTGAGGGCTTCATTAAATGGCAGCAGGAGCTCAGGAGAGCTCGCTTGCGGCTGAAGCACCTCCGTGAGGTGGTTAGTCCTGATTGCCACTGTAATGAGTTTGAGGTTGAGAGCCTCAGCTGCCTTACGAAACACCACTGCGTATGGCGCTCCCTCCTCCATAGCCACGGTAGGAGAGACAACATGCCAAGGTGAGGGGAGTTGTCCAGACCACTGGCATACCCCAGTTCCTCTCTCCAGTCCTGTTCACTGTCTAACTGGTCAGTCACAGCGTCTCCTGACCCCTCCTATTCTGCCCCATCATCCTCTGCGTGCCAATCTGGCCTAAAAGGGACCCCAGGAGTGAACGGGCCAAATAAAATCACTCAGCGCCAGATCTGGTATCCAGCTCCATGTCTTCATCAGGATGGAGGCCGGGGTCGACGCTGGCGGGGGGCCTGACCGACGTCGAATGTGGTAATGGTGCCGGAGGAAGGGGGGCATGCGGCGCCGGGGCTGGAGCCGCCGGTGGAGAAGGTCTAGGCCCCCCAACCGATTCCGTGGGGCCCGAAGGCACGCTAGCGCGTTCGGGTCTGCCCAAAGATGGCATGCATCGCCTGGTAAAACTTACGAAGCTAGGCAGGAGTCGCTCTGGATCCTGGGAAGGGAGGGAAACGCAGAGTCAACTATTCAGGCTCTGCACGCGGAGCCACTGAATCACTGAAGAAAGCCTAAAACCCTACCCAAGAGACTGACACAAGGGGGATGAAGGAGCAACGTCTGAGTTTGCAGTGGGTTTAAGACTATTGCATTAAAATCCTCATTTTTTAGACATGGGCCCCTTTGTATTGGGGAACACATTGACCCGCTGTAGAGACGAACTGGAGAAAACTGGTGAAAAACAATAACTTGAAGAAGTCAGTAGAGCTTAGTTTTAATTGTGGAATTGATCATGAGAGGTAGGTCGGACAAGCTCCGAGAGTTGGATGGGGTAATTAGGCAATCGAAACTCTATTCTTTATTATAGAGCCTATGAAACAGATGTTTGATAGTTGTTAAAACAGGTCACGGTCAGTTTTTAATATTTACACTTTATGGTCAGATATGTGAGATATTCTATCCTTAGATTTATAATAATTTTGTTTGAGAGTTTATTCTTTATTGCATACCTAATATATATATACACAATGCTGTTGGCACCAAACAATATGGTGAAAGTGAAAGTACTACAGCCTGATATTTGTGGACATAGACATTAGGTGAAGGGTAATATCAGGATAACCGACCTATACCAAAAGGGACAAAGAAAAACATTCCTCAGTGTGTCTACCCTCAGCCCTGGTTAGGTGAAGGCTACTTCTACCAATTAGAAATAATGCTAAATTTAAACATGGTTCAGTTAGCATTACTAGGGCACAGTCAGCGTGCATGGATGGCTATTCACATTTTAAGTGAGCAAGCCTTTATCTCTCTCTTTGAGTGCTCGTGTATTTTACAATTTTAAGAAAACTAACAAAAAAGAAGACTCAACTCTGGTGTCTGAAAGTAATGTTTGTGTTCCCTCAAGGAAGCAATATTCAGGATGTTTGCCAATGTTCTGTGTATATCATTCATTAGCTAAACAAACCATTGTTGCTGTGTTGTACAAACTATCATTTGTTTCCTTAATTAGTCTTGCTTAGCCTAACTAATGAAATGCATTAGAAACTAGGCATCTCTAGATGTACCTTGTTCATCAGAATATTTATTGGTGTATGTGTTTGCAGCATTACTAGTCTAAGGGCCTTTACTTTGACTTTGACAGTGTGAAGCGGACCGCCACGCTGCCACCCTGCTCCCACATCCAACAGACTGTCCACCAGATTACTACTTTCTAAGTCTCTGGCGGGCAGTTCCAGGTGTTCCCACACCATTGCCTTTAGAACAGGGACCACAATGGAAACGTCAAAGCCTGTACCTGCACGGAACGAAATGCCCAATCTTGTGCATTTCGTTCAGTGCAGAAACATGAGGGTGCCCCATGGTGTAGAGGCACAAGGTTTCCTCACCACCACACTTTTCATAAGGAAAAAAAGTGCGGCGGTGAAGAAACTCACAATATGCTTGGCGGAGCTGCCGCAGCCCCACCAAGCATACTGCAGCCTCAAGACCGCCGAGCCACCAACAGGGATATCTGTTACCTGGCAGCTGTGGTAGTCCCATGGTAGCCTGACTGCCCTGGTCATAATAGGGTTGTCGGAAGGCCGCACCGCCACACTCCCACGAGTCTGGCAGCCTGTGGACTGCAGGCTCATAATATGCCCCTAAGTTATGTTATATGATGCCATGATATGCACATGACTTCTTTGCCCTGAAACATTGTTAAAGATGCTTTATTTTGGAGTAGAGACAGTTCTTTCTCGATCTTCTTTAGGAGCAGACTCTATGTAGATCTGTCTATTTGATTTATACTCAGCCTTCCTGGGTTTTCTTAGAAAGCAGACTCTGCACTAGTCTGTTTATTTACTCATACTTAGGGCCTGATTATGAGTTTGGCAGGTCCTACTACCCGCCCGACGACTGCAACAGAGGTCCAAAGAAGACCGCTGCAGCACGGGTCCCCCGCCCACAGTATTATGATGTTTCTGAAGGACAGGCGGCGGTCTTTCCAATGGTGGTGAATGTTTTTCCATATATATCAATGCATGTGTGTATCTTTTGACTGCATATGTATTGAATGTACAAATATGCTTGATACATGTGGAAAAATACCAACTACCCGCTGCTGGAGTCTGGACCATATGTGGCCAGTCCAGTCAATGGGTGTATGGTACAAGAAAGACTTACCAGGACTTTAGCGTCAAAGGGGTCTTTTTTTTTTATTTGGAGTCACGATGGTGCTGTCAAGGGGGGACTTGGAGAATGAGACAAACGTCTGAAGGGAAGAACAGGAAATAGGTGAGTATGCACCCCAATCCTTCGTTTCCGATGACTTGAAGCAGACGGTTCCACCTCCATGGTTGGCTCGTCCGAAAGACAACTCAGAATTCGGACGGCGGTGAAACATCGCTGTACTGCCATATGGCAGCTGCTTAGCCCCGTCCGATGCTGTGGCATTTTTCGAATGGCTGTCAGAGTCAGTGATGCTCTGGTGGTCTTTCGAACTGCAATCTGACAATCTTGTAATATGTTGGGCAGACCAACTAGTCATCGGCAGTGAATATCAGACCAAGGCGGATCCCAGACCACCAAACTCGTAATCAGGCCTTAAGTTTTTTCTGGGTTTTCTTCAGAAGCAGACCTTATGTTAGTCCTTTTGCAGAATTATATTTTGATTATTTTATTGATGCTAATTCCTAAATAACTAACTACTTGTTGCTTTCTGTAATGATGATATTTTTTAATAAACCCATGAGGGTTGAACCTAGAATTTTGTCTCATGCAGGTTTGTCTATTAGCCATGGACTAAATCTTACGAAGACTCAGACAGTCCCTATCGAGCACATCAACCCTCTTATTTAGATTAATTAGAATATCGACAGGTAAATGCAGTATGGTTAGAAGATCTCTTGACACTGGAAATGTCACATACATAGGTTCATATGATGTAAAATGACTCACTTACTGAGCTAGGAGGTATACTTTACTACTTTTGTGGTGCAAGTTAGGAAACAAGACAGTGTAGTTCATTCTTTACCAGACCTCAGGCTCAGCAGACAACTTGGGCATTAGATGGAAATGTCAGTGTCAGACAGAGGGGGCCATGTAATATTTCCCCTCCTCCTGTGTAGGATGCCTCAGGGGCTCTCTTCCTAAGGGTGAGAGGAACACCACCCACTCTCACCCAAGTGAGATATGGCAGCATCTGCTCTGCACTGAAACCACAAGAAACATGGACAAAAAAGGCTGGTCTAATACTGGGTGGTATGTTAGTCTTTTATATTGATTTGTGTTTGGAGTAAAACAAGCTGCAAATGGAACCCCATCTGATTCATGCCCGCCTTATGTATTGTCCTGCTTGTAGCCCACCAGTGGGAGCAAACACCATTGACTTCTGGGGGTGGCAGTTCCACACATCACCATCATAAAATACACAATGGCTGCCAGAAGCAAAGGCACAAGCCAACATGTGGGATGTGCTGCAAATATTTTGAATGCTTATTTCCAGGAATATCTCTCCTCTAAAAACAATGCATCAGAGATACCGCTATGGTCTCTTAAAGCTGTTCATTTATGATTATCACTTGGGATGCAACGTGATGTTTTGAGTGGCAGCTGTTCTTTCCAGTCTGGGAGTTTCTGCCCGTTAACTCTATTATGGAAGTCAGATATAGCAGCTAATAGAGTACGAACTGTGGGGCATATTACCAAGCAATAGCGATAATTATCGCTATTGCTTGGTTAGCGTGAAAAAATTAACGCCGAACTGCAGCGATTTTTATCGCAGATAAACCTTATCGCAAATGCGCTAAAAACTCGGCCGCAATGCATGAATATTGCTGAAAAGTCAGCGATATTCATGCATTAGCGAGCTAATGCTCTTAGCCATGTTATCCACCTCCCATTGGATAACATGCCTGAGAACTGCTCAGGGCAGGTGTTAGCTTTTGGAGATAGCGATGTTAGCGACTGTTTAAAGTCGCTAACATCTTGGCACGCCCACTTTGCATGTCATTAGTGATAAATATCACTAACATGCAAAGTGGGGCCCAAGATGGTCGCTATCTCCTACTAGCTATTGCTAACTGGTGTTAGCGACAGCTAGATAATAGGGAGATAATTTTATCTCCGCTTTCTTGGCTTTTAAAGCCAAAAAAGCGGAGATAAACCCCCTTGATAATATGCCCCTGTGTTCTGGACATTCAAAAAGGACAAGGAGGATAACATAAGCCCACAGTAATTTCCTTATCATCTAAGCATTGGTATTAAGTTGAATGCACATTCCTTGGGGCTCCTACCTGAATTCAAAGGGATTCTAATACCAAAACAAGTCAACAACAGTATAAAATACTGGCACATTGTCTGGTGTAACTTTCTCTCATGGGTAATCTCCATTAAAAAATAACTAAAAGGCACTGAGCGACTTTTCCTACTCCCCTGTTAGGTGTGTAGCTTGCGCCTACATCCATTATTAGAAAGGTTAGCTAGGAAGGTTACGTTTTCCATGTATATCAAAGACCAGCTGCTCCGAATCATTGCTCTATACCAGAGGCACAAATGAAAAAGTATGTATTCACCAGCACAGAACATGTATTAACCATTGAGTTTTATGCAAAACAGTGCTTGCAAATTGGGTATGATTCTTGATAAAGTGGACTGGAATATACTGATGGACAATGTTATAAGACCTGAATATCAAACCAATAAACACTTTTAGTGCTTATTTATTTATGGAAAACTTCAGTACATAGTCTCATGTTCTTCTCAAGAGGTGTATTTAGAATATGCTCTGCAACACACTGTTTGTGGGTGTAACAGGGATCTTACTCCTATTAAGAAAAACTTAAAATAACATGTTTAAAGAACACATGCCTCTAACTGGTAAATGGGTAAAACTATGGGGCACATATGATGCCACGTAGAGGGAATTCAACTAACGAAGACCTCTTTCAAGAAGTAAATTAACATCTGTTGCAGGAATGGTGTGCAGACTTGTTGCATATCATTCGAACTCAGACATGGGTGCCGATAGTTGTGCTGGGGGACCTTTTTGAAATTCAAAAATATACTTTGAGCAACATGTAGTTGCTTAACATCAAACACTATTTCCACAGTTGATAACATATTTTTATTTGGAACAGATTTTTGAATGGGTTTTTGAAAAGCTCTCTGTTTGATGCAAGCAAGTTAGCCAAGGGAAGATGACAGAAAACAAATGAAAGAAATGCAAAACCTCATACATGGAGGGCCAAACAGCACTCTCTAAGAGAGTTGATGAATTCTAAAAAAAGATTATGAGTGGCATTCTCAAGTGGAAATCACCATCTATTTGAAAGACATTGATCTCAAGAGCAGTTGTGTTGAAGACAATATAACTAATCTTTTTATACCCTACTGTAAACATGGCTATCTCATTAGTTTAAGAAATTTACGGAATGCAACTTATGTTCTCACTACATGTTTCTTATGTTTGGTTTCACTCTTATTGTATTGGGGTTGGTTCACTACAAATATTTATGATATTTACTTGCTTAGTGACTAATCGTATCCTTTTTCTGATGTACAGCGCTCTGATACAATTTTTGGGTTATGTTCCAGGGGAGACTAGTCACTGCGGGACTCGCTGTCGCAGCCTGCCGGGTACTCAGGAGGAGGAGGGGCCACCACAGCTGACAACCCATGCAGCGTGCTTCAAACAGCACCTACCACCCCCCAGCAGCACTGGCTCCATGCGGCCTTAGCCCGGGCAAAGTCTGGGGTAAGTGCGGGCCCGTCTGCGCCCATCCGTGGCTGTCTGAGGCCTGGCCCTTTGTCTTGGCCGGTGGATCCAGATGTCCAGGTATCTATGGTGAGGATAGTTAAAGTTGTTCTTAACAAAGTGACCTTGGGTGATAGCATGGGGAAGAATAAACAGACCCAAGAACTTTTGGGCAATAATGCAAAGAACGCAAAAACGACTAATGTCATCACTAATTACCTAACGAATGCCATGGACAGGCTGAATGAAGAAGTTGCTAGTGGCGAGGCAAGGCTTGTGGCTACAAAAAGTACACTACGAGAGGTAATAAGAGAAGCGATTGTTGAGCCCATTAACTTGATTGGTAAATCGCCATTGATAGTCACGGAAAACACAGTAATAGCAGGTGATTCATTTAAAAGTACAACTTTGCCTTCTGTATCAACAAACCCACTGGCGATAACCGAGTTATCAGCTAATGAAGAGATAACTGCGATCCCCTGCCCCCAAAGAAAAGGCAGCCAGTCTAAATGCCTGCTATTAAGCTAAGTAAAAGACACACAGATGATGGACGGAATGCAGAGCAAATCAAATATTCACCCCCAGTCAAAAGATCTGGGTTAAATCCATCGGTCTTTTGCTCACCATGTCACCCCAGTTTAGACACAGACAAATGCAAATCAGTCTTGATTCTTAACCTCATGGTAACAGTCCAGACCGAACTGCCAAGCCTGGTCCTCCAAGAACCGGAAACAAGCATCCTGGGACCGGTTACAGAGCATCTCCCCTCATCAGCCAGGCTAGCTTGAATCCAGTGGCACGGTGAGCCTGGGACCCACGTCTGGGCATACCCGGCGCACTTATGGCGAGAAAGCAAAACACACACAGATGATGGATGGAATGCAGAGCAAATCAAACATTCAGAGGCCCAGATCTCTGTACTGGGGTGAATGTATGACATTGTTCTGCATTCTGTCCATCAACTGTGGTTTTTGCATTTGGAATGCAGAGCAAACCAAAAATTAAGCCCCAGACAAAAGATCTGGGTTAAATCAATTGTTCTTTTGCTCACCATGCCACCCCAGTTTAGACCCAGCCATATGCAAATCAGTCTTGACCCTGTGCCTCATGGGAAAAGCCCAGACCGAACTGCCAAGCCAGGTCTTCCCTGGACGGGAAATATGCATCCTGGGACCGGTTTTGGGTAATCACCCCTCACCACCCAGGTTAGCTTGAATCCAGTAGCACAGTGAGCCCGGGACCCACGTCTGGGCATACCCAGCGCGTTTATGGTGAGAAAGCAAAAGACACACAGATGATGGACGGAAAGCAGAGCAAATCAAACATTCAGAGATAATGACCGAGGTATCAGCTAATGAAGAGATAACTGTGCCCTCCTCCCCCAAAGAAAAGACAGCCGGTCAAAGTGCCTGCTATTAAGCTAAGTCTACGAAAAATAATAAAGCAAATATAATCCCTAAATATAAAAGAAATGGTACGGTGCACCAGAACCCAATCAGTGACCATGATCCTCCTTTCCCATATGATTTGTAACTACTATTAAAAATGATACACAGTAAAATTGATAACATTGAATCAAAACTTTTAATTGAAATAAGGTCAATAAAAGAACGTGTGATCTCAATTAAATAGTCTTTAACGATTTTCTGGGCAGGCACAACCCAATTGCCTTAGGCCTTTTAACAGCTGACAACGTGAACAAAAGTGCTGTACCAACCCACACCCCTCTCAACAGAACAGGCATCTCTAAAAGAGGGGGGTACCATTGAGCATCAAACAGTCTAATGAACTGTAAATCTGGAAAGAGGTTTGACCTGTGCAGACCCATCCGCCAAACGTAAACCGAGAGATAGGCCATGCACTGCAGCAGAGTCACCAAAATAGAAGGAGGTTAACGCTTGTTGAAGACCCCCCCTCATTTAAACCCGGATGAAGCACCCTATGTGATTGTCCCCAAAAAAATCCAAAAACTAAAACCAGGCGCAATGGAGTCATTTGATGGACTTACGTAATAAGGTGGCACATTGGATGCCACACAGCATATGTCAACCAAACGTTTTAAGTCAGAATTTTATTATGGTGTGATAAGTGACATGGGTGGGATGCACAAGGAAACAGGGCCAGGGCGATGGTATAGTGGTAAACATCCTGTGCCCATCTCTTGCCAAGCTCCTCCTTTCTGACCTCTATCATAGACAATGCAGTAGCACTAAATAGGGGAAGGAATTATAGCTGGATCTTTAGTTTTAAGCCGAGCATAAGAGCTCACGCACAATGGCTCACCACCTGAAGTATTCAACTAGTAATCAAGATAGAAATAACATATGGAAAAGTACAAATACATTTGCTCCCCTTAGTGGTTGTATGATTTAGATTGACAATCAGAGCCCTAAGTAGGCCTGGACGTTTCCATCGTTACTGTGGAAAAGTCATCAGTAGACGACACGACCGAACCTGAGAAAACTACTATTGCTCATGTGAAAATACCTTAATAGGACACCTAGTTGAATCTGAAAGGCCATATATGAACCCACAGGGAAAGAAAATTCATGACATGGAACGTAGCAGGAGTTAACAGTATGTGGCTAACACAGAACGGCATGCCACTTTAAAAACATCCCAAATATGTTGCCTTCAAGAGACTTGGCATAAGGGGTTATTTCACATAGAAAGTTATTTCTCTGAAAATAACCGAGCCATCCCATCATCTAGTGGAAGAGCAAAAGGGGGGAGGGGCAGTATTGATTTATACATTAACAACACTTAGGCTAATAAAGTCATACACTAGCTTCACAAATTATCAGATGTTGTACTTTCAACCAAAAAACGAGATGGGTAATGTACTGATTGACTATTAGAATACTAGGTCTGATTCCTCCAAGAGCCTGGTGGTTCATGCCCTACAGAAAGAGCTAGAAATTTTTGTTGAAGGTATTACAGCCTCTTATATTCGTATCTGGGCAAGGGATTTCAACATTATGCAGCTGCTCATTTTCTTCTGGGATTCCAAAACATAAGTCAGCCAGGGCCTCTATCAGACAACTTCATTGGCTTCCGGTCCGCTATCGGATCACCTTTAAAGTTCTCTTTTTATCCTATAGAAGTCTTTATGAAAAAGCTGCTGCCTTCTTTAGTAAACATTTTGAGGGGTAAATTCCTGGCAGAACTTGACGCTCTGGCTCAGCCAATCTATTAAAAGGCACCTCCTTTAAACGTGCCTCTTGAGGTGGGGGAGGTTTGGGGGGGGGCTGCCTGGGGGAGGAGGTCAGAAGCTTTTTTAGGCTTATTTCCCGTCAGTGGAATTGTTCACCACTAACTTTGAAAACAGCACCCTCACTCATGGTTTTCAGAAAAAATCTTAAAACCTTGCTATTTAATCAATGATCGCTTATACTTTGCACTCATCTTCTCTCTACAGTTCCATCCAGCACCAAGACGCCTCCATGTATTTGTGCACTTTACAAATTATAAATCATAAATCATTACAATAAAGAATGTCAAACTGCGATAGATTCGGCCTGTGGGTACACAGACAAATTTGGAAATGGCCAATGTTATTTTATGTATGATGTATATGGGTAATCATTGAATGAACTATTTTATAAGTATGATTTAGAACTGATGGCGCGGAATACAGAATTAGAATATTTTGTGTTACCGACTTATCGGGGCGGGGGCATTTCTCAATCATTGATCCTATATTAATCTCTAAGCATGGTTTAACAATGTTTGATTCATTTAGGGTTGTGCCCACCCCTTTAGGTGATCACCAACCACTCTTCCTAGCCCTCAATACTACAATTCAGCATAAGGAGGGGGAACAGTTAGCGACCCATCTTAAAACGGAAGGTTAAAATGGGATCAGTGTAAGGTGGGCGGGTATAAATGAAATTGACCTATTGGAAACAATCACCAAAGATAATGAATATGACATTTTTGCAAGTATGGAATGGAATTCTTGCCCACTGCAAAAACATATATCTTTTGTAAGCTCACAGCTGCTATTGTATACAACTTAAAAGTTAGGTCTAAAGTAAAAAATGCTAATAAGATAGGTTGGTTTGGTCGCCAAACCAACAACTAAATAACGCCCTGCAAGTCAGGCCTAGAAATAGGGAGGAAGTTAAGAACATGCGATTGGTTTATAAACATTCACTAGAGAAAAACATCTGCAGGAGAAGGGAATGGAAAGACCAAGAGCAGGCAGCTAAACTGAGGGATTGTTTCCTGTGCTAGAAGACAATAAATCAGCCGTTCCATAGGGACTCTTCTGTCCCTGCGGTTGTGACTCATGTGCAATCAGCTGACTGGCTAGCCAATTATGGTCTTTAATTCAGATAACATAGTTGTGTTCTCTACCTATGACAATATAATTTCTTTTTGGCCCTTACTTTTTAATCCCAAGCTGGGTTGATGAAGTTAGTCTAGCTCTAGAGAAAAGTGTAAATGGAAAGGCCCCCAGCCCAGATGGGGTTCCGTAGATGCTTACAAGTCAGGATCTGCACTTTGGGGACCCGTTATTTATAACCCAAGTATGTACAGCAGTGACAAGGGCTATATACCAGCTATTTGGCCCAAAAGTATAATTGTACCAATTTTTTGAAAAGGTGATAGTGGGAAGCAAAATGTTATAGATCAAATTCCTTCTTGATTCCTCGGCCACATTGTTGGACGGGATACTTCTAGAAAAACTCAAGTCTTGGGAGTCTGACAATTAGGTGCTCACCAACTCGCCAGTCGGTTTTAGACGTGAACATTGCACACTGTAGCAATGTATCAAATTAAGCCTGATTGTGAGTCAGTGTAGTATAGCAAAAAAGGGTCACCTATTTTTGTGCTTTGCCGACCTAAGCAGTGCATTCGACCTGGTTAACCACACTAAGCTATGGAGGGTTGGCATATTTGGGTGCCCTGCCAGATATTGTTTTTTTTAAATGAATATACGATGTTACATCGCGCTGTTCACACCGCGATACCTTTACAACGCAGGCATTACAATGCAAGTCATTACAACGACTTGCGTTGGAGGGCGCTGGACTTAGGAATAGTATGATTTACTATTCCAACTCCAGCCTACGTTACAGTAGGGAAGGTGTTGGAATAGTAAATCATACTGTTCCTTAGCTTAGAGCACCATCCAGTGCAAGTCATTGTAATGACTTGAGTTGTAATGCCCGCGTTGTAAAGGTATTGTGGTGTGAACACCACGATGTAACCGATGTTTTGCTTTTTTTATCATAGCTATATAGTTATTTGACTGGTCATGTACGCTACTGTGCTAACGACGAGTGTACCCCATGTTTTAGAATCACAAGAGGTATCCGCCAGGGGTGTGTCCTTTTCCCACTTTTGTTCTCACTATATATTAACGGGGTGGAAGCACATTTTAAAAAACTAACTACTGATTCCCCCTAAATTAGGCAAAAGTGTAGTCCCAGTCCTCCAGTATTCTGACGAATCAGTTCTGCTATCGCTGACCGCAAATGGATTACAGTGTTTGATTGAAAGTTTTACTATATTTATGGAGGACAGGGGTATGAGATTAAACCTAACTAAAACTTTTGTGATGGCTTGTGGAACAGGCAAAGAGAAGTTGAAAACTCACTTTGCTAAATGACAGAAACTAGTAGAGGTAGACAGCTTCACCTACCTGGGTCTTCATTTTTCTAATACGAGTACATGGAACCACCATTTGAAAATTGCAACAATGAAATTCTCTAGAGCAACAGAGGCCATCTTTAGATTTGCAGCCAAAATCGGAAGCAAGCCCATACATGAAATCCTACAGTTACATAAAACCAAATGTATTAGTAGTGTCAATTATGGAGCTTCTTTTTAGGGTCTGTTGAATTACAAATAATGGAGAACAACTTTTTGTGTAGACTTCTAGCAGTACCACGATCTACCTCATCTTATACCGTGCACAACGAATTAGCAATCCCTTTTATAGAAGACATTATCTATACTAGTGTATGTCTGACATGGCAAGATATGGGCTAAAACTGGAACAAAGTTTACTAAATAAATAATTGAGGTCTGTTTGGCTCGAAATTACAGAGATAATATTACCTGGTTTGCTCAGGTGAAAAGCCTTCTAAAATCTACAGATGTAAATTTCTACTCTGGATGACCAATGTAGTAGTTTATATTATAGTAAAAAGAATTAAAAATGACTCTTAAGGGTCTAAGAGAGGACAAGAGTGAAACCAGTGAGGGTGCTAAACCCTCTGTTAAGTGTAATCTTAGTTGCAACTTATTTAGTGGTACCCAAAGTTATTTATCATCTGTAACTAGCATACAAGATAGGTTTTATCTTACTAGGCTTCGGTTATGCTCTTTGCGTTTCAAAGAAGCATTCCCACAATGGGGTTGTGGACAAATAATCTACCAAATTGTCCATGTAATGGCAAAACTGCTCAACCTACCCATCACTTTATTCTATTTTTCTAATTTTACCAGGATATTGGGAAACGTTTTTTAAAACCGTTCTTTCTTGCAAATAGATTGTTTTGTTTTAAGGATTCTTTGAACTTTTTACATAATTTAAGTACGGTAGAATACGTTTTGCAGTCTCTATATATATCTCTTCCGTAAAAATGAATAACATTTCTTATGATGGTCTTCCTGATTCCAATTCCACTCATGCACTCTCCCTCTCTCCATACTACAGATATTACAAACCATCTTCTCAACAACTTAAAATACACATTCTTCTATATGCCTTGAAAAACACTTGGTTAAAAAGACCCGTCTACAGTATCAAATTACATCTTTTCTGAAAATGCAATGGCCATTCATTATGAAATGAGGTAGGGTCTGCTGACTCGCTTTCAAAGGTAGGCAGGTATCCCCCCAGTGGCATGTGCAATGATTGTACATGCCTGCATTGGGGTGTCTGGAGGATCCATGGATTTCAGGGGATGCTTCTCAGGGCGCACAGATTGTGTGTGTTACCGCAAATGTGCTGCAGAGTCTATGCGCCCCCGATGGCATGTTTCTCACTGCGCCTGTATCTTTAAAATGGTGGGGTGCAAAAGCAAAGGGTTCCCTCATTAGTATGGAGCCACGCCTGATGCAAATGCGGGAGCACCCCTTTGTGATAATGCCGGTGTAAGATATGTGTGAGAGGGGCTGCACAGCCGTCTGCAGGCCGTTCAGTAACACGATAATGCCTTAAAGGTGCAAAAAGCCCCTGTGCTCGCGGGGATTATGTACAATATGGGATCAAGTAATTATTATCTATTAATGTCTGCAAAAGTTGTTTCCACAACCCCATTCTTTTAGTTAAAACACTAATCTGGCCAAGAGGGATAACTGCAATAGCCTTTTGCTTGGCTTTCATCAATACACATTCTTCCTTTGGATAAAATAATACACTTTGCTAAAAGAACCCTTTATATCGTCATATGCATGCTCTTATACAACAGAATATTTAAACCAACTGGTTATCAGCAAGAGACAAGGAAACATACAAACTACTAATTCTTTCAAATCTATGAATGAACAATCCCCCAACTACCCATCTCAAATGCTAGTAAGATGTTTATTCTTGCAACCTTTATTTGGCAATCCTTGTCTCGCTACACCCCCTAATGCTACTTCATGACTGTGATCAGTCAAGTCAATTGGAATATCCCTCAGAAAGTGACTCCCAGTTGAACTAAGCTCCATATCCTTTCTTCCCGCTTCCTAAATTACCTTAATGACTTACTTACAAATGACCTTAATGACTCACTTACATACTCTTTCAATCTGATGCCATTCCATTACTCTTCAAAGTAACAATTTAGAAAAGCTGTTTACCTTATTGTTAACTGTCTAGAATTTATTTTTGTCTCTCAATAAACACTTATCATGGATCTAACATACAACATTCTGCCTGTTACCTCTCAAAAGGAACCAAATCGAAGGATAATTACCATTGTTACAAATGTCTTTCCCTTTGTTGAGATGGGATGGGTAATCTGTTCTTGTGCGACACAAGCTGCTTGAGCGCCACTGCTCGTTTGTGACACCTGAATAATGAGAATTGTTCACTACATGGTCAGAATGAAGTGCACTAGTCCTTGCCAAATCATCCGCAGAAAAAGGCTGTGGGTTTGAATTGCTTGGGCTGTTCACTGACATGTGTCCTATGGCTTCGTCAATGTAGAGTGATTCTTCATTACGTAAACTGTTATTCCTTGAATGGGACACCACCTGTGGGACACAAAAGAGAGAAAATAGAGTAAACTACAGATCGAATACTCATTCTCAGTATTCATATCTAGCACCCAAAGTCAGTTCAGAAGTTTTGCATAATATTCATATGTGTAAATTGAAGTTTCACTTAAATCTCAGTCATGCTCACTCCTACATAGAGCAGTCACAGTCCACGTACCTACTGAGGACAGTAACAATCCACGTACGTACTTTGGGCAGTAACAGTCCACGTACCTACTGAGGGCAGTAACAGTCCACATAACTACTGACGGCAGTTGTGTATGTGACTCCACAAAAGGGCATACAAATAGTAGGAAAAATGGAGAAACAGCCCTCAGTTATGGAGAACAAGCAATGTAGCAGTATGGCAAAACCTTCCATTTGATGTAATGGCATTGGGAGAGCATGCAGGGTTCCCTTGGACTATTGACCTCTTCCCATAATGCCAGCATCAACCATTTAGAATGTGGTAGCTGCTAGTCTGGAACAGCTTCCACTTTGTGAATGGTGATCACTTGCTTTGACAGCTCAGTAATATAGTATCAATTGTTTGCAACCGAGATTGCAGTTGCAAAACATTGATACATTTGATTGAAACTGGAAAGGATGAGGTGGGATTCACATTCACAGCCCCTTCTCCTCCTGATTCACAATCAGTCATAAAAGGCATTTTGCATATCAAACTTCCGTCTCACGATGTGTCTTGTTCATTGTGACTTGCCTCTTTGCAGTCTCAAAACCTATGATTTTATGAATAGCAAGCTTTGCAACAGCAAAAAGTCTTAAAACATGAGGCCTCTGTATCCAATCAGAATTCCAGCTTATGATGATGGAGATTAGGAAACCTGGAAGTATATTCAGCATTCTATAGCAGACATGTGACTTTATGCTTTCTTTATGGATTATGCTTGGTTAGAGGAGGGTGATCCACTGCCTTTTCTTTATATAGAAGGTTTGAAGAAGTCAAATTGTAATTTAGTGGAGTTCAAAGTACAGTAAGATTTATCTGTTTTCTAAGAAATGTCAACCGAATAATGAACTTCCAAAAGGCAAACAAACAGATATGTTCAAAAGTATTAAGGAAGGTATAATCCATATTAAATATTAAAAATAAATTGTTTTCCAATTGTTTGATAATTATTTCGGTTGTTCTTCAGGGAAGGATTCTTTTTTGCTGTATCAAAAGGAGCAGTTTTTCGTTTAAATCAGTGGCGGTTTCTCCCCTAGGGCGTCGGGGCTCCGCCCCCGTTACCAAAGTGTTCGATGCTCATATTTTATTTAATAAAAAAATGCCCGTTTTTTTATGCCTTCTAAATAAAAATGAATATAGTGTCCATACCGCCGATGTGACAGTGGCCGTTCATTGTGGCCGTGGCGGCTGGAGGTATGTGACGTGACTAGACTGACTGTCTCTCCTTGCATGCTCCCAGCTCCCCCTAGCGGCCCAAAGAAGCCTAAGTGTTTGCCGGGCCGATAACTTCACAGCCCTGAAGGCTGTGATGTCATCAGCTCGGCAAAGACCTTGCTTCAGGGTTGAGTCTCCACCCCCTGATGGCGTGAAGGGAAAGTTAGCCCCGGGCGTTTTATGTCTAAGCCCCGGTATCGCTAACCCTCCACGTCAATCAGAGAGTGGAGACTGTCACACACCCTTTTCCAACTCATTACAGGGCGAGGTGGGACCCACCCTGTGACGACTTGGGAAAGGGGTGTGGCAGGCGGGAAGCTGAGGATTCTGTGGTGGTAGAACTTTCTGGAAGGAAGCCTTAGGAGTCCGTCGGCAGTTCGCCAGCAGCCCAGGTAAGGCCCTGGCGGGCATTTTTAAAAGTTATTTCAGAGCAGATTCAGTAGTATTAATTCACTGTAACACATGGCTCAATACCGTTTATTACGAAGCCCAGCAAGGACAGGCAAGAAAAGTGCGCGTGAACTAGCTTGGCAATATTGGGAAATTCAATATTTCTTGGAGTTGACAGTCTTTGAGTCGGGTCACCCGGCTACTGCCATGAAACTGGAGGTCTGGCTGCCTTGGTACTCTTATACAGCATTCCACAAACCTAAGGGTCTTCAAACGCTAATATCTTAGGGATGGCGACCTAAAGCGTGTTCCAGGATCGAGCAGCTGTTCCCAGCCCTCTCATTTCAGAGAAAGACAAACGGGGACATGCACGAGATCATTAGGCTGGCACTGAAGGCAGCAATTTGATTTTCGTTTTAGTAGGCTGTTGTTGCCAATATTGACATACATTACAGATTTCTTTACCATTTCGAAGGCATCTGCTTGCGATCCAAGCTGGGTGTGTGCACAGAGAGGGACGTTCTGCATTAAGTCGCTTCAGTTCAATTGCGTGGATAATAGCCCTGCACCTAAATGAATAATTGCACAACTCCCAGACCAAGTGAACCCTAGCATATGTACTTCCTCTAGCTGTACTTACACTAAATGTAACGAGGAAGCTCCCTGCTCCCCCGAGTCTCTCTTGCCACAGGTTTAAACTAGAAAACAGGCCGCATGAGGCCGGGCACAAAAACATGTTTAAAGTCTGACATGTCCTGCATTTTTTTGTCCCTCTGCTCACTTGAAACTTGTGTCAGATATATATCCTGATATCTTCATATCATTAGGAAAGATGTGCTGATAATACTCGCCCAATTTTAATTTTAAGCATTATTTCAGTCAAACCACAAATTATCTAACAAATTCAAAGTTGCATTTTTAGTTCTGGCGTTAGACGACTGTTTGTTTTAATAAATACATATATACTGTACGTACGTACAGGGAGATCAGTCAGCCCTCTTGATCCATTGGTTTGCTGTAGTGTCATTCACATTGTGCTTCTGCCCACCCACAGCCTAAAGCGGGAGGCACAGGGTCAGTTCACTTCAGCCACTGTGATTGACAACATTCTGCCCTTGCACAGTGTGTGCTACTGCCCAACAAGTAGTGCATTGATTAGTGGTGCAAAGTGTGCTACTCTATAGAAAATATATGCCTTTTGGCTTTTGAAAAGGCTTGCTTTCATACAAATTATGCCTTCACACACAAACTTTCACAAACAAAAAAATTATTGGCAAAGCCAAAAGGTTAACAGCAAATGCCAAACCTGCTGGCTTTGACAAAGACTATATTTTCTTTAAAGTGTGCATTGCATTCTGGGTTACCTGTCATGAATAGTGCAAATTAGGCTGGTCTTAAGTGTAGTTGTTGCTTTTTGTAGTTATTGAGAATGTATGCCCATATAGGAAGACGAGTAATGTTTGGATTGAGCTAAATCTTTCAAATTTTGATTTATTGAGTGTGATTATGCATAGAATTTGCATCCTATAGTGCATGTGTATTTGCAAATACTGCTATATGCCATTTGGGTTCATCTGTGTATTCATTTTTAAAAAGTGGAGAAGGTGTTTCCTAGACGAATTAAATGCTTTCCACTGAGTCTTTTACAGGGCAGATGGCATGATGCTCTATCTGTGATCTGATCTATTTTTGAAAGAGGAGAGTATTTCTTTAGTTCATGACGACATTGGTACTGGTTGGCACTGGTTAATAGGTGCTCTCATGAATTCTTAGGTGTAATCAGCATACTTGTTGACTACCTCCTTCCTCCCCACGCCCGAACATAACCAATATTTTAACCATTAAATACTTAACATGATTTAAAGAAACGGTGGACAGTTGTGGCCGTGAGAGAACTCCACATAGATGGTTAAGAGAAATTGTAAGATGTCCACAGAGCCCATGTGGATTTTTTGTTCCAGAGTGTCAAATTCTGCAAACAAGGGTGAGGCAGGGCTTATATTGCCAACAAGTTTCAGGTGTCATCCAAGAGACAGGGTGCACCTTCATTGCTTTCCTGAAGATTAAAGCCTGGCTTGTTGTTAGTGAAAAGGGATTCAAGTGCCAATGTGTGCATGGAAATATGTTTGTGGACCAATATTTTGTTGACTTTGTTTAGTTTTTGTTTCAGAAGGTTTTATAGTTCACAGTTTGCACAGTTTCTAGTTCTATATCTCAGGCAGAATGAAAACATCTTTCTTATGCTCAGTCCATTACTTTGCCCAATACAAGTGAGAGATAGGCATGAGCGGATTTTGCGGATTGGCAATTTGCGGATTTGCGAATTTGCGGATTGCGAAAATCCGCAAAATCCGCGCGGATTTTTTTTTTTTATGTTCGCACGGGTTTCTGCAAGTTCGCGAGGGTTTTGTACAATTTCGCAAATTGCGAAATTGTACAAAACGCGTGCGAACTTGCAGAAACTCGTGCGAACACAATGTGCTGCCCAGTAGGGTATGTGCCTCTTGTGTGAATGAAAGGTCAGAGAAAGATCAGTTCAGCAGATGAAGAGAAAGAAGCTCCTGGTCACAGGAACAGCACGGGTATTGCGCTCGTGAAAGTCAAGGATGCAAAGCCTATCCAGCATCACAGCTGATTTTCCCCGGTAGATTTGGGAAGAAGGCACACCTGTCCAGCCTCGACGACGCTCACAATTGTTTTTGGGCTAATGAATGAGTCACTGAATTTGAGCATCAACTAGTTCGAGCGACCATGTGTGTGTTACTATGCAATCGCCCCGAAGGGCGCAGGGGTCCCTTGAGTGAGCTGCAGACCTGTGCCCAGCCATGCAACTATTTTACAATGGCGCCAGCAAGCTGCCAGCGCCGTTGTAAAATAGTTACAAAGTTAGCTTGCACAGGAAGCACTTAGATAAAATAAAGCAGCACCTGCTTCGTTTTATCTAGTGGTTCCTGTGCAAGCTAACTTTGTAACTATTTTACAACGGCGCTGGCAGCTTGCTGGCGCCATTGTAAAATAGTTGCATGAGTGGGGGGTTCAACTTTTGAACCCGTTACGTTCGCGGATTTTTTTTGCGGATTTTGCGGGAAATCCGCAAAATTCGCGGATTGCGGATTTCCCAAAAATCCGCAAAATCCGCGAGCGTAACGGATTTCCCGCTCACACCTAGTGAGAGATAGCTTTATGTGGCAGTCTTTCCAAGAGTGGGCGCTACTGGAGTCAAGAGAATGTATCTAGCGTATAATTTGTAAAACAGGAAACTTAAGTGCCAGAGCCTAAAATGTTTTTGAGATGACCTGTGTTAATGGTGTCAGCCATAACCACATAACCACATGCACTTTACAGTTCACAGTCAAAAAGGAGGTGAGTGTTGGTCTAGTCAAATTTGCTTGAAAATGCACCATTTGCCAACTCAGTTTTCAAAAATTTCTCGGAACACTCCTTAGGTCGTTTAGGCTCTCGCGCTACGCGGGCTCGCCATGGTGTGCTCCACCATTAATTTTACACCCCGCCACTTTTAAATGTCACCAGCCGCCACTGGTTTAAATCTGTAGTGATTTTTATTGACTAGCCTTGATTATGTAATTGGATCATGCTTCATGACAAGTATGATATTTCTATTGTAAAATATTCAGATGTGTAAATCTAGAAAATATATTTTCCTTGAATATGCATCACTGCTCATGAGGATAATAACTCAGATACTCTTTTGACACTTCCTACATGAATATGTGATCCTTTAGCTTCACCTTGAAGAAGATGGTCACATATTATGTTTGCTCAAAGATTTTCACAACCTTATTAAGCAGATGTGGGAAGAATATTAATCAAATTGATATAGATAACGAACACCAAGCTTGTTTTCGATAATATGCTAATGTCACCGTCACTTGACTTCTTTATAAATTATTCATCCTGAAGACCACTGCCCTTTACAGAAATACCCGTTTGAAATACCTGAAAAACTGTACTATAAGGCGTGCCACACACTCGAGAACTATACAGTATTTGTCCTGTGTGTCTGCGTTTGGGAACATTGCAAAGTTTTTTGATCAGACTAAATGTGCATCCGTTATGTGTTTGCATTATGCTGGGGTGTAAATATTTTGTTGAGAGTCAAATCAGGGTTTGTGATGTTAACTGTTTAGTATGAATATACTACATATGTAAATTATGAGTGAATAACATTTTTCTTTAAATAACCTGTTTGTAATGTATATATATTTATTTAATTTGATACTTTTACATGAATTTTCTTTTTTTATTATGACCATATCTTCTTGTACTTGATTTCCAATTCATAGTCACTCATTTTAAAAACTGTTCCAGCTTTTTGTGACCTGACTGAAATTTTGGGGTGCAATTTATGTACTAATTGGTCATGTAGCAAAAAGTTCCCAGAATCTGCCTCATAAACATTATTTAGGGAGGTCCCTATTTGGCATTCCTAGTGTTTGACTACAAACAGAGGGGTGCATAATACAGAAAAAAACTATACATGTGTTAGCTTGTTAGCTTTAGCTTTTCCTAACAAGAAACCTTTGTTTGTTTTTTTAAAGCCCCCTGTGTTGTTCGCTCAAAGGAACATCTACTGCTTTAAAAACATTGGGGCATATTATCAAGCACGGCGTTAACATTATCACCGCTTTAGCAGCAGAAAACTGTCACTAAAGCGTCGATAATGGGCTTGATAATACGCCGTAGAGAATGCCCATAGAAGCCTATATTCACACCAGAACATGGACTTCTATGGGAATTCACATGGGTGTATTATCAAGCCCATTATCGCCACTTTAGCTGCAGTTTTCGGCCACTAATGCGGCGATAATGTTAATGCTGTTTCTTGATAATATGCCCAATTTTTTTAAAAAAAGACATAGTAGTTTCAGGCAGTGGTTCGCTGGGCCACTGCCTGCTTCTGGCATGGCTACCTGAGACAGATTTCCAAAAGCAAAGCTGTTCAACAGGGAAGCGAAAACTGTTCAACAGGGACACATTCCCCTTGGGGAATGAATTACCTCCTCCTTTGATCTGTCTTTACCTTATCAATGTGTTCCTCCCACAATTGCATCCACAAATCATTGATATATCTCATTGTATATCGCAATTAAGAGGGAGCATCCCTTTCAGGCTCCCTTCTAATTGACATTTGAATGAGTTGCAAAACCCCTTTTGTGATTCAGAACGGCTCTCCCAAATCACAAAACTAGTATAGGACCTTTGAATGAAACCATTAGCAGTCGCAAACCAAGTGATTTTGCAAATCGCAAGGTTTGGTAGCACAAAATAAGTTGAATTTAGGGCTAGGGTATGGTTAGTTCACATTTAATCGGAAACAACTTAATTTATTGTTAGGGTACATGAAAACATTAGGGTTACAGTCAGGAATGGTGTGCTCAACATCTTGGTAGATTGAAGCATTGGAATATAAGTAATAGTCAATGCAATATTTGAAATCTTTCAAGGTAGATGAAGTAACAGTAGGTCGAAGTGATGGTAGACAAAAATGTTGTTGTGAATTGGTGGTTGAAGTAATCACATACATCCTTACTTAGGCGCTCATTAGGATGGCGGACGGACCCGAGGTGGAGGGACCGTCCGCAGGGGCAGCGGCGGTCCCTCCGGCGGAATTAGGATGTGACCGCCACCCTGGTGGTCACATCCCGTATATTTACCATTGCGGTGGGTGCTGCTTTAAGCAGCACCCGCCGCAAAGTTAAATACGCATGCTGTGCATTTGCATGCACAAAGCGGCAGGCACCGCGCGGGGCCTGCCGCATTGTGCATGCAAATGCAGGGGAGTACCATACCATAGGTACCCCCCATGTGCACCCCCACCCCCCTTCACCCTGTTCGTATACAAGTGACTAGTAAAATGCATTATTTTATTAACATGCCACTTTAGGAAGCAGCTCTACAGCAAGCTTGCTATGTCTATTGAAAACGTCCTACTAGTCCATGCATTTCCTATTCTCGAAGTATTTAGCAGAAGTTCACATTTTATGGGCTAATTACCTTAAATAAATAAGATTTGGTTTGTAAATGTCTGTCAGATTATATTTTTTCAAATAACTTTTTTTAGCCCTTCTAGAAAATATCTCTCCGTTGATTTTGAAAAGAAACTGACACTGGAAATACATCTCTTTTCATTTGTTTTCTTCATACATAGATAGACACTGTGGGACATATTTACTAAAAGTTAACGCAATGCATGGCAGCAAGCAAAGGTGCAAGAAAAAATAAACATATTTTACTCGTTATGCAATGGTCAGGGTGGAGTACCATTTTGGCACAATTCAAGTTTTAATGATTTCCATAAATCTTGAATTGCGTCACATTCAATAAGTGGATGCACAAGATCGCCCAAGCTCCACCCATGGAATGCCTACCACTATGATATGTAATGGAACGTAACGCAGAGCAATCTGTTGTGTTGCATTAATTTTCTTTACAAAGTCACGTGAGGTGGTGCAAATCATTCCTCGCGGGGCTTGGTAAATCTTACATAAGCCTTAACGTTGCCTTGCGGCACCTTGCACAACGCAAGGACAATGCAAAGGTTTAGTAAATCTGGGCCTGTATTTCCATCTTCCTGTTTTTAGAATGTAAATGTGATTGTTCCAGAAAAATGTTCTCAGGTTCTACTTCAACCCTGACCTGTCTGTCAACATGCCCATCAGTTATCAAAACTTAATTCAGTTGTTGTTGTATTTAAATGTGGCTTCTTCAGATCAGACTCCTTAGTATTTTGTGACATTGGGTAAATAAATCAATAAATACATGTTGTCCCGAACCCTAAAGCGTTGTGATATTTTTCATTAAGCAGAACATGTTCTTGTCACAAACATATAGCTCGGTCTTGGGTCGGTCACTCCTCGAGACTTTGGCAAGTCACACACAGTCTGTGAGCTAGCCAAGTGTCCATCTGCTCCGTGCCTATAACGAGGAGAGTGTCTGGTGCCGACAGTACAGATTTATATTTGAAAACTCTCCTCTCTGCGGCACACGATAACCTCCATTCCAAAGGTGCATTGGGCAGCAGGGGGTGAATAAAGAGGGGATACATGACGTTGGGGAGCAATGGGGAAAAGGGGCCCGATGACTGTCCTGAGTTTGGAGGTGGGGGTAGGAGGATGGGGGTTTCCACCAAGGGAAAGAGGAGAAACAGACTCGCTTTTTCAAAAACACAACAATTGTTTAGGAATTTGGGTAAGAATCGTGGGATTTTTATAAAGCTGACAAATAAATAATGTGACGATTTTTTTGTGTGCAAATCACAGAATAGTCATATCTTGGAGAGTCTGTCAGATGTGTTCCTACAGACTGCCAAGAAGTTTCTTTTTGGCTAACATGTCTTCATTTTTATAATGAAACTAAACAGAAAATAGGCCTCTCTCAAGTTATCCCTTGCATGACACTGACCTGTTCCCTCCACATTTTATCTCCATTTTTTAAAATCAAAGGCTGTAGATGTAAGTAAGGCTTTCATGTTTTACAGTCTACTTGATGATAACATTGGAAATGGGGAACGCCACTTTGCTCTTGGCACCTGAAGAAGTGAAAGAATAAGACTGCCCTCTTTCTCTCAGATACCTCGGAAATCACCTGTGGAGTCCCACATAGATCATCGCTGAGCCCGACTCACTTCAACATCTACATGGCTGCCCTCGCCGCCATGGTCCACCAACAAGGCCTCAACATCGTCTCTTAAGCTGATGACACCCAGATCATCCTCTCCCTCACCAAAGACCCCGCCACCGCCAGACTCAACTTCCAGAAAGAAATGCAGGGGGTCACCGTATGGATGACCAACAGCTGCCTCAAACTGAATGCCGAGAAGTCAGAAGTCCTTGTACTCTGAACCACCCCTTCAGTATGGGACAACATCTGGTAGCCAACAACACTCAGAAGCCCTCCCACCCCATCGGATCACGCCACAAAACTCAGCATTGTACTCAGCTCCTCCCTCACCATGAACCGACAGGTCACAGCTGTCGCCTCCAGCTGCTTCAACACCCTCCGCAAGACCTTCAAATGGATTCCCCCTGAGTCAAGAAAGACAGTCACCCAAGCACTCATCACCAGCAGACTAGACTATGGAAATGCTCTATATGCTGGCATGAACAAGTCCCTACTCCGGAAACTCCAGGTAATACAGAACATCGCCGCCCGACTCGTCCTCTGCATGCCCCGGCATGAACACATCAGCCAACACCTTCGAAAAATCCACTGGCTCCCCGTGGAGAAAAGAATCACCTTCAAAATCCTCACCCACGCCGACAAATGCCTGCACAACACCGGACCTGAATACCTCAACAACTGAATCAACTTCCACATACCCAAAACAAACCTTCGATCTTCCAACCTCGCACTGGCCAAAACCCCATGCATCCACAGAGCAGGAGGAAGATCCTTCTCTCACACTGTGGCCAAAACCTGGAACAAGCTTCCGGCACACATCAGACTAGTCCCCTCCCTGAACACCTTCAGGGAGGCCCTCAAGACCTAGCTCTTCGGCTAATGGAGTTGGGACCCTCCCTCTCAGCGCCTTGAGACCCTCACGGGTGAGTAGCGCACTCAACAACCCCCTGATTGACTGATTGATTGCATATAGTGCCTTGCACAGGGGAAGGTCATTATTATCATAAAATGACATAGTTTCACAGACTAAGCATGCCATCATTAGGGGGCACCAATTTACAACAACATCCCCTAAAACTCCCTCCTTTGAGTAAATGGGGTAGGTAGCATTATGAAAGCAAGTTTGCCCGAAATGCTGGAAACCCTTGCTCGTTTTGTGCATGGGTGACAACAAATAATGCACCTATATGTCCCAAAAAAAGTTCAAAAGTCTTGCCTTCTTTTTCTCACGGAGCATAGAAACCTACTACCCTCAGTGCCTATGATTACCATGCAAACTTTTTTCGGTAAGTTACCATGCCGGTAAGTATTTATTTGAATGATGTAACTATAATGTCATTTTTTAAAAAGGGGTGGTTTAGGAATTAGGGGGTGCGTAAAGGTTCAGGGTGGTGAGGGTTTTAAAGGATTTTAGGGCATAGTGGTGCGTAAATGTTTTACGTTTTTGTAGAGTTCAAGGATGGGTAAGGGTGGGGTAGGAGGTGAATTTAGGGTTCAGAGATAGGCGGAAATAGCAAGGTTATTTTTAGGATTCAGGGATGATTAAGGGTATGGAGCAGTAAGGGATTTTTAGTGTTCAGGATTGGGTAATCGTAAGAGGTAGTAAAAGGTAAATGTAAAAGGGTAGCAGAGAGAGGATAAAAATATAGTTGGATACGAGTCAATAAAACTGCAAATGTGTGGTAAAACCTTGAGTGGTCAACATTTTGTAATGCCCGGGGGGAAAAGGCATCAACTGTTATTTAACTTTACACCTTCATTTACCAGGGGCAGGGAGCATTGGTCACTGGGACTATTTTCATAAGCTCAAAGCATTTTACATAAAAATCAGGCGAGAAAGTGTGAAACATTCAGGTCAACAAAGGAGGTTCAACTTACCTCACTCATAGAAGGCAAGACCATCACAGGTAAGCTACTGTGACGTGTGTGTTTTAAGTGCCGCATAAGTTTTTGTTGCACGTGAACTTTTTCCTTCTCTTTCAACACGAGTCTCTGACCTTCCTTGAGTCGTTCAAGGTTTTGCTGATAGTCTTGAAGTTGAAGGCCAAGCTCCTCTTTTTTCTTCTGAAGAAAGTCTTCCTGGCTTTGGCATTCTTTCTCTCTTTCCTGAAGTCGCATCTCTTTCTGCTCCTGCTCCCGTAGTCTTTGCTCACACTCTCGATACCAGCGTTGCTGCTCCTGATGGAACTGATGCTGAAGTTTGTTCAAATTGACTGTTTCCTCTCTGTTTTTCTCCAAGGTCCGGTATTTCTCCTTGTCTTGGAGCATGCTCCCTCTAGAAATGTGTCCTCGGGTCGTTCTCTCACGTTCATTGAACAGCACCTTGTGAAGTTCAATATGGCTGTCTTGAATGGTCACAGCCGCCTATAAACACAAATGTAATTGTTCATTTATTCCCTCTTTATTATTACTACACAGTTTCACCGCCATGCAACCTTCCATGGAGATGGAAAAAACATCTATATTTTTTTTCTTAAACTAATTGCTAAATCTTTAAAGAAAAATCAGCTAAATTAAACCATGGGATGTTGCAATCTGTCCCAAGCTGCAATATGTTTGGCTCCTACATAGCACATACCCAGCACCATGAGGCAGTAGAGTGTTGTCCTTAGTGCAGGTTTAGTGATTAAGCAATTAAGTAATTGTACAGAGAATTATATAAAATCGCCCAGAAGAACAAATAGAAATTAAATATTGGCGTGGAAAGACAATCAAAGAGATTACTGTGCATAGACTCTCACAAGGCAATTGCAGGGTTATACTCAATTGACACTGCTGTGCTGTAGCACTGGACATTTGCAATGCTTGAGTACACCACGTTCTGCTGTCCCAGACAGGAAGTACATTCTCAAGTATCACTGCTCAGAATGTCTGTGTGTACACAGAGTGCACTGTAACACAAACCAAAGAAGGGTCATTCACGCCTGTGATGGGACTATGTGCACATGCACCGCTAACCCACTAATCAGATTTCGGTAGAGGTTTCAACATCCAACTCCAGGTTAGACTGCATCAATCCCACGTCTTTTAGCACTTTAATGTGTATCACACTCTCTTAAACCACTTCTGCTCTGACCTGTGCACTGGGATTTCAAAACGTGGAGTACCCGTTCACCTGAAGATTATCCGAACAACTGAAGAGTTTAAAATGTTTTTTACTGTAAAGAATTCACTGGCTTACATTTTTCTCAATTGACTAACTTGTATTATATTTCAGTAAACTACATCTTGTGAAGAGAACTTTCCTTTTCTTTCTTCTGGATGTTTGACCTCCTCAGGAAAATCCAGTGCTCCTGAGGTCTATTTCACACCTGTATCTGGTAGGAGCATGCTGCATATGCAGATGTTTTCTTAATTATATATCTATGTTATTCCTGGTGAGCGATTAGCACAGCCATTGGTGAACAGTAGAAAAGTGTGATGATTTGAAGGTGCAGAGCAGGAATATCGATGGAGAAATATCGTGGGACTTTAATATCGCCGCAGAAATATATTGACAAAAATATCGACTGACAGGTAAGTAATATTGATTACAAAAATATAGTTGTAATAAATATCATTTACAAAAATATAGTTGAAAAAAATATCGAATTAATAATAATGTTATGTATTTTAGTGTTTTAATGAGAATTGTTTGTCATTTTATTATATGTTTTAGAATTTTTCTAGTTATTAATTTATTTTAAGTTTAATTTTGCGTTATTAGTTCCGTAGCGGGTTGTGGGTTTATAGGGCAATAGGGTGGGAAGTAATCTAATTATATAAAATTAATTGATTAATTAATGTGTTATTGATTAATTAATAACAGTTTAATAATAGGTTGTTAATTAATTTCAATTAGTCAATTAATATTTAATTATGTTAATTGTTTAATTATTTTAGGTGTGTTTTGTGGTGTTTATATGTGGAAGGGTGTGAAGGGTGGTAAGTAATTAATTGTTTATTGACTAATTATTAAATATTGTAAAATTATTTACCATTAATTATTTATTAATTATTAATTGTAATTGTGTAATTAATTTTAGGTGTTTGTTGAGTTGTTTATTTGTGTAAATGGTGTGAAAGCTGGTAAGTATTTAATTTTTTATTGATTAATTAATAAATAATATTAAATTAATTTTCATTAAATAATTAGTAAATATTCAATTTAATTGTGTAATAATTTTAGGTGTGTGTTGTGTATATTATAGTGATAAATAATGTGTAATTCATTATTTTCTATTACCTTTGCTAATAGGAATATATTTACATTTTTATAATAATTATGTTAATATTGGAAATTAAATTTAATAAAAATGTTGATAATGTTGTTTTTTATTGTTGGGATCCCGCGCTTTCCCTACTGTTGCACTCACTGGAGTGGGAATAGTAATTTATACCCCTCCGCTATCCAGCGCTTTCCCTACTGTTGCACTCACTGGAGTGGGAATAGTAATTTTTACCCCTTCACTATCCAGCACTTTCCCTACTGTTGCACTCACTGGAGTAGGAATAGTAATTTTTACCCCTACGCTATCCAGCGCTTTCCCTACTGTTGCACTCACTGGAGTGCGAATAGTAAATATTACCCCTCCGCTATCCAGCGCTTTTCCTACTGTTGCACTCACTGGAGTAGGAATAGTAATTTTGACCCCTACGCTATCCAGTGCTTTCCCTACTGTTGCACTCACTGAAGTGGGAATAGTAAATTTTACCCCTCCGCTATCCAATGCTTTCCCTACTGTTGCACTCATGGGAGTGGGAATAGTATTTTTAGCCCCTATCCAGCACCTTCCCTACTATTGCAATCACTGGAGTGGGAATAGTAATTTTTACCCCTACACTATCCAGCGCTTTCCCTACTGTTGCACTCACTGGAGTGACAATAGTAAAATGTACCCCTCCGCTATCCAGCGCTTTCCCTACTGTTGCACTCATTGAGTGGGAATAGTAATTTTTACCCTCCCGCTATCCAATGTTTTAACTACTAATGTTTTTATTTTGTTATTAAATGGATGTATTATTTTTTTTATAGTTTAATGTGTTAATTAAATAAAGAACATTTTATTTTATTTTAAATTATTTATATATGTGTTTATTTTATTTATATATAATGAATAAAGTTTATTAAATTAAATAAAGATAATAGTCTATACAATGTATTTAAGTAAATATATGTATATGTACACATTTTTTGTGTTCATATTTATTAAATTAAGTTTATTTGTTATAATTAGTTCAAATATATTAAATTTAATTTATTTTGTTAATAATAATAATAATATTATTTAATTAATTTAATTTAAGTTGTTATTCTTTAAAGTCAATATTTTTTACATCTATTTTTTTTACATCAATATTTTTGAGTCGATATTATTGTACTTACCTGTTTAAGTATAGGGAGTCAATATTTTTGTAATTGATATTTTTACAATTGATATATATTCTGAAGGACCTCACGGCTTTTACAATTGATATATATTCTGAAGGACCTCACGGCAAAGAAATCTGTCAGCGCCATCACTACCTCGCCCGACCTCTGCAACAACATGGCTAATTTTTTCACAGATAAAATCAAGAAGATATACGACACCTTCCCCAAAGGCCCTCAGTCACCGGTAGGCGTGGGCGGAAAATCCGTTCCGCTCGCGGATTTTGCGGATTTTCGGGAAATCCGCAATCCGCGAGATTTGCGAATTTCCCGCAAAATCCGCAAATCCGCGAGCAGCGGATTTTGCTCGCACTGCTCGCACTGTTCGCGTGAGTTCGCGCCCCGCGAATAAGTGCAAAATTGCAGAAATACGATCTTAGCAAAACTGAAAGTAACTACTTACCAGGTTCAAAAGTTCAGGCTCATCATTAGTAGCCATTTCCTGGAGTGCTTCCTGAGGGGCCCCTCCAGAGTTCAGTTGCCAGTTGAAACTATTATGTGACCCTGCTCTGAACCTCAGAATAGTTACACATATGCCACAAAGGTCCTGAATTACAGCTAAGGGAGACAAGCAGGAGCCAGGCTGGAAGTTAAAATCCATTAATCAGCCCCTAATTCATTATTGTCAGTTGGGGCAGGGCAGGTGTTGTAACTAATTTTGCAACAATGAAAGCACTTAGCAAGTGCAAAAGATCACTAATCAGGGCGCACTAAGGAAGCAGGTGCCAGCTAAAAAAATATTCTGTGACACATGAATCAGCCCCAAATTAATTCAGGTCACTTGAGGCAGGGAAGGTGTGCTTTGCTTTGCCGAAAATAATGTACACTGGACAACCAGAGGGTGTGGTGATGAAACAGAGGGTGGCATGGGTGGGCCAGAGGGTGGCATGAGTAGTCAGAGAGTGGCAGTGGTGACAGAGAGTGGCAGTGATGAAGAAGAGTGTCCCAAACAGGCTGGACACGTAGAAACAACAAGTTCGCGAAACTTGCGACCCGACAGGTAAGTTCGCAATTTGCGAAAGTGTACAAAACCCTCGCGAACTGGCAGAAACACGGGCGAACACAAAAAAAAAAAAAATCCGCAAATTCGCGGGAATTCGCGGATTTTGCGGATTGCGAATCCGCAAATCCGCAAAATTCGCGAACGCGAGATCCGCAAAATTCGCTCATGCTTAGTCACCGGTCACCTTTGATCCTACCAGGCCTTCCCTCACTTCCCTTCCTACACTTGACCGTGAGACTTTCTCTAAAATCTGTGGAAAGATTAAATCCGGGTCTCCGGCAGATCCCTTGAAGCCTGACCTGTTCTGTGACGCTCATGTACTCATCACAGATCACGTTCGTGACATCATCAATCGGTCACTCTCCACTGCCAGTGTTCCCATCAAATGGAAGCAGGCATGGGTGTCCCCTATTCTAAAAAAACCCACTTTAGATCCCTCACTTCCGGAGAACTTTAGGCCGATCTCCCTGCTCCCTTGGCCTGCTAAAGTGGCCGAGGCACACGTCAATAACATCTTGTCCAACTTCCTCCTCACCAATAACATCCTGGATGACTCCCAACACGGGTTTAGAGCCGGTCATAGCACCGAGACGGCCTTGCTCAGTGTTTCTGAAGACCTCCGTTCCATTCTTGACGCCGGCGGTACTGCAGCACTGGTCCTATTGGACCTCAGTGCTGCCTTCGATACGGTGTCACATGAGGTCCTCTTGATGAGACTGGAGGAAATTGGAGTCATAGGGGCAGCCCTGGGGTGGTTCAGAGACTTCCTGTCTAACAGGTCTTTTAAAGTCTCCACCCCCCCTTACATCTCGAAGGAGCATAGCATTGGACAGGGAGTGCCGCAGGGCTCGTCCCTTAGCCCTACCCTGTTCAATGTCTATGTCCGCCCGTTAGCGGAGGTGGCCAGAAGGAATGGAATGGCTTTGGTATCATATGCAGATGATACCCAGTTGGTGGTGGCTTTGAATAACAACAGTGGTCTGGAAGCTCATCACTTTAAACAGACACTCATTGACATCACCAACTGGATGACGGCGAATTTTCTCCAATTAAACGCCGGTAAAACCGAGATTCTCCTCTTAGGAAAAAATACCGCATCCTGGGGAGATAATTGGTGGCCTGACATTCTGGGCCCACCCCCCAAGCCAAAGGACTGTGTCAAGAATCTAGGTGTCTGGGTCGATTCAGCTCTAAAATATACCATCCACACCAAGAAAGTGGCCGCCACGTGCTTCGGCATTTTACGCAACATCAGGCCCATCCTGAAGTTCTTTGACTGCCGCACCCGCCAGCTTATCGTCCAGGCGACGATCCTTTCTAGACTGGACTATGCCAGTTCTCTCCTTTTGGGAGCGAACCTGGCCGAAACCACCAGACTACAGAGAGTCCAGAACGCGGCTGCCAGGGCTCTGGTCGGCCTCCCTCGCCACTCTTCAGTCTCAGGAACCTTAAGAAAACTGCATTGGCTCCCGGTGGGAAAAAGGATCCAGTTCAAGGCTCTATGTTTAGCCTTCAAGATCCTCAAAACCGCCTCTCCCCCACTGCTGAGTCCCCTCTTGTCTGAGTACACACCTAGCAGATCTCTCCGCTCAGAGGGACAACATCTAGCGATCATTCCCCACACTAGACTTGCCAGAGTTGGTGGACGATCTTTCAGCCTCCTTGCTGCCAAGCTATGGAACAGCCTGCCTGTAACCATACGGGGGATGCATGATCTCTTAGCCTTTAGAAAGGCCATCAAAACCCATCTTTTCCAATAATCTGTTTTCTTTGTGCACCTTCATTCTGCACTCTGGTCAGCTCGCAGCGCCGGGACGCCCCTTGGCTGGGGCAGCCGCGCGCTATACAAATTTCCATAACATAACATAACATAACATCAATATTTTTAATGACTATATTTTTGTTAACAATATTTAAACATGGAACAGATTTGAATGGGATATTCGTATGGAACTCTTTAAAAAAATCCCCATAGAAAAGTCATATAATCTGATAGGATAGAGCAGTAACCCTATAAAAACATTGGATCATCACTGTTTGAGCTGTCCATAATAATAATACTCTACAGGACATGTGCCTATACATACTTCATGGGAGCTTCCTATACACGTTTTGCTATCACAAATTTCAAACAACCACAATATTACTCATTTGAGGTAGATGCTGGCATTAATGGCAGGTGACATTCATGGCAACAGAGAAATTATCACATTTTGTGACTCCAGGACCCAATACTGGCTCCACCACAGTACTCTGCATCCATTATTCAACCATCAGTAAACTTTATTACGTCTCATTATTGCTTTCTAATTCATATTTGCCCGAAGCCTAAATCACGTGCATTTTCTATTTGAGGTTCGCTAGCCACCAACCATTTACGTTCCGCAGGTTATACCTGCAGACGCAACTTTAAAGGCATTTAATGGACGTCGAACCCTTGAAGGTGATGTAGCACAAAGTTCATTTTACATTTGAAGGGGTGCAGCATAATCATGAGTAGTCCGCATCCGCATACATTCTTTCGTTGTATTTAAATGAGACATTAGAATGTGAATTGTAATAATGTGAGTCGTGATGTATTTTAAGACACTTCAATGTAAGCATGATAAAATCAACGTAGCATTAACGAATAGGTCCCAAATTCGTTTAGACCCCATCACCATACAACTGACAAAGTCACTTTGACCATCACCATTGCAAATCTTGCACTATGGCAATTGTCTCACGTTTATTTGTTTTGTTTTCCATGACATCACAGTTTATTTAGAGCTGAGCTTCTGTAATCCTGACAGTGCCTAGAAATCAGTACCTGACATTTGCATCCAACACAAACAAATATGAATTCATTGATATAAGCTGTGTTACCTGTATACTGTATAAGAGTCGGGTCAGGTTCTGTATGGCTTGTACAATCTGCAAAGCAATGGCAAGGAGTTGATAATTATGTTGAAATGCAGTTTGTGAACAGCACTTTACATCTTTTCCTCACAAGAAAAGAGACTGTCAATTATTGATTAGATACACATTTGCCATAACTTACCTCTGCCTGTGTGATTCCTGAGTAGCTTCCACACTCCACCTAAAGTAAATATACGGATGCAATGCTTTAACTAATCTGTATATTGAATATGTCAACTTTTCATATATATATATATATATACACACACATATATATATGTGTGTGTACATGTAATCATATATATATATATATATATATATATATATATATATATATATATATATATATATATATATATACAACGCAATCTTCATAACCTCCAACTTCTCGAAATGAAGACACAGACCCCAGGCTGCAGTAAGGGAGATTTTATTCAACCTCTCTATACATACATCAAGATAGACAGACAGACAGACAGACAGACAGACAGACAGACAGACAGACAGACAGACAGACAGACAGACAGACAGACAGACAGACAGACAGATAGATAGATAGATAGATAGATAGATAGATAGATAGATAGATAGATAGATAGATAGATAGAGATATGTGAAATGATCAAACTCATATCCACCAGCTATAAGCCTCTGCAAATTTATGGGGAAACTTCAGGAATCAACATCTGCTATCTATTTATGTTATATATTATGTTATTGAGATTTATACAGCACGCAGCTACTCAAAGAGTGTCCCAGCGCTAAACAGATATAACGATACACGCAGCAATAACGTTTGCAAGTTGTCAAAAGAGCCAAGACTTTTTTTTTCTTGAAGGTGGAAAGTTTAAGTGTAGTGAGTAGTTTCAATGGGAGTTTATACCATGTAACCGGCCCTAGATTACATTCTAGTAGCACAAGGCATTTCCCTCCTTACAAAGTGAATCTTGAATAAATATCATTTCTATTACTATGTCTGGCTTTTTCAAACTTGTAAACATTTCTTACAATTTTAATCTATTTTTCCAACCTTCCAAAATAAAATAATAATTAGCAAGTTTGTAATATAAATAGGTCTTCCTTATTAACAGTAATATCAGTTCTGAGGTCGACTTGTACTCCATATTAAAATATAACCATTTTCAAAAAGTTGTTAAAAGTTTTGTTTCCAATTCACTGGAAAACCAAATCACATGTTTTCACTCCTAACTCTAGTGCACAACCTATTCCAGTCAATTACTCCTTTCACCCTCTCAATCAGAAGTTGCAAGAGATTTTATAATTTGGCAGATAAACTCAAATTTCCAGCATTCTCCAATATTTATTAATGAAACCTATTCCTTCTATCTGGAATAAACCATTTGTGCTCCTACCACAGGGCTGTGCATACCTGTTTCCATCAACCATTCTAAACCTTTCTATCTTATTATACACCTGGGGAGCAATCTGACTAAAACTCAACCATAAAGGAGCTCACCTACTTAGCTAATAGAAAACATTGATTCTTTAAACAATGACAGTTCCAGTCTCCTCCTACACACCATTAATTTGGGATCTTAACAAACCCATGTTGTGTCTCGTTCCACTGGTTTCTGCCGCAACTAAGTTCAATCTTAACTATTGATTTTTATCTGAGTTAAAAGCTGAACATCTTATGACAACTTGAAACTGTCTAGTGGTACTTGTATTCACAGATTTCTGTCAAGCCTACAAAATCCAGTTTTTAGGAAAATAGAGTCTAGCTAACTATCTTTAGAGCTGGCAACTTTGCTAAAGAACTCTTGCCTAGTGTTTTAAAATTCTTTCCACCTCCATTGCTCATCTACGTAGCAAGGGGCCAGATGTACTGAACTATTTTGCAGGTCTCTCTAACGTATGAATCTATTTTAGAAGTTGGCATACTTTTACTGACTTCTAAAATGGTATTGCAAAATGGAACTGCAAATAGATACCAACCACAATTTGGAGAGGGCTTGTCGCTAAATTGCCAATTAGTATCCTTTGCATCAATGGTCTGTGACCTGATATCCAGGTGCAAACCACAGAAGAGTTTCTGAACTCCAAGTTAGGGTGGTAACTCTTTTGCAAAAGGGTAAGGGTCCCCTTTGTACCCCTTCCCTTTAGTGAATGTTGAAAAATGTTTAATGGGCCACAGCCAACTCTCAAAGAGGCTTTTCAAAAAAGGAAACAATTTTTTTTAAGCATCTGTGTTTTCTTTAAGTAAAACGGGCTGCTTTTAAAAAAATAGTGTTTACTTATTTAAAGACAATTACAGATATATGGCGTCCTTCTGACCCTTGCAGGTCACCATCCCTTGGATCGCTACGAATCTGAGTGAGTCAGAATTTGCAACCTTCTTCATGAATATTAATGAGAAATGTTGGATTGCGAACCATTCCAATTTTAATTTTGAGAACTGACCTCTTGGTAAATCGGTGGGGGCGCTAGTGGGGAATCTTGCATGTTAGAACGGTGATAAAGAAAGTAGTGACTGCACGTCACAAACATGCTGAATAGCAGTAGGGTGAAGGCTCTTTTTATGTGTGGTCACTGAAGAAAACACCTTTAAAGCAGGTCTAATGATGCATATCCAAAAAACCTACAAAACGATTGCTCAGTTTCAGTCTCACTTTTTAAAGCACAGCCTTGTGCAAATGTCTCATTCACCAAACTAATAGTGAAACACAACTTGCTGTATCTATATCTGACCAGAACCTAGGATTCCAGAAGCACAACAGTCACAGTCAACATACCTAATCACATGCTCTGACTGATGATCAATAGGGTATTATTGGTTCACATGTTAGAACACTCTAAGAGAACCTATAAGGTTTTGGTAAAGTATGTTTGCTTAAAACAGATACCTTATCCTCTCGGTAAGATTCCTCAATTTCAGTTTGAATTTGACAGGCACTGAGATCCGAGTCGCAGGAGCCTCCTTCCTTAACCTCTGTGTTCAGAGCTGAAAAATGGAGAGTTGAACATAGCGTCTATCATAAAGAAATCTGCACACTAGCATTCATTATTTTTGAGCACCAGGATACCCTTAGATTTGATAGTACCAATGTCAATAGTTTATAAACATTTAGTTATTGAGAAACAGAATTAATGTGCAACTAAATTTCCATCATTAGAATCAAGAGAAATGGGTTTACAGCCAATCGTCCTGTGCCTGATCTCAGCTTTGATGTCTTACTATTACGATTTTCATTGTGACATTTTCTGCCCACTTTATCACATTGGTTAACCAGCAAGTGAGAGCGGCAGGCAGTACTTAGGGGCCTATTAGGATGGCGGACGGACCTGCGTCCGTCCGCCACCCCAGAGGAGGACGGACCGTCCGCAGGGGCTGCGGCGGTACCTCCGTGCAAATTAGGATGTGACCTCCACCCTGGCGGTCACATCCTGTATGTTTAACATTGCGGCGGGTGCTGCTTGAAGCAGCACCCACCGCAATGTTAAAAATTCAGGCAGTGCATTTGCATGCACAAAGCGGCTGGCACCGCGCGGTGCCTGCCGCTTCGTGAAGGCAAATGCAGGGTGGTACCATAGGTGCCCCCATGTGCACCCCCACCCCCCCTTCACCCTGGGGGTCCGCAACGGGCCCTTAAAGAAAAGACCGTATGCCTTTCTACGGCGGAAATGCAGCCATGAAAAGGCATAGGACCGCTGACATCCTAATATGGCTGGCGGTTTCTGATAGACACCACCAGCCGTGTTAGAGCTTTTCCGCCGCGGTCGAAAGGCGACCGCGGCGGAAAAGCGGCAGACAAAAAAAAGATCCCCCAGCCATCATATTCTGGCGGGGTCTTTTTTCAGTCCGTAGCGGTTGATCCGCATCCTCCGGGCCGGCGGTGGCTTCCGCCGGCCCGGAGGATGCGGAATAACCGCAATCATAATCGGCCCCTAAGTTTGTAAAATGAGGAGTGCCGGTACCCAAAGCTCTTCTCGGAAGCCTGAATCCTGCTCTATTAATGTCTGTGTGCCGAATGCGTAGTCTTGAATCCTCCTCATGCCTTTTTAATCCGCAATCAGATACTCCATGATCCATTATCTCTCTTGCGTGTTCCTGATTTGTCCCTTTGTGACAGTTTTTCCGTCTTTCTCATTCCCTGTCTGTGTTTGTTTTTCTCTCTTTGTTGCTGTCTGATGAGGGAAAATAAGTGCTTATCCCTAGAAAAGAGTGCTGGTGGCCCCCACCAGCAACCACCAGCTCAAATTATGCACTGCAGGAGCACTGTTTCAATGTCAGTGTGTGGCAATTAAATGTTTGTATAGTAGAAGAGCTAGTATAGAGTTTAAGTGGGACTTTGTTTTCTATTTTTTTGTAGTTAACCCAAGAACACAAACCTTTGGGTACGGTAGCCGTCTTCCAAGTTTTTTCGATCGAGTGCTGGGCACCAGTTTCCAGTGAATCTTTGGCATGCCTATATGTGTGGTAAAACCTGCACCTGGTCCTTGACATCCAGAGCAGGAATACAAAGCTACCTGAAGCATCTTCCCCAGTATCTGGGTAGTTGGATATCTGAAATATTCCCATCAACACCCATTTTTTCACTGGGGTTAAGGAAATACGTTGCTACACGGAGAATACATTTGCTTTTTCACATTTCCATCATTGTACCAAAGTCTACTGGAACAGGCATAGAGGTCCATATGTACACCTTGTTATCAAAAATATGTACATATCCCAAAGTGTATTTCTCAAGGGGGTGTGCAAATCCTCAAAATACACAATTGGAAGTAAATTGTAGCCAACAATTTGCAATGCATGCATTTTCTTTTAAATGGGACCCTGTGTCTTGGTAGTAAATGGACATAAAGATTGAACATGAAACAGTTCTACTGGAAATATAAGTTAATCTTTCTATAAAGTTTACTTCTACTGAAAGTAACTTTCAGTTTTCCGCTATCAGAAATGACATCAAGTGCTATTTGCTCAGCACATACCACAAACAGGCTTGTCTATGACAACTTGTGTTAGTTATTAGACATAATGATCATCAATCTTTGAAATTTAGAAATCAATGTCAATCTGTGATAAAGAAACCTGGTGACTTAAGTTTGCTCGCCATTCTTTCAGACAATTACTATTTGAAAAACTATATTTGGAGTTCAGACAGCAACCATCGGTCCCTGTACAAGGTATATGTACAAATGCTGTATATTTGGGAGTGAAAATCTCTGCAAATATTGATGAATTAATTGCACTTAATTACAATTCATTATTGAAAGAAGTAACTCTCTACTTTAAAAAATGGCATAAGATACCACTTAGCTTAGTAGGACGGATTAACTTTATTAAAATGAAAATAGTTCCTAAATTTCTTTATTTATTTAGATCAGTTCCCCTATGACCCAATAGCCTTTTTTTTCAAAAAACTTGATGGGATATGCAGTAGCTATATTTGGGGGTACAAAAAAGCTCGTAGATCGACTGAGCTGCTGAAACTTCCAATTGAAAAAGGAGGGCTGACCTTCCCTGATTTAAAATTATACTTCTTTGCTACTTTTTTTGGTCGTCTTCGAAGTTTGCTCAAAACGGAAAATGTGTTATTTTTTTATCAGTTTATGCGGGGCCCTGATTGTAACCAATTCCTGGCTAGAGTCAACGATCCAAATTATTTCAAGCGGGTTAAGTTCAAGACTGCTAGGGATATCATTAGAATTTGGAATCAAATTATGATTTATGGTAAGATCACTTTCTTTCACGCAGAATTACAACTTTGGGGCAATCCGGGACTTCCTGGAATTTTTTCGGACGGTGCAGGGATTTTTTGGACCAGCTGTGGTGTTAATACTTTAGGTGATCTTTATGGTCCTGATGGCTTACTGGATTTTACATCACTTAAATCCCTTTACAAATTAAGGGGGTCATTAGGATGGCGGACGGACCTGTGACCATCCGCCACCCCCGAGGTAGAAGGACCGTCTGCATGGGCAGCGGCGGTCCCTCCATGCAAATTAGGATGTGACCGCCACCCTGGCGGTCACATCCTGTATCTTTAACCTTGTGGCGGGTGCTGCTTGAAGCAGCACCCGGCCCAAGGTTAAAAATGCATGTATTGCATTTACATGCAAAAAGCGGCAGGCACCGCGCGGTGCCTGCTGCTTTTTTCATGTAAATGCAGGGGGGTACCATAGGTACCCCCCATGTGCACCCCCCACCCCCTGACACCCTGGGAGCCCGCAACAGGCCCCCAAACTGAAAAGACCACATGCTTTTCCAGGGCGGAAAAGCCGCCGTGGAAAAGCATGTTTCCTGCCCCATCCTAATATGGCTGGCGGTGTCTGATAGACACCGCCACCATATTAGAGCTTTTCCGCCAGAGTCGGAAGGCGACCGCGGCGGAAAAGCGGCGGACGGTTTTCCTGTCCGCCGATGACCCCCCAGCCATCCTAATCACCGCAATCCTAATCGGCCCCTAAATGACGGTATGTACTTTAAATATATTCAAATTCAGGACTTTTTAGTCCGGAAAATGAAAATTAACGAAGTCGGTCATTCTGATATTTTAAATTGTCTCTATTCTGACCGGACCAAATCACTTATTAGTGAAGGCTATCGACACTTAATCCATGTAAACGTGGATGATTGTTGTAAATTAGCTGCCAAATGGACCACTAGAATGGGATTAAATATAACACCAAATGAGATATCTGCGTCTCTTTGTCAAATTAACCAGGTGTTTCAGTCTTCTAGTTTAAGACTTCAATTATATAGAACTGTTTTCAATTATATTACACTCCTCAAAGAATTTCCAGTTGGTTACCAAATAATCTATCTAGTGATCGTACTAAATGTCCTAAATGCAATTTGGTGGCTGCTGATTTGGAGCACATGCTTTTTTCCTGTCCCTCTTTGGTCGAGTTTTGGAAAGGAATTGAAGGTGTTCTTATCAAGAAGCAAATTATCTTCCCGCCTTTTTCAGCACACTTGATTTTATTAGATCTACAGGATGTAAATAGCCCACATAAAGATCTAAACACTTTTTTATTTGCTTGTGCAAGATTGATAATAGCTAGGGCCTGGATTTCCCCGAAACCCCCGCATGTTATGGAGTGGTGGACTCTAGTCAATGAGACGTACACCATGGAATTAGCACTTGCAAAGATAAGGGGCTCCCGCTCCTTGAAAAAACGAGAGAGAATTTGGGGAATGTTTATTCGAATTTATGACTTTTTTTTTTATTTATTTTATCAAAAGGAGAAGGAAAAGGGAAGAAAGAGGGAAAAAAGGGGAAGTAAGGGAAGGGAAAAAAAGTGTTAAGACTAGTACAATTAGGCAATTAGGATATCTGTTTTATTATTTTATGAAATTATTGTCATAATGGATACCTCTGTATTATTAACTTACAATGAGATGCTTAATATCATGTTTAGATTGAATGAATTTTTCTGTTTTTGTCTCTCTCTTGCAATGAAAATAAAAACATTTTTTATAAAAAGGAGTTCAGACAGCACCAGTGTTGCTCAAAGTATATAGGTTTTCCACACATCCCATTTGTTTTGACATAGCAGCTCATGTTGTTTTTTAATACTCTCAATTACACAGAAGATAGCTCTCAACACTACCATCATCAAATACTAAAGCCCTTCACAGGGCCAGACAAACACAATGCCATACCTACTGAGTATTAGGGGCAACTTGGAAAGTTATTCAAAAATATGTATCACAGCAGTACTTAGTGCTATATGAATTAAGGCAGAATGACTTTAAAAAGTGTGGAACAAACTGCGGTGTGGGCACCTACTGCATGATTGTTCTTACTTCTACTCTAATGTCTTGCCATAAGGTCAACCATATTTTACTTACATTCTGAAGATGATGCCAGGATTTCATCTGCGCTGTCATAGGACGTAAGTCTGTTTGGTGAAGCAGATGTTTCAGAACTCTCCTCCACTGAACTGATAGTGCTGTCAAGTTGTGAAGTTACAGCCACCTGGAGACTTTCAGCTACAGAGAAACATGTTGCTCATTACAAACTTTTTTTTATTTTAAGTAAGGTGATTCTACATTATTAGAACATTGTTGTGTTGAGAGCACCATTGAAGACACTGGAGTAGCTCAGAGTCATTAATGTCTGGTACAGGCCTTTGCTCAAACATTTCAAAGTTTTTTTCCCAGTTTTTCCTTGTATAATTTAGAACATTCTACAGCGAGTGGGTAGGCTTGTTGTTGAAGGCCCTTTCTCTCGATGTAAGCTCGAACCTCATTTTAGGGCCTTTAAAAACCAGTATAGCCTGCAGCTGTGTGAGGACTGAAGTATTTTGCCGAAAATAGTTTTGGTTGCACTACATTAGAATGCTGAATATCAAATCATCAAGATGCAGGAATGTAAAATAACTCACATCAGGCACGGCCCGTGCCGGGCGTTATACTGGGGCGGTGACGTCAGGCAGGGGAGGGTCAGGGTGGGGGGTTGTAAAATGTGGTACATGGACCATTAGAGGTAAGTACCGAAAAAATAAATAAATAAAACTTATTTTGTTGCCCACGCTGCATTGCCAAATGTGATGCAGCGTGGGTAACGAAATTCGTTTTATTTATTTGTATCGGTACTTGACCCTCCCCTGCCTGACGTCACCGCCCCATTGTAACGCCTGGCACGGGCCGTGCCTGACTCACATTAGACTGCTATGTAAATGTACGGAACTGATGTGAAAACTACAAGAAAAAACAAGATTATAAGATTTAATTATTTGAACCCCTGAAGAAGGGTTCTGTTGAACCCGAAATGCATAGGGCTGTTTTCTTTTTCTTTTTGTATAATTAATTTTGGTTACACATGATATTAACCATTTTGCATTGATTGTTAATTGTAACATAATACAACACGTATCAAATGATTTGTATAATGATAATACAATAATTTTGATTTAATGTCACACTAAATACTCTTGAGCAAACTTTCCATCTACTTACCTTATTTAATGAGCAAAAAGTAAAAATTGTGATTAAATGTACATAATTCACCAGAAACCCTAGGGACTTATAAGGTGAGCACCTAGCAGACCGAGTTCCGTCTAGGTCTCTACAGAGCAGTTCACATTAGACTGCCACATTAGACTGTTAGTTACACATGTTACATGTTACATTAATAAATTCCAACACTGGGAACAGACAGTAAAACCAACTCTTCTTCATTTTATCATGATTACATGATTTCTTTTCATAGAGGGTGTTAGAAATTGGGTTACTGGTTGAGGGGATTGAAACCCTACTCAATCAGCAGCCACAATTTCTGTCCATATGAAGTCACAAACAAACTCCTAACTAACCTGTGCTTAAACCTTTGATAGCTTGGGACAAAGCAGTCAGGATTAACTTAGAGGCAATATATAAAGGGGCAGATTTATGTTAACTGGCGCATCCCCAGGGATGCGCCAGTTAACATGCGCCACAGTGCGCCACAGCTCCGCCAGCCATGGTGCGCCGCATTTATAATGCGGCGCACCATGGTGCAAAAACGGCACAGATGCGTGACGCATCTGTGCCGGAAATGTGGCGCATTGCTGGAGTTGCGTCACAAGCGCGACGCAGCTCCAGCAAGGCTCGGGGGTGCCCCATTTTAACAATGCTGCGTCAAGACCTACGCCTGCTTCAAGCAGGTGCAGGCTTTTGACGCAGCATTGGCTTAAAAGTGACTGAGTGAAATCTCATAGATTTCACTCAGCCACTTTTGCGAGGCGCACCTGCCCCGGAACGCCCACCCTGCGCCGGAACGCCCACAAGCGGCGCAGGGCTTTACAACGTGACGCATCTGCCTAGATGCGTCACGTTGTAAATCGTTCGTAGGGATGCGCCACGTTTACGCCGCCTTGCGTGACGCAACAGCGGCGTAAACGTGGCGCAAGGGCCTCATAAATCTGCCCCAAAGTATTTATGCAGCATTTCAAATTCAAACAGTAATAAAGTGAAAACAGAACACAAGAAAAATCACACACCAATTTAGAAAGCCAGGGTAGAATTTAACATCACATTGACACAAATCCAATTAGTAGCACTGGAGATATGCAAATTGAAATATTAAAGTGAAAATTGGGCCTATCATTAAATAATGATGTATTACTAAAAGAGACAAGCAGGTCTTTAAAAAAATGGCATACACTACCGATTGGGATTATTGGTAGAGTTAATATTATTGAAATGAAAATTTTGCCTAAATTCCTCTACCTTTTCCGTGCCATTCCTCTCCGCTTTACAAACACATTTTTTTAAAAACTGGATGGAACATTAAGTAGTTTCATATGGTGATGGAACATTAATTAGTTTCATATGGGGAAGGCAAGGCGAGCGATAGATCGGCTAAAACTCCCCTTTAGCCAAGGCTGTCTAGAGTTCCCAGACTTTAAAACATACTTTTGGTCAGCTTGTTTTATTCGATTACGCAGCCTTACTAATCCAGCCAATATTATTTTTAGTCACAAGTTTATTTTGGGGGCAGAGAGCCATATGTTCTTATACAGACTCAATGATCCCAACTACTTTAAAAGGGTAAAATTTAAGATGATACAAGATGATGTATATACCTGGCATTCAATCCTGCTAAGCAAGAATATCTCATGCTATCATAGGGAGCTGCCTCTTTGGCAGAACCCAGGATTGCCTGAGATATTCCACGATACGGTCGGCAGGAAATTGGTTGGCAGTGGAGTTAACTGTATGGGGGACCTATATGATTGGATGTATGACGGTACAACGCGTGCTTTTACAATGCGTACTTTTACGACGCAGGTTTTACAACGCAAGTCGTTACAGCGACTTGCCTTGGGGGGCGCTGGATAGTGAATAGTTTGATTTACTATTCCAACTCCAGTCCCCGTGGATAGTAGGGAAGGTGTTGGATAGTAAATTAAACTATTCCCTATCCTAGAGCGCCCTCCAGCGAAAGTCGTTGTAACGACTTTCGTTGTAAGACCTGCGTGGTAATGGTACCGGGTTGTAAAAGTTTCATGGTAAAGGATGTTCCCCCATATGATTATAACGGCTTTGTCTCATTTGAGAGCTTACAGAGAAAACATAAGCTACCGGGTCTATGCTTTTTAAATACTACCAGATTCAAGACTTTTTTTTAAACATTTAAAATTGGAGAACACAAATGATTCTGAGATATGGGGTCTTCTCAATGCTGGGGGATCAAAATATCTGATAAGCAGAGCATATAAATGGCTTAGCATTGGGAGACCCGACGATTGTGGTGGACTGGCGGAAAGGTGGATCGGAATATTGGGGATTCGGTAGTGGCTGGTGCTATTTCACAGGCCCTTAACACCATAGACAAAGCCGTACATGTGACTAATTTGAGACTGCAACAGCACCGTATGATTTGTCTTTTATATTATACTCCGGATCGAAATGCAAAATGGTCACTGGGTAATAATGCTAATTATGAACGGACAAAATGTCCAAAATGTGAGTTAAATGAGGCAGACATTAAGTATATGTTTTTGAAATGTCCAGAACTAACAACATTTTGGCAGAAAGTTGGGGATGTTCTACATCAAAAACTAGGGATAGGAGTACCTTTACTGATGTCCGAGGTTATGATGGGATATAGGTTTAGAAATTTAAACTGTAATAGCTTGGTTTCTATCTTACTAGTAGCAGCAAGATTAGTTATAGCTAGGGTGTGGACATCTCCGAAACCTCCAACTGTGAAGGATTGGTGGCTGTTAGTAAGACAGATCTCCGATATGGAATTTTCATTGGCTGGGTCGAAAGGGACTCATTCTATGACTAAATGTACGGCAATATGGGGACGCATTTTTGAATGAAACTTTAAACTGCTAAAACTCTCCATTTATTCTTTATTTATTTACATTTTATTTATCCTCTTTTTTTTGTTTTTTCTGAAGGATTATATCAGATGATTATTTGTTTATATAACATGTATCTTATTGGTTCATATTTTGATGCCTTTATCTGGTCAATAAAAAATATTTAAAAAAAAAAAAAGAAAATTGTGCCTAAAAGCCCAAAGCGGCAAAGTCACACAAGTAAAGCCCAATCACGATGGAGCATGGACCGGATACAGGGACCAAGTTAGCCCGCTGAACAAAAGTATGTTAAGTCCTGATTTGCAGAGCACTGCAAGATCCTGCATTGGGGATGCTTCACGCAGCTGTGGTTCAAAGGAGCTTCATGGCTGCAATGCAGACCCATGAGTCGTCTTTGAGGATGCCATTGATGAGGGCTGCGGGATGGAATGCAAAGTCTTATGCTGGGACTATGTTGCGCTGCAGTAGTTCTAATTAAGCTGTGAGGAATTGCATTGTGCTGCGTCGTTTCTGCTTTCAGAACCAAAGCTGGGTAGCCAGAGCACCTTCAGGCCCATTTCCAAGGGTCCAGGACTGGGGTGGCACCACTTGGAGGGCAAGACTCACAGCAAGAAGAGTCCAGCTGCTGGGATCAACGTGGTTGGAGCCTTTTTAGTCCCTGAGGCAATGATCAGGAGGCCAGACAACTAGCCCTTGGAGCCACTCTAGTTATCCTAGGATCAAGATGCAGGTCCAGTCATTTCACTCAGGCAGCAGGGTAACAGAGTAGCAACCGTTTTTGCAGAGCAGCAGCAGTCCTTCTGAGTCTTCCACAGGTCCAGAGGTATACTGATGAGTTGAGTCTGACAGTCCTATATTTATACCTGGTACCCATCATTAAGTAGGAGACCCCCATAGGTGTTTGGAACTTTCTGCCTCCCTGCCCTGGCCCCAGTTTCTCTGGGGTCACAAAAGACCAATGTCAGACCGTTTCTTAGAGTGCAAGTGTGGTATGTGACAGCCCCTCCCCCTCATCAAGTCAGGGATGGCCCATCCTGCCAACACCTATGCTTCTTTGTTTTACTGTCTTGGAGCAATACACAAAGACCACCTGCCTGCTACACCTAGTCATGTGACCCAGGATACAGACTGCAGGCACCACATGGTTGGTACAAGAAAATGGCAACTTTATAAAAGTTGCATTTTCAGAATTGTGACTTAAAATCTGGCTTTACCATTAAAAAAGGTTTTACATTGCACTGTACCATGCCCTATTGGTACGAATGGGTAGAATAGATGATGGTGAGTGCAGACATATATGTGGGGAGGTAGGTACGTTTATCCACATACTAAAGGAATGTGTGGATATACATCAGCACTGGCAAGTCAAACATCACACTCTCCGAGATGTGCTCACAATTGACCTGCAACCTGAAGCCCGCAGGTGCCTCCTAAATATTTGGGAACCAACAGACCTCACTCTTCAGACTAAACAATGGGTGATCCTGGCACTTATGGTGGCTAAAAGGAACATAGCACAAAATTGGGGGCCTGCCAACCGTCCAACGCTAGATAAATGGAAGGAAGATTTGAACTGGTGCATGTTCTGGGGAAAGTTAGTATATGTGGCCAGAGGGTGTCCCAGGAAGTGGAGCAAAGTATGGGCCCATTGAACTTGTATAGAGGTAATATATGTATCCCACCAGTGCCACCGACTGACGATGTGACTCTTGACACCCACTAATTGTTATGATTTGTATATTGGTATTTGGCTCACCGTTACTCAGATCAGAGAAATGGAGGATGTATAATCGCTTGCTCATGTCGTGCAATGGTATGTAATGTCGATTTGTTTATAATAAAAATAATTATTAAAAAAAATTTTTAATCCTATGCAGTTGGCAATCACTAACTGAGTAAATATCTTACGGTCTGAAAAGACCAGACTCTCCATTCCAGCCTGCAAGATATTGACTCTTTTACTGATCTCTGATTGCATTTGATAAACTAGAAGAATAAACCTTTAGATATTTGAAATACAGCTGGAAAGACGGCCTTAACCATGTACAGAAACTGTCTGTACCACACACTATTTATCTTAAATACTCATTGCCAATAGTTGTGGCACAAAGTATTTGGGACCCCTGAATACTTTAAGCTTGAGTATTAAAACATGTCTTTAGCAAAAGAAATGGAACTGAATCACACAATATAATGACCAATAAAATACTGCCAATCCCTTTCAGAACTTATACAGGAAAAAAATACTCTTTCTCCGAGTTCATATTTTCCATTACCACCCAAAAGGTACCTGTGAGAATCAATATGAATGCTAGAACCGGGCCGGTGGAAAACTATAAGAATGCACAGTTAACAATTTGCCCAGTAACATTCATCTATTTATTTAACGCCCACCTACACATTCAACGCCGCTTGTACTGGCTCCTAGTGATATGTATTCTGGACCTTAAAATATACAGGGTCTCCTGGGGCATCCCCATATTATGAAAGGCCAAACCTGCAACAGGGAGACTGTCAAATGTAACCTATGTTAAATGTAATGTTAAATGAATTTATATAGCGCAACATATACCAGAGAGTGTCTTGGCGCTGATAGCTAAGCATAGTACAGGAGCATGGTGGAAAAGATAGTTTACAAGTTAAAAAGCCAAGTTTTAAGAAGTTTTCTAAAGGCCAGCAGAGAAGATGGGGATCTTATATTGGGGAGCAGGGTGTTCCAAAGTGTAGTGGCTCCTGCGTGGAAGCTGCTGCCACCCCATTTAGTTTGCTTAAATTTAGATGGTGTGACAGTGTGAGTGAACAGAGATCTGATGTTCATATTAGGAGTATACCATGATATGGTATTACTAATAAATTCTGGACCTATGCCATGTAGGGCCTTAAAGTCGCCTTCAGGAAGCAGCTCAAGACCTGGTTGTTCGAGCAGTAGCAGACCCCCCCTCCCCTAGCGCCTTGAGACCCTATGGGTGAGTAGTGCGCTATATAAATGCCATGATTGATTGATTGATTGAAAGGTGAAACAAAGGGTTTTAAATTTGATTCGATTGCTGAAAGTCAGCCAGTGTAATTCTTTAATGGCCAGGGATACAGACTGATGTTTTCGATGATTGAGAAATACTCTGGCAGCTGAGTTCTGTAGGACCTGTAATTCATTGAGGTATTGTTTCTGTTTAGGATGTTACAGTAATCTATTTTAGATAAAATGAGGGAGGAGATAACTATTTTTCTGGCACTAACTGGAATATAAGGGAGAATCTTTCTGATGATTCATAATGTATTATACGAAGCGGATATGATAGAGTTAACTTGTTTACTGAAATTAAGTTTGTCATTCAGAATCACTACCAGGCTTTTAACCTTGGGAGTAGGAAGTGGGTCCTTCTCTGGTGGCCAGCAGTCGGGAGTCCAAAAGCGAGGGTTGTTTCCAAAGAATATTAATTCAGTCTTAAATTTAGCTAAGGCAATTCCTGTCCATCCAAATGCAGATTTCTTTCATACTGATGTGAAGCTGAATACTCATATTATTGGCCTTGTTTGCCGCCGAGACCATAATTTGTGTGTCATCTGCATAGGAAGTGAGTGAGAGACCAAAAGATTGAATCAGCAGGGCAAGCTCATCAACATATAGGTTGAATAGAGAGGGGCTGAGAGAGGACCCCTGCTGTACTCCGCACGGAAGTGAGAACGTTTTTGATCTGAACTTATCTAGCATCAAAGTGTTTTCCCTATTGTTTAAGAATAATCTATGTAGATCTAAGGCTGTACCTTTAATACCTATAGTCTCAAGGCGATGGCATAGTGTTGAATGATCCACCGTATCAAAGCCTGCGGATAGGTCTAACATGATCAAAGCTGCGCTTCCTCCATCATCAAAGATAGTTTTAAGTTTTTCTGTGGTTTTGATCAGCGCTGCCTCAGTGATGTGCTCTGATCTAAAGCCAAATTTAGTTGGATCTAACAAATTATGTTCCTTCATGAATATGTAAGTTAAGAGTTCATGATTTTTTCATCGACCGTAGCCTGGAAAGGAAATCTGGAAATAGGTCGGTAGCTAGACGGAATGTCAGGGTTGAGGTTAGACTTTTTTAGAAGAGGAAGAATAGATGCCTTCCTCCATGCTGAGGGAAAAGAGCCAGATAGAGAGACAGAATTAAAATGTTGACTGGGCACTTTGCTACAGGCTCATGAATTTGTTTGAGCAACGAAGGAGGAAATGGATCGCTCGGGGATCCTGTTTTAATGGACAGAATAAGATGTTCTACCTGAGTTGTTGAGACGGAACTAAAACTGGAAATGTCAGGGTGGGAGGCATTATTTTCTAAAGTTTGCTGTGACATTGGGTAATGATTCCCCGATGCATTAAACATATTATCGATATGCTCCACCTTGTTCCTAAAAAATTGGGCAATGCCGTTGTAGAAGGTTTGACTACTGGTACATCCTTTAGCTACAGAGACTTTAGTTAGTTTGTTAATACCTTTGAAGTGTTCCCTAGGTGAATTATTAGAGGATTCTATTTGAGCTGTAAACTACTTTGTTTTTTCTTAGACCAATAAGGTTTTATATTTGGCCTGAGAACGCTTATATATTTCCTTCTCCTGAGTTTCATAGTTAAGCCTCCATATTCTCTCTTGTTGTCTACATTTTTGTTTTTCTAGGCAGAGCGCCTCTGAGTACCAGGGCTCCAGGGCTGAGTTCTCTTATGTTTATTAAGTTTCCAAGGGGCGAATTGCGAAAGGGCATGATTAAGCCAGGTTGAATAATCCTGAGTAGCTGTTTCGGGATCAGGTAAAGGAGAGTGTAAGTCCTCAGAGAGTTGAAATTTATGTTGACTGAAGTTTATGTTCTTTCATGCTCGATAGAGGGTTAGACCGGTTAGTGAGCTGGTAGGTGGGATTTCCGTGGTGTCCCTATGCTCCAAAACAATGGCAATGTGGTCAGACCAAGGGAGAGGTAAAACCTCTGGGCTTGTGACCAGGTCATGATAGCTAAAGATAGCATCCAGTGTGTGGCCAGCAATATGGGTAGGGGTCTGTATCAGCTAGTTGTGGTCTCCAAAAGTCCTCTAGAATCTTTTTCTTCCATTTGGTCAAGGTGGAAGTTTAGGTCTCCCAAAATAGTCAATTCAGAGTTGCTAATCATCCCATCAAGTAGTGTACTAATGGAATTGAGAAACCTATTTCTAGGGCCAGGTGGGTGATAAAGGATTTGTTTTTGGTTACTTCAAACCAGTAAGATAGGGCTTCACAGTCTTCATTTGATGATGCAACAAATCTAGCTTTGATCTGGTCCCTGTAAATATTTCCAAGCCCCCCTCCTCTTTTCAATGGTTGATCATGTCTGAAGATGGTGTAGCCTGGAGGGATTGCGGTTATAAGATCAGGGGTGGACAAGCAGCTAACCCAGGTTTTAGTAATAAACATGATATCAAACTTTTGAGATTCGAGAAGAATGTCCATTTCTGTGGCATTGTTTGACCAAGGATTGGGCATTCACTAGTGACCAATGGTATAGCAGAGGAGAAAGGCAAGGAAGACATTTAGGACTTAACCTGCAGGGTAAAGAGGGAGGATGGGTTGTTTTGGATGATAACAAAGTTTCAATGTGTTTGCTAGCTACAGCAATCACCATTGTCAAGGTAACAGATCCAAAATGATAAATTTGTAGGGCCATCAAAATCCACAAGAATTATTGTCCAAATTTAGAATAAAGATATTCCTTAGGGAGAAGGGATCCATCTCTATGGAAGACACAACCAGGTAACTCTTTGGAAATGAAGTGGTTCCCAAGTGGAAAACCAAGAAGAAATTGCAGACCACTGTACCTGCTACTCCCCAATTACTACCTTTCAGTTGTTTGTAAACAAAATAAACAAGGTTTGATTTGCTTTGGACTGGCTGCAAAACTTTGTGTGTGTAATAGTCAGTGTTCTAAAACTCACGCTAGACTTTACCAGTGAAGCCTGGAGTTTTAGGTACTTGCACCTTACTGTTATTTCACAGCTAAAGTCACACTTTATGCAAGAACAGTGAACATACCTTCTCTCAAAGCAGCTGTCAGCAGTGATGTAGCATGTGGAATTTCACAAGGGTCAGGCTTGACAAGAAGGTGTGGCTCCAGGTGGACATCTTCGCCCGCACTCATGCCCGCAAGTTCAGCGTATATATGAAGCTTCTCCTCCAAAATACCACAGATTTGCTGATCCTGGTTACTAAGCGATTCTGTACAATGAATTGTTTCACCAGGTGTCATTATAATAAAATATTATTTGTTGATTGGTATTGTTTCAGAAGCCAATTGTAATGCACAAAGACAAAAAGGAAAAAAAATTGATGAGTTTACTTTGAGATGCTTTAAGATAGTTACAAATGCAAAAACAACAATTGATGGACAGAATTTTGCCCAATGGCAAACCATTCAACCCCAGTCACAGATCTGGGTTTAATCCATCGTTATTTTGCCCACCACACCACACCAGTTTAGGCATGGCCATGTGCAAATCAGTCTTGACCCTGTGCCTCATGGCAACAGTCCAGCTCGAACTGCCAAGCCATGTCTTCCCTGGACTGGAATCAAGAATGCCAGGACCGGTTTCTGGCTATCAGGCGTCATCAGCCAGGATAGCTTGATTCCAGTTGCATGGAGAGCACGGGACTCACATCTGAGCATACCCGTCCCACTCGGGGGGACAAATGCAAAAACGACAATTGATGGACGGAATGTTGCACAGTGGCAAAACATTCACCCCCAGTCACAGATCTGGGTTTAATCCATCATTATTTTGCTCACCACCCCAGTTCAGACATGGCCATGTACAAATCAGTCTTGACCCTGTGCCTTATGTGAACAGTCCAGCCCGAACTGCCAAGCCATGTCTTCCCTGGACTGGAAACAAGCATCCTGGGACTGGTATTCGGCTAACACCCCTGATCAGCCAGGCTAGCTTGAATCCAGTAGCAAAGTAAGCAAGGGACCCACATCTGGGCGTACCCTGCCACTTAGGGTGAACAAAGCAAACACAAGGAGATGATGAACGGAGCGCTGAAAACATGCTAGTAGTACCATGCTTGACTCCTGTGTGCCTGCATCTTGCAGAAAGAGTGCTCTACTCAAGCTTGAGTGCAGCTCGATTTTATATATTTCTTCCTACACATTTTACATTTTGTATGAAGAGAAGACCCTTTATCTGGCAGAGTCTCTTTTGTTCACCATATGGTGTGGACAAGGCCAGCGAATAGGCCTGGCCATGAAATCATGAGTCCCCAAAACTATGAAGGTGTCAAACCCATTTCTAAATCGGTGATTTGTCCTTTTTCACATATAGGAATTTCTATTTATATACATATAGTTGTAAATATTTATAGTGCAAATTGTGGGCATATTCATGAAATGGAACCATTCTTTATCATTCTCCTTTCCTTCACATCAAACCGCGGGTAAAAGAACATATCATTTTCAGAGATGTACCTTGAAATTTTTGAATTTTAACCATTCTTGCCTCCGCCATTCGTTTGTCCTCATCAGATTCACATGTATTCCCTTCTTCCTCTGGGCAGCTTTCACACAAAAGGAAAGAAATTAAAAACAACACCTTAATATTCATGTAATAACAGAACCAAAAGAAAGCTGCAACCTTACAAGGTATTCAGTGACCTTTTCCTAGAACTTATTTTCAGTATATTAATATTAATATAATGTTCCTCAGTATATGAAAGTCTCCTTTGATACCGACTTTGAATTTCTCAAAACCCACACTTATTAATTGCTGGGTGTAAAGCAACTATCTAAATCTTAATTCCTCTTCTCAAAAATAAGCAATAGTTCAGATCTAGAAATGACTACGGAACATATATAATGGTTGGAGTGACACCTCAGCTTAACATCCACTCCAAGCCACTCAGATTCACCCTTGAGACTAAACTCTAATTCAGAACATAAATGTCCAAGAGAAACCAGATACTATTGTACCAGCTGTGATTGATAAGTAAGATAAGGCTCTACCTCTCTTAAACACACTTCAGAATGACTGCTCAAACCATCATCCTCTCTCACCCCTATGGGGTGAGAGACATCCGCAAAGAAACCATCTATATACGCTTTCGCAGAGCCCTTAAGACCTGGCTATTTAACCAATAACTCTGTCTTCTTTTGAAACTTTTAGTTTAACAGCATTCTGCTCGTCCAGAGCCGGAAAACCCTTTGTGGGTAGCTGCCGCGCTCTACAAGCTCAATAAAAAAAAAAAAAAAAAAAATATGGGGCAATGCCCCGCTCTATAATTCAACCCAGATCTATGACTGGGGGTGAGTGTCTGAAAAGTTTCAGCACTCCGTCCATCATCTCCTTGTGCTTGCAATGCCCCGCTCAACGGCAGTCTTTTACATACTTTCTAAATGGGGGGGTGCCATATATACCACAGCCCAACTCATCGAAAAACTGTAAAAAAAAAAATAATCATCCTAAAGGATCAGAAGTGGCTCCCCATCAAGATAATCTACCAGCATAACTGTAGGAAAACTAACCACTACATGTGGACTCCGTAAAACGAACATCTAGGACATTGTTGGCCTCCAATCCAAAATCCACAGAAAACGAAAAAAACGAGAGTTAAACCTTCTCGATCTATGCCCTAAAGCTAAAATAAGCACCCCTCCCCCAAGCACCTAGCTTGCACCAGTACTCTTGCGATTCAGAGTGGAATAACAAAGCATCAAAAAAGGCCCTGCCAACTCCTCCAACAACTCATGTAGCAAACACCCGCTCGCCCAGATTGGTTTTGATACGCCTTAGATCTTTTGCTCACAACTTGGTTTGTGCTATATAAACACTAATACATGTGTAGGTGCACTTATAGCAAAGTCAAAATTAACACTTTAGACACATAAAGAATCCTTCATGAAAGTTAGAAATCCATTTAAAAACCTCAAAAAAGAATAGTGGGGTGAAAGCCTGGCCTTTCTGTTGATGTCTGATGAAAGCGGCATATTTCGTTAAAGCAAGCCATGCATGGTTCTAGATTCTGGGCGCTCTGCTTCTGACAGCGCTACCAGTGGTTGAAGGTGAAACCTTACCTTTGCACCGCTTCCTGGATATATCTCATCCAGGCGTTGCGCTCCTCCTTGGAGTTCGTATGGATCTCATACATTTCAGGCCCTGCCGAAGAGGCACTGATCAGGAACATACCCCTTTCTTCATTTGCTACTTCTCTTACAATTAGCTTCTGTAGCGAGATCACAGCAGGCTTCTGGTCCTGTAGAAAATGTTTAGCAGAAAACTGTGTTAGGTTTACTCCAACACTGAGACGTGCCACAGATAACAAGGGTGTTTCAAACACTGTGGTCCACACAGCTGCATTTGTTAGTGAGGCCCTTGACTTGCAGTAATTGTCATGGTTTTGAAGGTACATGAGGTATATTTTGAATCTGGACTGCTATTGCATAGTCCACACTGGGGCAAAGGATTCTGTTATGCAGTTTACACAGTTGCATCTGGGCTGCTGCTTTATAGTTTACCCTCAGACAGTTGGGCTGCTGCTACATACTCTACATTGGGGTAGATGAGCTGCTGTTATGTACTCTACACTGTGGAAGTTGGGTTGCTCTAACGTACTCTCCATTGGGCAGTTGGGTTGCTCTAACGTACTCTACACTGAGGCAGTTGGGTTGCTCTAACATAATCTACACTGGGGCAGTTGGGTTGCTCTTACGTACTCTACACTGTGGCAGTTGGGTTGCTCTTACGTACTCTACACTGGGGCAGTTGGGTTGCTCTTACGTACTCTACCCTAGGGCAGTTGGGTTGCTCTTACGTACTCTGCACCGGGGCAGTTGGGTTGCTCTTACGTACTCTACACTGGGGCAGTTGGGTTGCTCTTACATAATCTACACTGGGGCAGTTGGGTTGCTCTTACGTACTCTACACTGGGGCAGTTGGGTTGCTCTTACGTACTCTACCATAGGGCAGTTGGCCTGCCCTTACGTACTCTGCACTGGGCAGTTGGCCTGCTCTTAAGTACTCTTCACTGGGGCAGTTGGCCTGCTCTTACGTACTCTTCACTGGGGCAGTTGGGTTGCTCTTATGTACTCTACACTGGGGCAGTTGGCCTGCTCTTACGTATTCTTCACTGGGGCAGTTGGGTTGCTCTTACGTACTCTACACTGGGTCAGTTGGGTTGCTCTCACGTACTCTACACTGGGGCAGTTGGGTTGCTCTTATGTACTCTGCACTGGGGCAGTCGGGTTGCTCTTACGCACTCTATGCTGGGGCAATTGGGTTGCTCTTACGTACTCTACACTGGGGCTGTTGGGTTGCTCTTATGTACTCTGCACTGGGGCAGTTGGGTTGCTCTTATGTACTCTACACTGGGGCAGTTGGGTTGCTCCTACGTATTCTGCATTGGGGCAGTTGGGTTGCTCCTACGTACTCTACTCTGGGGCAGGTGGGTTGCTCTTACATAATCTACACTGGGGCAGTTGGGTTGCTCTTACGTACTCTACACTGGGGAAGTTGGGTTGCTCTTACGTACTCTATCATAGGGCAGTTGGCCTGCTCTTACGTACTCTGCACTGGGCAGTTGGCCTGCTCTTAAGTACTCTTCACTGGGGCAGTTGGCCTGCTCTTACGTACTCTTCACTGGGGCAGTTGGGTTGCTCTTATGTACTCTACACTGGGGCAGTTGGCCTGCTCTTACGTATTCTTCACTGGGGCAGTTGGGTTGCTCTTACGTACTCTACACTGGGTCAGTTGGGTTGCTCTCACGTACTCTACTCTGGGGCAGTTGGGTTGCTCTTATGTACTCTGCACTGGGGCAGTCGGGTTGCTCTTACGCACTCTATGCTGGGACAGTTGGGTTGCTCTTACGTACTCTACACTGGGGCTGTTGGGTTGTTCTTATGTACTCTGCACTGGGGCAGTTGGGTTGCTCTTATGTACTCTACACTGGGGCAGTTGGGTTGCTCCTACGTATTCTGCATTGGGGCAGTTGGGTTGCTTCTAAGTGCTCTACACTGGGGCAGTTGGCCTGCTCTTAAGTACTCTATACTGGGGCAGTTGACCTGCTCTTACGTACTCTGCACTGGGGCAGTTGGGTTGCTCTTACGTACTCTGAACTATGGCAGTTGGCCTGCTCTTACGTTGACTACCCTAGACAGCTGGGCTACTATTCAGTAGCCTGGTCTGAGGAAGCTGGGCTGGTGCATGTAATCTGCTCAGGGCTACTAAAGGAACTAACAGACAGACTAAAATGGCCACAAAATGTATTTAGTTATTAATTACATTTGTAACGCGCACAGCTACCCTAAACAGGGTTTCCCGGCGCAGGCATGTCAACTACTGCAGACTGAAAACACGGATAGCTAATCACTGAGAGAAAAGCCAGGTCTTAAGATCTCGCCAAAACTTAAGATAGAAAGATTCCTGTTTCAACAAACAGGGAAGAGAATTCCATAATCTAGGGCCGAGAAATGCAAAGGACCGGCCACCCATTCTCGATAGTCTGCAACTAGGTGTTACATAATTGCCTTGGGTGGCTGAACGTAGAGACCGGGAAGGGACATAAGGATGAACAAGCTCCTGAAGATAAGATGGAACCGACCCTTGTTTGATTTTAAAGACCAGGCACAGGGTCTTGATTTTAATGTGGTTCTCAATGCGGAGCCAGTGTAGATCCTGAAGGATGGGAGAGATGGATGATCTCCTTGGGATGTGACATAAGAGGCGGGCTGCGGAGTTCTGGACCACTTGGAGTTTCTTCAGCACCTCCTGGCTTACCCCCAGATACAGAACGTTCCCGTAGTCCAGGCGAGAGGTGACAAGTGCCTGGACTACTGTTCTTTTTGTGGAGTCTGGGAGCATCCAGATGATCTTAAGCAACCATCTGGTAAAGCAGGTGGAGGCAACGCTAACCGCCTGTTGCCACATTGAGAGGTTACTATTGATAATAAACCCCAGATTACAAACTTGGATAACTGGTTGAGGGAGAGTGCCGATTTCCAGTGGCCAATGTTGGGGCCCCCACAGGTGCTTGTGTTTACCTAAAATGACAACCTCGGTCTTATCTCCGTTTAATTTCAACAGATTGGCACACATCCACTCCGACACCCACCTGAAGGGAGGAAAACGAACCTTCCTTAGTGGAGGACAGGAAATAAATAATTTGCGTGTCATCAGCGTACGAGTAGAGGGAGAGACCTGCATCCTCCACAATAGACGCCAGGGGTCTGAAGTTAAAGAGCACAGGGCTCAAAGTGGACCCCTGGGGAATTCCGTACGCAGATGACCTGATAGTAGATGAAGATTTGGAAGAAAAGACCTGGAATGTACGGTCACTGAGAAAGGAGGACAGCCAAGATAAGGCGAGCCCTACGACTCCTGCTGACTGGAGAGACTTTAAAAGGATGGTATGTGACACTGTGTTGAATGCGGCGCTCAAATCTAATAGAATGAGCAGCGTGGTCTCCCCTTTATCCAAGCTGGAGCGCAATTTCTCAGTGACCCCCAACAAAGTGGTTTCTGTTGAGAAATGAGTTCTGAATCCTGATTGGGACGGATGAAAAAATCCCGAACTTTCCACGTGAGCTGAGAGCTGACAGTTGACGTGTTTTTCCAGGATTTTGGAAAGAACCGGCAACAGTGAAATTGGACGAAAGTTTGACATAATCGTATGGTCAGCTCTGGGCTTTTTCAGCAAAGGAACCACCATTGCGCGCTTCCAGTCTAGGGGAACACATGATTCTCGGATCCTTGGAGTGCTTCAAGGACTCCAAGGGCCTCTAGAGAAAGCTGTTGCAGGATGTTGACAGGGAGAGGGTCCAGGCGTGAACCTGGTTTTACCCTCGCGAGGCAATCAAAGAAGGATCCATCATAGAAAGGAGACCATGTGGAAGTCTGAGCAGCTGAAGAATAATGGCTTGACAATGAAGACTGAACTCTCTGACTCTGCTTCAGCCCCTCAATGACAGGGGCAGCGACTGACAAATGTCAGACGAGGAGTTCACACTTGTATCCAATGTGAGTGTAAATACTCTGAGCTATGCTGCATCTGGCTTATTACCTAGCACTCTGTGAAGGCTGCAGGGCGACTTCTTACTCTATCAAAATGCAAAACAAATTAATAAACTAAGGCTCTGTTCATACATGCCTACCAGAGCTTCAAAGATGCCCAGCAAAGCACATAGAGAAAGCAGAAGCGACTTTAGAGCTCTCAAGCTCCCCAGATTCACACGTGACTCGTCCATGGTAGGTTTCAGTTTCACGTCTGGGACTTGCAGTCCTGTTTATCTCAGTGTAAAATCGGGACTACAAGTCCCAAAATTCAAAGCGAAAGACATAGTCTGGCAGAGTCAGTCATGCATTAAACTGGGAAACTTGACCTCTGCAATTTCATGTTTGTGCCTAAGCCCTTCTCCTGTCAAAAGCTGTCTTTGCAGTGCTAACTGCAAGAAACGTGCAGGCTTTAACACTGCACAGCGCTGCATTACCACGTAGGACCCGTCCAACATGCTTCCTCTCTATAGCATCACCAGCCCCTGCCCAGCTATCGCTGCTCTTCACAGTATCTCCAAGTCGTTTTCTTCCCATACTACTTAGGGTAACTCCAGAGGCGAGTTTCCTTGCTCCTAGCACCAAGGTTCCAATCTTACACCGTCCGGTACCAAGGGGCAGATTTACAAGCCCCATGTGCCACTTTTGCGTCACTTTTCCCATGTTAAAAGTGACGCAAAAGTGGCGCAAGGGGTTTGTAGATCTGCCCCCAAGTGTCCAATCACCTCGCAGTGGTGCCAGCGTTGAGATTCCCGCCCAATTACACGGAGCTCATAAATAGGGCTCCCAGCCCCGGGCAGTAACACCTGCGCCCAGCCTCCATTCTCTTCTTAATGCAAACAATGCCAAGCCTCGCATCCGCTTCCCATGGTAAACCCCGACAGCCAGGCCCCAGGCAGGGACACAACAAAAAAACCTATGAATACGGCCTGATCAGTAAACTGCAGCCAGGTAGGGGCCTATGGGCCCCATGGGCCCCGGTGTAGCTGCACCGACAGCACCATTGAATGCCATTTTATGTCCACCCTCAGGTCTTTGAAATCACACTTCCTGCCACTGCGACTTCTCAATAAGGACAAACAACGGGCTTTTGTATCTTCATTACAAGGGCCAGCTGGGCAAATGTGCTTGCAAGGTCTTGCGGCCTTTCACGATGCACGAGACGTGTTTAATTAAGATCACGGACAAGCGCATCATATGCAAGTATGTATATCTTTCAGTAACTTGTTGTGCGGTGTAACGCACTTACGAGTACAATGCGCGAAACATGAACCCACTTTATTACCACGTGCTTTTTATTTTTGTTTCTATCAGATTATTTGCACTTGATACATCTCTGCAGCGTTCGAAACCTTTCATTTATCAAATATCGAGCAGATACGTTTCAGACTAATGGTTATCATGCTTTGGAGAAGTATCAGCCGCCATATTCATGAAAATCGGCATTTGCGATTCTGAAATAGCGAAAAATAGCTAATCGCTATTCAGAAATCGCAAATCCGAATTCATGAAGAATTGCGATAAAAAAAAGCGATTCGCACGCGATCGCAAAATCAGATAGCGATCCGATCGAAATTGCGATTAATCGCAGATTAATCGCAATTTCGGCCTAGCCGCGGCTGGACTGTGATCTCGCAAATAGCGATATCGCTATTAGCGATATCGCTATTTGCGAGATCGCAAACTCGCGAGATCGGGAAAACGGGAAGTCGCATTTCGAGCCCAGTGATGACATCACAACCAGGAAGCTGCCGGTTCCCAGCACCATTTTGCACATTGAGGCAGAGAGACAGGGAGCACTTAGAAGAGCTGCTGCACATCTTGGCTAGTAGAGTCATCCACTGAGCCACAACCCATACCATGGCTGAGGAAGCTGCACCAGGGACCAGCAGCTCGTCTGGGAGAAAGCGAAAGCTCAAGTTCTCCGAGCAGGAGCTGGAGCACCTTATCGAGGGAGTTGTGGCTAACCACGACCAACTGTTCGGTGCCAATTCCAGGAGGGTCCCAGAAATGGAGAAGAGGCGCATTTGGCAGGGGATAGCCTCTGCAGTAAACTCGGTGGGAGTGGCGGCCAGGTCCCTGGAAGAACTTAAAAAGCGGTGGTACGACCTCCGAGGCCGTGCCAAGGAGAAGGTGGCGGCGCGCCTTGGGGAGTCCTCGGGCACAGGAGGAGGAGGTCCGACGGTACCACCGAACACCGCCCTGGAAGACCAGGTTGAAAACACCCTGGAGAGGGAGGCCTGTGTGGGTTTCACTGCACTGGACTCATCCGTCCCCACACAAGACACCCAAGGTAAGTGGCATGCGACTGCGACCCTGCCCCCTATGGATGTCCATGACCAAATAGGCTCCCCCAATGTCCCATAGGCATGTAATTGTTGCACATCAAGGATTGTCCTGAAGCATTGTGGGAGATGTAGTCTGGCCACAATGTAGTAGTACCACAATGCAGCCAGTCAGGTCCCAATGCACACAAAGCCACTGCCATTCAGGGAATGTCACCCAGCATGCATGTAGCAACTGCACGTCTGCCAGTTGCATACAACTAATGGTCCTCCACTTACCCCCACAGGTGGCGATACCAGTGACAGTGACAGGCTGGTGATCGACGACAGCGTCCTGGAGGAGCCAACACCTACCCAGGCACCAGCCCCTTCCGCTGCAACTGTACCACCAGCAACTACCACCAGCAGCGTCCCACCTGCAACTGCTGCAGCGCCCTCATCCGCTGCCATGGCAGCCCCCATTATGCACCCTGCCACCGCTGCTCCTCCCAGAGCTGCAGCCAGGTCAGTCACACCTGTGGCCCCTGCAGCGACTGCTACAGCCACACCAGCAGGCACACCCCCTGCGACGAGCACACCTGCAACACCGGTGGCCCTACCCCCAGCAGCTGGCGCCTCAACATCCGGGGCTGCGCCACTGTCCACTCAGCCCCCAGCCTCACAATCCGGCCAGCAGGGCAGGCGTGGCAGGTCACGCCAGCACTCCGCAGCTGCTACCAGGCGGGCCAATGGTGATGGACAGGCGCAGCTCAGCATCGAGCGACGGATGCTGCGCATACACCAGCGCCAGGCACGGCAGCAGGGGGCAATTCACCTCCAACTATACAACATTGGCCGCAACGTGGCATGTGTTGCTACCAACATTGAAGGCATGAGGGCCGACCTGGCCGGTGTGGGCGATGGAATGGCCCGCATTGCTGCAGCCGTGGAGGCCAACACCCGTGCCATGAATAGAATGTACGGTGGCCAACGCCGGCACCACCGCCAACTGTTGACCCAGCTTGGCACCTACAGCAGGGCAAGCTATGTGTCGGCAAATGCCACATCCCTATTGACGCGGCGCTGTCTGACACAGCAGCACACTGTAATCCAGTGCAGTGTGGACATGACGAGGGTGCTGGAGACCCTCACCACGGCTGTCGTGGCTCTTCACCCTCCACCAATTCCATCTGTTGTGGGGGGTGATGATGCGAGTGAGGGGGCGTCCAGCCTGAGCTCGCAATCAGCCTCACAGGCCCCACTACCCACCCGCAGCACCAGGACCCCCCCATTGCCTGACGCCCCGGAGGAGGAAGGCCCTCAGAGGCGTTGTGGAGGGACACGCTCTAGGCACACCTAGAGAACTGTAATCACCACTGGCACAGGCTGAGGTCAAGCCTGGCAAGCACAGCAGTATGGCGTAATACTGTTTGTGGGACTAATTTGGTACAGACCCTTATATTTACTTTTGTGAATGGAACACGTACTTTTATTTTGAACTTTGGCACAGACCCTGATATTTACTTTTGTGAATGGAACACGTACTTTTATTTTGAACTTTGGCACAGACCCTGATATTTCATTTTGTGCATTTAACAAATACATTTATTTTCATACACACATTAGCGTTGTGTCATCATTACATTTTGCATGCATTGTTGATTAGTGGGGTGATGGCAGTGGTTGTACTAGAAACTGTTCACTGTGATGTGGTTGCGACGTCTGTGCCCTTCTGCTGGGGTCTCCCCTTGTGCATGGCGCGCATGTGCAGGTGGCCGGTTGTCCCCCTCAGATTCACTGCCAGAGATGTCAACAGGTATCCGGCGCTTGGTTGCAATGTTATGTAGTATTGCGCAGACAGCCACTATGCGGCAGCACTTTGCAGGACTGTAATACATGGCCCCACCTGTCTTGTGCAGTATGCGGAACCTGCTCTTGAGCAGGCCAAATGTCCTTTCTATGCAATTCCTTGTCCGTATGTGAGCAATGTTGTAGCGCCGTTGCTGGGGTGTAGCAGGGTTGAGGTATGGGGTCAGGAGGTATTCACGGAGGGCGTAGCCACTGTCACCTGAATGAGAGGAGCAGATGGTGATTGCCTGTGCTGCGCTGTTACATCTTTGCAATGTGACATTTCAATCAAAGTGTACTTACCAAGTAGGTGTCCTTCCCCAAACTCTCCCCTGACCAGCCGTGTGTTGAGTCCGCTGTGCCGGAAGATGAAGGAGTCATGGGTACTCCCTGGGTACCGTGAGACGATGTCAGTGATGTATGTCTTGGCATTGCAGACCATCTGGATGTTGAGGGAGTGGTAGCACTTTCTATTGCGGAACATATACTCCATGCCAGCTGGTGGGCAGATGGCGACGTGGGTACAGTCTATGCATCCGAGCACATGTGGAAAATGGGCTACATTGTAGAATTGTAGCTTTGTCATGTCCAATTCCTGTTGGCTGGCGGGGAATTTGATGTGACGGTGTAGCTGGGTGAGCATGGCGTCAATAAAACTGTTGAGGCAGCGTGACATGGTGGGCTGGGATATTCCCCCAGCAGCCGCTACTACCCCCTGGAAGCTTCCGGAGGCCAGGAGGTGCAGGCTACACAATACCTGCACATGTGTAGGCACCGCATTGGTATGGTTTGTTGGGTGCTGCATCAGGGGGTCAAGGTCGTGTATTAGCTGCATTATCATTTCCCCATTCAGCCTGTATTTAGCATATATCTGCTCTCTGGTTTGGCCCAGCAAGGTGACCCGCTGGCGGAATATCCTGGCCTGGATCCTGCGTCTCCTCCGTGCTAATCGCTGTAGCCTGCGACGCCTCACCACCATGTACATTCCTGGCATTGTGGGACTCCTAATGCTGCTGCTGCTGATGGTCCTTATGTGTGATAGGTCAGGCCAGTACCTGTTGGTGATAGGACAACGGTTTTTTGAAAAAAAATTTCAATGGCTTTCATGGTTACCACCTGCTTTGAGTTGTCCTTATTTTGCGCCGTGCAAATAGCGATTTTTGGGTTTTTCGCTAATTGCGAATTTTCTTGAATGCCGATAGCGATATTTTTTGCGAATTCGCTATTATTTTCGCAGATTCCGTGGTGTGTCGCTATTTCCGATTCGCTAATGCTCTGCGGCAGGGATTCTGCGATTATTTTAGCGAATTCGCTAATATGTGTTTGCGAATTCGCTATTTTCTTGTTGAATGCCGATTACGGAAATTGCGCCCGTATTTGCGTTTTCGCAGCGATTGCGGGCGCAATTTCACTTCATGAATTAGGCTGCAGATTCGCTGAATTAGAGAGTAGCCTATTTTACTTTCAAAGTGTGCTTCTGTTAAACCAAGTTCTTGTCATAAAAGGAACGCGGTTAGCAAATTGGGTAAAGGCTGAGGGGTATATTCAATTGTGAAGAGGTTTCGTTGCGCTCAACCATTCCTTAAATTACCACCAGAGGGCACAAGTTAACAGGTGCTCGTAAACTCCATGCAACAGTACAATACTTCGCGGGATTTGTTCTTGAGCTGAAGCATAGCCAACCAGACATAACATTTCCAGGGCACAAATCGTGGATGCACGCGGTAGGACTGTCACCCCCCCCCCCCCCCCCCCCCCCCCCCCATTGTAAAAGGGTGGCCCCCCACTAAAATATGCTGAATTTGCCCCGGTGTACGTTTCAGACACCGGGACTGTAGTGAAGGATGATCAGGATTCAAGTAGTCTCAAATATATGTTTATTTCAAGTAGATGGTAACAGTGGATGAGCAAAGAATACATGAGACAGACACTACAGGGACACATAGCAGTCCGGAAAGTTGTCTGCTTTCCTTCCAAGCAGCCACTTGCAGGTGGGGAAGTGAGCAGGGGTTCTTATTTTTAATTACAGCTGACCCAAAACAAAGGCCTAAGTTAAGCGGACATCAGGCCTCCTTTGTTCGAGTGTCTTGGCTGGGAGCTATGTGGAGGCGCACACCTAAATACAATGGAGAAGAAATAAAGGCACACAGCTTATCACTTCACAGGTACTTGAGCGGCAGCTTTTGCCTTTGTTCAGTCCCTATATATGTGAATTGAATGCACTGTAAAAATCTCAGGTGTGTTGATCTGTCCCAATGTTTACACAAATAACAATTTACATATCACCAGTTTGTTTTATTACTTTTACAGTTACTCATCCCAATGCAGGCTGTCAGAGAGCCTTCCATCACATATAAACATTATACATTGACAATAAATCATATGTGTGTAAATTAATGTACAGGATGAGTTACATAAAACAGTGAGGATTACAAGGCGTAGGAGCCGCATGTCCTTCAAAGCTCACTGTTCTATATAAGAAGGATTACAATTTATGAACTACAACTGACAAAAGGATCTTTTTGTTAAAAACTGGGACGCATTTACACAGCTTACATTTGCTACTTAAAATAAAAATCTGTCATCTGCATGTTACATGATGTGTCTTGCAGGAGACATATTAACCTTCTAGGCTACTTTGACTGGGACTAGATAAAACACAGATCTCTCCAGTAAATGCGTTAACCTTCAGAGATAATTTACCATTATTATTATTCTCTGAGATTTACTGGGTACACAAATATCTCTGCAGAAGGTGCCTTAAACACTTAGGATATTTTAAAATGCATATTTTACAACAATTACGCAGAACAGGTTTACTACCACATTTCTCCTTGCTGCTAATTTCTTTGTGGCAGATTAAAAAAACAAAATGTTTAAATTGAGGCCCAGATTTTGTATCAGGGTTGCATAACTTTATTGGCATAGCCCAGATGCCAAATCTCACTTGTTAAATCTCGTAATGGCCTCAAATATATTCATGGAATAAATATGCAAAATATATGTGTGAGGTGTTAGGATTTGATATCACTTCTTGTGATGTCACTTCTTGTGAGGTTATGGGTTGTGGTGCCACTTCCTGCAATGTCATTTCCTGTGATGTCATGTGCCATGATGTCATGCGCCATGATGTCACTTGCATAGTGCCTTACTTGGTTGGTCCCCCCACTCTTTTTTTAGGACTTGTGCCCTGAACATTTCCTTATCCAAATATGGAACATCGGTGACTACAGCATACAGATGACCAGATCCTGAATGCAATGTAAACTTTGCATAAATATATAAGTTCATTGTTTGACCAGCTGAGGCCATTGCCGTGAGGGAAACGGCCCAACGCAACACCGGAGACCCAAGCGCCGTGAGGTAAACGGCTTGAGCGCCAGTACCGCGAGGGCAGGGACTACAATCCCCAGGTGCCCCGGCCGTTGTGGCGCATCAGTGACGCCAGCGTTGCGCCTGGAGGCGCGTGCAAAGGCCAGAACGCATCTCGCCACGCGAGTCGCGCGAGGGAGCTGCCCGGGAGAAGCCCGGGACAAGGGCGGGGCAGTCTGTGCAGTCCGGGCAGAACGCGGCAGGGCTGGGCCATCCCCCTAAGAAGTAAGATCGAAGTAAGATCTACAAACTTATAGATTATATTGTAAATGTCATTTTGGTTCTTAAGTTAAATCTGGAAGTACATAGATGTTATAAATCACTGCCCCTGTTTTCCTGCCTAGTACCAGTGGTTGTCTAAAAGACATTGCTATCGAAGGGGCCAGTACTCAGTTATTATCAATGGCTAAAAGTAAAGTAACCATGGACAATTACCTAGTGAAAATTGTGAGCAAAATTAACAATGATAGAAGGAAGTCATTGGGGCGGGATAATCTACCTGAGACAATAACAACTGTACCTGATGCCAGTGGTGGATCAAACTTAGCGCCCCCTTCCACTACAGATGACACCTCCAGTGCTCTTATTGTGGAATCCCAGGAGATAAACATGGTAGATTAGGATACACTGGACGATGACGCGCTTGACGTTCCTATGGATGTAACCACTCATTGCTCACCGGCCAAGAGAGCAGTAAGGAAATGTAGGAAAATAGCGTCCAAACGGGGAGACACACACCTTAAGAGAAAGCCTGATACAACCAAGAGGAGTACTCCCAGCCACAAGGAACTATGACTACAGACATTGGCATTAACATAAATCCTGATCTTTTGGACTATATTGCTAAGTTGTTAGAAGACAAACTAGAAGTTATTGTTAAGCTTTAGTGGCAAAAATTGATGCCCTGACCACTGAAGTATCTAAATTGGGGGAGCTTTTAAGCCAGACAATCAATGGTGAGAGCCTTAAAACGAGGGAAAGGAATGTTTTAAATGACAATGCTGTACAGCAATCAATGGCAGGGGGCTTAATTACGGCTACAGCTAAGGTGACGAGTGTACTGGATGGTCAGTCTACTCAGACCAAAGTGACCCCAACAAGTATGGAGGAGCTCTCTACCCCAGTAAGGAAAATACGACCAGTTAACCTCCCGCCAGCTTGCGAACCATACGTAGTTGTACTTTCAAATGTTCCATCTTTACACCCTACCGAGTCTAACTTCCGCCAGGAGTCACACGACTCACTCAAACATAAAACAGTTATAACAGTGGCTGAATAAAAACTGTGGGTTCCCGATACATTTCTCCGATCAGATATTGTCAACTAGACGAGCACCTTGGATTGGAAATGCCAGGAAAACTTGCAGGGGTGATTGTGTTATCGTTAATTTTAGACACCCCCAGCATGTCGCGACTGTGCTACTTAGAGCTGCTTCCCTGAAGCAGGGTGAGAATAGCGTGGGTGTACACCCCTTGGGATATTTCTTTAGTCACTTAGACAAGGTCCCCCAGTGTAATAATCCACCAAGGCCCCTTAATTCCTATAGGAGTCCAATCTTTGAGATCACAACGCACAACAGATATCAAGCACTGAGTGCGTTGGATCAGAATGATTGACTCATACTGACTGATAGTCTTGGCTTGGGGACAACTTTAAGTAACGAAGTAGGCAAGTCAAATACGATAAATCCAGAGTCTGAATATACACAGGAACAGGTAGTGGTGCACATACTAAACCACAATGATAGGTCCACACTTGGGCCCGTGCAAACGGCAGAGGAAACGGACAAGATTACTAATTGTGTTGGCGTTATCTGTGATATTCCAGAAGAGGAGAGTATAAGCCAAATAGACAGAAGTGTGCTTGAGGGTCCCACTATAGGAAACAATACTCTGGAAGAAATAAGTATTCAAGCTGGCCATCTAGCCGCTAAAACCATACAAGATGCATTGCTGGACGTACCCCCACCCAGACCCAGCGATAAACTATCTTTAAGACTAGTATCATGGAATATAGCAGGGCTAGCTAAGAATCTTCGGGACCTCGACTGGTGCACCTACATTGAGGACCATGATATCATCCTCCTCCAGGAGACTTGGTCTTTAATTACTCCACACAGGCTTGGGTTCAAATCTTTTCACTGTGACGCAATTTCTTCAATAAGAGGAAGAGCATCAGGGGGTCTGGTGATCTGGGTTAAAGTTACTCTAGAAATAGAAGTTACCCCATTAAATATTCCTTCCCCCGATTTGTTAGGACTAAAGATGGTGACAAGGGGGAATGAAACCGTATATTTAATAAACATATATAATAGGCCAAAGGCAACAAATAAAGAATCTAAGGTAATAGAACTATTAGACTCATTTTTAGATACCTTAGGACCAAATGCCCAAGTAATAGTAGGAGGGGATTTTAATTGTAAATATGAACCGGTATTGGGCCTTGATAACTTACTTGAAGAGCAGGACACAGCAAATGATATTCCAAACTTGGATGTTATTGGGCCAGTTAAATGCACTGTAGCAGCAACCCAAATTTTTCAGTTGACCGTTGGTCATGAACTAAGAGCATGTAATGGCCGCCTGCAGTCGGATAGACCGGCAGCTCCAACTTTCTGTAAAGCCAACTGCAAGACACATATAGACTTCATATTGGTCTCCTTGAGCTTATGGTATTTACTCATTGATCTAAAAATAGATGCCAGAACTGAGAGGGATCACTTCCCACTCCAATTATGGTTACATTCACAACCCTTTATATCCAATCGAGATGAGGAGGTTGCACGAAACAGTTCCCCAGATATCTAACAACAGACGTGCACTAAGATGGCCCTATATTCTGGCTAAAGAAGATGCAATGATAAATATTTATAATACCTTTTCTGATACTGTCACATCTTGCAAGGAACCCTTATTGGGCAGCCAGGGTGTCCTAGATCTACATTATAAGTTGGTTGATGCTCTAGGCCCCCTCTTGAGTAAAGCTTGCAAAAGGGAAAAGACCTCAAATCACTTAGAGCTAGTTAACCTTTGGTATAATAAAGAATGTCGCACTGCAAAGTATCATCTGATCCAGGCTGTTAAAACTAAAAACTCCCATTCTATAAGAGAAAGCAGACATGCATATAATAAAATTCTGACCCAAACGAAAAAAACTTGGGATGATGCACTATGGGAAGATTTACTAATAGCAGCTAAACTGAAAGATCAAGGTACCTTTTGGAGCTTAATATCCAAAGGGAACAGAAAGGGTAGATCACCCAAGGATCTTTACTTAGATGAAAAAACCTGGTGCGACCATTTCGCTAAACTTTACTCAGAAGATGAAGAGGGGTTGCTCACACAAAATCTAGAGTGTAATTTAGAGTTGAGCATAGCGCCGTTAAGATTTAGCTTAGAGGAGACTATGCAGGCACTAGGGGCTATTAAAGCGGGCAAAGCTCCAGGACCGGATAGGATCCCTGGAGACCTACTAAAACATGATGTGGAAGTATGGGGGCCATACATCAAATTTTTATGTAACTCTATAGTGGCTGGAACGCCAATCCCTGAAAGCTGGAAAGGGGCAGAAATTGTAACAATATTTAAAAAAGGAGATCGTTATGATCCGGGCAATTACCGCCCAATTAGTTTAATTGACCTTTTACAGAAGGTTTTTGCCAGGCATATTTTGAACAGACTTACAGAATGGATGGATGAGACACAAATAATGTCCAAATACCAAGCAGGTTTCAGATCAAAAGTTAGTACGGTAGATCAAGTGTTTAGGTTCACGTGCATCTGTTGGACGTATAGTAACATAAGGAAGGGCAGTTTGTACGTGGCATTTATAGACTTGCGGGCCGCCTTCGACCTCGTCCCATGGAATCTACTGTGGATTACACTAAGAGACTTGGGGGTCCCAGGCGAGTTACTTAATGAACTCATTCGATTACACACAGGAAATTATGCAAAAGTTAGATGGGGAAAGGGCGGAGAACTATCGAAGCCCATACCTGTGAGCCGTGGTGTGCGCCAAGGCTGTGTGTTGGCACCTACGCTCTTTTCATTGTACGTTAATGATATACCTACGTATTTTAGGGATTGTGACCACGACTCTCCTAGGTTAGGAGATGAGGCAATCACGGCATTACTTTTTGCCGACGATACAATCCTCATCTCACAGACCCCGAAGGGCCTTCAAAATCTGGTGAACTCTTTTTATGGTTACTGTGTAAAGAAGGGGCTGGAAATAAACTCATCTAAAACAAAATACATGTCAATAAATCCGCAAAAGTCCTTTAGGAAGAATTTGGCCTTAAATAATCAAAAATTGGAATATGTGGGGAGCTTTAACTACCTAGGTATTACATTGGACAGTAATCGTTCATGGAAGGGACGCCTGACAAAAAGTAGGTTGGCTTTCAAGCAAAACTCGATGCCCATTCTAAAAGTGCACAGAGCTAGTGACTCTAAAGCCATTACGCCGGCACTGGAAGTTTTCAAGGCAAAGGCCCAATCGGCTGCACTTTACGGTGCTGAGGTCTGGGGGCATTGCTGTAAACGCAATTTTGAACAGGAAGAAAACCACTTTTTGCGCAGGCTACTAAAATTACCAACTAGAACCCCCTAGTTCCAGTATTTTTGGATTTGGATCTCAAGCGGACAGATCACCAAGCAGCTCTTAGGCCACTGCTGTATTGGGTAAGGTTATGGCCTACCCTGGAGTTGTGTAACTATAGGAATGGATTGATAGAAATCACCCAGATTGATGAGTACAAAAAAATTGCATGGTTAAAACACATTGAACTTTGGTGTATCAGGTTAGGGCTGTCCCACTTTTGGGACGAACCCCAGAATATGACTTCTGTGTGTAAAAAGATTTTAAAAACTCCCTATTGTCTTATGTTAATAATGAGCCATCTCACTGTCCATCTACTGGTATACTGACTCAGAAATTTTTGTCCATAAAAGACAATGCTGCATTCGAACCGTTTATGGATGAGATAAACCCACCATTAGCAAAAACCTTATATTTGCAATTCAGATACGGGGTATTACAGACCAATGCTCATACTTGTAGATGGGGAGGTAACAATGAGGATGGTATCTGTACCCTTTGCTCACTAAAGGCCAAGGATGATGATGCCCATCTATTGTTTTTATGTTCCGCTTATGCGTCACCTAGACAGCGTTGGATAAAATCCTGTGTAAAAATATGGGTGTCAGGTCGTATAAAGAGGCTGAGCGTATCATAAGGTCTAATACCTCACAACTGGTGGTTTTTTGTATAAGCAGGTTCTTATTCAATGTGTTTCTTATCAGGAAACGTCTTGGACATAAACTGTAATATATTATTGGAATCTGTAGTCTTCACCCATAGCACTAAATAACGCAGAATGCACTGAGTTCACTTTCTGTAAAAATTGTGTGGTTTTAAAGATTTTATTCTAGGCTTTTAATCTGGCTTTTTATTAGGAATTAACCTTTTTATTGTTTTATCTGGATTTTATGGAATACATATAATTAATTGTACAGAATCAATTGTTACTCTGCCCCACTATATTAATTGTAATGTGTTATGTGATCAATTGTTGCCAAGGGCATTTTTTATATTTGTTTGTAAATGTTTGTTTTGTCTGTACTTCCTGCTTTTATGGCTATATCAGTCGAAATAAAGTTGAACTGAACTGAATATAAGTTCATGTTCAAGTTAGTTAATTGTTATAGTTAGTTAAAACCATAACAATTTTACAGAGTTAATACTAATTCAATACAATTTGTCAATATCATTAAAGGTGAATCAGAAGAAGAAAGATTAATTCAATCAGACCATGCAACTTGTTTCCTGCTAGGCTAAAACTTTTAAATATAAATATTTAAAATGAATCCCCAATTCGAGCTGTTGGTAAATTGCAGATTCTATAACTTGAGTTTTCCAAGGAGTGGCAGTATTTCTACACTGTTATGAAGGCTTTATATAATTTAAAATTATACATGTAAGTTTTTCAAAAATGGGTTCACACAAAAACAGCCCAAACTTCATCTAAAACAGCACCAAAGAAAGTTGAACAAGCTTTGATAAAACCATGTTTTTACGTGGGTCTAGACTTTTCATCTTGCAACATGTCACACCAAATTCAGTCTAACCAGTCTATCAACCCCATCAAAAAAACTTGAGAATGCGGCTTGGTGGATGTTTATTGCACAAAAGCATGGTAATAATACAGGACATAGGGTCACAGCACTTGAAATTGTAGCTTTAATTGTGGGAAATTAATGATCACTAATAAATACATTTGACCTCCTCACTGTAGTAAGCCACCCAGCCACTATACCTCGACCACTGACCCGAAGTAATGCAACTCAACTATCAAGCCCGGTTGTCGCTAAGGGTTTAAGTAAAGGAGAGTAAGACCGCTAGTGTTCTTCATCTATACACTATGTGTATATGTGCTGCGCTTTGTGTTATCATCTCCTGTTGCTCTGTCAGCCTGGCTCTGTGCTGGACCACAATGGTGCCGAGGAGGCCTCTTGAGCATGTCGCCACCGTTGTTCCTGCCGTGACACTGCAGGCTGCTCTCCATGGCCCCGCCCACACACTGGTCCTGAACCACACTCCTGTGTCGGTACTTCACCCCTTCTCTGGCCTGGCCCCTGCCAGCATCTGGCCTCAAGCAACATGCACTGCAATGGCCATTTCCTGGCCCTACTGCCTGCTGGTGGCCCCTGTTAATTTCTCCAGCACACTGTGCGGCAGAGGCTGTAGCCCAAACAGAACTGCATGCCGGGGAGCCACCACAGCATACTCTGGCCTGCCCCTCTGCAGCCTTTAAGCAGCCCAGGGCAACTGTGGGTGAAGACCGACAGCATCACATCCAGTTCCTGAGGTACGGTGGCCATACCTGCTTCACAAGTGCAGTGCCAGCGATCCACAAGCCATGGTGGTGATGCCAATGCTGCACGTGCCTCAGCGCCACCCGCACCTGCAGCCCCTCTGCAGTGCGCTTCCACCCTTCAGCGAGCTAGCTGATCTCGCCACTGCAGCCCCAGATGGAAGATATAGTTAGGTAGGATGAACAATTATTTCAGAGCAACCCCCAAAACCGATGGTGCTGTCAAACATTCCCTCCTACTTCACTAAGTGAGGGAGGAGGTTTGCACACTTTTCAAACCCCTCCCTGGCATGGGTGCAGATGATGACAACAAGGCATTTTTTAGGGCCCTGAATGCGCTTCAAGCTTCACCAAGCGTACCAATGCGAAGGGGAGTCATTTGACAGCTTTCATGCCTACCTCTGATGACCAGCCAAAAGAAGTCTAAACACAGATCATCCAAGGATACCACTCTAAAACCCTCTTGTCAACCTCAACGACATCCTCATCCTCGCACATAACCTCTCAGCAGCATGAGCCACCAAAATGGACCTACGACCACAGTGGCAGCAAATTGCCCGTCATCAAGACAGAACCCATAGATGCAGTGACCACCAGGAAAAAGGGAACCACCCCAAACTGATGGCAACCATGCCCAAAGCATGGTGCAAGAGCTGTGGGAGAGACCAACAACCATACTAGGAGACCTACCCGTCCCAAGAAAAAGAGTGCTCCAACTGCTGCAAGGTCAACCACTTTGCTAAGGTGCGCAGCATAAGCCAGCAGATCCGTGGATCCAGGGAAGAGCGCCAGTAGTAAAAGCCATTCGACAACTCTCATTGACTGATCGCGTACACCACATCCCAACACCACGGCACATGTGACCAAGCGGTCCCCAAGAACAGATGCCTTAAGAAGAAGAAGATGTCTTCCTCAACTTGTTCACCGAGTACTTCAAGAAACGCAGGAGCCCCAACCCACTTGAGAAGTAGAGGTAGCAGGCATAATCATCAAGACCCTCCCTGACATGGGCACGTCCACCAACATGATGAGCTGCCACCAATACCGACAACTCCACCTGAGGCCAACACTCTTGCCATCAAAAAGCAAGATCTATATATCCGGAGGGCAGACACCCCTGCCAATAAAAGGGACAAAGAATGTAACGGTATGGTCCAATGACAAAGAGACCTCGGCTAAGTTCCACATCATCAAGGGAGACGACAAAACCTTTATCGCTTGTCACACGGTAGAGGACCTAGGTCTTGTGTCCTTCACCTGGGCCTTCAAGGTTGACCAACTCACGCGCCAGTTCCCCAGTCTATCCCGAGTTCCAAAATGCCATTCAGGAGGTTTTCTCTGCCCCCAAGAGGCAATGAATGTTATCAATGACATCTTGATATGCTCCATGACAGCAGAAGGACACCACCACCGGTTCAGGGCCACTCTGAAGTGACTGTGTGATAATGTCCTCACCCTCACCTGTGAAAAATGGTCCGTCTTTGAAATGAACATCGTAATCTTTGGCTGAGTCTGAACGTTTGCATCCAGGTCAACCCTCAGAAGTCACAGGCAATCCAATAGGCGTCCCACAATGCCACCAAAGTCAGCAGCTTCCTTGGCATGGCTATGTATTGCGGTCACTTCATTCCTACCTTGGTAACCATGGTGGAACCTCTCAGGGCCCTGATGAAGGCAGATGCTTGGTGGACCTAGGGCCCCAAAGAAGATGACTCATTCCAAAGTATCAAGTCTACACTCTTCATTGATGGTCTACTTTGACCCGAAGCAGAGAGTGGAGCTCATAGTAGATGCCAGCCTGGTAGAACTTGGGGCAGTGCTGATGCAGGAAGTGGAACTAAGACGGTGGGCACCTCTCTTCTTCATGAGCAGAAACCTCACTTCAACACAAACCAGAAATGCCCAAATGGAGAGAGAAGCCCCTACTTTCAAGTGGGCCTGGGGGAACTTCCACCTGTACCTCTTTGGGTGACCATTCGAGTGGTCACTGACCACCAACTGCTGGTCCCATTCTTCAAGGGAACAGCGCCCCATTCCCCTTCCAGAATTAAACAGTGAGCGATACAGCTTCAACAATACCAAGTAAAGATTGTGTACTGGCAGGGCTCCCCGAACCCAGATGACTTCCTCTCCCGTCACCCATCTCCAAAGGGTTGCATGGCCAGACATAATGCAGGAGGAACAGAAGAGTACATATGGCTCCTGAGTAGAGAATCATGCCCAAGGACATTGAGCCTTCAGGAGATCAGATAAGCGAACACAGAAGATGAGGTGCTCATGAAAGTCGCAGTAACTCTACAAAAAGGGGCCTAGAACACGTTCCTGCAGCATGCTACCCACTGGAGAGGCCCAGACAAAGAACAGTTGATGCAACTCTGGAAGGTTAGGCATAAACTGAGTTGCACCCCGGACGACAGTATGCTATAAGGGCACACATAGTCATCCACGCAGGGCTACCACACAGAGTGGCCGAGCTAGCCCGTGGAGGGCACCAAGGAACTTACAAGACCAAGAGCTGCATGAGGGAGAAGGTGTTATTGCCCGGGTTAAGAGCAGTCATTGATGACCTAGTGCAGCAATGTGAAGCGTTCCAAGTGACCAGGAGCCCCTGCACCAGTAATCACGGAAGAACAAAGCGATGCCCCATGGAAAAAAGTAAGCCTTGACATTGGCAGCTTCCCTGATGGACACACCATCATGCTATTAATGGACAGCCTTTCCAAATAAGCTATGGTGGAGCTGATTCAGTCAACAGCCTTTCTCATCAACAGCACAGCACTTGAGAAGGTCCTGGCCTTGTTCGGCCTCCCAGAGAAGATCAGAAGAGACAAACAGCCTGTTGTTTCTAGGACTTGTATAACAGAACTTACTGCAACTCCTTGGCATAGGACACTGACAAATCACCCCACAGTGGTAAGAGGCCAACGGCGATGTCAAGCACTTCATGCACTCTTTAAACAAGGCACTGAGGATCGTTGTCCATTAAGGAGCAGACCCCCAAAATAGCCTACATTTGTTCCTGTGGAGTACCAAGGAATCCCACACTGCATAACCAGGTGCCCTCTATGGAACCCCATGATGAAAGTGCACCAACAAGACACAATCCTGGTCCACCCAGAGTTCTAGCCTCCCGAGTATGATCCAGATGTCACCCAAGCACGGAGGGAACAGAACAACACAAAGGCAAGCAGGCAGCGGGGAGCCTGCCACTGCTCGAACCTGGAGACTATGATCTCCTGAGGGATAGTCAACCAGGGTGGAAGTTACGCACACCCTACAAACCCACAGCATGGGAGGTAACAATTGTGGAAAGCATGATGGTAACCCCCGCCCGGGTGAGGAAACAGTAAACAAGAACATATCTTGGTTCAAGAAAGTGGATGCCTCCACAGGGAATGAAGGGGCTCGAGAGGAACTGGACATAACGGAGGGGATGGGCCAGTAATGAGTGACCCAAAGAAGAGAATTCATGAGACCAGGTCTGTTGTGAAAGTCCAACTGTTAAGCGCCAGAGGGAAGAAAGCCAACAAGCATTTACAATGCAACGGTCTCGCCTTCGGAAAAGTTAGAGCTATTGGCATTGTAAATGGCAAACTTTTTATTTATGTTTTGGTTTTGAAAACAGATAAATAAATGTCATTGTCATTTACAATCCCAATAGCGTAATCTCCCGCAAATACGAGACCTCTTGCATTTGCACCCACACCCACACACAGAGAGCCACACACACACACAGAGCCAAACACACAGAGAGCCACACACAGAGAGAGACACACACACACACAAAGCCACACACACACACAAAGCCACACACACAAAGCCAGACACACACAAAGAGCCACACACACACAGAGCAACACACACACACAGAGCCACACACAGATAGAAGGGTAAGAGTGCCTTCAAGGGACTTTATTCAATCTATGTTTGTAAATTAAAATTATTCAGAAAAGAACCAATTGATCGTCCTTGCAGTGAATTAATCCTAACAATCAATTTGTGTTATCAACATATAACATATAAACAAAGACACAAGGTGTATACGAAAAAAATGTTTTTATCAAGTAATTCATTGAAGAAAATCAGCTTCATATACAGATAATTAGGTAAATAAGATTTTAGGACTGTGGGTACACATAAAAATAAATTTACTAGGTGACTCAACAGAACCTAAAAAACACCTATCCCAAAACACATTGAGTAAAACAAAGAAAGGGATGAGGTGTATTGTCGACGTTTCGGTTTCTTAGCAGTTATTTGATGAAACCATCCTCAGGACTGTTATCAGTTGAAATCTGTATAGAAATATTGTAGTCTGCAAATTAAAAATATTTACAGTTACAACATAACACTGGCTATATTCGTTACACCCTGGTGACAAAACAATAACATTAAACTATAGTGACAAAAGACAATATCATGATATATATAACATACATGTGCAAACATCATAATATATACAACATACATGTGAACATGAGATTCATATTACTAAATACAGTATGAATGCATAAATCATTGATTTAAAAACGAGAGACATTCCATTGATTTCTATTATCATAACCACAGTACACAAATAATTCTCGTATTATCTCCATGGTTAAGCTAGAGAGATACTAGAACAATTTCAATCCAAATAAAACATTACACTTTTAAGTTGGAGTGCCTCTAATACATCTTGGTCATTGTATCTACATCAAAGGTCTAGTTGCATCGACTAACTTATCAATATGAAGACTTCATACCTACTTATATACATTCTGAGCATTACTAATGAGTCATTGAGTTAGAGATGTTATAGATCGGATGTTATATGAAGCCTATTTTAAATTAGTGCAAATATGCATCTATTAGTGTAAAAGTACATGATTTTTGAATACCTGCTTACAGACTTCTGTCGCAGTTGCCCGCAGGGAAATAGTGGGTGAATCACAGTATCCCAATAACCTGACTGAGAATTGAAAATGTTTTGTTTTAGGTTTGTGTATTAACAATCAAAAAAAGGGGGCTTATTTAATTGCCAAGGAACGTACCTATTAATTGTAGAAAACGCTCATCAAAGCTGAGTGTGAAGTCAGAACTCCACTCGCATATGGTTCAGGTATTGTATACCGCAAAGTTCATCTGAAAGGGTAATAATAAATGTTTTCAGGATGTGGTACATTTTTGCAAAGAGAGCCCAATTTGTGCTCAAAAATAGGTCTTACCCGATGTATATCAGATAAGGTCTTATTTAGTCTCAAAACTAATCAGGAGACGTAACGACCAGTTGAAGCTTAATTGAGCTTATGAGCAGTCTCAAGTCCTGCAGCGCCTGTTAAAAAGTACAAGAAATGCACGGATGTTTTAACTCTAATGGCGTTATATGAGTTGTGGCAGCCTGTAGAGCGTCAATAATTGCTGAACCGTAATTACCGTAATTAGAATTATGGAATAGCTGTAACTCGTCCCATCGACTAATCCTGATTTGACCATGGCCATGCTGTCCCGTTTACCTATTCCTTGCACATTGAATTGTTTTTCATTTGCACCAGCGCTTCACTTGAGTAAACGATTAAAAGTCAGCAGCGCGCACACACCTTTTTATATATGCACTAAAAAACCAGGCTGTCTCTTTTAAATACTCTTTGAGCAGCACAAATGTTTCAGATCGATATATGGATTGTATATACATCCACGCGGTAATTACGGTTCAGCAATTATTGACGCTCTACAGGCTGCCACAACTCATATAACGCCATTAGAGTTAAAACATCCGTGCATTTCTTGTACTTTTTAACAGGCGCTGCAGGACTTGAGACTGCTCATAAGCTCAATTAAGCTTCAACTGGTCGTTACGTCTCCTGATTAGTTTTGAGACTCGATAAGACCTTATCTGATATACATCGGGTAAGACCTATTTTTGAGCACAAATTGGGCTCTCTTTGCAAAAATGTACCACATCCTGAAAACATTTATTATTACCCTGTCAGATGAACTTTGCGGTATACAATACCTGAACCATATGCGAGTGGAGTTCTGACTTCACACTCAGCTTTGATGAGCGTTTTCTACAATTAATAGGTACGTTCCTTGGCAATTAAATAAGCCCCCTTTTTTTGATTGTTAATACACAAACCTAAAACAAAAAATTTTCAATTCTCAGTCAGGTTATTGGGATACTGTGATTCACCCACTATTTCCCTGCGGGCAACTGCGACAGAAGTCTGTAAGCAGGTATTCAAAAATCATGTACTTTTACACTAATAGATGCATATTTGCACTAATTTAAAATAGGCTTCATATAACATCCGATCTATAACATCTCTAACTCAATGACTCATTAGTAATGCTCAGAATGTATATAAGTAGCTATGAAGTCTTCATATTGATAAGTTAGTCGATGCAACTAGACCTTTGATGTAGATACAATGACCAAGATGTATTAGAGGCACTCCAACTTAAAAGTGTAATGTTTTATTTGGATTGAAATTGTTCTAGTATCTCTCTAGCTTAACCATGGAGATAATACGAGAATTATTTGTGTTCTGTGGTTATGATAATAGAAATCAATGGAATGTCTCTCGTTTTTAAATCAATGATTTATGCATTCATATTGTATTTAGTAATATGAATCTCATGTTCACATGTATGTTGTATATATTATGATGTTTGCACATGTATGTTATATATATCATGATGTTGTCTTTTGTCACTATAGTTTAATGTTATTGTTTTGTCACCAGGGTGTAACGAATATAGCCAGTGTTATGTTGTAACTGTAAATATTTTTAATTTGCAGACTACAATATTTCTATACAGATTTGAACTGATAACAGTCCTGAGGATGGTTTCATCAAATAACTGCTAAGAAACCGAAACGTCGACAATACACCTCATCCCTTTCTTTGTTTTACTCAATGTGTTTTGGGATAGGTGTTTTTTAGGTTCTGTTGAGTCACCTAGTAAATTTATTTTTATGTGTACCCACAGTCCTAAAATCTTATTTACCTAATTATCTGTATATGAAGCTGATTTTCTTCAATGAATTACTTGATAAAAACATTTTTTTCGTATACACCTTGTGTCTTTGTTTATATGTTATATGTTGATAACACAAATTGATTGTTAGGATTAATTCACTGCAAGGACGATCAATTGGTTCTTTTCTGAATAATTTTAATTTACAAACATAGATTGAATAAAGTCCCTTGAAGGCACTCTTACCCTTCTACCTTTATTACCCAAGCCCTCAAGGGTATTCCGGGTGGCTCACTTCCTTAATAACACACACACAGAGCCACACACACACACAGAGCCACACACACACACACAGAGCCACACACACACACACACACACACACATATCCAGACAAACACACACACAGAGCCAGACACACACACTGAGCCAGACACACACACAGAGTCACACACACACACAAAGCCACACATACAGAGCCACACACACAGAGCCACAACCACACACAGAGCCACACACACACACACACACACAGCCACACACACAGAGCCACACACACACACACACAGAGCCACACACACCCATAGCCACACACACAGAGCCACACACACACACAGAGCCACACACACAGAGCCACACACACACAGAGCCACACACACGCACAGAGCCACACACACACACAGCTACACACACACAGACCCACACACACACACAGACCCACACACACACAGACCCACACACACAGACCCACACACACACACAGACACAAACACACACAGACCCACACACACACAGACCCACACACACACACACACAGACCCACACACACAGCCACACACACACACAGCCACACACACAGAGCCACACACACACACACACACAGAGCCACACAGCTACACACACACACACAGCCACACACACACACAGCCACACACACACACACACACAGAGCCACACACACACAAAAACAGCCACACACACAGAACCACACACACAGAGCCACACACACACAGAGCCAAACACACACAGAGCCACACACAAACACAGAGCCACACGCACACACAGAGCCAGACACAGAGCCACACACACATGCAGAGCCATCCGTAGAAGGAGGGCATGTTGCGAGCCCCTGATCATCGTCCCGGTGCGCCCTCTGCAGACCGGTCAGTACCCTGCAGCAGGAGAAAGCGGTGAGGGGGAAACAGCAGTATCTATTGCAAGCAAGCATTTATTTCTCTTGGCAAAGGCTAGTTAAGCTAAGAGCTGATGGATATGGGAGAAATGATATGCGAGGTCATTAATCGTCCGCCTGTGAGGCGTAAATATAAATGATATGTTTCCATCTGGATGGAGGGTGTGACGGTGTTTCTTGTAATGGGATTTCTCCTCGCCCCCACCCAGCTCAAGAGTCAGCTGTCACTGGCCTCCGCTTCGTCCTTTCACGATTTCCTGTGTACACAAAAAAAAGAAAAGACCCAGAAACAGACATTGCTTTTCTTGCAGTAACTCACCCTCGCCGATACCCATCCCCCCCCCAACAACCCCCCTTTAACTAAAGACTTAATGGAAACGCCAAATGATGACAGCAGCACATAGCCTGAATCAGGTCGACATCCAGCTATACATTTTCTGCCATTGCATCCACGCCCTTGTATTGTTTCCGCTCCCTGTTCGCACTGCTCTAGCATTAGGGCTGGCAGAGAAGATCTGATCGGGGCTTGGAGGAGCAGGGTGGAGAGGATATTTCTGCTGCACTGCACAAAAACTCACACAAAAGGCGGGGATGGAAACAAGCGGGCCCTTTCCACAAATTAGGCCGCTTTAGAACACCCTCTCTCCTCCTCCCTTCGAGGGCGTTATTGCCATGGAGATGCCTTATTCTAGCTGTGTAACACCCACCACTACCTTAGATAGAACAGGAACACAGACAATATAAATTATGCACAACCCTCCTGGACGCAGGCTGGCGAGCATTTCTTGGAAATCGAAAAACCAAAACCCTTTTAAAATGGCATAAAATATTAAGTGCTAGGTGCTATCAAGCCGACAATTCAAACAATGCCACAAAAGGCAAAACATCAAAAGAAAAAACACACAGAACAGCGGCCTCTTTTATCAATGTTATTTATGGGAGTGGTATAGCCATTTTTTTCTGCCAGTCATCTTCTAAAAACCAAAATAGTTTTCACTAGCTTCTCTTCTGTAAATTGTTACATCTCTTCCTTGTTACGCTGACAGAAGTGTGCCCAGGCTTGCACTACCAACACTGTGGGCCTGATGCAGGCCCTGTCAACATGTGAAGTACCTTCATAAAGAGACATGGCACGGAAGTTTATTTCAAAATCCACTCTCAACCCTGTTAAATTAGGCAGGGGAGCGGAGAGTACCGGCTGGCGAAGGTCCAGAGTATGAAGAATCCAAAGCCCTCTGTATAATAGTTAATAAATCTAGCCGTGAATGTATACCAGACACAGAACTCCAATCTCAGCAAGACCCCCATTCTATGTACTCACGGGTCATTGCTGGTCGTGCTCCAAGGTTCGCAGACACCGAAACTCCACTTGTTCGTACACAAGGCGCCTCAGCTTTGAAGTGAGCATCGGGGCAGGCGTAGGGCGTGTGAGCAGGCCGACGCCCCTCTCTGCGGCAGTCTCGCAGACTCGACCTGCCTGCACCCCGTCTCCGCTCTAAGGTCAGGCGCTTCGAGGAGGCTCGGCGGCTGCGGGCGCTTTAAGGTGATGAGACACGTTTCTATGTCAGTAATACAGGGCCGGACCACACCCAGCTAACGGGGCACCAGGAGCTGAGGTACTCCATAAAGAGAAACCATAAAGAACTCGCTTCTGCATATTTTCATGACGACAAAAAAAAAAAACAACCACTCCACGTGCTCGCCATTTCTCACTACGCCCTGTCCTTTGCAGACTGGGGGGCGTGTTTTTCTTTCTCCCCTCTTCCCCATTGGCTGGAATGTAAACAACGGGCGTGCTTTTGACTTGTTGTTTACCATTCCAGACAATGGAGAAGAGGGTAGAACAAACCTAAAAAACACGCCCCCAATCCGAAAAAGACGGGGCTTAGAGCAAGACAATGACGACACTGAGACCTCTTCTCCAATGGCTGGCCACCGTTTGGGAGGCCAGCCAATGGAGAAGAGGGGCAGGGTTTACCCTCGCTACTCAGAGTCATTAAGTCTCGCTGGCGAGACTACGCATGTGCACAGCCTACGCCAGTCTCGACCTAAAAAGAACCAAACAACATACCCAGGAGCCAGCACCATAAACTACGCCCAAACTCCCAACCTAGCCAGAGGCTGAATGACTTTGTATGCGGGTCGCAGTCTTGGGAATCAGAGTAAAGTGGGGAAGGGCCACCCAGCCACTGTACCCCATCCCCTGACCCGGATGTAATGCGCCTCAATCCTCAAGTCCAAGTGCAGCTCAGGGTATAAATAAAGGAGTGTAAGACCGCTTAAGGTCTTTTCCCATAAACACAGTCTGGTTTGCTGCGCTTTGTGTTACTACCTCCTGTTGCCCTGTTGACCCCAGCATTGCGCAACACCACACTCACTTCAAAAGGGAACATCAAAGCAGTGCTACAAACATTTTCACAGTCCCATTGGATGTAATCTCTTAATTGTCCTCTCAATTCTCTTCAACCTCCTTCTTAGTGATTAATTTGTAAAATATTAAGAGCCAGGGCTCTGACCAAGAGGCCACTGCAGCTTGAGTCACCCATCGCCCTTGTCATCACTGTCAAAACAACTAGTAACCATCTCTCTGGCATGTAAATGGGACAGTTCAAGATTATTCCAGGTCCCCAAAGCTGAAGGAATGGCTGGGGAGGCAGGTATTAGCAATTTTAATGTATATTGTATTCCTAAACTACGGTTGTTCCACTCTTCTCTAAATTAGATGAGCAGCGCCACCATGTGGTGGACTGTTGTAAGTATGGTGTTGACAATTAGGTGCCGGTGCCGAGCACCGGAAACCAATTAAGTGCCTGTGCTTAGCACCGCAAAGCCCCTGCTCACATTAAGTACTGTATCTTCCTCCTCTCTTCTTTTTATGTCTACATTTCCCTTATTAGACAGTGACCTTGAATTCTGCTGAGAATTAAATGAAATGTGGCAGGACACTAAAGAAGGAAGAAGGACAGAGATGCCTTTTCCACCTATGCAACCAGGATCGGGAACAACATCCCTGTATCCATCAGGTCCGCCCCAAAGCTGCTCCAATCCAATTTAGGCAACATCTCATCTCTTTTAAAAACACCATATCACAATGTATTAACTGTCCACATGGATGCATGACGCATCAATGACAGCCTTAACACCGAAGGCTTTTACAACAAAACGGAAACAATCGGGATGATTCTAAAATTCGAAAACCAATATCACACCACCACATAGGAAAGAATTTCAAATACAGAACTGCCAGCTGTCTAGCCTTGAGACTCCATACCGTGGAATTCCCTCACTACCTGATGTATGATGTTTCCTTTTCTTCTCTTAACAATGCTGTGCATTAACCCAATCTGTCTCACTCTGAGCTACCAACAAACTAAATTTTATTCCTCCCATCCTAATTCCTCCCAAGCATATCTATACTATATTATTTATTCACTTTTCCTGTTTTCTCCATGAGCAATAATATACTCTTTATGCCCCCAAGCGCGTCCTTGGTAACAGCGAGCGCTCCTACGCTCTCCCACACATGCGCGGCAGCTGTACACAGCCTTTGCTCCTCCGCGCATGCGTGGAGCACCATAACCAAAGGCTCGCGCGCGGAATAGGGACCACTACCCCCCCAAGCATGTGCAGACCATAGATGACATGGCGCTTTTCGCGCAAGAGCACCCCTCCCTCTATTTCTACCCTCACCCAGGTGCAGGCAATCACGGAGGCTTTATAAACATGCTCGGCCTGGCCCTGCATTCACAACCGGGCGCCGCAGAAGGACGACAGGTCCAAGGAGGAACCAGATCGACAGTTTCGTGAGTAATGAGGCTGCGCACTACAGCTACTGTTGGGGTAAGGTGTTGAGGTCTTCCCTTACAGGTCGGATAATTTTATAAACCAATACAACCTTCTTTTAGGGTCTTTTTCTCTGCCAGGCGACCCAAGGAGGCTTTGAACAGCAAAATACTGTGTGAGGATAATTTTCTTTCACTTACCTGAACCTCACATTGGTATTCCCGTTTTCTAGCTCACCACAACAACCGGCTTCTAGATAACTATCACATGAGTCTTGCCACTGACAAGACCACACTTTAGCCATGCATAGTTCATTCACTCACCTTATAAGACGGTGGAATGACGACTGTTTTTGCAATAATATGCTAATATGACTCTACCCTGTACGTCTGTCTGTCTCCCCTTTTATGTTATATGTAGCAAAGCGAGAGGGAATCCCCTTCTCACCCATATAGCACCTTAGGGAGTGCTACACATAAAAACAAAAAACACTCACTGTAAATTAACCTTTTCAACTCCACACATACTCACTTGGTCCTGAGGAAAGCCTGTTTTAAATTAAGAAAGGCCAGGCTGAAACATGTAGACCACACAGGACACTGGAGGTCATAATCCATACTCCACCGTGTCCGTCTGCCTTTTAATATGCCAACAGAGACCCAGTTTATTAAAATAGTGTTTTTTTACCCTCGGGTGCTGGGATTTTTGTATGGCTTTTTAATCTTCACCTTCACACTCACCACACTGCACACTCAGTAAATATACCAGCTCCGCAGTAATCTGGCGTCGAAGCACACCCGGGGCACGTTAGGTGCCACTGTGGTGGGCCCGATGATGAAGCATGCCACCAACTAGGTTGGTGGGTGAGGGCTTTCTAAAAACCTACTGGTTTTCCTTGACATACGTACTCCATTGAGTCTTCCCTGTAAAAAACCTAGCTAGTCTTTCTTGATTTTTGATAGCCTTGAGAATTGTCTGAAAACCACAGGTGCGTCTCAACATCGGTATCATAAAATATAATATGTCAAGTCAAGTCAAGTCATAGAATTTGTATAACGCACTACATACCCAGAGGGTTTCAAGGCGCTTAGGAAGGGGAGGAGGATTACTTGTCAAATATCCACGTTTTAAGTTGCTTTCTGAACGCTAGGTGGTTCTGGGTAAGGCGAAGGTAAGCGGGGAGTGAGTTCCAAGTTTTAGCAGCCAGGTATGAGAAGGATCTGCCTCCCATGGTGGTCTTGTTGATGCGAGGTACAATGGCGAGGGCTTGGCTGGAAGATCGTAGTTGGCGGGAGGGGGTGTAGAAGGACAGTCGTGAGTTGAGGCAGTCTGGTCCGATGTCGTAGAGTGATTTGTGTGCGTGGGTAAGTAGTCGGAAAGTGATCCTCTTATTGACGGGAAGCCAGTGGAGGTCTTTAAGGTGACCAGATATGTGTTCGTTGCGTGGGATGTCTAATATGAGCCTGGCTGAGGCGTTTTGGATTCGTTGGAGTTTCTTCTGGAGTTTGGCGGTAGTACCCGCCTAGAGGGTGTTTCCGTAGTCCATTCGGCTCGTGACCAGAGCGTGGGTGACTGTTTTCCTTGTTTCGGAGGGGATCCAGCGAAATGTTTTTCTGAGCATGCGAAGAATGTTGAAGCAGGAAGAGGATACGGCGCTGACTTGTCTGTTCATTGAGAGTGAAGAATCCAGGATGACGCCTAGGTTCCGTGCGTGGTCTGTCGGGATGGGTGCTTTTCCGAGGGCTTCCGGCCACCAGGAGTCGTCCCATGCAGAGGGGGATGAACCTAAGATGAGGACTTCTGTTTTGTCTGAGTTCAGTTTCAGACGGCTTTGTTTCATCCATTCGGCAACTTCTTTAATTCCTTCGTGTAGGTTAGTTTTGGCGGTGCTGGGGTCATTGGTGAGAGAGAGGATCAGTTGGGTGTCGTCCGCGTAAGAGATGATGTTGAGGTTGTGTTGGCGTGCGATGGCCGCGAGGGGGCTCATGTATACGTTGAAGAGGGTGGGACTGAGTAAGGATCCTTGTGGTACGCCGCAGATGACTTCAGAGGCTTCGGACTTGAATGGAGGAAGGCGGACTCTCTGGGTTCTTCCGGTGAGGAACGAGGTGATCCATTCAAGTGCTTTTCCTTGGATTCCGATGTTATTGAGGCGTTGTAGAAGGGTGCTGTGGCAGACTGTGTCGAAGGCAGCGGAGAGGTCGAGGAGGATGAGGGCGACTGTGTCTCCATTGTCCAGTAGAGTTTGAATGTCGTCTGTTGCTGCGATGAGGGCGGTTTCAGTGCTGTGTTTTGCTCGGAAGCCGGACTGTGAGGGGTCGAGGGATTTGTTGGCTTCGAGGAAGGCGGCGAGCTGGTTGTTGACAGCTTTCTCGATGACTTTGGCCGGGAATGGAAGAAGCGAGATGGGGCGGTAATTTTTGAGTTTGGTGGGGTCCGCTGTTGGTTTTTTCAGAAGGGCGGTGAGTTCAGCGTGTTTCCAGTCTTCCGGGAAGGTGGCGGAGTTGAAGGAGCAGTTGATGACGTCTCGGAGGTGTGGTGCTATGACGGAGTCTGCTTTGTTGAAGATGTGGTGAGGGCAAGGGTCTGTGGGGGATCCTGAGTGGATGGAGTTCATCAGGCGGATGGTGTCCTCAGTGGAGATTGGGTTCCAGTCGTTAAGGGTGTTCACGGGTGGAAGATGAACAGCAGATGGTAGGGTGGGTTGGTTTCCGGGTTGGTTGTCAAAGCTGTTGTGGATGTCTGCAATCTTGTTGTGGAAAAATGAGGCTAGGGAGTCGCAGAGGGTTCGAGAGGGGGTGATGTCGTTGGAGTTGGCCGAGGGATTGGAAAATTCCTTGACGATGTTGAAAAGTTCCTTGCTGTTATGGGCGTTGTTGTCAAGTCGATCCTTGAATGCTGTTTTCTTGGCTTTTCGGATCATTTGGTGGTGAGTGAGGGAGGCATTTTTGAAGGTGTCCTTGGTGCTGGTGGTTGGGTCTTTTTTCCAGGCCTTTTCAAGGGAGCGGCAGAGTTTCTTGGACTTCTTGAGATCATCGTTGAACCATGAGGCTTTCTTGTTGCCAGGTTTGCTTTGACGTTTTTTCAGTGGTGCTAAGGTGTCGGCGGTGTTGGATAACCATAGGGTGAGGTTGGCGGCGGCTTCGTTAGCGTTAGAAGAGAGGGCTGGGGAGTTTCGAAGGAGCGATGCGGAGATTTGGTCCGTGGTGATTTTGTTCCAGTTTCTTTGCAAAGTAGGTTGGAGGTGGATGTTGGGTTTTGGTTTGTTGTAGGTGAAGTGAACACAGCTGTGGTCAGTCCAGAGGAGGTCCGTGGTGTGGCTGAAGGAGACATGATTGCTGGATGTGAAGATGGGGTCGAGTGTGTGACCTGCGATGTGGGTGGGGGAAGTGACTAGTTGTTTAAGTCCGAGGTTGGCGAGGTTGTCCACGAGGGTGGCGGTGTTGCGGTCGTTGATATTTTCAAGGTGAAAGTTGAGGTCTCCCAGAAGAATATAGTCTGTGGAGGGGAGCGCGTGTGGAGTGATGAAGTCCGTGATGTCCTCACTGAATTTTGCGCGGGGTCCTGGTGGTCTGTAGAGGAGAGTGCCTCTGAGTGTGGTTTTGGGGTCGATGTGGATCTGGAAGTGAAGGTGTTCGGAGTTGGCGAGGTTGGCGTCAGAGCTGGTTGAGATGCGGAGTGATTTCTTATGGACGATAGCGATTCCTCCTCCTGTGTGGCCGGTACGGTCCTTGCGTGTGATCTTATAGTCTTCAGGGATGGCAATGGTGATGTCTGGTGCGGAGGAAGCGTTCATCCATGTTTCCGTAAGGAAGGCGACGTCTGGAGAGATGGTGTCTGGTAGATTCCATAGGTCAATGGCGTGTCTGTGGACTGAGCGGGTGTTGAGAAGGATGCATTGAAGGTGGTTGGGGCCGGGAGTCAGTGGTGTGGTCGTGGTGGAGATGTTGTCGGTGCCGGAGAATTTGCAGGAGTGGCAGGAGAAAGGTCCATGAGTGTGTCCAGGAGCGGCTTGGACGCAGTTGGGGGAGCGACCGGGATTAAGGGCTAGGAGGGTGGCGGCATCGTAGGAAAGGCGGGAGGGCTGGGGAGCGCGAGGGGCAGGGGGTCTGGCGCTGGGCGCGGTCCAGGCGCGGACGGGCGTAGACGGGCTTACCTTTGGCGCACCTTCGGCGCGGATTGGGCGCGGTCGCTGCGCGTAGACGCTGCGCGCGGGAATTCCTGTCATATATGGAGAGAGGAGGGGGAGGGGCGAGGGCGTCTCAGCTGGGAGGCGGGGCGGGCACACGAGGACAACAACAACAACTCTTAAAATGGAGGCGGAGGGGGGAGCACAGCGGAGCGCTACACTTTAGACGCGCTGAACAGAATGAAATCAGCAAAACAATGATACAAACAGTGAAAACAGTGAAATTAGGCAAAGCGGCAGGCAGCAGGCAATTCTAATCGTCAGAGGCACAGGCAGAGCAGCGCTACGATACCAGAACCAGCAGGGGACGCTGGGAGCGACCACTCGGCTCGAGGAGAGGAGTGAGTCACAGCGCGCTGAGGGTGAGAAGCGCTATTTCAGTGCAGTGGGAGGGCGTCTCAGCTGGGAGGCGGGGCGGGCACACGAGGACAACAACAACAACTCTTAAAATGGAGGCGGAGGGGGGAGCACAGCGGAGCGCTACACTTTAGACGCGCTGAACAGAATGAAATCAGCAAAACAATGATACAAACAGTGAAAACAGTGAAATTAGGCAAAGCGGCAGGCAGCAGGCAATTCTAATCGTCAGAGGCACAGGCAGAGCAGCGCTACGATACCAGAACCAGCAGGGGACGCTGGGAGCGACCACTCGGCTCGAGGAGAGGAGTGATATATATAATATATATAATATATGGATTATAAAATATTCTGCATGAAATATAAACAGACATCTGATGGCAGACACTGCCTGCTAGCTTCAGTCACAGCCTTGTAGTGCTTCTACACTCAGAAAGTGAAGCCATGAAGACATTGTGTGCTAAAGGCTAGTGTTATAAACTACAGCAATACATTTTGTTGTGTTGACATGCGTTGTGATGGCTTTTGTGGTAGTGAACGATTCTGAGTGAAGACAGACGTGGTACTGACCCCGTCACTGTGCCCGTTTCAAAGTTGAGGCTTTGTGTTGTAAAGCCTTAGTTAAAAAGGATGTTTCCCATCCACAACATAGCTTCATATTCTCTTACTCATTGGCTTTAGGCATGTACAGTGCTTCGCTGCCTTTTTGCTCGGTTTGTGCTATACAAATACCACATACATACATTCATACATACATACAGAAAGGTAAAAAGAAAAGTAGAGAGTAAAAGAGGCAAAGAAGAGGTAGAAGTGGGATAGAGATTAGATAGAGAAGTAAGGTGAGGTAGAGAGAGAGATTTAGGGTAATGAGAGAAAGGTGTGATACACAGAAAGAAATGTGCAGACTGGTGGTCAGAGAAATGTATAGAAATTTATAGGCAAGGAAAGGTAGAGACATAGGTAGTTTTTCGTAAACAAAGACATTGAAGGATAGGAATAAGGAAATGTAGAGAGGATGGGGCACTACAAGGGGTAAGCTATGTTGACTGAAAGCTAGAAAGACATAAATATACAGAAAAGTAGAGACAGGCAGGGAGGTGGGGGAATTAAATGAGAGAGGTGAGCTAGAGAGAATTGCAAAATGAGAAATGAGATTAGAGCTGAAAGACATGTCAGTTAAATAGAGTACTGAGACACATATATATAGAGAAGGGGTGAAGGCTCGAATGATTGATGAGTGAAGAATAAAGAAGTTAAGCAGGAACACAGAGGTGAGGTAAAGAGAAGAGCGGCGAGATTGTTACACTGACAGTGAAAGGTTGAGGTCAAGTCCTTTGAGGATGAGAGAGAGGTACAGACAGACATAACACTGGGAGATGTAGAGGGAAGTAGAAAGAGAACTGAGGTAGGCGAGGTGAGCTGAAATAGAGAAGGAGGTACATAGAGAGAGAGAGGAGGCGGTAATGGTCAAGAAAAAGTGGTAGAGGTATTAAGAAAGGAGTAAGGTAATGACAGAGTAAAGGTAGAGGGACATGTGGTAGAAAAAGATGGGGGAGATTTAGAGGTGACGTAAATTTAATGGTAGGTAATGTGAGGTGGGACAGAGAGAGATGTGAGGTAGAGAGGTGATTTAGAAAAATATGAGGTATACCAAAAGAGAGAGAAGCAATGTATACAAAGTCGGAGAAAGAAAGAGCTGAGGTAAAGAGAGACGAGGGAGCCAGAAAGGTGAAGTACTTAGCGGAGAGATGCTTGCAGGTTACAGTGGAACAGAAAACAGAGAAAGACAGGCAATGTAGAGAGAGTTAAGTCAGACAGATGGGGTTGGTACATAAAGTAGTAATAAACAATGAGAGGGAGGTATAGAGGGGTAGGTAAGTGCAGTGACCTAAGGAGAGTGACAGGAGTCAGAAAAACAGATAAGAGAGAAGGAACAGTAGAGGGTAGAAGCGAGAGATGAAAGAGAGGTAGCCAGAGAGAAGGGTCGATAGATAAAAGAGGTAGAGAGAAGGACATTTATAGGAAGCTAAGATGCCTTGGTAGGGAACAGATAGTCACCACCACAGTAAAGTAACTCCTAACCAGGCAAGTACAGTCTCTGTGAGTTAATTGTATCTTCCCTCTTGTAGCAACTCAGCAGAAAAGTGTAGGCTTTCTTCGTATCTGGCAGTCTGAAGATGCAAACTGTGCTAAAATAAAATTTGAATCAAAAAGACCACTCAGCACTGTTCTCAAACCAACTTACTAAAATTACAAAGCATTTTATGATTAAAATAAAATGCAAACGACTTAAATTGGCTCTGTCACTTCAAAGATATCTATTTTCAAGGTAATCTTTCCACTCCGCACTTCTCCATTCTTTTAGAAACACACAGTCCTTCGCCTATAAACCCACAGTTCCAGCAGTCCTCTTCTGCTGTCAGGTTCTGCACCTCATGCGTTTGCGGTCTGGCTGTCTTCCAGATGTGTTCAGACTTCCAGCGATGTACATTCTCATGAGATTCACACATGTCAGCCGATACTTCGCCCCACACACTTGCAGGCTAACGCTCTCCACAATATGTTTAGATATAGTAAAAATAGCGAAGGGAGGGAATGCCCCTATGCTCTGTATCCACCCCCAAACATGTCCATATTTCAAAAGGTTACTTATGGGTAAAAACTTTGCAAAGTGAGGAGTTAGTTAGGCGTCCAACAATCCACGAGGAGGAGCGGCGGAGAACGGAGACCATATTATAGGTACCGTCGCGTACTAACGCATCACATCTACCTTTCAAGCCGGTCATCCTACCGAGTACTCTGACCCCCCTCCGCCTTGGAGTTCCCCTAAGGAATACATCGTGGTCTATTGTGATCATTCTTACACATCAGCTTCCTAGGAGGAACCTCATCTAGGATTATCGCATGGACCTGACTATTTAGTACATGCCCTGATGAAATTCCCTAGGCACGAATGGGAATGAAACGCGGTGGCTGTGCCGTTTTATGTGAAAATAAAGAATATATTTAGAATAAGAACAGAAGATCTACGCTTTTTATGGACTCTCTTATAACACTGACTTCATTGAGTGCGCCTCTCTACTCTTCTATACTATTGCTCAGATATACATCCTCGGCAGCGGATGGTGAGAGTAGCTGCACCACCAAATATTTCTGAAACAGACAAAGTTGATGTGCGAAACCTTGGTCAGCTGCTGCATGCTTTTGTTTATTGAGGAGTTAGTTTGAAGCTTTTCAAAATATCACAGAGGTAAAAAATGCTGCTCTCAGAAAAAGAGATTTGCATTTGGTCTGCTCACAGTAGAGAAACACTGTCTCGTCTAAACTGCTTTGAAGTCCCATAACCCCAGCTGTCCTGGAAAACAGGCCGGAAATGTATATATTTTTTGCAGATTTATATAGCGCGAACTTTACCCGGAGGTATTGGAGCACTTCACATGAGCACATGTTACGTTACACAAAGACACGTTCATGTTTGGTAGGCATGAGTAGATTAAGTGATTTGCCCAGAATCACAGGATGCTGAGGCTCGAGACAGGTTTCCCAGCTCCAAAGTCAGCAGCTCCAGCCGTAAGACTACATCCTCTCCTTATCAACTCTAAGTCATTGCAGTCGATGTGTCCTTTGAAGTTCCACTGAGGCTCAGGACGTGCGGCTATCCCTACACACTCCCGTTGCTACATCCTACACGGTGTAGATTTCTACATTGTATATTAAGCTAACACATTTAGAGGGTGGAGGGGGGGAGGGGTTGGTGCTCCAGAAAAGCAGAATAAATAGGTGTATTTGCCCAACCTTGCAGACACTGACTCACTAATCGACTTAAGGTAGTAACATAATCAAATGCAAAAACAGAATAACAAGGTGTTTATCACCGTGCCCAATCACCTGCGGTGTTACAGAACTAGTCTTACTTTCATATTTCTAATTTATGTGAAGGCAGTGTTTGAAAAAAGAATCCATGTGCACTGAAAGATCATAGACTGAGCTTCACAGCCTTATCTGAGTGGCTTGCTTCTTTCACCTTGAAGTCTCCTTCCCACTATGGAGTGCAGGATTTTTCCTATTGTCCACTACCTTTGGGGACTATACTCTCCCACCTACGGGAGCTCAGAGCAAACAATCCTATACTATTCTTTGGACAGAGTCTTCCCCTTTTATTGCTTGGATGATAGTTTTCCATCCCCCTCCTAGGCGCCAGGTATCTAGTCGCTGGCAGCTGCTGCTACTATAAAAGGCAGGATGGCATTGGCAGGCTGGAAGTCTGAAATGATCACAACTATTGCACAACCACAGAGGGAAACAGCAGCAGCGCAACTACAGGTGGAGACAGACACAATTCCATCCACTGCGAGAAAGAATGGGAAACACTAAACAAATGTAAAGTGTGCAGGGTGAGACTGACTGGCATTTCCCTGCTAGTCTGCAGGCTAGGGAGGCTGTTTCCAGCGCAGGATACATGCCATCACCCAACCATGCCTCATTTGCCCCATCTAGTGGCAGCCTCCAGTAGGGTGGGGCTGGTTTGAACACTTGCCAGGGATGAGTTTAGGTTTCAATCCAGCCCTGAAAGTGTGAAATCAATCTAACTCTGAAAAAAGTGCAATTAAACTTGAGAAACTGAGAATTGACGATCAAGTCATATAACAAGAACCTAAAAAATATAAAGAAGCAAAAATTAACAAAAAAACGAAAACAAACTGTGAATAATGAGACACGAGTACAACATAGAAATCTGCATAATGTGAAACTGAAAATAACCTTTGTAAAGGCATCACCAAAACTGAGAAATCAGAAAGACAGTGTGTTGAGGAAAAGTTAGAAATGAACAATGGAGCATGTGTAAGCTGCAAAAATAAAATCACCTGCGAAAAAATGGGACACAACTCAGAAGCTTGAAACTGGGTCAAAGGTAGTGGAGAGTGAAAAATTCGTGGAGTGTTGCCCATTCCACTTCAAACGCGGAGTTCTGGCAAAACTCTGCCAACCGCCGAATGGCAGTGTTTTTTCACACATGTAGCTCGCCAACATTAAGTTGGCAGGCAAGAATTTGCATCCCCTAGCATGATTTTCAGATGCTGGAACATGTCCCAGTGAGATTTCTCAATGCAGGCGGTCGAGGCAGGTCACAACTCTTTGGTTGAGAAGCGCAGCTCAAGTTGAAAATCTACTCAAGCAGCATGCCGCGTGTTGCGTTTCATGCTCATTTTACAGTGCAGAACAAGCTTCCGGCACCAAAAACCAGCACGAGCAGCGCAACGTGCCGTATCCGTCTGCTCACTCAACTCTGCAGAATCTCGTGGAGTTTTTATGTAACTCTGCAGAATTCAGTGGATCGAAACTCTGCTGGTTCCTCCCACTCCTGGTCAAAAAGAGAAAAGGGTATGATGAAGGAGAGTCGGGATGAGTGTGGCAAGACTTGATTTGTCTTTATTTTCCCATTCTCTGCTATGTTTCTTCTCTTCTTTTTTACCTCCCTTGTAATTTCTTTCCATCTATTGTTTCCTTCATTCTTTTTTGCCTTTCTTACATTTTATTTCTTCATTTATTTTTTCTCACCTTCCTTCCTTTCTCCCTTTCACATCTCCTATTATCCTCTCCTTTCTTGATTCCTTCTAGACCTTTCATTTTTGTATTCCTTTCCTTTGCCTCTCTCCTCTCAGCCCCCCTCTGTTTCTTCCATCTTCTCTTGTTTCCCCTCTGTTTTCCACCTCCCTTTTCTCCTTCTTTCCTTCTTTTCTTTCTTTCTCATCTTCCTAGATTCATCTTTCTTTTTTTCTTTCTCTCCCTTTTCTCTTTTTCTGTCTTCCTTTATTTTTGTTTCTTCCTCTTCTTTCTTTTGTTCTCTAAAGATACTTAACTTCCTAAAGAAATCTCCTCAATGAATACTATGTGTTTCATCTTTGTCTCTGAGGTACGCTTACCAGTAGTGGGGTGGCTAAAGTGATACGTTTACTGGTGCAGCACTATGAAGTTCGCATATACGTACTCTTAATTTTGGTGATTAGAGTAGGGCCAGTTTCTGGACATCAACCAATGGACTTTAAGGTAACTGGCCAGATAATCAAAGTCTTTGAGGCTTAGCTCTCATGAGAGTAATGGTGTCACAAGTTTTGCTTTATAAGGTAGTAGCTCTATATGTTTTTCTTGGATCAGAAGTAGATCTCGCTGCTCTAAAACATTTATCAAATTCGCCTTGAACTGCAAAATGGAAGTGGAGTTCCCCCCACATTCTTGCAGTTCTTCTCTCTTTTGACAACAAAGGGAGGATTTTATGTATTAATGTGTATAATGATATTGATGTGGAAAAGCCCACTGTTGAGTTGTTGGTTTTTGGTAAATTCATAAAGGTTTTCTATACCCCACGTCCTTCTCAATATATTGCACTGTTGATAATGGGTGATTTCAAACTCCATCCATTTAGGGATTGTTACTTGTATGCCCCCCTGATTAGGCTGATGCTGAAGCTGACCAAGTCCATTTTAACACTCTGGTCAGGGGGATTCTTTGAATGGTTTGTTCTTAGATAATAATCTGGTTAACTTTTTGAGCATTAAAACATTGAATTCAGGAAATGGTATCCCGGCCTTTAAAGGTCTTGGAGCAGAGTCTTTTATTGGCTATATTTATGTTTCAGCCGGCTTAGATCTTTCCTTGACTAGTTTCTCTTTGGATTGAAACATCCTCATTGATCATAATCCCCTTTCAGGTAACTTTCACTGGGATAAGAAGCAATTGGATACTTGTACTTCAGTTAATGCCTCAACCAATCTGATAGATCAGGGTAGGAGATTGAGATGGACTAAGGTTATTCATGGGGCTTTTAATGCTCAGCGGCATCTTCTTGTCAATCTGAACTGCAGCCTTGCCTGGATGAGGGGCCTCCCAGGATAGTGTCATAATGGCTTTCGATAGGATAGTTTTTAACATTAATTCCACTCTCACTGCCACAAAGGTGTCTAGGTCTCAAGTCCCCTGTAGATGGTTTAATAAGAACTGTACCAGGGCACATAAGGTGCTTTTAGCCACATTAAAACATTTACCCACTGATAGCTGTGAGGTCAAAAGGTATAGAGCCTTATACAGAATGGCTCTGCGGGATAGGAAGATCGAGTTAAAGGATGAACTGTGGGAGAATCTAGTGACAGATACTGCCATGAGGGATAGTACCAAGTTTAGGAGTTTTGAAAACCACACTTTTTTTAATGAAGCCCAAGCAGCAGACCAGGTTGTCTCGGGGCCAGCCCATGCCAGGGGGACCCATTTTTCTGTGCTATATGAAGGCGAAGCCATGGAGCCCCTTATTCTGCTCACACCTTAGGGAGATAAGCTGAGGTTACATTGGAACAAAGTCACAAATGCAATATTATCCCTGTCTTCAGGCAAGGTCCCTGGTGCAAATGGGGGACCTGGGGACATATTTAAGGCCATTGTGGACTTATGGGTGCCAGTCCTTACTCTTCACATAAATGTAGCTGTTTCTAGTTCCCTACCAGAAGCATAGCGACACTCTGTGATAGTGTTTGTGTTCAAGAAAAGGGGCAGAAAAGACCAAGCATGCTACAGACCAATCTCATTAGTTGATGTAAAAATTATTGGTTGGGTCATTCTGGGGCACTAACCCACTGGGTGGGTGGGCGGGCATAACATCTTGACTGATCTCCAGTATGTGTTTAGGCCTGGTAGCGGTACAGTGGAGCAGAGCCTTAATTTGTATTTCCTAATAACCAAATATACTAGGGCTAAAAAGGGCTCTAACCACCTTGCCTTCATGGACATCGGCTCTGCCTTTGACAAGGTTAACAGAGATAAGCTCTGGGCACAGCTGGGGTCCATGGGGTGCAGCCTATTCTAGTTGCCATTCTGAAAGATCTCCATTATGGTATTACAGGCTCGGTAAGATGGGGGAGCAATGGGAATGCACCAAGCTTTTAACCGTAAGCGTGGAGTCTGTCAGGGCTGCATTCTGGCACTCTTTATTTTTATGTTATGTTATGTTAAAATTATTTATAGAGCGCACTTTCACCAGGCGGTTTCATGGCGCTGTGAACGGGGGGCAACAGATGAATGGTGGACAGAGCCTTACTCATATGCCTGAGAAAATAACATGATTTTCAGAAGGGATCTGAAGTGGTTATAAGATGTTACTAATCTGAACTCCAAGGGGAGGGAGTTCCAGCAGTAAGGCGCAAAAAATGAAAATCTGAGACCACTGTGTTTCTTTCGTTTGAAGGTGGGGGTGGTAAGCAAAGACAAATGGGAGGAGCGAAGATCACGAGAGGGGACATAGCGATGGATCAAAGAGGAGATAAAAGCTGGACCAAGACCGGCCAAGGCTTTAAAGATGGTACAGCCCAATTTGAATTTGCAGCGTTTGGCCACCGGGAGCCAGTGGAGGCTCTTCATCAGGGGACGATCATGGTGGTGTCTAGGTTGGTGAAAGATGAGCCTAGCTGCCTGGTTATGTACCAATTGCAGGCGACGGAGCTGGTAGGCAGGGATGCCAAAATAAAGTGAGTTGGCATAATCAATGCGGGAAATGACCAAGGCCAGAAGAACAAGGGTTAAGGCCTCCATAGTTAAGAATCTAGAGATCTTTCAAATTCTGCGAAGAAGGAAGAAGCAAAACGACACCACTGCGCCAATCTGATGCTTCATGGACAGATCTTTGCAGATTATAACCCCAAGGCTCTTTACAGATTCCGCGGGATGGGGGAATTTGCCTGGGAGGAGAGGGGGGGGGGGGGAGGAGTTATAATTCCATGGGTTAGAGGGGCCTCCAGTCAGAATCAGCTCAGTCTTATCGGGGTTGAGCTTTAGTTGATTGGCCAATATCCAATCGCTAATGAGGCTCATGGTGGACTGAAAGTTATTGACTGAGGTGTCAGAGGAGTCAATTTCAAACACCAGCTGGATGTCATCTGCCTAGTTAAAAGCAGCGATCTTGCTTTCGCGCCGAGACCGGGTCAGGTGAGACAGGTACATGTTAAAAAGAAGGGGAGACAGAGAGGATCCCTGGGGGACTCCACAGGTCAATCTAACTTTCTCCGCAGAAAAGTTGGTAAGGCGGACGGCCTGGTTTCGGTTACTGAGGAAGGAGGAAATCCACCTCAGAGCCGACCCCTGGATGCCAGCGTCACCGACACGGGCGATCAGGATGTTATGATCGACCGTGTCAAAGACGGCCAACAAGCCCAGGAGCACTAAGGCCTGGCTGATGTTATGGTCTGCCCCCCTCCTCAGTTCATCCATGACTCGAGAATGACTAACTCGGTAGAATGTGCTGGTCTAAATCCTGCTTGTTGGGAATCAAGGAACTGTGAGTGTTCAATAAAGGAACTGAGGTAGTTAGTGACATGAGCTTCGAGAAGCTTACTGAGGTAAGGGAGCAACGAGATGGAGCGAAAATTGCTCATCAGAGAATGGTCAGCGTTGGATGTTTTCAAGATGGGAATGACTTTGTCTATCTTGAACGTGTCAGGAACGGAGCCTAGTCTAAGAGAGTTGTTAGGGAGTGCGAGCGGGGGTCAGGGCAGAAGGTAAAAGCTTTTTGTAGGATGTGGGACGGGCAGCAATCTGTAGGGGAACATGATCCAACCTTTTTTTAGTAGGGCGAAAAACTCATCCCTAGATATCAGGGGTATTTGATCCACCACTTGGGAGTTTTTGAAAGTAATAGAAGAGGTTGTTGAGGGTGTGGGAGAAGGAATACTGCTTTTAATTCTAGCATTCTTTCTACGTAAAATATAGGTTAAGGGAATCACATAATGTTTGTGAGGGGACTGGTTTGGCTATTTCTCTGTCCGGGTGTGACAGCTCCTCCACTATGGAGAATATGTATTTGGTCTTAGTAGCAGAGTTTGTGATTTTCAGGGAAAAGTACGTTGTCTTAGCCTGGAGAATTGATTTTTTGTAGTCTTTTAACAAAGTGATATTCAAAACTTTTTTACCCTGGGGCTAGTCTCTTCTCCAGCTACGCTCAGCTTGCCTGAGTGTTAGTTTTTTATTTTTCAGCTCGTCGGAGAACCAACGCTGGGCATCATGGGAACGCTTAAGTTTGGTTCTCCTAAAAGGAGCAACTATGCTGCTAGGTGATTCAAGCCAGTGCTTACTGCTGGTAGCCTGGTTATCTAAGGAGTCCTGTTCGCTGGGAGACGAAGCGTTGAGTAGGGTACAGAACTCGTTGATATTGGCCCGGCTCCAGTTCCTTGCCATATAGTTCCCTGTGAGGGACAATTTTGTGTGGGGGACGCTGACCAGTTAGAATGTAATAATATGGTGGTCTGACCAGGGGCATGGGGAAATTCGGGGTTGTGCAATTTCCAAGTTGGAGGTCCACACTTGGTCTAGAACATGTCCCTTAATGTGAGTGGCGGCCTGTATGTGCTGAGTACAGTTCATGCCGGATAGAAGGTCTGTGAATTCTGAGGAGCCAGTGCTCTCCTTTGCATCCGTAGGCCAATAGTTAAAGTCTCCAATAATCATGATTCTGCCATTGTTGATAACTAATTGGGACAACATTTCACCAAACAGTAGAGGGAAGCAAGGCATGTAGTGAGAGGTAGCTAAAAAAGGGCACAGATAAAAGGGGACTGGGAGGATTCAAATTTTAAGATGAGGCTGTCAACTGAGGGTATGCCAGTGATATTTAAGGCAGTAAACCTAAGTTGATGATGAATTATGGCAGCCACCCCGCCCCAAGGCTTCCCCGAGGGCCTGTTGGCTTGGAGAATGCAATGGCCTGTATATTAATCATTTGGAGGGGGAATTTCGGAAAAAGGTCTCAACATTCCAAATGTGGGGGGCATTTCCTCCCCACGCTCTTGTATGCAGATGATGCAGCCCTGATTGCACGTACAGCCAGAAGCCTTCTGAAGCTCTTAAATCTTATTATGGAATCTCATGTTATGGTGGTAGGTCCTAGGACTACCAAAACCTCATTTTTTTTGCACAGGGACAGGTCTCAAGCAAGGTGGATTATTTTACCTCTCTATGTATTTTATTGGACTCTGGTCTCAGTTGGAAACTTTTGATAAGAAACAACACAGGGTGTCTCAAGAGGACAATTTCTAGATTAAATGACTTTTCTAGCCGATTGGGACAGAAGCCAATTCAGATATTGCTAGATGTCTATAAAGCATTGTGTATCCCCATAGCCACGTTTGGCTGCTAGATATGGGTTTACCCCACTATTGCCCCTGTTCAGGTGGCAGTAACAAATTTATGAGGGGGCTGTTGGGTGTGGGGAAAGGAACCACCTCAGAACTGGGCATGGGTTACATTGAAGGTTTTATCCACCTTCGCTCTCATTGCTGCGCACAGTTTGTCTTAAGGAGGAATTCAGTTTAAATAGATTAATTATTCGTGACTGTTTGAATTTGGACAAAATGGTTATTATTCCCAGGTTGCAATATTTAAAAAAAATGTAATGCTCGGGGAGACCAGAGATTTTTTTAGACCCGAGGGTATTATAAAATAAGATATTGCGTGGCTCAAGGAGGGCCTTCCTCTCAGTGTGGCAGCCGAGAGGGAGGCTTCCGCCACTTCCAAAAACTTGATGCGCCTTTACATCATGGTAATGTCAGTAAATTGTATTGAACCTCATCTCGTCCTAGAGATGTCCAATCACCATAGCCTTTTACTGACTTATTTTAGAATGGGTATATTTGATCAACTGTTGTTTACAAAAGGAGTATGGTTTAACCCCTTCGCTGCTGATGACGAGCTCAGCTCGTCATCAGCCACGGTGGTCGTGTGCGGATGACGAGCTGAGCTCGTCATCTAACGCGGCTTTTGGAAAAAAGCCGCACAGCGCAAAAATAACCCCCGCACGCATGTGGTTAAAACGGCTGATTTACCACCTTGAATAGTCATAAATCTGTTAAACCCCTTTTGTTGTCTACAAATTAGAGACAGGTCAGACCTGCTCTTTTATATTTACAGCTTTTATCCACTCCAACAATCTGTTTTTATGTGTATGGGTTCATGGCCTGTGATTTTAGTTCGAATTACTAGCTCACCTTTAGCACGAATGCTCTGTTTTGGGATAATGTTCTTCTTCCCTCCCAATAATTTGTTGGTACCGTTTTGACAAAATATTGATAATTTCCTACGTTGTATCTTTGGCTTCTCCAAATAGAGTTGTCTTCCATCAAAGACGCTTTCCAGTTTTTCTGTACTGTACTATTCATTATTGTACATGGATATTCACTATAAAGATGTTCTTAATGGATTGTTTTTATTCTGTACACTTGTGTGATTTCATACAAAATCGAATAATGATGATGACTTTGATTAAGTTGTGCTGGAGATCGATGTTATGAGGGGTTGGGTGCATTTATGTGCTTCTATCTGAGTGATAATGGCTAGTGAATTTAATTAATGAAAATGTAAGTAGTTAATGATAAGATACGTGTACGGTGAAAGTGATAGCAGTTAGTGGCTCTACTGGGAAGAGCAAAAGAGCAGATAGTAAAATGAAAGAGCACAGAGACCAACATTTGACTCGGGAATGTTTTTCATACCACAACATTACAAGAACTAAAATATTAATGTGAGCTCCTAACATTAGGAAGGCTAGGAACACGGCGGCTTCAAGCAAAAATAGTTTACTTTTCAACCCTGGTATCTAAAGGAAACATTAATTGATATAAAGGATGTAGTAAATTATGTATTGTACAATACTCACAACTGCGGCAAAAACACATTTTTGGTCCTTTTCTTGTAAAAATAGCAGAATGTCGTTTAGAAGGAGAGCTGAGGTATCTGAAAAAGATAATATTTGAATTACACTAATGGTTGGTCAATATAAAAAAAAGACTTGCTGTAGAAAGCACAAAAATTAATATGTTTAAGCACTTTAAAAATGTCGATCTCTATGGTTTACAGTGACCGAATGATTGCTCCATACTTGAATTGCTAGCATAAAGTAGCAGCTATTACACAGTGTATTAAATAAAATGCTAACAAGAACCCAACACACTGGCTGCAGGGGTCACCTGCATGCTTCAGGCTATAAGGGTTCAGGCATGACTTGGGGATAAAACAATCTGTGTGATGCTAAATAAAGAGAATGTCTAGTCTCAATACATCACCACATTTGAGAAACCGTTGAGACATTCTAACAAACTAATAGGTTCAATGTTTTCTGTTACACTTACAAACTGACTTTCATGCACGTCTGTCGCATTACAATATATCCAACTTGCCTCGGAGGTCCTCTGGTATCAGTGCTGGGAGAGACAATTGTTCTCAGTGGGCTTGGCTCTGCTTTTGTTCTTTTTCACAATGACTTGGCAAAATAGGAGCAGCTCTCAAGAGCCTAGAACAGGTGGATAGAACAGGTTGTTCCTGCACCTGTTCTATAATAGAGCCCATGCACTGTGTTTTTTCCCTCTATCTGGTTGGCTCCTCAGCTTTGATAATCACAGTGTGCAATTGATGCAATACAGTTTGCTCTAACATATACATCAACTAGAAACCCTGTCCTTTGACTTCTCTGGTGCTCTGCAAAGCTTGGCCAGGTGTGTATCAGGCAGCCCACCTGCAGGCGAACTGCTGCCATTTTTCAGTGTAGCCACTGCACGCAGATGGCCCATAACACACTTATCACCCCACCCCATCGCGATCATCCTTAGGCTGCTCATGAATCAGTATTTGTCTGTGGAGGACCACTGCCCATTCGTGTATGTTAAGTAGTGCACCACTCTCCAGAGGATGAGTGAATTATCTTATTCACATAGGCAGCGTCTCAGTGCAAATGAGTTTATCCTACCCCCGTCTGAGAAGGTACCTGCAGAGGATCTCCACCAGTGCAAACGACAGTACAAAACCTCTGCAATGTCACAGTGCACTTGGAATATGATTTCTGCTCAACAACACATGACCTTTGGGGGACACCTCACAGTCCAGAGAAGAAATTAAAACAAATGTGAACTCCTGCATCAAGGCCAATGTTTTAATTTTCTATAAAAATTAGGGGTGGGTGAAATGTTCCGTTCCGCCCGTTGAATTGGCGTAATTTTAGCAACTCTGTATTACTCTTTATTGTAAAGTCCTGGCCAAATTCTGCCAGTCGCTGCATGGTGTAAGTTTTCTCCTGCGAGGTTCCAGAATATACGAGTGCATGCGAGATTTGGTGTGCCCTCATGCGATTTTCTAACATGGGCGGAGTCCGGCATTCGCGAGCGGACGCATTCAGAGGGCAGCTGATCAAGTAGAAATGGTGCTTCTTAAGTAGATTTTCTACTTGAGCATCAGCAAAATTAACTTGAATAGCCGCACGCTCTTGCACAACGCATAGTGCAGTTTGTACTGATTGCCAGCGCAGCTCGTGCTCGCGTTGCTAAACTGCTGCGTGAGCTGCATTTTTTCTGCCAGTTGGCAGAATTCAGGGAAATGTCATGGAGTTTTTCTGAAACGCCGCATGAGTTCCACCCACCCTTAAGTGGCAAAATAAATGTGCTCAATCCATGAAAAGGACCACAGTTTGGCTGCAACCTAATCCTCCAACCTCTTTAAATTGGAATAAAATGAGTAGAAAGGGTGCATATGACTGACCTCCAATCTCAGCCAAAGAACAACAAGACAATTGAGCTTTGGTCCGCCTATCTGGAATTGCAAGTAAAATCATTCCAAATCTGAGGTCTGGTGATTCCAGAGTGTAGGAATGTGTGTCATGGGTTGCCCCTCTTCAAATAAGAAAAGATCTACACAGCTTGAGGTACTCCTGATCACGTCTAGCAAAACCTGATGGTGAATGAGGACCCAAAAAAAGAATTGGTGTAGACTGCTACTGCTGATGACAATTTTGGGGAAATTTGCTTCCATTCAATACATAATCACCCTGAGATTTTATCCTGAGGCCAGTCTTACTGGATCAGAGGTTAGGGCCTATTAGTTTGAGCTCTAGGTGTCTTGTAGGAGTTGCCCATGGGCAGATACTATGCAAATGTACGTAAGTGAATATGAATACAGTAAATGTCAGAGTGTAATGCAGGTTCAATAGTGATAAAGGTGCAGCAGAGAAGAGATATAGCATGTATGGAGAAGTCTAGAAAGAGCAGGCCACTGAGCCCTGCATAAGAACTAAAGGCTGGCCTCTGCTCCATGAAATTAACGCCACAAAAAGAGTTAGTGAAATTTGCACAACATTTGCCAATATTGGTGAAAATACTCATTTAAAGCCACACACCCTAATTAACACCTCTTCCAACTTGGGACTAATGTAAGAAATCAAAATTAAGTGTGCATTTCAAGCACAAAGCATTGGCACAAGCTCAATTTGTACTTGTACTTGTCCAAATGACTTGTGAATTAGTGCCTTCGTTTTCAGATAGTTCAAGCATCCCCAACACATCTGCAAAACAATATGATCATAAGAAAACAACCAACACGCCTTTATTTTACTCTCTGAGTAAAACTGACCTTATCATACCCCCAGATCCCCCTTGTCCTCATCCTATTCATTACAAGGGAGATTACTATCTCACAGGAATACTGGTATACTCTGCCCCACCACCTCCTACTGGGCGGTACTGACGTGATAGTTACCCAGCATTCCTCCTGTTCTTTTTTCTGTCTGCTTACAGAATGAAGGGACAAGGATTTGGAGTGGCTCCTGCGGGACTGGAGTTGCTGAAGATATCTTCACTGGCCGACATATCAGCCGGAAAGGGGTGTCGGCAGGCTGGATGGCTCTTCTTCCTGCCAGGTGGGCTTGTGGGGAGATGCGTGAGATGGCCGGAATTTCTTTCTTTTAACATGAAAATTGTGTCCATCCCTGATCCTGCCATTTGCTGCATACGGGGGAAGTTGGAACGCCTAACTTCCAGTTGGACACAACATGACTTCGCATGCGCGTCGTATGGAGAAGTGCACATATATTTCTTCTATATCAGATTTCTTTGTGTTTAGCGGCTGTCTAGTCAGAGTGTTGAGTCTCTCCCTGTCTGCCGGGCAGTGAGAGGGATATGTTGCCTGACTTGATATAACATGTGAACTCTAACTTTGGTTTTTCGGATGGTGAGATGCCTGAAACATCAGCAGGATGTCAGTTTCAGAGATCTGCTCCTGTAGATGTTCCTGTGCATGCATGCATTAATGAGGTCCTTAAATGAGAGTGGAAGGACCCGGACAAAATTATGCTCCCTAGATTCATGGCCAAACTGTATGCATTTCAAGATATGCAGAGCAATTTTACACATTCAATCCCTATTGATTCTTTTGTGGCCAGTTTAGTTGGGAGAACATCCTTGGCTGAGGATGCTGTGCTGTCATAAACGATTCTGTGCACAACAATATTGATACCTCCCTGCATAAGGTATATTGTAGCTCACATCTGGTTCTACAGGCTGGGATATATGGTACATACGTGGCTAAGTCTCTGACCTCAGAAATTAAGTCCTTGTACTGGTCTATGGACGATGCATCAGATTTTTCAGGTTTGCTGGACCAAATTGAACGTCAGGTGTTGTACATTTCGGGTGTTTACTTATGTGGTAGGGGCTTGTGTAGCCGCCTGACGGAACATCGTATTGAGGAACTGGTGCACTGATTCAGCCCAAAAAGTTTCAGCTTTCTGGTTACCATTCCAGGGTAATCAGTTGTTTGGGGCGAACTGGAGGATAAGCTCTACAAGTTATTTAAATAAAAGAAACATTCTACCTCATTGAAACATACTTCTGCTAAGAAGCAGACTGTGAAACCTTAATCTCCATTCCATCAGCCCTCGCGGAGGCACTATCTGCAGTCTTGGGGGGTGTTTTCAGGCATGTAGACGTTGTAACAAGAAAGCAAAGTCACTCCCAAAACCTTGGTCCTAACTATATAGTCGAAGGTCAGGTGTGTTCAGTCAAAGGTCGGATCCATCTTTTTCTCCCAGCCTGGGAGGCATCTACTGGGTGCTAGACATCCTGAGAGAGGGGTAGAAGATCGAATTTGTGGAACTGCCTCATCAGTCAGGAGTCTGTCAGCCTCTGTGGCTATCCCAGAAAGAAAAGAAATTGGCTCTGACTCAGGGCATCTCCTCTCCTCAGTAGAAGAGGCGATTATGGAGGTTCCTTGGATAGAGAGGGACAAGGGTTTCTATTCCATCATTTTTCTTGTAGCAAAGTCCACGGGATGTTTCAGGATTGTATTGGACCTAAAGGCTCTCAACAAGTTTGTTCAGTCCCTACCGTTCAAAATGGAAACACTTCAGAGAGTAATTCTGTTGGTAACCAAGGGTCATCTGATGTGCACCTTAGACCTTCAGGATGCACACTACTATGTGCTGATTCACTCTAAATTCCAGCAGTATCTGCGATTTTGTGTCAGGGAGACACATTATCAGTTCAGGGTGCTTACGATCGGCCTCAAATCATTACTCAGGGGCTTCATGAAAGTGGTGGTGTCCTTGGTAGCATCATTGTATCTGTTGGGCAATCACCTTTATTAATAACAGGACGATTGGCTCCTCCATGCACCCTCAGAGCAGTAGGTTGGACGATTGGCTCCTCCATGCACCCTCAGAGCAGTAGGTTGGATGATTGGCTCCTCCATGCACCTTCAGAGCAGTAGGTCCTTAAAAATGTGGCCTTAGTCTGCACGATGATCAAGGCTCATGGGTTTTTGCTCAATCGAGGGAAATGTCAGTTGGTTCCATCCAGAGATCTGTTTTTTACAGCAGCCAGGTTCCATACCAATCTCAACAAGGTGTTCCTTCCTGATCCCGGAGCTGTCCTATTGAGGTCTTCGGCCTGGAGGGCAATGGGTTGTCATTTCCTGCAGGTGCGTCAATGGTTCAGACTTCTGGGGCATATGGCAGTAGTTATGTTAACAGTTCCTTGGACCAGTTTTCATCTTTGACCTCTGTGGGTTTATCTTAATTCATTCTGGGACCCAAAGTTGGGGGATCTCGAAATGGTGCCAGTAACTTCAGAGGTTGTCAAGGTCTGGGTTGGTGGATTCAGCAGGACTCTCTCTCCAAAAGCATGGCATTGCAACTGGAGCCACCCTTGGTTCCCACAATGGATAACAGTTCCTTTGGTTGAGGGCCACGGTGAGGAACAGGTCTCTGCAGACTCATTGGACTCTGCTGGAGAGCCAGCACTCTTCCAATTGGAGAGAACTGATGGTGTTTATCAAGATGTAATGGGGGTCAGACTCCTTCTGGTGAGTCACAATCTGGTGGTCTGATCAGACAACCAGGTTTCAGTTGCCTATCCAACTCATAAGGGTATCCATTCTAGTTCCCTGAATGTTGATGCTTCCTTGCTTTTTCAGTGGGGAGAGGTTCAGTTACAGTCTCTGGTGGCGGTTCACATCAGGGGTATGGACAATGGGGTGGCGGACTATCTCATCCGGTTCTTTCCCCCTTCCCAGGAAACATCTGTAACAAAGGAGGTCCTTCTTCAACTGTGAAAGAGGATTGGTGTGCTTTTCCTGGACCTCCTTACTCCCAGTTCAATGCGCAAGTTCCCAGATTTTGTTCATGCAGTCAGCAGGAGGGGCCCTGAGGAGTAGACACATTGACCCTCCCATAGCTGGATCAAGAATTATATACTTCCCTCACATTTCGCTCATTCCCAAGTTCTTGGTGTGGCTGTTGGGGGAAGCATGAATTGTGATGATAGTGGTTACATTTTGGCACTGGAGCGCTTGGTTCCTGAGGCTCAAGTTTCTGACAATTCAAGGTCCATGGATGATCCTGTGTTCTCCCTTTCCTCTCAGGTCATCTCCCTTCCTGTCTCTACAAAGGCTTTGTCTCTTGGCTTGGAAGTTGAGAGGCAGGGATTGCAGAGTAAGGGCCTGTCCAGGCATTTAGCCGTTGCCGTCTAGCAGTCCTGCAAAAATGTGTGATCTTATTTCTGGTCTCCCTTCGGGTTTTGCGGTGTTTACATCACCATGATCAGAAGGATTATCTATGGGCAGCAATGGGCGGAATGTTACATAGTTTGCATAATCGAAGTGAGAAAGAATTCACTTAGTCATTACAAAACAAATTGATGGTATTTATAGGAGGAAGGCAGTCTCTCGCTTCATCCATCAAGGTATATTTCTCACTATAATTGCAAATCCTTGTCATTTACAGACTGATGCCGACTAGATTGAGTGTCATTTTTTTTGCCAACAGTAAGTGTGGTATAAAATGCTCATCATGTCTTGTAAACTGACCATTAGTTAGATGCTACCCCATGAAATGACCACCAAAGTCCCAAAGGATACCCATCAGCTATTACCTTACAGACGGATAACAAATACTAAGCTATGAAAAGGTCTATGTTCTGGACAACCCTGTAATTCATTAACAGAGAATGGCAAGTTTGAGCTTCCTTTGGCTAGGTTTGCCCTATCGAAATACCACATAAATACATACACCCTAAAACAGCTGCTTCTAAGAGGGCAGGTCAATGGACAGTGTGAAATACGAGGGATTTTAACCTTAGTTCAAGGAGAAGGAGTCTTATTTAGGATAGGGTGCTATAATCTTCAAATTTGCTGCAGTACATGCATTTTATCTCTATGAAAAACACCATACCAAAGAATCACAAATTATACATAAAAAGACACTTTTACAAACATTGAGACCAGTTAAGATATGAGTCATAAAAGTGTTATTTTTTGTTAAACTACTGTACCTTTAAGGCGTCCCGTAGCAGTTTTCCAGTACACTAATCCCTCATGTACCAGTATTCTTTCTTTGCTTGTCAAATCCTGCTTTCTGAATATATTGCCATTTTTTAGTTTAGTGCAAGTTTTATTCTCAATCTTGTTCAAAATCTCCACCAATTTTTGTTCTTTTTCAAATTCATTGACTCGTAAATCAACTGCAGCGATCATGTTCTTAATCAATCCAAGTGCTTTGCAGAGGTCTTTGTGCTCCTCCGTCCCCTCTGCAAGAATCAAAATAGAAAATAAAATTTATCAACTGAAGAAAACTGAAACAACCATGTTAATTTGCTAAAAACAAATAATGTGTACAACAATTTTTAAAATGCATACGATCCAGAGTCCTAAAGTTGGACTAGTTTGCTTCAAACCCACCTTGGCCCACATATCGAGTGGGTCAGTAACAGCAGTCAACAGTCCCATCGAAATTAAGAGATGTGCAGGAAACTGCAATTAATTTTACTTTCAGACAGGGATTTCTGCTGGGGAAAATACCGGAAATCTGTGTTTAAAAGTCTGGGGGAAATGAGGAACTGCCAGGTTAATCGCACTCAGGATTACTGATTCCCTGGAAATTCCTCATTTCTTAATGGACCGTCAGGATCCAACTCATAAAGGATTTTCCCTACTCCTAGAATCTATAATCTCTTGGGGTGTGAACATACCAGTCAATGAGGCCGTTCTGCTTTGGCTCACAACATATTTAGAGCTACAAATTGTTGTCAATGAACGCTACAATATCTGATGATTTTTGGACAGAGAAATATATCACATTATTGCCTTTCAGTGCTTCAGGGAGATCTGCTTGCAATGATCCTTTGAGCAATGCATCACCATTTCTTCCTTCTTAACAGTCCTTGCTTTTAAGGTGGACTCCAAGCCCAAGATGCAGCTAACTGCGCTATCAATTCCCATACCCTAAAACATGTGTAGTCCCTCCTCCTACAATGCAGGTATTCATACCTGAATACTCACCAGGTGGTCCTATTTGTGACATCAATGAGGAACCATGCCAACACTGACACCTCAGAAATTAGGGAGGTAGGTAATACAACACTGTGATGAGCAGATTGGGACTAAGTGTAAAAGACATGACTGTTAAGTAGTTTGAGTATTATCACATTATCACTGTTCTTCAATAAAGCACCGGTATCATGAAGTCCTTCCCACGTGTCACAATGAAGACAACATGGTCTTTCTCACACCTTGATGCAGGTCTGTAGAATAATTAAGAACTCATTGAGAACTCCTGCGACTCTCCTCTGAAGCAGCCTCCAGCTGCATATCCTATGTATTCTACTATGAATTATTAAAGATTTGTACAATGACCTAATGCAGGCCCCTCTTTTTTGAACAAAGACTCTGGTTCTGGTAGTCTTTTCTATGTGTTCATGTTTTCTTCAAAAATTAGAGTGTAACTTTTGGCTGGATCTCAAGTATTTTGTTTGTTATTCTTCTCCGCCCCCCCATTTATATTTAGCTGGTGGCTATATTTCTGACGCAGTAGTGTTTCGTGTTATTTCACCAGTCTACAAACCTAACTCCGGCCTTCTCCTATTTCAGGGCTCCTTCTGCTTCCTCAAAAAGAGTTCAGAATATCAGAGGCTGATAAAGTTCTCAGCAGTGTCTATGACACACTCTTCCTATGACAAACTTCACACACCCACTTTCCACAACGGTTCAAAGGTGTGCGTGTGGCTAGGCAGCCTGTTTGTGCGCCAGTACTGGGGAAGAGAGCAGTAGCACCATTTTGTGGCAGATATGGATCAGCTATACTTTCATCCCCTAGAGCAATGCAGCACAGAAACCGTGGGGCATATTACCAAGCAATAGCGATAATTATCGCTATTGCTTGGTTAGCGGGAAAAAAATATCCCCAAGCACCGAGGATTTTTACCGCTGAGATACCTTGATATTATCAAGGTTTATCTCAAAAGCGGTAAAAATCCTGCGAAATGCATGAACATCGCTGAAAAATCAGCGATATTCATGCATTATCGTGACAATTCTCTTAGCCATGTTATCCACCTTCCATTGGATAACATGGCTAAGAACTGCTTTTAGCAGGCGTTAGCTTTTGGAGATATTCGCGCTTAGCGCGAATATTTCCAAAAGTTGTTAATAGGAGTTGGAGATGTTAGCGACTGTTTTTAGTCGCTAACATCTTGGCACGCCCACTTTGCATGTCATTAGCGATAATTATCGCTGACATGCAAAGTGGGCCCCTAAATGCCCGCTATCGCCTACAAGCTGTCGCTAACTGGTGTTAGCGACAGCTTGGTAATAGGGCGATAAAATTATCGCCGCACTAGCGGGAAAAATTCCCGCTAATGCGGCGATAACGCCCTTGGTAATATGCCCCCGTGTTTGCTATGCTGCATTCCACTGTTTCCAGGTGTTTTGTTGAGTTTAAGTTGTTGGTGGGTATTCATGACAGGAGACAACTGAGAACTCTGGAACCGTATGTTTACGTTTTTCACCATGCCGTGAGTTATTAAGGTTTTCAGACTTGATGCACATCCAATCCTTGGTCTCTCTCCAGAGTGCACAGCGAGATTGCCACATATGTTCCAATTGTAATTGTCATTCTATGAAAAGTCATGTGAAGGAGGGACATAGCTTTTGTAATATTGGCAGTGCCGAAGGAAAAGGGTTGTGTGTGAGTTGGTTAAGTGGAGAAGCTAGAAGAAAGCATGTGTAGAAGGAGAGGTGCTGAAGATGAAAGAGATGCCGTGTGAGGTATGCAGTGGGAGGATTTCTGAATGATGTGGAGAGAAAAAGATCATAAGTGTCTAACAGGGTGAGGACTAGAACGGAAAGTGATGTGAAGGGAAGAATGACAGTGAGTGTGAAGACAACTACCCCTCCCACAATCTTGTAATGTTTAATTCACAGTATAATTTTTCCAGATTTGAAACCTTTACAATCACATTTAGTCCCAACTAAAAAATTGTCCCTCATTAATGTGATGCTGATCATTAACATTGCAATAGGTGCAGCTCGTTTTAGACTTAGTTCCATGTTTCTTTTGTATATGTGGAACACAATAACAGCAACTCTCAGTGAGGCACCAAAATACTGGTGAGGTGGCACACTGCGTGAAGCACAGAGCTGTAGTTTATATGTTCAAAAAACACATCCTTAATTCCGAAGAACATGCCTCAATGAAAATATTTCTAGCTAAGCTTCTTTAACCACACTACTTTTAGAGATCCCTACAACATACACCACAGCAAACCGATGTCAACACCCACTCACATGCATGCCTCAACACACAAATACTCAGCAACCACACAACTGAAATATGGGACCTGCTGAGTAACGGTGCACAAGTCATTCTCTTCATCACAGAAAGCTGATGAAACCCCTCATCAGCCTGACATCGCCATGGTGAACCCAGCAGGCTACAAAATCGCATGACTGAATCATCTTCACAAGCCAGGAGGAGGACTTGCTATCAACAAGAGGATTACCTTCAAGCTCCTCACCCACGCACATAACGCACTCCACGACACCAGACTAACATACCTCAACAGATGACTCACCTTCTACACCCTGAACCACCAGCTCCACTCTGCCGACCGCTCCCTCACCACCGTCCCCCGCATCCGAAGAGCAACCTTCGGTGGCAGCGCCGCCAAGACCTGGGACAACCTCCCCACCCTCCTATGGCACACCCAAGACCTACTTATAAAAAGGATAATTCGCCCTTATTTCTTTTCCTTTTTCCTTTTGGTTATCAATCCCAAACTTTACCAGGCTGCTCAATAATTCTTCCTGTTCCTATTGTCATTCGAGCATGTGACACAGCATCCGTCCACACCTTCGGGGGGAATAAGAAAAGTAATTGATCTGTATACATAATTGTTTGCTGAAAAGGAAATAGTGTTTAAAAAAAAAAGAAAAAAAGAGAGAAAGAACTTACAAGAATGATAAAGATCAATAAACAAAATGAAATATGAAATTAAAAAGAATTAATTGGTCTTTTTGGTAATTCGTAGTGCCCTAAATGGAATCTATGACATAGATCCTTAGAATTTATTGGTCTTGAGGGAGAGTTTTTATAGGTTTGTCTGTTGTTTTCCCCTCTTCTCCCTGACCCAGAAAGTAAGTGTTTCAGAGGGGGTCCCCGTTTTTTCCTCTAAAGAGACCCAAGATCTACTGACCTTCAGGAGACTACTCAAGACCTGGCTGTTTGAGCAAAAGCAGCATCCCCTGCCCCACCCGCCCACCCCCAGGGCCTTGAGACCCACACAGGTGAGTAGTACGCTCTACAAATTCCTGATTGATTAATTGATCTATAAGGAATTTATCAAATACGCGACATCCACAGAAAACACCACGCCATTCATGGAATTCTGCACTTCAAGCTGCAAATCTCAGAAAACTTCACAGCTTCAGCAACATCGAGTTCCCCCAGCTCGTCCCAGACCCAACACACACCGCAGAACACACATACTGGACACTATCTTCATCACAAGCGACAGCATCAAATACAATTCCACCACACCACTCACATGGACCAACCATTCCATCCTCCACTATTAAATCAACACACCTCAAGTCAAAATCCCAACTAGGTTCAGCATTCCAAACCACTGATGAGGCAAAATCACAGAAGCAGGCTGGCTCAGCGTACTCAGCATGGATCAATCTAGCCCCACAGACAACATCAACAATTTCAACAACTAGATCAAGAACTGTGCAGACTACTTCACACCCATCAAACCAAACAAGCATAGTAGATCAAATAAGCAGGCCAGCTGATACACAGAATACGTTATAGACACCAAACAACACTTTAAACAGCTAGAAAGGAAAAGACAGCCACAACACCACGGACAGGACTACCCAAAAGGCTGCACTCAAGCCCTATCACCAGCAAATAAGAGACAGTAAGAAAAAAAACACTAGTGGACTGCATCGAAAGAAGCTCCAACAGCTGCAAGGAGATCTTTTCGATCATTAAGGATTTCACCTACCCCTCAGAAACTGTCAACAACATCGCTGCATCTCAACAACTCTGTAACAACCTAGACAACTTTTTCCAAAGCAAAATTGCACACATCTACAGCAACCTCACACATCAACCTATCCCAGAAAACACGTTGCTAACCTTCCCACCACCAACAAAGAACGCCACATGACCGAATGTACAACCCTCACAAGAAACAACACAGCAGCAATCATGAAGACAAACTACTTAGGACCCAAACAGACCCATGCCCTCACTGCATCTACAAGCTGGGAACATCACCAATCAGACCCACCATGACTCACATCAACAACACCTCCATTACGTTTGACAATCTCCCAGGTCAATGGAAACTTGAAGAAATATATGCCCTCCTCAAGTAGCTCACAGCCGACCTGAATCAACTGGGCACCTTCTGACCTATCTCTCTGCTCCCCTATCCAGCCAAAGTTATTGAGAAGTCCATCAATAAACAGCTCACAGCCCACCTCCAACCTCACCATCTTCTAGACAACACTCAATCAGGATTCAGAAAGAACCACAGCACCAAAACAACACTCATCGGGGGCACCAACGACTTTAGAATCATCCTGGACAGAGAAGAAACAACCGCCCTCATCCTGCTCGACCTCTCTGCGGTGTTCGACACTGTCTGCCATAACACTCTCATCAAAAGACTAACACAATACTGGTATACAAGGATCCTCTCTCTCATGGATCTGTTCTTTCATCATGGGAAGAACCCAAAGGGTCAGGCTGCCACACTTCAAATCAGACCAAGAAATTGATATGCAGAGTCCCACAAGGGTCATCCCTCAACCCCACCCTTTTTGACAAATACATGACACTGTTCACCAACATCATCCATTGAAAAGACACCACTGTCATCTCCTACGCCGATGACACTCAGCTCATCCTCTCCCTGACAGACAACACTACACCACATGTACCAACTTCACTAACTACATGACCATGGTAGCAGAGTGGATTTGAATCAACTGCCTGCAGCTGAACTCCAAGACAATGGAAGACCTTCCCATGGCACTCCACCTGGAGGCTGTTGGAGCTAAGACCAACACCCAAACCCCCAGATAACGCAAGAAATCTAGGGATCATCCTACATGTCAGCTCAAATCAATGTAGTGTGCACCTCCTGCTTCCATATCCTATGCATGATGCAAGAGATCTTCAAATGGTTTCCTTAAATAGCAGTGGGCGGAACTCATGGAGTTTCACCCTGCGGAAGTCCGCTGAGTTTCAGAAAAGCTATGCAAGTCGCGCTGCTCGCGCTACAATTTAGCAAAAGCATCTGAAAATTAGCGTTAACTGCACCATGCATTGTACAAGAGCGCACAGCCATTCGTTTGGATTTTGCTGCTGCTGTGGAGTGGTGTCGCTCACTGGTTAGAGGCAGCAGACCCGCAAGCAGAGCACGGCCCGGGACCAGGGTTCAATTCCCGATGCGGCAGGGTCGTGGACCAGGGTCAGCGGATTCGATAATTCTCACCTTGGTGCCTACTCTAACCAGGGATCACACTCGGCAACTCTGGGCATTAGCTTTCCTTATCTCCACAACGGCCCCCCACACACGCCGGGGATGACTAGTTTCACCTTGGAGATACCCAGCAGGGACCATCTCACAGGGAAAGCCAGGAAGGGTTCCCCAGCGGTCTACAGCGCTGACATACCCCATGGTGGGGTGATACATGCGCTTTACAAGACACCATTATATTACATTACATAGAAAATCTACTAGAGTGGCGGCAGATCTACTCGAAGAGCGGCCCTCTGAGAGTGAATGCTTGCGAACACCGGTGACCAATCAAGTTAGAAAATTGCGCTAGAGGATACCAAATCCCGCGTGCATATTCTGGAGCCTTTCAGGAGGCAAATTCCCCTATGTAGCTATGGGCGGAATTTCTCCACATCTCAGTGTTAAAGAGTAACATGAATTGGCCAAAAGACCACCAACTCCACGGGCAGAATGGAACATATTAACCATCCCTAGCCTCCGAACACCAGATGTACAATTATGCAAGCACACATCAACAGCAGGTGGGACTTTGGCAACACTATACCCCGGAATATCCAAACAACTCCTAAACAGAATCCAGACCATTGCTGCAACATGTTGCTGAATCGCAATTCGTGCTCTGTACAAATGGAAAAGCATCTTTGCTGTCAGTAATGGCCTAATACACGTTTCTGACCACAAAAATGCACGGATCTTGAGGGTACGGGGGTAATATATCTGTGAAGTGCTCGAAAGCACACATATTTTTGTGTGTCTTTTGGTGCATATCATCATGTATGTATTTTGCTTTAACACCTTGAATGCTAAGGCAATTCCCGCTGTGTGCTGAGAAATGCAGGATCCCATTATTCATGACGAGCTCACCTTGTCATGAGCACAAGCTCGTCATGAGCATGGGAGGGGTTAATGTACGTATGTTTACAGTGGCAGCTCCTCCATTATTGCATAGGGAGCGTCGCCCCACTAGGTGGCATCAGAGGTAAACATTGGCACGTCATAGAGCGGGCCATGCACCCTGCAATTGCAGTGAGGAGGAACGGTGATGGGCACAACTAAGTGTGAATGACAGTTTGGCCAGCCGTCTTAGGCTAGCCAAACCATCTTGTGCACTTAGCATTTCTCCGCCCAGCTGTGTTGTAGAGCCAGGTGGAGAAAAGCAACAGTCTCCCAGTCCCTGCTTGAGCACCCAACTACGGCACTCAGACCAATCCCAGTGCTGCTCATAGCTGGGAAAAGCATTCCCAGCATGAGAGCAGCATCAGGAATTGCCATCTAGGAGACTGCCCAGTGTGTTCAACCCGCAACCGGACCAGCATCAGGATCAGGAGAGGAGCAATGCAACAGGTAAGTTCTCTATTTTTTAAAAATTTTGTCTGCACCCAAATCCCCTTTCCCCGTGCCCCACTGCTTCGGATCCTGTGTAGCCACCACTGTATGTTTATGTGGCTGTGTTTATGGGTGTCTGCAGCGGTGTATGAGTGCTTGCAAGGTGGGTTGTTCCGTGCATGTCAATAGGCATGGCTTTTAACTCAAAATGTAAGCGAAGCCTGTTGACCATTCCAATGCTTGTTGTAAGTACAACTGCTCAAGTGGAGAGGAGGATGTAAGTCTGACTGAAGGAAATGTAAGGACAAGGGGAATTTTGGCTACAGATGCAACTGACTCCACTGTGGAGGTTTAACATTGAGGGTATTTCTTCAGTCTGTAGAAATAGGATGACAGTTTTACAGAACATTTCTCAGCTCCATGTTGGAATCACTGACCACATGTGGTCATGTTGCTTAGAGAGTAATCTGTGGATCTGTTCTAAAGGTTATCATTCAACGTTTCCCAACCGTTCCTTTGGTGAGAAGGGACGTGGTGAGGAAAAGGCAAGATATGACGAGCTCTAGTACACTAATGCCTACTCTTCCCCCCAGTCTTTGAAAACTGCATGATTGACCGACAGAGAACATCACTAACATGACAAACAGTTCTAAGTGATGGCCAAGTGTAATTATATTCAGTGTACTTTTTTCTTAAGGTATGCAGTGAGTGCCAGTTGCTCTTAACGTCAATATCAAAATTCTCCAATGACTATCAGTAGACAGGTCACAAGGAACGACTAAAATTGTATGCAATGAAATTAAAGTAAATATTTAGCTCGTAATTACAGCAACATTGCCTCTCCATCGTGAAGTAAGGACTTTGATGCAAAAGAGTAAACCTTGGTCCTAATATGGCTCTGAATGACTAGAAAAGAAGTTGAAGTACTAGCACAGTTGATGGAACTGGCTAGCATATTGCTGATTATCATCGGCTTCCATATCACGGATGCTGCCTTCAATTAAATTTGCAATCTTTATGAGGTTTTCTTGTTCTGTACCTCACATTTATTATATGTAAAGCTTTTTATTTTGTACTGTATAAAGTCACAGATTGACAGTACATAAAAATATTTATGTTATGCTTTGAAATGGAAGGAATTAACACTGTTTGATCCACAGATGCTGACATGAAAGGATCACTCAAAGCACCACTGGTTTAGCAGAGATGCTTGATGGATGAATGGGTGGAGGATCACTGCCCTGGTCATATCAATCATTCGTTAGAAAATGCATGGATTTTGGGACATTTTGGATGATCCAAGCAAAGATGTCTCTTAGATGCTATCCTGCCTATTTTTATTCAGTGATACGCACACTGGTACCTCAGATATCAATGACAGATAAAGTGTTATACAAGTTTTACACTGTGGTCTACTGATATGTCACAATCAAAATCTCTCGCATTTCAAAACAAAATTCGAGATTTTCTTTCATTTACTGAGTAGTCAAAGCAATTTGCCGCGTAAGAAAGAGAAAACCTTTCAAAATACTAATTGTACTGTGTGGAATTATTAATTTTGTCATGGTAGGAAAAGTATATGCCATATCCAACTAATTGGTTTTGTGAACCCACCAGAAGAGAAAGACAGCTACACCCTCGGAGTAAAATTAAGAGTCCTTGCATAAAGATACTACTTTTCACAATAAAATCTACTCTGGTGCAGAATCATTTCTGTAGTACATACATGGTGGCAGGTGCACAATAACTTATAGTGGACTTTACTGCTGTCAAAAGCGGTCAATTGTTAAAAGATCCACAGCAGCTCACCTTTTGTGTACCTCAGTATCCTCTCCACCAGAACAGGGTATTTAGTGATGCGCTGTGTGACTAGAAGAATGCATTCTGGGATTCCTCGACGACGAGCTAGCAGATTACTGTTCCGCAGCTAAAAAATAGACATTCTGTTAGTTTCAGAGTAAAAAGACATAGTATAGGTGAGATCTGTTTTATATCCAAAAGTTATTGTATTTTGAATAAAACATAACAACAAAAGCAGTGCAATCACATGGAAAACTCATATCCAGTAAGCACATAACACAGAATACAGAAAGGGTAGTAAAGTTATGCGTCCAGTATTCATCTAAAGGGGTCTCCAACCAGTAGTTCTACCGTAGCTCTCCAGCTACCGCTGAGTAGCTCACCTATGTCCAGTCCGGCTTATTAAACTAGAAAGCTTTTGCTTTGTTGGATTAATATACATAAAATAAATGGAGATTACACAACACTAATAATATCAGTAGCTTTCAATACGTTTCATTGAATATAAGTAGCTCTCAGTACAGAAAAGGTTGGAGACCCCTAAATAATCTATGCTATGATAAGGCAACCCCAGACCTTATGGAGGAAGTACCTCCTGCCGCTGTACACTGGAAACGTGGGCGAGGGAATAGTCCAGGCCCACCAAAGTATTTAGATTTAATCCCAGAGATTCTATGTTAGCACAAACATAGTTAACAAAAGGAAATGATGGACGGAGCGCTGAAACTTTTCAGACACTCACCCCCAGGCACAGATCTAGGTTGAATCTTTCATCATTCTTTAGCTCACTTCACCACCCCCCCAGTTCAGACATAGCGAAATGCAAATCAGTCTTGACAAGGGCCTCATGGGACCCGGCTTGGCAGTTCGGGTTGCACTCTTCCCACAAGGAACAGGGTCAAGCCTGATTTGCATATGGCTGGGTCCAAACTGGGGTGGTTTTGTGAGCAAAAAATTATGGATTAAACCCAGATTTTTGTGACTGGGGGTGAATGTTTGCATTGTCCAGCATTGCGTCCATTAATTGTTTCTTTTGCATATGTCGCCCTAAGTGGGAATGGTATGCCCAGACATGGGTCCAATGCTCACCACACCACTGGCTTCAAGCTTGCCAGGCTGATGAAGGGTGATGCTCTGAAACTGGGCCCAGGATGCTTGTTTCCAGTCCAGGGAGGACCCAGCTTGGCAGTTTAGGCTAGACTCTTCCCACAAGGAACAGGGTCAAGACTGATTTGCATATGGCTAGGTCCAAACTGGGGTGGTGTTGTGAGCAAAAGAATCATGGATTAAACCCAGATCTTTGTGACTGGGGTAAATATTTGCATTGTCCAGCATTCCGTCCATCAATTGTTTCTTTTGCATATGTTGCCCTAAGTGAAGGGTATTCCCAGACGTGGGTCCCGTGCTCACTACACCACTGGATTTAAGCTAGCCTGGCTGATAAAGGGTGATGCCCTGAAACCGGTCCCAGGATGCTTGCTTCCAGTCCAGGGAGGGCCCGGTTTGGCAGTTCAGGCTGGACTGTTCCCACAAGGAACAGGGGCAAGACTGATTTGCATATGGCTGGTTCCAAACTGGGGTGGTGTTGTGAGCAAAAGAATGATAGATTAAACCCAGTTCTTTGTGACTGGGGGTTAATGCTTGCATTGTCCAGCATTCCGTCCATCAATTGTTTCTTTGACATAAACATAGTTTACAGAGACTTTAAAAAAAGAAATCTGATATTCTCTCTTAATTGATGTCTAGACTACTGAACCGAACATCTGTTAAGTTTCTGATAAAAATAAAAATAAAACCCTCTACCATTAACACATATGTAAATATTTTGATCATTTTTTATTTTACTTTTATCAGTGGGCCTACTGTTTCCTAGTGAATTTATCTATATTACCAAACAGACTCACTCTGATAAAATTTTGGAACTTTTTATTTTGCTGCAGCTCCTTGAAGATATTCACTGCTTCTTTGTGGTGGCTGCAAAATTCTCCGTATATCTGCTTCATTTTTTCTGCGTTCTCTTCTGAAAACTAAATAGAAATGTAAACTTCAGTGAAGAAAAAACAAGCCTCAAGGGAATTACACTAAAGAAGCAGCAAAACAGTAAACACAATTAGTTAACTGAGGCCTGGAGAAAGTCTAAATCAGCAGTGTAAGTCCTCTTGGGGGAATTTTGAAAAAGCTGCATAAATCAGAAGCATTGTCAAGGAGTATGGAAGAGAATTCAAAGAATAGGTCCATGCTGTAAAGGTTTTATAGGGGTCCCCAGAGATAGGAATTAGTAATGCTTCAGATTACAAAAGCAATGCTGCAGTTGAGAAATGTTGTAAGAAGTCAACATACGTCTAACCTTTAAACTGTTGGGTTCTGATAGTGCTCCATACTTGGATAAAAAGTTATGTATTAACTTCACACAATCAGCAAGAGTCTGGCCAAATGACAATTAAAATGTTAGATTTCTTAAAACTTATTTGACAAAACAGAGAACATCTGTCTACAACATTTCTCATCAGCAGGAGATTTCCCCTGCTAAAGTGCTATCAGCATTTGGACATGAGTAGCTATCAGTTTGTTAAAATGAGTTAGTAAAAGTCTCGGCTCAGGGATTTATCTTGAATAACCTTGCTATCTTTATTCCTCTGAAAATTGTCCTTCTTCGTCGAACTGTCTCATATACATGTGGTTTTGTCAATGGGAAAAGCTCTAAATCACACTTTTAAATTCATTGTGTGATTTCAGCACTGATAGGACATTTATAACCTCCTGCCAGTGGGTGAGCTGGTGGTGTGCAGCAACTGGAAACTGCAGATCCCTCAAGTCATCAGGCTGTTCTTGTACAATCCTAGTCAAGTGATGTGAAGGTCGGTGATTAAATCAAAATCACATTTTCCAGACTGAAGCTTGATTTTGCCCTAATAGTGTGAAACCACCGAGAGAACTGGTCAACAGGGAGAGGTGTGGCACAGCGGCCAGGGCGACATGACACTTTAATCTGGGGATCACGGTTCGATCCCCACAAGTGGCAGATTACCCCAGCACCATGTGACTCTGGGCAATAGCTTGCTTAATCTTCCCGATGGCCCCCAGCGCCTAGAGACCCTTACGGGTGAGTGTTCGCGCTTTACAAATGTGGATTATTATTTATAACATCAGAGAATTAAACATTGCTAAAAGGTTGTGCTTTAGTAATGCAGAATGTATTAACATCTTCCCAAATGTTCTAATTTCGAGAGGATGACTGTCACTTGACCGGTGCAAGACATTCAACCAGCTCATTTTTCCTTCTGGCCACATAACCTAAGCAGGGCATCATGGCTCGCTGTCTTCTCTTTTCATTGAAAAATAGACCTTATCCTCGCAATCACATGGAGAATGCCTATGCAACTGTCTACCACCCTCCAGTGGAACATCCAGAGCTTTGAAAACACTGAAGTGGTGTGCATGCTGGAGAACCATGCCATATTGTCAGAGCATTGTACCAGCTTTGATTTCAGACCATAGACAATTTTGTTGCTGCAATTACATTATATCCATTTTTCCAAGAACGCCAGAGACTCTTATTAATGGAACTATACAGACTCATATGGTAATCTATTTTTAGGATACACATTTAATATTATAGATTGAGCAGGTTACCTAACTCGGTGCCAAGCTAGCTTTAGGATGTTCTTCCTTAGTCATTCTTTCATAACCAGGAAATGAGAGTTGCTGTGGCTGTACTGCCATGAGATGGTGTACTTCATGAATGAGGCAGTAAGTTTACATTTAATGAATGGAGGTACGGAAATCCTGTAGAGTTGACTGACATTTCTAGCATCGATATCTTAACCTAAAGTCATAAGAGTGATGCATAGTGGTAAATTAATAGCATGTGCTCAGGAACCGCCTATATATGTGACTGCACTAGTAAACCCATATTCTTAGCACAAACTCTTCATCACCTGCTGCAGGAAAATGTTTTCAAAGACGTTAGTATTGGGGCGGAGGGCTCCTAATCCGATAATGTCACCTGCTGTTTGTGGTATTACCACCACATGAGACTTTGGCATCCATGTATGTGACTTTTTAAACAATTTTTAGGGGCATTTAGTACACAATCGCCCAAACAGTGTTCACAACAAAAGTTTAGTACAGTGTCCAGTTTTCTGGTTGGAGTGGCACTGAGAGAGCAACTTGAATCTAAATCTCAAAGGAGGTGCATCCACGAGGTGGATATAAGATTGCTATACAGACTGACATATGAAACCCTTATGTAAAAGCATAAAATTACAGCACACCCTATGTGATCAACAAAATAGCAAAAGAAAACAGAAGAACAACCAAATCATGGTCAACCAAGGTCGTTGGTGGTCAGGATGTATTAACTCAAAGCTATACTTTGCACTTTTGGAAGTAAACGGAGTATGTTATTGGGGAACGCACTTTTTGGCAGAAGGTGGGAAGGAAATATTGAATGAGTATGGAATGTACATGGAGGACTGGGTCTGAGAAAATAGCTATCCCTGATGGTGCACGGTGGCAGGGTATCATCTTTGGGGACATCTGTTAAGGTTAGCAGTATGTCATCCCAATTACTGGCTATTGGGCATTGCCAGAGGCCCCTGCCCTCATCTCTGTGTAGGGCTCTGCTATCTTCATCTGCCTATTTTATGGTGGCTTGGTGCCAACTCTCGTAGGTGGGAGGGACTACTGCATTCTATTGCATTGTAACCATCCTTTAAGCCACCCATAGCGCAAGGTCAGGAGGTGGGCTACCACTTTGCTTTTTTGGACCTCTTATAAAACCCTAGGTTCAAGTTTCCCAGGATGCTATGTTTGCAAGTTGTCAGCCTACTCAGGATTTCACACCAGAAGGTCATTACTGAATGGCCGTTCCGGAGCATGTGGCGGAGGTTAGCTGAGACTGCATTAGCGTTGGGATTAATTGTATTACTTTTTGTAAAGTATAAAACTGAGTGAGTTTGAATTTAGTATTTCGTGAAGTGGTGTGGCGTTATGCAACTATGTTATCCTATTCCTTATCATAGACCAATCATCCTATTTCAGATTTCCAAGTGTCTAGGAGAGGTTGAACAGAGATGTGCATGTGACGTTGGAGAGCACTGTATGGCCACCTAATGCACTTTCTTCTGTTTACCATCACTAAAAGAGTTTAAATAAGAGCGTGTGTTTCGGTTTCTATGTCAGTGTAGAGCATTTCATTTGTAGGGTGTGAGCCAGGGCTCTGGATCTCAGGAACTGCCCTCTGTGGATGCCAAAGTGGTCCAGTTAAGAAACGAAGGCCCTCATGAAATTGATCCGCCAAAGGGGCCATACCTGCGACTCTTCCCAGAGTTGGAGGTCACGGTCAGAAAATCAATTGGTGTGCCTGAGAATGCAGAGTAGTGAGATAAGGGGGCATAGAGGAGGATATGTTGGGTGATAGATGGGCCCTGAGTACAGCATCTGAATGCGGTCGACTCTAAGAGAGGGTGACCACTCCCAAGCCACCCGAGCCAGGCACCTGGAAGCAAGAGTCCATGAGGTCGTTAGCGGCACAGTAGGGGGCTATTAGTACAGGTCTCCTCCTGTGAGATGCCCACCAGCAAGCAAGCAACACAATGGAACTGTGTTGCTAGATAGAATCCCTAAATATTCGGGGCCTATGACAGTGCCAGTGCCTCCCTGTGCCTTCTATTCATATTAAATGTATTAACAAGAATTTTATGCGAACTAGTGCCGTAGCGGCACTAGTTCGCATAAAATTCTTGTTAATACATTTAATATGAATGTTCAAGTTTAAAAGGAATGTTTAAACTTTGACTCATGTGGTTCTAAAAAGAAATAGTGCACCACATTGTGGAAACTGAATGCATATTTAATATTGGCAAACTCTTTCTGTCCATGATTAACTGTTTTTTGATAATTGGAATGAAATGATATATGTTGATTTAATGTTCTTTGTATGTCACATGTACATTCGTCCTTTTTTGCTAAGGTCTATTGATGATTAATTCAATGTTTTTTGTATGTTATTTGTATATTAGTCTTTTGTGAAAATTCAGTCGCTAGAGGTTGAGTTGATAATGTTGATTCTCTTGCCTAAAAAATAATCATCTAAAAAACTTATTCTAAAGATACTGACAAAATAAATTGTCTTGGTAAAACTAATTCATTTAGCTTTATCTATTGTCTTACTGAGTGATTTAGTAATACATCCCGGAGGCATAGGTACAATCCCCTTGTTTTACATTCATACAGATTATGGCAGTTATCACTCCTGCTGGGAGTAGATGAGAGTATCTTGTTGGGTCAGAAGCAACATAACAGGTGCTTGTGCATACTGCCGGTTCGCAAGCCATGTAAGCAATTTACCAGCCGTATTCCCTTTAGAATGGAATTTTGTGGTATAGTCAGTGTAATCTAGACATAGCTACCTCCCCAGCAGTCTGGCTTCCTCCTCCTTCAGGACCCGTAGGATATCCTGAATGGTGGGGTCAGTCCCCTGCTATCTCTTGAGCTGTGTAGAGGAGACCTCCACCCTCTTTAAGTCTCTCTCCAGGGCCTCCTTGCACTGACCAAGGTGTGTATACAATGGTCACACATAACCACCTTACAAACCTCCCATTCAACTTATGAAGAAGAAGATGAGCCATCTTCATTGTCACAGTATTCCTTCATTCTTTCTTGGTAGGTCCCCATCTCCCAACATGACGCCTGCAGACAACCTAATGGATTAAGAGATTAGAGTTTTACACCAGTGTAGGGTTAATAGTAAGGGGCTGTGGTCAGGCATGTCCCTACATAAGTGATCTGAGGGGGAACTGGGGCTATCTGGGAGGAACATACAGTTTTGTCTAAGTGCACAAACAGAAAATGAGATGTGGAATAAAGGAGCAAAGCCAGAAGTGTCATTTATGGTGTCATCATACATCTGTGAGGTACCAGTGCTGGAGCCAGCATGATAGTTTCTTTGCACTCTGAATTGTTCAGGCCTGTAGAAGAGGTGGATGTGAGCTATCAATTGAGCCATCGAAAATGCAGTTAAAATTGTCTCCAAAATCCATAGAGCTTGTGGGGTAAAGGAATGACTACTGATCTGTGTGGGGGGGTTGGGGGTGTACATATTTTCTGTTACTACTGGGTCTCCATCCAATCTGCCCTTCACTAGAACAAACCTGCCATCTCAGACTGCAACAACTGCACCAACCACAAAGGGGATCCCTACTTTCACCCAGATCAGCACTCCCCTGGAGTGTGTGAAAACTTAATAGTGACCTCACCAGCACTTCTGGAGTTTGACTCCCTTAGCTTGCGTGATATAGGACTCTGGGAGCAAGGCTATGTGTGCCCTTGATGCTTCAGGAGGAAATGTATTCTCTACTGAATACTAATCGCCTACATCCCCATAAAATCCCAGTTTATCGGAGAGAGCCTGTTAAGGGGTGCCCTAGGGAGAGAGTGAAGACTGTGTTCTATCTTTGCTGGATCCGTTGGAGCACTCATTATGGTATATGGGTACATGAGTGGGGTCTGACACTAGTGTCGTACGCCGACGACACACAGCTGACCATCACCCTCACGGAAGGTCCCTCCATCTCAGCCTCTAGATTCAAAGATGGTCTTGCTGCTGTGGCTCGTTGGATGACAGATAACTGCCTACAGCTTAACGCCGGGAAAACGGGAGTGCTACTCCTGGGTAAAAACACCAGCCACTGGAACGAGCACTGGTGGCCATCTTCCTTAGGCTCCATTCCTCCTCCCAAGTCCCTAGTAAAAAATCTGGGTGTCTGGATGGGTGCCTCTCTTAGCTATCAGACCCATACTAAGAAAGTGGCCGCCACATGCATTGGCTTGCTGAGGAGTCTTAGTCCCATACTTGGCTTCTTCGATGCTAAAGTCCGCCAACTTATCATCCAAGCGACAATCCTCTCTCGCGTGCACTACGCCAATGTTCTCCTCCGAGGTGCTAACAAAAGCAAAATAGCAAGACTGCAACGCGTGCAAAACGCAGCGGCAAGAGCCCTGGTCGGCCTCCCTCGCAGATGCTCGGCCAGAGCCACTATCTGCAAATTGCACTGGCTACCCATCAACTCCAGAATACAGTTCAAGACACTCGTCATGACTTTTAAAATCCTCAAACTTGGAAGCCCTCTACTGCTACGTCATCTTCTCACCCCCTATGTTCCGCATCGCGAACTCCGATCCTCTAATCAGCACCTATTGAGCGTTCCCCGCTCTAAGCTCTGTCGCATTGGCGGCCGCTCCTTTAGAGTATTGGGAGCTAAGCTCTGGAAAGCCTTACCTCTAAACATCCGATCATTAGATAATCTCTCCACCTTCCGGAAGGCCATTAAAACACACCTGTTCCCCTCTCGTTAGCTCTCCTCTCTCCCTGTCTACCTAGCTCCGGTGGGGCTTCTGTGGCTTCTATAGCGCCGGGACGCCTCTTCGCTGGGGCAGCTGTTTGCTCTTTAACAAAACCATAGAATAGAATAGAATAGAATATATTCCTTCCCAGCCCACCTTGCATGAAGCATGTTTGTGTATACAATCCCTGAACCAGGAAGACAAAATAACAATAAACTTAAACATGACTCTAAAGACTGCAGCAATTGGTCCATTATCCAGAAAAGTCAAAAGGAAGAGTACTCTTTGCATGGAGCATGTTGGGAGTCCCTTTCAAAACTTGGAAGTCCAGTGTCGTGCTCCCCTGATTTCCAAAAGGTAGAGCCTGCAGCCCACTACCAGGGAGGGAGCCGGCAGCCACCAATGGCAGACCGCAAGAAAGAGTGAATCTCCAGTGATTCATGTCCAACAGAGGAGATAGCGGGGGGGACATAAATTCTCTGAGGTTAATGGAGGGAAAAGGAACAGAAGAAAAAAGCATGCATGCAGGATTCATTGATTAGATTAGAATGCTTGTAGAGCGCATAGCTGCCTCGGCAAAGAGGCGTCCCTGCGCTGAAGCAAGACGACTGGGGAGCAAGCGAGGAGTTAGCATTGAGAGAAGAGCCAGGTCTTTACTAACCTTCTGAAGGCCTGGTGATCAGAATTGCTACGGATGTGTAGACAGAGGGAGTTCCATAAGGCGGGGGCCAGCCGCCTGAAGGATCGACCGCCAGATCTGGTCCTTTGTATAAGTGGAATTCTTCTAAGAAGCAAGTTCACCGAGCGCAGCGCTCGTGAGGGTGCATAATGGGCATGATACAGAGCGCCTTGAAACAAACTCTTTGTTCAAGGGGCAGCCAGAGCAGATGGTGGAGGAGGTTGGAGACATGGCAGTGCTTGGGGAGGGCAAAGATGGCACAGGCTGCAGCGTTCTGGACCCGCTGCAATCGATTCATCACAGGCTTACTGGAGCCCAGAAGAAGAACATTGCAATAGTCTAATCAGGCCAGTATGGAAGCTTGGATGATCAGCTGATGTGCTTGGGCATCAAGCAGACCCAGTATCGGCTTAAGGCCATGAAGTAGCCTGAAACATTTCCCGGCCACTGATTTGGCATAGTCTCAAAGTTAAGATCTTTATCGAGCATAATTCCCAGATTCTTCACCACCGATTTAGGGGCAGGAGGCCACCATTCATTGTCCCAGAGATGGGAATCTTTGCCAACCAGATGAATCTCAGATTTGGCTGAGTTCAACTGCAGAACGTTGGCTGTCATCCACTCTGCAATGGCTGATATGTCTTCTTTGAATTTTGTTCTATCCTGGCTAGGATTATTTGACAGGGTGATTACCAAGGCCGCATATTGCGTGGGCCCTGAGAAGGAATTGGCCCCTGGAACTGAGGACCATGTGTTCTACCGATGATGAGGAGGAGGACAAGTGATTGACTCCATGAGTTACTACTGGGGGACACTCCTAATCCGATGTCACCTGGGTTTCTAGTATTAACACCAGAGGAGACTCTTGTCTAGGGGTGGGTGATAAACACCACTCCGCCAGCAAAGTTAGCTGAGTTTTGCCCGCTCTGCACTCTGCTTTGGGCACAGAGTCCCGGAAAAACACCAGCAACTGCTGTGTGGTCGAGTTTTTCTCTTGCCCGGCTCACCAGCATTAAGTTGGCAAGAAACAAATCAAGGACCAGTCTTGGCATTGTTTCTCAGTGCAGGGGGTTGTGACAGGTCACTGCCGCTCGCCTTGAGAAAGCTGTCGCTTGAGTAGAATATCATCTCAAGTGGCAAGAAGAAGCAGCGCCCTCTGGAGCGATGCGTGGTGCAGTTTATGCAATTTTTACAGCACGGGCCAAGCTCCCTCCACTGAAAATCAGCGTAAGCAGTGCGACATGCCAAAATGTTGGCGCACGCAGAATCTCACAGAGTTTTTCTGGAAACTGCGAATTCCTTGGAGTGAAGCTGCGTGAGTTATGCCCACCCCATCTCTGGCCCCAGAAGAGGAGTTATGGTCAACAAGGTGTCACATTCTTCAGAAGCCTCAGATGAGGCAGCAGTTAGTGGTTCAGTCAGAATTTGGAAGGAGGCCACTGCCACGCAAGCAGAGCATATGCTGTCATGGATCTGTTCTTGTGATGGAGCCACATCTTGAGTTAGGGATATCCTGGGTCTAGTCTAAGAACGTCATCATCTGCATCTATGCATCTTACATTCCCATTTTTGAGGAGCATCGCTGTGTAAAGTGATTCCTCAGTTCTCAGCCAAGTTCCAGGTTACCTTGGCTCTGTGAAGAAGAAGGTCTCCCGGTCTGATACTATCTTGAGTTTGACTGGGGACAGTAATGAGTATTTTAGCCCTCTTCTCTTTAATCCCATCAAAGATGCCCTCTGATGCTGGACAGCTAAAATCTAATCCAGGAAAGCAAGGAGTTGGTGGTTGTCTAGCTTGAGAAGCCCCACCTGTCAAGCTACTCATAGGAGTTTATGAGCCTCAGCGGGGCACCAAGCTAGGGACGGCAAGCCGGGACACAGTGGTGACCTCTCTATAGAGGGTGTGGACTGTTTTAAAACTTTTTATCAATGTTATGAAGAGGGCAGCAGCAATCTGCCCCATGGAGTCCTTGGGCATGCCACCTACTCCTATGTTACTCTGCCGTTAACGACTCTCAACATCCTCTGCCCTGGCATCGAGGAACCAAACCTGCTCGGTTAGGTGATTAACTTGCTGCGAGGTCAGAGATCTGGGGCTGTAGGTCTTGTAATGTCCACTCAGACTGGGTGACCCATTTTGACAAATTCATCTGATCATCTCATATTAGGATGATGTCTATAGCGATGGCATTGGTTGTCGCTTCGAGGGAGGCCTTGGTCATTCCGTTGGCCTCTAGAATCATGTCAAGTTTGGCTGAACCTACTGCTGGAGAGGTCTCTATCTGGGAAAACCACAGCACTAACTCTCCCGGTTTCAGCTTTCCCATCTAGCCCATATAGTCATTTGTTGTGACTAACAGGGGTTATGGGATGGGAAGAGGGATAACGTAAATCCTATTGAGAGTGTCACTTTAGCCACCAAAGTCCAACTGGGCACTCTCATATTTGTATATCTTGTATAGTACGGGGCACAAGAAGTCTAGAAGTGGGAATATACCCCAGATCCCCAAGCTGGTACCATTTCGTTTGGAGTTCAGAGGGAGCCCTTCACTGACTCAGTTTACCCAACCCTGGCCACAAAAGTCTGGCTGATACAACATCGGAGCCTGGCTGTGAGCCACCCAGAATGTTATTGGCCAGTAGGGGAGGTATCAGGAAGAGTAGCACAGCCTTGGTGTTTTGGCCAGTGAACTTCATTGGGTGAATTTCACCAGTGTACCCCTCTTCCAGCTTGCCGTGCAGGTGTGGGGAGCCGCTGCAGAAGAGTTGGGGAGCACTAAATGTTTGTAACTCATGATTGTCCTATGTAATGTAATGTATGTATGTAATGTAATGTATGTGGTCTTGTAAAGCGCACTGCTGCCCTGAGGCGTCGTGGCGCTGTAGACCGCTGGGGAACCCGTCCTGGCTATGCCTGTGAGATGGTCCCTACTGGGTATCTCCAAGGTGAAACCAGGCATCCCCGGCAAATGTGGGGGGCCGTTGTAGAGATGACGCAAGCTAATGCCCAGAGTTGCCGAGTGTGATCCCAGGTTAGAGCAGGCACTGAGGAAGGAATTATCGAGTCCGCTGACCCTGGTCCACAACCCTGCCGCGTCAGGAATTGAACCCTGGTCCCGGGCCGTTCTCTGCTTCCGGGTCTGCCGCCTCTAACCAGTGAGCCACACCACTCCACCATACTTATTGTCTACTTTTAATATTAATACTAACCAAATCGATTGACACAAAGGAGCTGCCATGCACCACACAGGTGGAAACAGAGATGAAGAGTCAGATTCTTATTACATTTTGGCTTCTATTCATATGACTGAAAATTCTAAGAGGCAATCATTAATGAGGCAAGCTGTTTTGAGACGGCACCATGGCCAATCTTGAGATATTTAAATGTGTATCAATTTATCTTTATAGCAAATGTAACTGTAGGGAAACAATGCTCCTATAATAAAGGGATTTGGCTGATGCTAATGTGATCTTTTGTGGATACGGCCAAAGCTTGATAACTTCAGGATTCTGTAACTTTGCTAAGCCGGCAACATTTTTCCACTGATATTGAATACTTTTGAAAGAAACCTGTAAAGCATATACCCTCAAGTCTTGGTGGTCTGTTCTTTGAAGCCTGATGTTCTGATCTTTTAACAATATAGTTTTACATCCTCATGGACTGAATTTAGGAGACAGTGTCAAAATGGCTGCAAGCACCATTTTCAACATTAATGCTAGCCTTTGCCAAACTTGGTGCCACAGCTCAAACCTGTACATGATCCTTTGTGCTTGCTTTCTACAGCCCACTATGGAAATTCAACTCTGTTCTATTGTTAGATTATCTGTTGGAGGATTCATACCACACAACATTGCTTCCTAGCACCTGCTTCTTGACACCAGAGATGCACCAAAGAATAAAAAAGCAGATGATATACCCTCATGGATCTTGCATGTAATGGCACTACTGTATGTCAGAATTTTCAACTTGTTCCTGAATTGTTCTCAAAGCATGGAAGCTGATACAAAATAATTTTGCACATTCTCCTATGTACCCAAGAGATTGCCCTCCAATTTAGGATAGCTCACTGTTTGCACAAGCATCTTGTAATACCCTCTCAACCACAATCATTATGAGAAAACTTTCCTCATTACAATATTGCTTAGGTGAAACAGCCTTTTGCCCTTGAAGATCCTATATGCTGGACCCAATACACTGAAATCAATCTACTTTAGAGGAACTAAGGCTATGCAAAATTGAAAAGGTAGATGGCTTGCAACACCGTGCAGCTTTTTAAAAAACGTTTGTCAGTTTTGCTAATTTAATATTTGACCAATCTGCGCCTTCGAGATTACAGCAAGTTTGTATGTGCGAATAAAATTTTTCAGAACATCAGGGCTGAGGATACCACTACTAACAGATATGAACATATTAAAACCATCAGAGGGATATGGCCATCTTGAAGTGACCAATGGTGATGAAACTGGGGAAGGGTCTCATGGACAACAAGATCAATCAAATGCGGACAACCAACAGTTATATGACAAATATTAGGGGAACGGTGACTGGGTGAAAGGAAGTAAAACACAGGCGAGTCCCACTGATTTTATTGCTTTGGTCAGGAAAAGAAATGTAGTTGAGTAAGCCATAGTACAGGACTAATTGTGAATTTGCTTGCTCCTGTCATGGCTTCAAAAGCAGAAGGTACAGGGATCAGTAAGTATGCAGGATTCAAACTAAGCATTATAGCTACTTGTTATAATGGTGTAAAAGCACAAAACGAAATACTGTGATCATGCACAATTAGGGTCTCATGTCCAGTTTTCTTGCTTGTTTTCAACTGGTGCAGGTTGTTGGCATACAGTGACAAAGTTTCATTCTATTCCAGAGATTTTGTCCTAGATTGCTCTAGCTAAGGTTTCATCAAATTGAATATTAATTTTTTTTAAAGGAACTTACCTGCTGCACCAGAATATCGCCTATTCTGCTGATGATGAAATTCCGGTCAGTGTCCTCAGTAGATTCCAGTCTTCTTTCTTTCATATTGTTGAAAAACTCCTTGTGAATGTCGAGGAGTTCATCAAGGCATGGGAATATTTTATCCACTGTGCTGTTGTCCAGCTGAAGCTCATCCCTCATTCCTTTCCTGAATATTTCCGACATTATGAACAAGGTCTGGATATGATGGAGTTCTGTCTGCATTAGTTCTGTAACATAAATGCATGAGGAATAGTTAAGCCATCACATAGAATCATAATGGGGGAAACAAACTGGGGATTGATGCAACGAAGGAATAACAGAAGTGGAATTTTCCAAGCATATGTGCAGAAATATTCTATTTCACTATATACACGTGGAATTTGTGGTGCCTTTTAGGAAACCAAAAAGTAAAACATGCAATAATAAGTGAATGATGCCACATTTCCTGAGCATACTCACTTTACCACCTGAAGTATTCCTCTGAGTTCCTCTGCTGCAACAATGAGGGTATGTTGACAAAGGACTCCAAAGCAGGCGCTGATAGAATATTCAAAAGCCTCCCTTTACTTCCTATGATGCCAATCTGCATTCTTTGCCAATTCTACTGCCTTTCTGGGTCAGCATTTTACCCATCGTCACAACAGCATACAATTGAGGCGTAATAGTGATGCATTGATGTAGTTCTGGTGTCTTATGCGATACCAGATCTGGCTTATGTTGGTGTACTTCAACTAGACTCATTCTCATCATGGGACCTATGATTCTAATATTTTAGAGACCTGGGGACATGAGTAAAGAAGAAGATTGACTGTACTGGTAATACTATTCATTAGAAGTTTAAGGCCTAGAACGGTCTAAAACAAACTGGACCTTTGAAAGAAGGCTGTTAGCAGATAGTAGATTCGTGGATCATTTGAATAAATGGGCTGGCGAATTTTTTGCGGCAAATAGATATAGTACATCCCGAAATGGGGTCTGGGAGGCTTTCAAAGCTGCTTTAAGAGGAGAAACAATCAGCTGTGCTGCCAGGCTTAGAAAGGAAGATAGAAGCGAAGTAGAGAGACTAATGGTCAAATTAGTTGAGGTGGAAGAACAACATATAAAGGATATCGGTACTGGCAGTAATACCGAGGCTAGCCAGGGAGTTCTGTTGGCAGTAAAAGCGGCACTGCAGAAGGAGGTTACACAGAAAGCAATAGGGGAGTACCAAGCTTCGAAGGCAAAGAGGTATGAAACGGGTGAGCAAGCTGGTAGAGCACTTGCACTCCGGATTAGACAGGAAAAAACAAAGAATGCGATCCCATGTATAGAAGAGGAAGGGATAACATATACAGAGATAAAAGATATCCTATCGATATTTAAAAAATACTATCAGAAATTATATGAGAAGGACCCTTTCAATATTGATCAGGAGGACAGGTGTATTGACAGAGGACCGTGTTTGGATGATACAACAAGAAAAGCACTTGATAAAGATATTACGTCTGAGGAAGTCTTATCTGCCATGCGAGAATCAGCGCCAGGGAAAGCATCTGGTCCTGATGGTCTCCCCTCGGAGGTTTATAAAGCTATTGAAAAAGAGATCGCTCCTCTTTTAGTAGATCTTTTTAATGGGATATTGTACTCTGGGGTGGTCCCCGATTCATGGAAGGAAACTAACATTATAGTCTTTCATAAGGAAGGCAAACCAACAGAGAAACCGGGGTCATATCGACCTATATCCTTAATAAATGCTGATACCAAGCTATATTCAAGGATCTGGGCGAAGAGGTTGGGCAGGATCATAGGCGATCTTGTCTCTCCATGGCAACATGGTTTTGTCCCTGGGCGTGGTATGACAGATCAAATAGCTAGAGCAATAACTCTGTTTGATGCCCAGGAAGCCGTGGGGGGAGGGATGGCCATGATCCTGCTCGACGCAGAAAAAGCTTTTGATCGGGTGGAGTGGAGTTTCCTCTGGAGCATTTTGGCCGGGAGGGGTTTTGGTCCAAATATTGTTAGGGCTATTAAAGCTATGTATATTGTAGGCATGGGCGGAAAATCCGTTCCGCTCGCGGATTTTGCGGATTTTCGGGAAATCCGCAATCCGCGAGATTTGCGAATCTCCCGCAAAATCCGCAAATCCGCGAGCAGCGGATTTTGCTTGCACTGCTCGCACTGTTCGCGTGAGTTCGCGCCCCGCGAATAAGTGCAAAAATTGCAGAAATACGATCTTAGCAAAACTGAAAGTAACTACTTACCAGGTTCAAAAGTTCAGGCTCATCATTAGTAGCCATTTCCTGTAGTGCTTCCTGAGGGGCCCCTCCAGAGTTCAGTTGCCAGTTGAAACTATTATGTGACCCTGCTCTGAACCTCAGAATAGTTACACATATGCCACAAAGGTCCTGAATTACAGCTAAGGGAGACAAGCAGGAGCCAGGCTGGAAGTTAAAATCCATTAATCAGCCCCTAATTCATTATTGTCAGTTGGGGCAGGGCAGGTGTTGTAACTAATTTTGCAACAATGAAAGCACTTAGCAAGTGCAAAAGATCACTAATCAGGGCGCACTAAGGAAGCAGGTGCCAGCTAAAAAAATATTCTGTGACACATTAATCAGCCCCAAATTAATTCAGGTCACTTGAGGCAGGGAAGGTGTGCTTTGCTTTGCCGAAAATAATGTACACTGGACAACCAGAGGGTGTGGTGATGAAACAGAGGGTGGCATGGGTGGGCCAGAGGGTGGCATGAGTAGTCAGAGAGTGGCAGTGGTGACAGAGAGTGGCAGTGATGAAGAAGAGTGTCCCAAACAGGCTGGACACGTAGAAACAACAAGTTCGCAAAACTTGCGACCCGACAGGTAAGTTCGCAAATTGCGAAATTGTAAAAACCCTCGCGAACTGGCAGAAACACGGGCGAACACAAAAAAAAAAAAATCCGCAAATTCGCGGGAATTCGCGGATTTTGCGGATTGCGAATCCGCAAATCCGCAAAATTCGCGAACGCGAGATCCGCAAAATTCGCTCATGCCTAGTATATTGACCCAGAAGTGATAATTACGGTAATGGGAGAGAAATCAGACAAGTTTAAGATAAGTAGAGGGACACGGCAGGGTTGTCCCTGCTCCCCCATACTATTCACTCTATACATCGATACGCTCATTCAGAAGATTCTAGAGTGCCCTAGAATATCTCCTGTGATTTATAATAGTTATGAAAACAAGATTTTAGCCTACGCTGATGACCTGGCGGTTATCACAACAGACCCGCAGCAAGCACTCGCAGAACTGGTACAGATGGCTAAACTTTTTGGTCAAGGTTCTGGATATCTTCTGAATGAATCTAAAACCCAGATAATTTGCTCTAGAAACATATCAAGACCCGACCCTAGGTATGTTGATTCTGCTTTATATTTAGGGGTTAAGATAAATGCTACAGTGGGTAAGATAGTGGAAGAGAATTACCCTCCCCTTATTAAATCCATAGAGGTAGAACTGAAAAGGATGGATGCCCTTCATCTTTCGTTGGTCGGGAGAGTAAATGTTGTAAAAATGGCGATGTTTCCAAGGGTGCTATATCTATTTAGAGCCATTCCCCTATATATTGAGGAGAAAATTCTGAAGCAACTAGAGTCTGTCTTCATCAAGTTCATATGGCAGTATGGCAAGGTTAGACGCTCAACGACCCTTATGTCCCTTCCGTGGGAAAGGGGTGGGATGGCACTTCCAAACCTGAGATTGTATCACTGGACCTGTCTCCTAAGCCAGATGTCAATCCTGTTTCAATGCGACACTGATGCGATTATTACAGACAACCAGGGTCCCCCTCCCATCTTTAATTTACTAATGGGGGAGAAAGCTATGGGATTACTGCTGACGGAACTGGAATATAGGTTCTATAGAAAGGCACAATTTAAGATCCTGCTAGGTGCATGGCAAGTATGGAAATCAATTTAAAAATGTTATCATATCCCTAAAGTCAACCCTTCTCTCCTCTTGGTTAATTCTAGCCTTTTTCCTCACTTAAGCAATGACGGGATCCTACAAGTCTGGAAGGATTTAGGGGTTAAGACTATTGGAGACCTAATGGTAGGAGATAGGATAAGCGGGTTTGAGGACATGCAAAGGAGATATGGCCTCCCCTCAAATCATTGGCTTATATATGGCCAAATCTCCGGCATCTTACAGGCTTGTAGACCAAAGCTCAAACCCCTCGTAGACTTTCCTGTGTTTGAAGGTATGAGAAGAAGATGTAGGAAGATAAAAGATTTTTACAACATGCTGGTGTCCAGATTACAGGACGATGTAGGAAAAGTAGAAAGTGATTGGCAACTAAATTGGGAAACCCGGATGTAGATTTGGAGCTAGCATTAACCTTGAATAAAAAGATTTTTCGGGCGTCCAATTTACGAGCACAATATTTTAAAACAGTCTTTAATCTATACCATACACCGGCTAAATTATTTGCTTGGGGTGTTAGGAATGATGATTGCTGCCCGAGATGCAATAAGGGACAAGCAGACCTACTACATATCTTCTTTACTTATGAATGATTGACCCCCGCCCTGGATGGAATAACAAAGGGGCATATTATCAAGGGGGTTTATCTCCGCTTTTTTGGCTTTAAAAGCCAAGAAAGCGGAGATAAAATTATCTCCCTATTACCTAGCTGTCGCTAACACCAGTTAGCGACAGCTAGTAGGAGATAGCAACCATCTTGGGCCCCACTTTGCATGTCAGTGATATTTATGACTAATGATATGCAAAGTGGGCGTGCCAAGATGTTAGTGACTGAAAACAATCGCTAACATCGCTATCTCCTATTACCAACTTTTGGAGATATTTGCGCTAAGCACGAATATCTCCAAAAGCTAACACCTGCCCTGAGCAGTTCTTAGCCATGTTATCCAATGGGAGGTGGATAACATGGCTAAGAGCTTTAGCGCGGTAATGCATGAATATCGCGGACTTTTCAGCGATATTCATGCATTGCGGCGATTTTTATCGCATTTGCGATAAACCTTGGTAATACCAAGGTTTATTTGCGGTAAAAATCGCCGCATCGCAGCGGTAAATTTTTGTCTCTAACCAAGCAATAGCGATAATTACCGCTATTGCTTGGTAATATGCCCCAAAATTCTGGGAGGGGTTGCTAGGTCAAAGGATCGATCTATCCCCAACATTAATGTTATTTGGCTCAGATTCTAAACTGGTTTTAACAGATGACGAGGCTGCTTTGGTTTTTATGTCGATCGCCGTGCTCAGAATCATTATTTCAGCCGGTTGGAAGGATGTAACAGCCCCGTCTTTTCAGATGTGGATCTCTAGATTCTTAGCCATTTACAATATTGAGCCTAGCCTCTACGAATTTAAAGGTGTTAAAAAACGAGAAATGGAAAGACGATTATGGGCCCCGGTTAAGAAATAGATGGACGATAGAATAAGAATTTGAAATGTACTGTATTGTTATATTTATTGATTGATCTTTATATAAATTTTTACCCCCACATAAAAATATTGTGTACTTTAAAAAAAAATAAAAAATAAAAAGAAGTTTAAGGCCTGATTATGAGGGCCCTGGAAGAAGTCATGCTTTGTCACATCCCCAAAAAATCTGACACCTCGAGGTTCGGAATTTATTGGGGGCAACAAATTACACCTATTCCATGTTTTTGGAAAATGGCATGCAGATTTTAGTGTCTAGAGCACCAAATTCTGCATGTATCAATAAATACAAGGCCTTTTTCCACTGATAAATTCTGGCAGGTTTGACGTGCCATAATTTAACAGAGGGTGCAATTTATATCACACCCAGTAATTATTGAGCGAGTTCCCATAATTGTGATCCTTTATAGTTGATGCCTCAGAGATCACATTTTAAAGGGCAATTTGTAATGTATGTATATATGAATGTAAATTTGCATGTATGTATGCATGTATGTAATGGTATTTCTATACTGCAAACCCATCCAAACAGCAGCAGAGTGCTGTGCATTGTCAAAGACAAGCATAAATTAAATGAGTAAAAGGAGAGAAAGCTGGGCTGTGGAGTTATTGCATTGTGAGCCACGGGCTGTCCTGATGGATACAGCGATCTTGACCTATCCAAAGAAAATAACAAAATTGCATCTTACAGTTGGACCACTAAGAAGTGAGAATCAGAATTTATTACACATGATAAAGCATGTGAGGGGAGGGGGATAACAAAAGAACAGGGAGGGAAACCCTGAATCAAGAGCAAACAACTGAGATAAACAAAAACGACATGAAATCATGAGCATGGTACTGACCAAAACCCACTCTAGTTATGCTATGTATTGAAATCAATAGAATAACCGAAAGACAGTTATAACTGTCTGCAGTTGAGGTCTAAAAAGTGTAGATATTATTCATGAGATATTCAGAAGTATTGACCAGTAAGATCCAGTTAGTGTACGGAGCAGAGAAGCAAATAAATGTTGAGATGCACTGGATGTTTTGTATAAAGAGGATTTCTTATATAAGGAAAATAATATAGAAAGATCATTGGAGATGGATGCTTTCAATAGACCAGACAACCATTTAGGGAGGAGAAATATAGAAGCCACATACAAATGTATTTCTTCTCTTTCTGAGAGTTATTCCAAACAATACTGCAGGCATGATTATTACTCAGGAGAAAAACTAATTGCAGGTTGGAGTGAAATATTTTTTGTACTGAACTGACGAGTTGCACTTTGTTGCAAAGATGTGCATGGCTGCATACAGCAAGTTTTAAGTTTATGAATTTGAGCAAGTATTTCACAGACCAAAGTGGAGTACTTTCATCCATGTGTCACAGTTGTCACGCCACGGCAGACAGAGGCTACTGGGCCCCAACGCTTGGTTGATGGCATTGTTTGCCAATGGTGTACTGGCATCCGTCCCGCTATAACTCAGGAGACTGAGCCAACTATACCCATTCCACATTGTACCTTCATGCTAGCAATGGCGAGCCATCAAAGACTCCTAGGAAAGTAGTGTGGGTGGAAAAAGCTCAGAACTCAACAGTCAACCAACAGACACAACAGCCTAATAAAAGAAACCACTTTAATCACACAACATAACATCATTCTACACAGTGTAATTAGGGGAATTAGACACAAGGTTGTCATCCAGTTTGCGGTCTTCCTTAAAGCACTACACTCTTCAATAACCTCAACCACTACCAGGGTTCCCCAGTGTCTATAATCCCCGCCATGAAGCTCGGGAAAAGGCACTGATCCGGTCCTGGAGCAGGTCACTCAAATCAGTCCCACGGGATATCTGTATCTGTATTTTAGATTCCGCGGCGCTTTAACGCTCACCTTGTCAGTGCTCACCCTCTTGGTCAGAATCTCCCTTTACCATTCTTCATTCTGTCGGCGTCCGTAGGCCGGGGAATTTTGTAAGGCATACCGGCACATAATTGCTCACTTCCTCGCATTCGGCGGGGATTAGACAGACTTAGTCGGGTCCGACATCTTGGGTTGGGTAGTGAGGCGAGGCACTCCGCGGCCATCTTGCGTAAGGCAAGAGGCTAGTAGGCGGTCCTCCGCACTCTGGGGTGCTACTAAAGGAACTGTGAGGCAAGGTCAGTCAGAACCTGCTACCAGCGCATTTAGCTGCCGCGCTTTTACTCGCTAGTACTCGCTATAATTTTTAAGTGTATCTGTATCTGTATTTTAGATTCCGCTGCGCTTTAACGCTCACCTTGTCAGTGCTCACCCTCTTGGTCAGAATCTCCCTTTACCATTCTTCATTCTGTCGGCGTCCGTAGGCCGGGGAATTTTGTAAGGCATACCGGCACATAATTGCTCACTTCCTCGCATTCGGCGGGGATTAGACAGACTTAGTCGGGTCCGACATTTTGGGTTGGGTAGTGAGCGAGGCACTCCGCGGCCATCTTGCGTAAGGCAAGAGGCTAGTAGGCGGTCCTCCGCTCAGCGTAATAGTATTTCAGGATGGATAGATCGACGCGCAGTGCTCGCGCGCAGCGGGCGCGTCGGAGGTGCGCCAGAGGTAAGCCCGTTTGCGCCCGTTCGCGCAACGGACGCGCTTAGGGCCGCTACCTCTGGCCCCTCTGGCCCACTTCGTATTGCCTACTCTCGGGATGAGCTACTTAGGCTCAGACCTTGCCAGAACCCGGTTAGGCAACCAACTAACAGACGAATTTCCTGTGGGCTGCTTAACGTCAGATCCCTCTGCAAGCACTACACGGAAATTGCCTTCCTTATCGAATCAGAAAAACTCGATGTCCTCTTTCTCACAGAAACGTGGACTCGTGAGGACTGTGAGGTTGAGCTGGGCCTAGCCTGCCCCTCAGGCTATAAAATCAGTCATACCCCTCGCCCACTCAATCGAGGAGGGGGAATCGGGTTCATCTATAAAGACTCGCTGACCCTTTCCCAGCTAAAGATTCGAGAGGTACCGGGATTCGAACTGATGGGTTTTACAGTCAAACAGCAGGAGTTGATACTTTTCTCGGGTGTCCTGTGCTATCGTCCCCCGGGACCGGCACCTTCCATATCGCTCCTTATTGACCTGATCTACGAACTCTCTAGCTCCCACTCCAAGTTACTGATTCTTGGTGATTTTAACTTGTGGGCAGGTGGCTCACTGGACAATGCACTCTTTTCCCTCAGTCAAGCCTGCATGGACATCAAGTTGGAACAGTTGGTGAATGCCACCACGCATCGGAAGGGTCATATCCTAGACTTAATATTTGCGGATCCACAATGGGTATCAATAGAGGATATTAAGTGCCAGTTCTGGACAGACCACTTTCTGATTTTGTTCTCTCTTTGTTCAGAGGATCTCACCTCGCGGGAGGCAGGATTACCCCAAGCCAAGCTAGAGAGACCTTGGTCCCGAATTCTTAAAACCTCTCCACTGCCGAATATCTTAGGTAAGGACTTTAAGCTGGGCAACACAGCTGAAGAGAGTTACACTCTCTTCTGCCAGTCCATCTCGAGCTCGCTGGATAAGTTGGCACCCCTCCGGAAGTCATGAGGGAGGGTGAATCGAGCTAGCCCTTGGTATACGAGCGAATTACGCCAGCTTAAACTTGACTGTAAACGTGCAGAAAGGGCGTGGAGGAAACAGTACTTAGAATCGGAGAAAACTGTGTTCCGGACCGCCATACAAAAATACAAGGCTCAGATCAAGATGGCTAAAGCGGCCTATCTTGAATCCACCTTGAATCAGGCCCCAAATAAGGCACAGGCCCTCTTCAAAATTGTCAGGGACCTTGCCCACCCTTCGTGCGTGGCCAGCTCCGTCCCCTCATCGCAAGTTCTTTGTGACTCACTGGCTGATGCCTTTGAGGAGAAAATCTGCAAAATCCTGGAGGGTCTGCAGGACCCAGTAAATTCTACCACTGGTTTGGGAGCTCCGGAGGCGATGGCCAGTCGACCCCTGCAGAGGGTTTCTCACCTCTGTTTGGAAGCTCCGGCCACGCCTTTCAGTCGACCCCGACCAGAGGACCGGGCCCTCAGTTTGGGAGCTCCGGCGATTGAGACCAGTCGACCCCAGCTGAGTAGCTTTCCCCTTCCCTTTTTGGACCAGGCCCTCAGTCTGGGAGCTCCGGCGATTGAGGCCAGTCGACCCCAACTGAGTAGCTCTTCCCTTCCCTCTTTGGACCAGGCCTTCAGTCTGGGAGCTCCGGCGATTGAGGCCAGTCGACCACAGCTGAGTAGCTTTCTCCTTCCCTCTTTGGACCAGGCCCTCAGTCTGGGAGCTCCGGCGATTGAGGCCAGTCGACCCCAGCTGAGTAGCTCTTCCCTTCCCTCCTTGGACCAGGCCTTCAGTCTGGGAGCTCCGGCGATTGAGGCCAGTCGACCCCAGCTGAGTAGCTTTCCCCTTCCCTCCTTGGAGGAGTTTGGCAGCCTAGCCCTCAAGATCTCATCTGGCTCGCCTCTTGATCCTCTTCCTCCAAAACTCTGGAGGATGTTTCAGGAGGAACTCTTCCAGCCTTTGCATTCCATCTGTTGCCAGTCGTTTGAAACAGGGACTGTACCGGGTTGTTGGAAGAAGGCAGTGGTATCCCCGCTCTTAAAAAAACCTACGCTTGACCCTGCTTGCCTCTCCAATTACCGGCCAATTTCCCTGCTTCCTTTTCCAGTCAAAATCATGGAAAAATTGGTTACCAGCACTCTGTCCGGCTTCTTAGAAGGGAACATCTGGTTGGATGAGACGCAATTCGGTTTCCGCCCAGCTCATGGGACGGAATCCACGTTAGTGACCATGTTAGACAATCTGCGGGCGCGAGTCGACAGTGGTCGGGCAGCCTTTTTGGTGCTGCTCGACATGTCGGCCGCGTTCGACACGGTCAGCCATCCTACCTTAATATCGAGGCTGGAAGAGTGCGGGGTCAAAGACAAGGCCAGGGACTGGCTAATTTCCTATCTGGACAACCGTCAGCAACGGGTTTCGCTCCCTCCCTTGAGCTCAGAGGAGCGGAGAGTAGGTCAAGGAGTACCTCAGGGCTCAGCCATCAGCCCTATACTCTTTAATATTTACCTCCGCCCTCTAGTCCAGCTCATTAAATCATTTGGGATCTCCGCATTTAACTTTGCGGATGATACCCAGCTGGTCTTTTCACTGGAGGGACAGGATGCAGTCCCATTGGAGACCTTCCACCGGTGCATGCAGGCTACAGCGGAATGGCTCCGTTTGAACTGGTTACAGTTCAATGGAACTAAGACGGAGGTCCTGCACTGCTCCAACGACCGAGTTCCCAGAGATCTCCCAAACGATTTTTGGCCCCCGTCATTTTCAGAGACGGTGTCAGCCGCACAATCGGCGCGTAATCTGGGTGTCATTTTTGGGCCCAACTTGCAGCTGGATCTGCACGTAAATAAGACCACCTCAACGTGCATGATGCTTATCCGCATGCTGCGCAAGGTTTTACCCCTCCTCCCTGAGCAAGCCAGACCCGAAGTAGTGCGGAGTACCATCCTAAGTCGACTCGACTACTGTAACGCACTACTTCTGGAACCCCCGGTAACACTTCTGGGCAAGCTCCAAAAGGTGCAAAATTTGGCTGCCAAACTCGCCCTATCCCGCCCCTACCACAGCTCTTCCACGGCAGCGTTACAGGAACTCCATTGGCTGCCGGTCCATCTACGCGTTCGTTACAAAGCAGCGTGCATTGTGTTCAGAGCTATCCATGGCCTGGGCCCGATCCCTCTGCAAAGAATGTTTGCCTGGTACCTTCCATCCCGAGCTTTACGTTCCTCTTCATCCAGGCTACTAGTAGTTCCGCGTTTCCAGAGAGTGAGGATGGGTGGCTGATCGTTCAGAGTAGCGGCGGCCAGACTCTGGAACTCCTTGCCAATATCCCTAAGGAGCCTTGAAGATCTCTTAGCCTTTAGAAAGGCGTTGAAAACCTACCTCTTCCCTAGGACAGGCTAGTTGCTGAATCTGCTGGATCAGTGTTCAAAGCGCCAGGATGCCCTTGGTGGTGACAGGTTTGCGCTATATAAGTATACCACAATACAATACAATACAATAGATGCGCCCAACAGGTCAGTTTGTTTTCACCTCTTTGAGGTTGCTCTGTAAACAAATTAAATTCATTATGCAGACCTCAATCTGCTACTCAGTCTCTCATTCCACTCACAGACTTAAACCCTGTGGTTACCTTCATCTTGTAGTTGCAGTTTGAGGTGGTGCGGTTGGATACATGCAGCAGTCGTGCTCCTAAGGTAGGGACTCTTGAACAAACGGGGCCGTGGCTGCAACCATGCTCATAACTTAACAGCTGGGAGGGCAGCAACTCACTTGGCAGCTCTCATCTTCTGCAGCAGTGGCCTCCCTAGGCCAGATGCAGCCAGGAATGCTAGGATGACAGGAGCGACCTCTGGCTAGTCTTGCCCTTTTGGATGATTTTAGCACGTGTGACTCCTGGGCTGATCAGGACGCCAACTCGAGAAATGATGGGGCACTCCAAACACAAGCGATGAGTAGTAGTCACTGCAGGTCATGACAAGAACCACTCAGAGAGACTGGATGAATCCTTCTGCACTCAGCTAGCTAATGGCTTATCTCCTTTGTAGCCACTTGCTTTTTATGGCTATTCCCCACACTGGGAACATGCTGGGCTTCTCCTTACTTACAGTCTCTCACCTTCTGTCTCTCAGTAGACAAGTAGTCTTCGATGTGCTGGGTAGGCCCTTAGATACTCCAGCAAAAAGATCACATTTCAAGTGATGTTACTAAGCTTTGGGCGACTGGCTGCTATTCATAAGCCAGCCCTTGTCACTTCCTTGGTCATGAAGAATTTTTGAACTGTAACAAAGTGGGATGTTTTGGATACTACCTTTATACACATTTTCCAGATAAGGATGTGGATCCATTGAATAAGGTTTCAGAACCTGCCAGGGTAGTTCTCTTTCAAATGTCATTTTCTGGCTGTTCCTCAGCCGCAGCCTTTGTGCTAGGTGGTGGTGCTCACAGCACAACGATGCTGACTCCAAGCAGTAGACAACAACAACAAAAGAGTGTTCCTGTTCTGATTTGGATAGAAAAAATGCACAGAGCACAAGGAACCAACAAAGCCCATTTGGTTTGTTAAGAAAGCCCTCACTCACCGACCTGGTCGGTGACTTGCTTCATCATCGGGCCCCACCGGGTGTGACCGAATGCCACCCCGGTGTGCTGCGACGCCAGAATTACTGCGGAGCTGGTCTTGTGAGGGTGGGAGGGCTATGTGAAAGATTATGTGGATAGTGTGAAGTGGTGGATTAAAATTGCCTTGTATGTATCAAAAAAATTCTTTTAATCAGAGATCATCAAGGACAAGGTTAAAAAATGTGATGGTAAGTAAGGCCAACTAATTGGATGGTCTACTACCACTAGCATTAAGTGACAACGTGAATGGTCAACATGAACATGTTTCAGCCGGTGTGGTATAATTAACCTGGCATTCGTCAGGACCTAGAGTGTAAACCTCGGCGGTATGGGCACTCTAAGGCCCACCCAACCAGAGGACTTGAAAGTGAAAAAAGTCTGTGAAGTGCAAAAAGCGAGGGGGCATCGCCACCCGAGGGCAGGACGCACACAACCTCAGGTCTCTACATTTTAGAGACAAAAAATAAAAAGCACTTCACAAGGGATGAAAATCCACCCCATAGACCGCGGGAGGGAGGGGACGGCGCATTTGGCACATCGCCCACGGCACCTGTCTCCTGTAGGTACACCTAATCGGCCCTCGGAACCGGGTCTCGCCGATCAAATCTTCTATCCAAATCAGAACAGGAACACTCTTTTGTTGTTGTTGTCTAAATATAGTTTGGGGACTAAGAGTGTTCGTGACTCTCCCTATCTCTCTTGTTGTTGATTAGTCCAAGCAGAAGTATTCAAAACAAACATACAATGAAGTGGGAAGACTCTGCATCTTGTTGTCATCAGTATTGCAGAAGCAGGAATCAGCAAAAAGGACAGGAACTACCTAAAAACAGCCTCACCTCGAACAATTGAAACTGCAATCACATCCTCTACCATTATCATCCACCAAATTGCTGTGCTGCTCAGGAAGAACTAATCAGCATACGTTTGCTAACAAGGCCCCTATTGAATTTCTAATGAGAGCCTTCTCTTCATCTACCGTCACTTCAGTGTTTGGAGCTTCACCTTCCAGCCACAAGAATCCAGTCAATGTACTTCCACTGGCTTGGGAAGCTGAATTCACCCTCGATCTTGTTCCAGGCTAAACCAGGAACTATCCAAAATGGATCCCACTGGCCCCAGTACTCAGATTCTCATCACATACAGAGTTCTTATACTAGACATGTGCTACAAACTCACTGCACATCCAGGCACATGGAATGTCAGTGCAAGGATCTGAGATTCACATAACAGCTAACCTGTAGGCCATCCTCTCCTAAAAACATAGAAAAAATGTCTGGTCACATACTTTAAGCAACTGACCCATGGCATGGACAACCCTCCTTTGCCCACATTGAGTGCCTGCTTGGCGTGCCCCTCCTGGTCACAGCGGTACAAAAAGGGGTGGTGATGGACGGAGCATCTGAATCAATCAAACACTCACACCCAGTCAAAAGATCTGGATTTAATCCATCACCGTCCTTTAGCCCGCTCTGCCACCCCAGTTCAGACATGGCTATATGCAAATCAGTCTGACCCTGTGCCTCATGGGAAGAGTCCAGCCCGAACTGCAAAGCCATGTCTTCCCTGGACCAGAAACAAGCTTCCGAGGACCGGTTTCTGGCATTCCAGCCGTCTTCAGCCCGGCTTGCTTGAATCCAGTGGCAAAGTGAGCAAGGGATTCACGTCTGAGCATAACCTGCCACACTTATGGTGGCCAAAAGCGGTACAAAAAAAGGGTGGTGATGGACAGAGCATCTGAATCAATCAAACACTCACACCAAGGCAAAAAATCTTGGTTTAATCCATCACCGTTCTTTAGCCCACTCTGCCACCCCAGTTCAGACATGGCTATATGCAAATCAGTCTGACCCTGTGCCTCATGCATGTATTCGTCCTGGAAATTTGACTCAGCCGCATGTCCAGGTACGCCACAGTATGTTTAAATAGGAACCCTGGGTGCATCTATTCGCCCTGGAAATTTGACTCAGCCGCATATCCAGGTACGCCACAGTATGTTTAAATAAGAACCCTGGGTGCATCTATTCGTCCTGGAAATTTGACTCAGCCGCATATCCAGGTACGCCACAGTATGGGGCTGATTAGGATGGAGGATTTTCCTCATCCTCCGGGCCGGCGGAAGCCACCGCCGGCCTGGAGGATGCGGAAAATCCTCTGCGGACCCAACAAGACCCACCGCCACATTAGGATGGCTGGTGGGTCCTGGTTTCCGTACGCAGCTTTTCCTCCGCGGTTGGCTTACAACCGCGGCGGAAAAGCACTAATATGGTGATGGTGTCTCTCAGACACCGTCAGCCAGATTAGGATGTGCTTGGAAACATGCTTTTCCGCAGCGGCTTTTCCACCATGGAAAAGCATGTGTAACTTCACTGCGGGGGCCCGTTGCTGGCCCCCTAGGTGAAGGGGGGTTGTGGGGGGTGCACATGGGGGGTACCTATGGTACCCCCCTGCATTTGTATGCAGTAAGCGGCAGGCACAGCGCGGTGCCTGCCACTTTCTACATTCAAATGCAATGCATGCATTTTTAACATTGCTGCGGGTGCAGCTTGAAGCTCCACCCGCCGCAATGTTAAAAATAGAGGATGTGACCACCACCCTGGCGGTCACATCCTAATCTGCACAGAGGGAACGCCGCAGCCCATGCGGACGTTCCCTCCTACTCAGGGGTCGCGGACGGACTCAAGTCCGTCCGCGATCCTAATGACCCCCTATGTTTAAATAAGAACCCTGGGTGCATCTATTCGCCCTGGAAATTTGACTCAGCCGCATATTCAGGTACGCCACAGTATGTTTAAATAAGAACCCTGGGTGCATCTATTCGTCCTGGAAATTTGACTCAGCCGCATATCCAGGTACGCCACAGTATGTTTAAATAAGAACCCTGGGTGCATCTATTCGTCCTGGAAATTTGACTCAGCCGCATTTCCAGGTACGCCACAGTATGTTTAAATAAGAACCCTGGGTGCATCTATTCGCCCTGGAAATTTGACTCAGCTGCCTATCAAGGTACGCCACAGTATGTTTAAATAAGAACCATGGGTGCATCTATTCGTCCTGGAAATTTGACTCAGCCGTATATCCAGGTACGCCACAGGATGTTTAAATAAGAACCCTGGGTGCATCTGTTCGTCCTGGAAATTTGACTCAGCCGCGTATCCAGGTACGCCACAGTATGTTTAAATAGGAACCCTGGGTGCATCTATTCGACCTGGAAATTCGACTCAGCCGCATATCTAGGTACGCCACAGTATGTTTAAATAAGAACCCTGGGTGCATCTATTCGTCCTGGAAATTTGACTCAGCCGCATTTCCAGGTACGCCACAGTATGTTTAAATAAGAACCCTGGGTGCATCTATTCGCCCTGGAAATTTGACTCAGCCGCCTATCAAGGTACGCCACAGTATGTTTAAATAAGAACCATGGGTGCATCTATTCGTCCTGGAAATTTGACTCAGCCGCATATCCAGGTACGCCACAGGATGTTTAAATAAGAACCCTGGGTGCATCTATTCGTGACGCCTGGAAATTTGACTCAGCCGCATATTCAGGTACGCCACAGTATGTTTAAATAAGAACCCTGGGTGCATCTATTCGTCCTGGAAATTTGACTCAGCCGCATATCCAGGTACGCCACAGTATGTTTAAATAAGAACCCTGGGTGCATCTATTCGTCCTGGAAATTTGACTCAGCCGCATTTCCAGGTACGCCACAGTATGTTTAAATAAGAACCCTGGGTGCATCTATTCGCCCTGGAAATTTGACTCAGCCGCCTATCAAGGTACGCCACAGTATGTTTAAATAAGAGCCATGGGTGCATCTATTCGTCCTGGAAATTTGACTCAGCCGCATATCCAGGTACGCCACAGGATGTTTAAATAAGAACCCTGGGTGCATCTGTTCGTCCTGGAAATTTGACTCAGCCGCGTATCCAGGTACGCCACAGTATGTTTAAATAGGAACCCTGGGTGCATCTATTCGACCTGGAAATTCAACTCAGCCGCATATCTAGGTACGCCACAGTATGTTTAAATAAGAACCCTGGGTGCATCTATTTGTGACGCCTGGAAATTTGACTCAGCCGCATATCCAGGTACGCCACAGTATGTTTAAATAAGAACCCTGGGTGCATCTATTCGTGACGCCTGGAAATTTGACTCAGCCGCATATCCAGGTACGCCACAGTATGTTTAAATAAGAACCCTGGGTGCATCTATTCGTGACGCCTGGAAATTTGACTCAGCCGCATATCCAGGTACGCCACAGTATGTTTAAATAAGAACCCTGGGTCCATCTATTCGTCGACGCCTGGAAATTTGACTCAGCCGCATATCCAGGTACGCCACAGTATGTTTAAATAAGAACCCTGGGTTCATCTATTCGCCGACGCATGGAAATTTGACTCAGCCGCTTATCCAGGTACGCCACAGTATGTTTAAATAAGAACCCTGGGTGCATCTATTCGTCAGCCCCCTCTCATTAGGTCGTCCTGCGTGACGCCATTAACTATGCATTGAAAGAGACTCGAACTGCCCCCATAACAAAGGACGAGGCCATAAGGTAGGGGTCCACTTTAATGAATTCACATTGACTTTCCAACTGGGTAGTAGAACTGGGCAACAATGTCCCTATTTTCCTTCCTTTCCAATCAGGATCCCTGCCATATTAATCACAACCTCCTCCCTCCACGAGGCGCCGGACGGAGCATACGGAGGTAGGTTCAATTATAATTAAGACGCGTGCAGTTGAACAATTGTAGCAAAATGTTGCCAAAATTCTTTATTTAGCCTTTGTTTCATTCACTACAGAAGTAGTCCCCCAGGCCTATCAATGATAATGTCGCCAACCTGAAATATACAAGTACCCTCTTCTTTGATTCCACAAACTATAAGAGGTAACATTGAGGCACACATGACTTCAATAAAACCGTATTGTTTTTATGCCCCACACAGACAATTTACAAAGCCCTGATGAGGGTTCGAAAACTGGGTATTCGAACCTGAAACGCGTCGGCACATCTTCAAGAGCCATTCATATCATTAAGTGATTTACTGATAATATAGGTTATATTGTCTTTGCTCTTGTTTTCACGTCGCTTTGTTTGTCTCTAAACAGGAATTGATTTGTGAACATTGATGGAATGTACTTTTAATGTTTATCGGTCTGTGTTAATTTGATGTAGTTTGATTTTTTCTTGTCACCATTGTTTAAATTTTGTTTAAATTTTGTGATAGTGTAAATGTACATCTTTCTTTGCCTCAAAGAATAAGTCCTTTACAGAAAAAAAGAAAAAAACATGAGTGATGATATAAATAAAAGTACCTAACCAGGTTCCATGTAGTTGTGCTTGGTTTTCACCGAATAATTGTCAGATTAAGATATGAGGGTCCGGGCACTCTTTTTGTTTGTATAATATAACGGTCCAGCCCCTCCCCTCAGTCCCGACAAGGACCTAACTCCTTTGCTTACCTACCTACTTGCATTTTAAAGGCATCTATCCTAGACGTATGGGTAAAGGGGATATCGCTGTGTAATCTATCTATTTTTCTTTCAATGTTGTAGTCATTTAGATGTTGTGCTGGAGGTACATATGTAAATATGCAATATAGGACGTGTGCTTATTCCCAACATAAATGTTATTTCGAGAAGGGGGGAATGACTTGTTAAGAAAGCAGTCTGTATTTCACTATAGAGCTGTTCAATTGAAAACATTTGCAAAATCCACAAATCAAAATTCAATTTCAGTATAAGTTTTTATAAGTACTGAATTTCATTTTCTCTGTGTTCATGAACAAATTTACAGGAAAAGGCACTGAACTTGTAGTTTAATGTGCAACACCTAAATTCAAGAAAAAGTGAAAATATTTTTGTGCATCACAATGCACAGATATCTGTAGTATACTTACCGAATATCACATCCTGCCTCTTGATCACATCTTTGTCTTGCTTATTACAAAATGATGGATCCACGACCAGGCTCCAGGATTCTGCTTCCAGCTCAAGTCCATCTACGCAGAGGTCACCCAAAAGTGGTGCATCCACAACATCTGCGAAGCGTAGAAGACACACCTCTTTAAACATTATGCATTGCTTACACTTGTTAGATATTTCAACAGTAGGCTGTCTGTACCATGCACATATGTCTATTCATACATTAGATGCGTTTTCTCGGTTTACAGAATCTCCGCACTGACATCACTTCTGCAGATATCAGAGCCTGAAAAGGAAGAGAATATCCTTCTTACTTGGCCTGCCTCCACCGCCAGGCGGCTGATCAATAAAATAAATTAATTCATCTACGGTTTGACACTTTTGTAACCTCTATTATTTAAAATAAGACCATTCACTGCATGTCTCCTGAGGAGCTGTTAAAGAGAACGCTGATCCCTGGCATCCAGTAGCCCATTCATGTCCCATGAGCAGTGGCTTTGTGCTTTTTTTAAAGTCATTACCTATATATTGTACCATATAAGTTTAGCGATTTTAAGATCAAAATAGTTTTTTCAAGCTCGCGTGTCAATTAATAAAGAATACGGTAACAACAGTGACCTCGTTTCATTTTCACTTCCTTCCTAATTCCATCTTTATCCTCTGGTGTGGTTCACTTTGAGATGAAGGCCCTGACTCCAACTTTAAAAGGGCTTCGTCATACTTTCTTCAAACAAATAAATGTAGGGCCATTTATCTGCTCCATATTACCACTTAGTTGTTGGAGACAGTTTCCTCAAGATTTTGTTGAGGTTTCCGTTTGTTTTACCCATTTCATGTGGATTTAAGTCCAGCCATAGGAAACATAACAAAGGTGTCTTTGTAAAAATACCATCCGAAGGATAACTATACTATCAGACAGTGGATGCATATTGTTGCCCAACTCAACGGTACTCATTTTATCCACCTAGAAAGATTGATGGCTGGGTGAACCCACAGTGATTCCAACCTTTAACCATGGGGTTAAACACAGATACCTGAAGTATATGCCTTAGTACACTGACCCAGTCAGCTCTGATCTTGGATGACAATGAGTGGAGCTTTGACATAACCATGTTAGATCTCTCAATAGCTTGTTTTACTGTGAACCAGGCACAGTAATTTGACCACCTGCAAGGATCCGATGCCCATCGTAGAAATGATACCGGACGTATGCACAATTACAGGTAAACACAATTTTATGTTGCTGAATGTTCCTGCCATAGATTTTCCTGGGTGTAGGAAAATCAGAAGCCATTTTATGGGCTGGAAATTACAGCTAGTAAACTCGCTTTAGGAAAGGTTGGCTGGTTCCCAGTCCATGCACAACCTTTAGCAAAGGGACATGGAGAGCATGTACGGCAACTTCTGCCATGCAACACCTTCCCTTCCACTCTTTCCCTACCCCTGTGCACAGGAGCACTCACATATAAACTCTACCGGCTTAGAGTAGTTGGCAAATAGGTTTTTTAAATCCCATGGAACTGGGTATTCTGGTTGGAATGCCAGCTAGAAAAACAAGCATTGGCATAGCCAATAGGTCTCACCTTTTGGACATTATATGTGTGTAGCCGTGCAGCACATTATCTTGGGTGTTGTGCCGCCAGGGATTGAAGAACTATACAATTACTACACACATAGTTCTACAGTGTGTGTGGCCTATGCCTGACCGCGCTAAGAGCATCCTATGAATAATGCTTTGTTAACAGATTGTGTCTGGCCGAACTGAGCTCACAATACACTATTTACACAGTGTGTTTTGCGCATGCGGTAAGCACATGATAGCAATTTTTGCAGATTTATATAGCGCGAACTCCACCCAAAGGTAGTGGAGCGCGTTAAAGGAGCACCAGTTACGTTACACAAGGACACATTTATTTTTTTTGGTAGACACAGGGAGATTAAGTGATTTGCCCAAGATCACAGGATGTGGCGTCGACCTCGAGGCTTGAACCTTGGTTTCCCAGCTCCAAGGTCGGCAGTCTAGCTGTGAAATGACATCCTCTCCCTAATTGTGCAGGACTAATTATCCCTGCAGCTGCACCGAGCTGACAATGCATAACATCATCATTAAAACAGAGAGATATCTATTGGCTTTGCCAGTGTCCAGACTCTCAGTGCAAACATAAACATAGTGAAAGATGCAGTTTACTAATGTGGTGAAATGATTACAGTCACTTACTTAGGGGAAAGAGGGCATCTTGCTAAAGTGATATGAGGAAGTGTCTGTGAAAGCAAAGATGGGGAGTCAGGAGGAGCATTTCCTCTTTGTGTGCCTTGAAATACCAAGATGGGCGCAGCTGGGCACTACAATGGACATATTATGTGAGCGCGGGACCCAAATATGTCTTCAGTGTCTGCATCCAGTGCCATAAAACAATGCCAAAAGCAGATGAAGAGGGGGCATTGTCAGCTTTGTGGTTGTAGTCCCAACACACTGTGTGACTAGCGTTGGACAGGATAAGGAAACCAATCTGTCAGCCTGGGCCCCTTCCGCTCCACCTCTAGGGGGCTCACAAAGGGGGTGCCACAGGGCTCGTGTCTTAGCCCAACATTGTTTAATGTATACGTGGCCCCCCTTGCTGAGATTGTGCGGAAGTATGGGTTCACACCGATCTCCTACGCTGACGACACCCAGCTCCTCTACCCTTTTAATTCCCTTGACTCTAGAGTCAAAGAGAATTTTGCTGAGGGTATGAGGGCGGTGTCACATTGGATGGCGACGAACTGCCTCCAATGCAATGTCACAAAAACTGAGGTCATGCTCTTTGGTAAAGCAAGCATTCTCTGGTCCCCTGACTGGTGGCCGGTAGATCTTGGCCCTGCACCCACATCTAAACATCATGTAAAGAATCTCGGGGTGAAGTTGGATCAAAAGCTAACCCTGAAGGAGCACACCAACTACATTGCAGGATTGTGCTTTTATACTATTGGTCTACTTAGACGTGTCTTCCCGTATCTCCCTGCCACCTACAGAAAGACACTTGTGCAGGCTCTAGTGACCAGTCGTCTGGACTACTGCAACGGCCTGCTGACACTAGCAAATGCTGATGCAATAGGTCGCTTGCAGGTAGTCCAGAACACGGCAGCAAGACTGGTCATGGGCGCACCAGCTAGAACCCCCTCCAAACCCTTGCTGAAGGAATTACATTGGCTTCCCATACGACAGCGCATTGATTTTAAGATCTGCTGCACGGTCCATAGGTGCATTTATGGTGTAGGTCCTAAATACCTGTCTCAATCTCTGGTGTTATATCAGCCGAGCAGGTCTCTTCGCTCAAGCAACCAAACGCTTTTAAAACCTCCGGTCACAAAGAAATCCAGACAAGGAGACCGTGCCTTTTCATCGGTTGGACCTGCCTTATGGAACAATTTGCCACCTGATGTTAGATCAACTACTAACTACCTATCTTTCAGGAAAACATTAAAAACCCTTCTTTATCAAGAAGCATTCCTGTCCACTTAATTCCCCTAGATGCACTGACTGAGAACTCTATAGCTGGCTCAGCGCGGAGATACCCTTACGGGATTGATTCCAGCGCTATAAAAAAAAAAAAAAAAAAAATTAATTAAATTAAATTAATGTTGGTTGGTTGCACGGAATCAGTAGGGTACCGTGGCCATTTACTGCTTCTTGGTGTCACTAAATGCATTTAGAGATGCAGGCTCTTAGGAAAAGATAGTTCGCTGGGTCAATACTTTCACTCCAGAGATTAATGTGCCATTGTTTTTTCTGTGTCATGCATTGCACAGTACGGGGGTGAGAGAGGTGGAGAAACACGCTTGAAACGTGTACTTTAAGCCTGGGTGTCAACTGGGTGTCAACTGATTTTGTAATATCTTCCAACAGCAGAGCCGCACCCCCACGTTCAGAATGAGCTTGGATTGCATACTGTAAGTATTCACACTCTTGTGAAAGGTTTATGTGACACCTTTGAACAGTCCAGGCGTTATAGCCAACAGAACATTTTGATTCTGGGACTTGTAGTCTTGGTATCCTCTTCCTAGGTATGCCCCCTTAAATTCCAGTATGCTGAGAGTTAGCTAAAAATACTGACTGGGCTGGCTCATGTGACAGCTTGGCAGCTATGGTGATCGATAGGAAACAGAGCTTTTTTAAAACGCTTTGCAATCATATGCTCACATTATGATGTAACAAAAAAAGCTACGAAGGATTTTCATGATGCCTTTAAGCTATGGCGACTTCAAAGAGATAGTGACCAATAAGAAACAAAACCTTTTTTAAATGCTTTGCTAACACATGCTCACATTACGATATAACAAAAAAAATACAAAAGAGCTTCACAATGCCTTTAAGCTGCTTCAAAGAACCCACTAAAATGGAAGTTTCGACAAAGGCGAGCCGGAAACAAAGAAAAAAATAATGCCCAGAAACGAACACTTGAGCACCAAAGTAGAAAGATACCAGTAGTAAGGCGCTGCTCTGTGGGAGGAAACAAATGACAACAAGGAGGGACAAAGAGTAAAGATTAGCCACAAGCAAGAAAGCCTTTTTAAAGGACAATCAGACTCATAAATAAAAGCAGATGGGCGGGCTGTAAGCCCACAAAGTGTATACAACATATCTCGACGAGACGTTACAAGGGCTGCCTAGGCTCAACCTAAAAATGGTTCTACGCAGTTTTTCCCCATTTTGTGGGTCAAACTTGTAATTGCAGAATTTCTATGTGGGGTTTCCAGTAGGTATTTCTTGTGAGCTTAGATCATGTCATGGAATTATACATTTTCTTGTAATTGGAACCTGAATTTTATTTCATCTGAGCGTCCTGCAGTAACAGTACTACTCTCAGAGTAATTAGAAATTTGTTTTCATTACTATCTCTATGTTCTTTACTATCTCTCGTACTTTTCAACCCTTCTGTTCGGCTGATCAGATAAAATCATCGAGTCACATGACTTAAGGCTCACACCCATGCCAATGGGGAGAGGATGTGGCCTAATGGCTAGGGCCGTCGATCTCAAATCTGGGGAACCGGGTTCGAGTCTCGGCAATGACGCTCAACATCCTGTGATCTGGGCAAATCACGTAATCTTCCTGTGCCTCACAAAAATGAATGTGTCCTTGTGTAACGCAGCTGGTACTCATGTAAGGCGCTCTGATACCCGATACCTTTGCGTCAAGTTCGTGCTATATAAAACTCTCAAGGAATGACGAAAGGATCCGACCGAGACTTAAAAAGAATCTCCAGTGAATAGCCTTGCATTTTAACATCTTATAGTCAGTCTGGCAGCCAGATGATGTCCTAGTGACAAGTTAAAGCTTAAGACAAATAAAGGTGGTGGTAATTGGGGCTGATCGGTTGTATGACGTTACAACGCACACTTTTACAACGCATGCCTTTACAACACATTTTTTACATTGCAACATCCTTTACATCGCATGATTTTACATTGCATGTCACTACAACGCAGTTTTAGAAACTACCTTAACAACGCATTCTATTACATCGCATTATACATTTACAACACATACTGTCGTTATAAGCATTAAAATATCTCATAAAAAAGAAGTAAACAATGTAACCATATGATGTGCTTCAAGCCAAGATAAAAGTCCAAAGTAAAACGTTAAACTTAAATTGGTCAAGCATCAAGGGCTATGAAAGATATCTTGAAATCACCCTTTATTAGAGCAAATATCAGCTGGAAATTTGAGATGACTAAAATGATATGCTCAGGAAATAAATTGAATGAAAGCAGGAATAAAGTCTGACCTAGGAAATGCAGTACTAACAGTTGTGTTCTAGCTCATGGCAGTACCATACTTGGGGGCTTACCTTATACCTACTTCTGAAAAATGTGGTGGCAACACCCCGATTCTTAACTTGCTAAACTGACTACCATGGAATGGCATGAGACCAACAAGACCGGGGACATTACCAGAATAGCCTTTCACTTCTCTACTGCAAGGTAACTTGCACATAAGCTCTTTATCTCCAAAAGCATAAAGGGCCTCAGAAACTAATCCCTATTCAAAGTAGAAGCAATGTCTTTCAAGAAGAAATCCACTCTGAAACATTCTTTCTTTGGAAATACACTCAAAATCTAGAATGTTCTGTCAATCCAGATCACACTTGCCCTATCTGTTTCCATTTTATTTTCAAACAACATTTAAAAAAAATTCCTTTCACAGACAAGGCTGTCAATGACCTGCTGTATATAGGTAAAACGATGAATTGTATTTTTAAATTGAGTCTCAGATGGGAATGACTGTATTCTTGTCAAAATGATCATTTCCTCATTTTAACATGACTATATTAACCACTACCTTCTTCACAAGTGGTTTATTCCTCTAATTTAGTGACCTGTTTGAGCTATACAAAAAGCAAGAAAATAAATGAAATTACATAATACGTACGCATACAATTGTAAACAAAAAAACTCTAAACTCCGAACATTTCAGATATGACTTTTCACCTTCTATTGGAAAAGTGTCAGCTGATGGAGGGGTTCTGACAACTTGCAATGACTCTTCGGACTGCGACCTAGGCCTGCCAGTATATGAATCTGCATCGGGTTCAGTAGATCTTCTGAAATACACAAAGAATGGCACTACTTCAGGACATCAATGACCATGTTGACAAAACTTTGACAAAGTAGAAAACCTGTCATTTTACATAAAAGACAGGCTTGGTATGAGACTCTAATAACACAGTCAACTGTTAATTTCCACACTCAAACTTTCTGTGGACAAAATTCCCTTTCTTCGTGCTAATCCCCTGGTTTGCATTTTTAATAAATTGACATTTTCTTTAAAAAAAAAAAACTTTGGCTTCATAACACTGAACAAAAATAAGAAATACACTATGAAAAGAAATACCTTATGCAGTTACCTTGCACGTTAAAACAGAAAACTTAAGGACAACATGGTGTGTATCTTGGGCAATAGAATTCGTTTTACTGATCACATAAAATATACTCTCCTTTAAAAAGCCAAATGCATATGTGAAGAAAATAACAATGGGGTGATTTAGAATATGGGGAGCTGCGCACCAGCCCATGTATTCACAGAAGACCTCATGTCTACCCTCACAGCAGAAGAGTACCTACTATCAGTGCTCAATTTGTAAAAAGAATAATTGCCAGGAACCAGGCTTTTGCTCATAAGCCCGTGTCTGGAACTATTAAATGTTGGTGAGCCGATACCCAGGCAGCGTAGTCTTGATTTGACCTCATACCTCTTTAATCCACTACCAGACATTACCTGCTTTTCTGTCTTAGAGGTTCCTAATTTCTTTCTTTCTCATGGTTTTACTTCAATCTCTTCCTCCTTCTTCTCCCCATGTGTGTTTTCCCTCTCTTGTTCTATATCAGTGTCTGATGAGTAACAATAAGCTCTGGTCCCAAATAATGAGTGTTGCGGACCCCTGCAACAATTAGCTCAAATTAAGCACTGTCTGCGAAACGCAGAGTTCCCCACCATGTTGTTTTGTATTGTTTTTACCGTCAGTGACTATCATGTCAGTTTTGCACAGGAACATAAAATCACACCATCTAAACTAAGTAGGGTGGGTCTATCAACACTCTATGTTCAGCATCCCTCTGGTTTATGGTTACTATGAAATGGTTTGCTATGTCGGTGCCAAATGAAGCTTGACCACAAGGAATCCAGCCATTCTCCCGCCACTAAATGAGGGAGGCGAGTCAAGGGTTTGGCGGGCTGGAGAATTGTAGATTTACAGTAGGTATCTCATCCTGTTATGATCCCTACTAAAGCCAAGGGTCAAACCATTAATGGAAAAAAAAACATAGATGGCTTTTCATATCAGTTATAAAATATATTTATGGCCAAAGTGGTTGTATTTCAGAGTACATAAGCTTCCATAATGTGTTTTGGTTTAATTATGCCATCCGAGGGATAAATCATTGGTTAGCTACTAAGCAGCCACTGATACCCATATATGTCTTTTTTTATTCTATACAATGCTTCCCTTTGGCTAAGCATCATTAAAGACAGAGTGTGATAGGCCTACATTAATGCTTGAGATGCCAAACAATATCCTCAAAGATTGTCAAAGATGCACCAAGTGCCAGTATAGATTTCTGAAAATGTGACATAAAATGAAATCCTTTGAGGGGAAACTCTAGAGAGCATGCCAGACCATAAACTTATTTTTACAAGACTAAAGGAAGGTAGAATGCTCTAAGCAATGACATCTACTCCTATTTGTAAATGCCATTTTGTTTCCAGGTATTAACTTTAGCAAAACGGTAATGTTTGTGCAAGACAATGACATTATGGGTATGAATAACCTTTGTAACACTGCCTTTGATAACTCAGCTTATTTTTCAGAAATGTCTTTAATAATGCTCTTAAAGTCCGGATCCTCCAAGGCCACAAAAGTGTGTGAATGCCACGTGTTACATTCTGAGGCAAGATTCCATGCTTCGCCTTGCAGCAGCCTCACTCAATCATTTGAAATTGCTATCCCACAGATATGTGGTATAGAGTGGGATTTAGGAATTCATGCTCATTACCATCTCTTTTGAAATTAAAGTAATAATGGGGTCAATAAGCTTGTACCTTGTCAGGGAATCCATTAAAGTTCCATTAGTTAGGTTAGTCCGAATCCGTGTCGGAAGAACAATAGTTACTTACCTGTAAACAGGTGGTTCTCCAGTATTGGTGTCTTTCATAGATTCACATGCCTGAATCATTCCCCGTCGTCGGAGTAGGAGTCTCACGGTATATAAAAAAGCAATAAAATGCCATAAAATATATAGCATATTACAGAAATACCAAACCAGGAAGTAAGTAGCCCCAGCTACAGTAGAAAAAACTTCCACCTTCGTGACTATCTAGGTCATTATGTGTTAGTCCAACTCTCAGCCAATCAGGCGACAGCACCCACCAGAATGTTCTCCCCAGAGGCTCAGGCTCTCAGATTTTCCCGCACAGGAGTGAAGTCCCATGCTATCCGAGAGAGTCTCTGGGGGAAGGCGGGCGGGTTGCATGTGAATCTATGAAAGACACCAATACTGGAGAACCACCTGTTTACAGGTAAGTAACTATTGTTCTTCTCCAGTATTAGGGGTGTCTTTCATAGATTCACATGCCTGAATCAGAATAGTAAGCAGTACTCACATTATAACGCTCGTAGACGTCAGAATATCATGTATGCATATAAGTAAATATACCTATGTATACAGTAAAGGAGACATGCACAACAGTAATCACATGTTCTGAGCAAACGTCTAAGAGCAGAAATGAGGAGGTGGAAACAGAGGCTCACCTTATTTGAAAAGATTGCGAAGCACTGCTCTCCCCACCGAAGCATCTGCATCATCTGCCGAGTCCAGACAGTAGTGTCTAGTAAAGGTGTGCCTGCTAGACCACGTGGCAGCTCTGCAGATCTGTCGAAGCGGCACACCAGCAAAAAGGGCAGTGGAAGAGCTAACTGCCCTGGTTGAATGTGCTCTTGGCAAGGCTTGTAAGGGCCTACCAGCCTGTTGGTGACAAAGTCCAATCGTACAGGAAACCCATCTAGCAATGGTCTGTTTTGAAACAGCACAACCCCGGCGCTGCTGGCCGTAGGCCACGAACAGTTGGTCTGTCTTGCGGGTGACCGCAGTTCTGGAGAGATAAAATCGAAGGCATCTTCTAATGTCTAAAGAATGCAGTGCTTTCTCAGCCGTAGACTGTGGGTTAGGAAAGAATGTTTTAAGGACAACGGGCTCATTAAGGTGAAAGTCCAGTGGTACCTTAGGCATGTATGTGGGATTAGTGCGCAATACCACTGAGTCCGTGGTGAATTGAAGAAAAGGTGCCTTAGATGTAAATGCCTGAATATCGCTGACCCTCCTAGCAGATGTCAAAGCCAGGAGCAACGATACTTTCCATGTCAGAAATTTCAGGTCCACCTTATGAATCGGCTCAAAGGGGTGTCGCATGAGCTGGGAAAGGACGATGTTCAGATGCCATGCCGGAGGAGGTTTTCGGATTGGCGGAAACATGCGAAATAAGCCTTTGAAAAATTGTTGGATGATCCGTACAGAGAACAGAGAGTTTGATCCATCTTGGCGAAACCTAGAGATGGCTGCTAGGAAGACCTTAAGAGTAGAGTGCGCCAAACCCAGTCTGGCTAGATGCAGAAAGAAAGGAAGGATTTGCTCAGGTGTTGCTTGAATGGGATGTAAGTCATTAGCTTGGCACCATGTACAAAACCTTTTCCACTTAAGTTTGTATGTCTTGATCGTGGATGGAGCCCTGGCTTTTGCAAGCACCTCCTGACAATCTTTAGGAATATCTAGGTGTGCAAATTCCATGTGTTGAGGAGCCAAGCTGACAATTTCAGCGAGTTCGGGTCCGGATGGTATACCCTGCCTTGCTGGGTGGAAAGAAGCTGCGGAATGCGTGGTAGTGGAACAGGGTTGCATTCCGAGAGAAGGAGTAGGTCGGGGAACCAGTATTGTCTGGGCCATCGAGGAGCAATTAGGATCAACCGGCATGGCTGTTTCTTCATTTTCCTGATAACTTTCGGGATCAGAGGTATCGGTGGGAAGGCGTACGCGAAGATTTGATTCCAGTTCAGCGAAAGGGCATCCCCGCACGAGTCCTTGTGGGGAACCCAGCTTGCAAAGAATGGGCATTTCCGGTTCTGGAAGGTTGCAAACAAGTCCAAGTCCGGATGCCCCCACATCTGAAAGATGCGACGCAGAGATGGGAGATGGAGTTCCCACTCGTGAGTGCAGCCCCCGGACCTGCTGAGAGAGTCCGCCAATACATTTGCGATCCCCGGGACGTGGATCGCTGACAGATGAATATCGTGAGTCAAGGCCCAACTCCATATTTCTTGTGCTTGTTGAGATAGTCGGACTGATCTGGTCCCGCCCTGTTTGTTTAGATAATACATGCAGGTGGTGTTGTCTGTCCGTATCAAGACTGTGGCACCTTGCAGAGTCGCTTGAAAGGACTTTAGGGCTAAAAATATGGCGTGTAACTCTAACCGGTTGATGTGCCATTTCATTTGGACCTGGTTCCACTTCCCGCTGACCGTCATGCCTTGGAGGTGTGCACCCCAGCCTGTCATGGATGCATCGGTCGTCACTATGAACCTGGGAACTTCCGTTAGCATGGAGCATCCCACTTGTAGGTTGGATCGGTGGGTCCACCATGCGATTGCTTGTCGCATGCGAGGTGTAATGTGGAGGATATCTTCGAAAGATCCTGTGGCTTGGATCCATTGGCGGCTGAGTTCCTCCTGTAAGGGTCTCATCCGAAGACGGCAGTTGGGAGTGAGCAGAATGCAGGAAGAAAGCATTCCGAGGAATGACTTGAATATGCGTACTGAAACGCACTTTCTTAGTGACAATGTCATCGCGAATCTTTGAATTTTGACTTGTCTCTCTTCTGAAATGAATACTAGGGCAAGATTGGTGTCCAGTGTCGCTCCTAAGAAGTCCTTTCTCGTTGTAGGTGTGAGGCGAGACTTCTCGAAGTTGATTGAGAAACCTAGGTTCTGCATTACCGACAAAGTTTTTTGGACGTGATCTTGAGCCGTGTCGAAAGAACTGGCCTTGATAAGGCAGTCGTCCAGGTATGGATAAATTTGGATCGATTGCAACCGAAGATGGGCCGCCACTGGGGCCAGCATCTTCGTAAACACTCTGGGGGCTGAACGTAGGCCAAATGGGAGGACCTTGAACTGGAAGTCCCTGCCAGCCACTCTGAACCTGAGATACTTCCGATGCCGTGGGAAAATCGGTACGTGGAAGTATGCATCTTGAAGGTCGAGTGTTGCCAAAAACTCTCCCGTCGAAAGAAATTGGAGGATCTCCTGAAGTGTTAGCATCCTGAATGTGAGTTTCTTCAGAAACTTGTTTAATGCTCGCAAGTCGAGGATGGGGCGCCAATCTCCTGACTTCTTGCGAACAAGGAAAAATCTTGAGTAAAAGCCTCGTCCCCTCTGATGATGAGGCACTCTTTCGATTGCCCCTTTCTGGATCATGGTGTTGATCTGGACGAATAGTTCCTTGAGGTGCGCTGGATCGGGTCCTTTTGGGGGGCAATTTGGGGGGATTTTTACGAATTCTAAAATGTGTCCTCTGGCTACTATATCCAGAACCCATTTGTCTGTAGTAATTTCGGACCAATTTAAGTAATGCTGGGATATTTGACCTCCAATTTGGTTCGGGTTGGCACAGAGTGACGGCAGGATGCGTTCCTCATTTTTTGTTGTCTCTTCCTCGATAATTAGATTTTCCTCGAGGTTGAGAGTAATTTCCTCTCTTCTGTCCATAGGATTGTTGCCGGTAAGGCTGAAATCTTTGGTTTCCCTGGGTGGAGGGATAAGAGCGTTGTTGGGCGTATCCTCCTCTATTATTGAAATTGCCCCTTCCTCTTGTGCCACGAAAGGAAGATTTCCGGTACTGAAGGGTACCCAGTGAACGCGCTGTTTCCGTGTCTTTCTTTATTGCCTCCAGGGCCTCATCAACATGCTTGCCAAATAGTGACTCTCCATCAAAAGGCATGTCAATGATTCTGTTTTGAACCTCCTGCCTAAAGGAGGTTGCTCGTAACCATCCTTGCCGTCTTAAAACAGTTGCACCCGCAAGCTGTCGAAAGGCAGTGGCAGCAACGTCCACAGCAGCGTCAATCATCTCCGAGGAGACACACTCTCCTTCCTGAAGGATCTTCTTGGCCTCAGTGCGATCAGGCTCGGGAAGCTTGTCTACGTACGGTGAGATGTCTGACCACATCTGTCTATCATATCTCCCTAAAATGGCGAGGGAGTTTGCGGCTCTGATGGTTGTGGCTGCAATGGTAGAAACCTTCTTGCCAATGGAATCAAGGCGTCTCCCATCCTTGTCTGGAGGGACAGAGACCTGAGACGTAGGGTTGGAAGATCTCTTCTGCGCTGCCTGTGCCACCACAGAATCGGCTTTAGCTTGCCCGACAAGGCATGCTGGAGAAGTAGCAGGCGCCCTATACTTCTTATCTACTCGAGGAAGCACTGCTGGTAAGGAATTCGGCTTGGCCATGATCTTAAGGCCCTCCTTCCAGATGAAATCTATTATTGGAATGGTCCAACTCTGCTTATGAGGGGTAGATTTAAAATCATACAAAAAGCAGTCTTCTTGTTTAGCTTCCATGGTTATTAGAAACCTCCTAGTCGCTCTTTCCATGATCCTGTGAAATGAGGCAATGTCCACGGGTGGTGACTCAGAGGCAGTAGGCTCCGCCGGAGAGGGTGTGTTTGCGTTGTAATCCTCATACTCCGACGATTCAGAGGCTTCATTCAGCTCTCCTTCTTCCTGATCATCCTGTTCCGAAAGCTCCTCTTCTCGTGGCTGAGGAGATGAAATCGGTGACGTATGCAACGTTGAGCGACTGTCTTCCAACGCATTAGCAACCCTTGGTCTAGTACGCGGAGAGAGGGAAGGCCTTCCCTGTGGCAAAGGTGTAGACATCACTGAGTCACCAGACTCAGAAGGCGGGAAACGTCTATAATAGTCACTGAGCATGTACTGTAAGTTGCGGAATAGCTCCTCAGGCAGTTGCCTATCAGTGTCAGGTCTTTCAGCACGTGGAGCAGGCTGAACGTCCTCCGTGTCATCCTCAACATCCTCTTGAACTTTAATATGGAGTTCGGATGGACTTCTAGCTGGCCCAAAGTTTTCGTCCTCATAGTATTCTTCTTCATCGGAATCCAAGAGCTTGTCAGGCACCACGATGGTAGTAGAAATAGAGTCCACAGCAGCTCTCTTTTTTAATAAAGTAGCCGTGGTCGCAGGAGATGGCAATGGAATCCCTGCTGTTTGTGCGGACCAAACCTGCAAAGTAGTGCAGCTCGAAAGAGGCGGCGTGAACGGGACGCCTGTATGCTGCTGACAGTGCTGTCCCGCCGACGGAATCATCGTCGACGGGGTCGTCGACGGGGTCGTAGACAGTAGCTTTGTCGACGAGTGCCTTGCCGTCGACGATGATTTTTTCGTCGACGAGGCCGTCGACGGTGGTGTCGTCGTCGAGGCCGTCGACGGTAGTGTCGTCGTCGAGGCCGTCGACGGTAGTGTCATCGTCGAGGCCATCGACGGTAGCTTCGTCGTCGAGGCCGTCGACGGTAGCTTCGTCGTCGAGGCCGTCGACGGTAGCTTCGTCGTCGAGGCCGTCGACGGTATCTTCGTCGTCGAGGCCGTCGACGGTGGTTTCGTCGACGGTAGTGACGTCGTCGAAGGTGGCTTTGCTGTCGACGATGATCTTTTCGTCGACGAGGTCGTCGACGGTGGTGTCGTCGTCGAGGCCGTCGACTGGAGTGTCGTCGCCGAGGCCGTCGACGGTGGTTTTGTTTTCGTCGACGATGGCAATTTCTTAGATGAAGAGGACATAATCGCCGGCGGCACCTTGGCCATCGTCGTCGGGGCAACTGTCGACGACGAGATAGGCCTAATCTGGACATGAACCAGTGTGGGCGACGAAGCTGAAGACATGACAAGTGTAGGCTTCGGTGAGGAGAAAGTCATAGTGCAAGTGGTAGAAGTGGCCACATGAGAAGAAACACAGTCCTTCCTTGACGTTGAAATTGTCAATAATGGCAACTGAGGAGGCACAGATTTAGAAGATTGCGTAGGCACTGCCTTAGTACCAGACTTCTTAGAGGGCGTAGAATCCCCTTTGGAAAGTGGGATAACTTTGCTTGAAGAACTAGGCCCAGGAGCATCCAGGGAAGATTTAGACTTCTTAACCCTCTTCGCCCTCAGAGATGAAACATCAGTTTCAGCCATCCTCTTAGTTGATAGAAATGAAGAGCCGGAACCCAAACTTCCTACCTCAGAGATAGGGTCATCCTTGTTCCTTAGTCTATTGAGCCACAATAGAAGGCGCCCTTCTCTGTCCTTGATGGTCTTGGGGGGGAAAGTCCGGCAGATCCTGCACTCCTTCACCACATGATCCGGATAAAGACAATACAAACACTTCTTGTGGGGGTCCTCCTTGAAAAGTCTTGGCTTCCCACAAGAGTCACAGGCTCTAAACAGGGATTTAGATGAAGACATCTGGGAAAGTTGAAGAATTAGAGATATAGAAGAAAAAACTGAGCAGAGCTCAGGGAGACTCCCTTCACACAACGTGCGGTAGAAAATCTGAGAGCCTGAGCCTCTGGGGAGAACATTCTGGTGGGTGCTGTCGCCTGATTGGCTGAGAGTTGGACTAACACATAATGACCTAGATAGTCACGAAGGTGGAAGTTTTTTCTACTGTAGCTGGGGCTACTTACTTCCTGGTTTGGTATTTCTGTAATATGCTATATATTTTATGGCATTTTATTGCTTTTTTATATACCGTGAGACTCCTACTCCGACGACGGGGAATGATTCAGGCATGTGAATCTATGAAAGACACCCCTAATACTGGAGAACCCCTGTTTCCGACCGACTCAGTAACATTTCCGACCAACAGATTATGATACAAGGTAGTGGGTCAGTCACTCTGAATCGGTTCTGACCAGCATTCGGAGAGTCTGAGTCAGTTAAAGCTAAATCATAAAGCTCTACCGGACGTGTTTCCGACCAACCGATTATGATGTCAGATTCCGACAGCCTTTCTGACTCAGTCTGTCCGACATGAAAATGCTGCAGGAGACTGACTTTGGGAGCCTGTGGAGGGCCCCCCTTCACCTGGAGGCCTCCGAATGGACCCTGTGGGGGTACCCATTGGACCCCTATCTACAGCCATGCACAGTTTGGCACAGTTTGGCAAGCACCATGGTGTGCCCGCCACAGGTTGCAAGGTTTTCCGGGACAACCCCTTTTTTCAATGGGAGCCTATGTTGTCGGTTGGAACACAGTCTCCCATTGAAGTGAATAGGAGCCCGACCGAACGGGTTCAGAAAAATTGTAATCGGTGGGCTGGGCTCCCCAAACTCGAGTTGGTCAGATAGCATTCCTAAATCAAGTGGGTCGGAATGCTTTCTGAACAGCATCGTAATCAGCCCTTTAATTCAGGACTTGCCACCTGACAGGTTGAAAATGTTTTACATAATATTTCTAGAATTTAGAACACACTTTGGTGGCAATATCATGAATGGTCTGGCAGTGCTTTCGCTCTCTACTAATTTTGTGACCATTCTTAGCCTCTACATGGAAGGCCTGATGAATGATGAACTTTTGTGAGGACCTCACAATTGCTATCCTGGAAATGTTTATAGTATGTGCTAATTGAAATCCTTTACATGATCAGTGAACCCTGTCTACATCCTACAAATGACCTACCATGCTCTGCCTTGTATGTTCTAACATGATCATACGGGATGTACCCCTTCCCCGCCATGGTAGCGCGACCATGCAGTCATCCCATTTCAATAAACGAGTTGAATCATTCCCCATAAACATGTATCTCATTTTAATTGTGACTACCAGACAAGTGTTTATAATTTGTAGACAGTAGAAATACGGTTGTTGATGTAAATTATTCCCAGTCTGTAATCCATGGTGGTGCAATGGATTTCTAAAACAATTAAAGTACTGCACTTCATACATTTCTATGACTTAACAACATAACATAAAGTTGCAAAATGTGGGTGGCACTTTGGATGATGGATAATCTTAATTGGTAAACTTCAGAACTTCTTTTGTGCTCTCTGTTAACATCTTCATGCAAGGATTTCCAATGTGAATTTTCACATGCAATCAATGCCGGAGCCAGATTTCTAATATCTGTAAGCAAAATGTTTTGCCATAATTTACATCCGTTTATAGACAATGTTCACAGTGAATAAAGTAATGTGCTTTTCATTGGTTTTTGATGGAGAGCTCTTCAAACAACCACATATCACAAGTGATTTATTTGTCTTCTACCTTTCAAAGATCGCAATAGGGACACTGTTTGATACAGGTAGAGATGTCTCTTGCCGCGCGCCTGACAAGCTGATAGGCAATGAAGCAGAGGACCGCATTGACAAGGAAGACATTAGCTGTGTATTCTCTGCAAACGATGGACCTATAACAGGTAAACACAATTGAGATATTTTTCAGATGTATAAACATGTATTTAAAATATAGTCTAACAAGTAAAAATAATTCATTTATGATCATCATTAGAAGTATATTTTAGACATACTTTCAAACTTATAGTGAAATACTACATTATGGATTTTTTAAACAACATATGGCATACCAAAGTCCTGATTCACAAAGCTTTTTATATGAGTAGTTACTTCTGAATTTGGTGTGACTGACTCCTGAAGTTTTAGAAGTAAGGAACATTTTCTCACAGAAAAAACTATAAAGGCTTAATTTACAATCAGATATTGATTATCTACCTATTGGGTATTTGACACATAAATATTTAACCCTCAATAATTTAATGGGCAAACTAATTTGAAATGTGGTTATGCCAAGCCAAGGTGATCCCTTGAACACAATTACTAAGTATTTTTTTCAAATGGTGAACTTATTTGATAACACCCTGAAGTGGTATAGTAATCCACAATTTCATTAAACAGATGATTTAAGTCCAATTTACACTTTGTTTATTTGTACATGATAACATTTTTCTGGGAATCCATTTGTGGAACAACAAACGTAATAACTTTCATTACCCATCGTTTACTTATTCATTAAGACTGCTTCACATGTCAGTGATAAAAATGTCATCATCTACTTAATTAGACAGTTACACAGACTCTATTGATCTGACTTTGATTGTTAGGACAGCAAAGAAAGTGCCTTTGGTGCATATTTATATATGTGAGGGCTTCGGGCTTCAACAACTGATGCCTCAAATTTGTTGGGAGGCGTCAGGTGCAATGAGAGCCTTTCAAATGTTGTTTATGCCAGTGTATATTTTAATACGTAGATAAATAGTTAGAATGCAAAACAATCCTGATTAAAGTTATAAAAGTACCTATATTATTCTAAGACGCAATACTTTTATTTTAAAATTGTTTTGTTTGCACTTCATTACAGGTAAGTCCAATCAGACTGTACATATTCTGTATTGAATAGGAAAGATACACCCTGAAAAAACTAAAAAGGGCTTGAAAAACAGTAAAATAATCGAAATAGTGCAGAAGCAAACCCGCCTACCTTAAATCACTTTTTTAATGGTACATAGTCCAACATAATCAATAGTACAGCAAATGTCACATAACCAGGAAAAACATTGGAATAATTCAACAAATATCACAGAGCCAACAAAAACATAGCTTGTCTTACGAATGTAATTAATTACCAGAACAGTTTTTATAAACATTTGTTATACTTTTGAGCAATTTTCCGTTGTTTATGTGTAATACATTTCATATATTACTAACCCAGCATGAAAGGACAATCAATCATACCACTTTCAACCTCAAGCAAACAAACGTCCCCTAAAAATTACTCAAGACCACATGGTGTCTGAACGGCAAGGTATACTTATCAGTCTTGCCACACTGTGCCTATATATGTTATCTTTTTCTTCTTACATCAAAAGTTTGCTTTAATTATTGTATGGTTGCTTCTTGTATTTGCCAACGCGTGTTTCAGTAAAAAACGGTCACCAAACTGTTCGCCTTCATCAGATCACCCAAATGTAAAACAAAGTAATATCCTCCATTCTCTTTAAGCTGGTTTCAGAGCTGGAAATAGCAATGAATTAGTGGTACTCTCTGTTTTGGATAATCTACCACTTTCTGCCTGCTTGCCAACGTCTTGTGTTTAATGATAGCCCGTAGTGAGATGTGTTATCTTATATTTTCATTTATCAGTGCACATTCACTGGAGTTTATTGGCGCTATTAAAGAAACAAACAACTGTTAAACACTAAAAAGTGAGAGGAGGTTATCTCAGGTTAACAATACACGTCTTGAGTATTCTTTTCTCCGGCATAAGGGGTGAGAATAGAAGATCAACAGGAGTAAGGGAAGATTGTTCCACATTCCATAACTTATAGATCTTGTTCTTGGAATAAGGAGCAGAAATTTCAGAAAAATTGCCATAGCTTTCATAGTAATTCTTGTGCTGGAGATCCAGTGACAAGTAATGGGGTAAAATGTTGGGTCGCTTCAGACTTGTAATGAGTCTAGAAGCTGCATTCTAGACATATTTGATACACGGAAATAGCTTTTTTTATTCAGTTAAAATACATTTTCATAGTCCAGTTGGGTTTGGGTGGTGACTAGTACAATTTCAGTGTGATGCTCTGGTTTAATATAGTGAAGAATTTGTGAACAATGCTGGGTCTGGTGACTAATACTAATGCATCCACTGTAGGGGCCTGTGTTCGACCTCATGGTCACAGGTTCAAATTCCGGTGAGTCCAGTCAGCCTTGCATCCTTCTGAGGTCGATAAAATGAGTACCACTGAGTTGGGTAACAATAAACATCTGTTATTCAGCACCAAGGTACCCTGGGATGAACATGCGCTTTACAAATACACATGTTTTGTTAATTTGCCTAAGACAGTTCACATGGAAGTTGCTACTTTTGAGGTTTTATTCATAGGTGACAGTTGAACATCCATACAGATGCCTCGGTTTTGCACAGCTTATGCTGTGGTATGAGGAGAACCCATGGAAACTGGCTATTGACAGGGAAACCAAGAACTCTCTGGGGTTAGTGGCTACCAAAAGTTCAGTTTTGCTGGGATTTAGGGCGTTATTACAATGTCGGGAGGACTGACCCCAAAAGGCCGTCGGTGGCTATGGGTCCCACTGCCGCATTACAATGCAGTCAGTTGAACCAGAGGTCGGGGGAAAGACCACTGTCTCCGACAGGATCTAGGATCCTGTTGGGACGCCGCTCATCATCATATCCTTTGTAAGGACATGGTGCCTGCGCAGGCACCGCCATAGGGATTACGATGTCCCTTTCCGACAACATTTTCATGGTGGTCTGCCCGCCATGAGAAGACTGTCAGAAATGGACCTTGGTGGCCCCAAGCAGGGCCCCCATCCCCTGGGGGTCACTGTAAAGAGGCCCTGAGGGCACAAGTATGCCCCTATGCACATTTATGGCAGTCACCATATGTGCCCAAAGTGCTTTTATACACTGCGGCTTGTGCTGCAGCCCTTTTCCTTGGCCACAGCACAAGCCACAATGTACAAGAGCAAATTTACGACTACCAGTCCTATCGAAATTGTGCGGTCGGACTGCAAACCTGCTTGTCGGGTGGTCTCCTGACTGCCGCAATAGCGGTCGGTGGTCCAAAAACCCAACATCGTAATAAGGCTCTTAGTTTTCTAAAATTATAGGCATTCCATTTTCGAATAGATATCAAAAAAGAGGGAAAAAAATCATTAGGCTTGGAGCAGGCCATGACCTTCTTAGGCTCCACCATTTTGATGGTCAATTGTGTGTCACCAGCATTACTAATGGAGTCAAGGGGTATGGTCTAGCAGTAATAAGTACCATGTCCTGAGTGAAACCATATTTGACTGAATATAAAAAAGTTTATCCATTTCAGAGCTAGATTGTCCTAGCCAATTTCTTAGAGTTTTATGAGGAAGCGTGCATGGTCAATGATGTTTAAAAGAGTGGGTAGACCTAGGAGGATGAGTGCTCTGATGCCGCTGCCATCAACAGGTAGTATCACTAATTCAATGTTATTTACATCTCTGAAAACAGCTTGAAGAGAATCGAGAATTTTACTTAATTCTAAAAAAGTTGGATGAAAACTATTTTCTCCAGACTCTTCCCAAGATAGAATCTAGTGGTAACAGAATTATTTAGGCGTGGTTGTACAGCTGTGCACTCATCCAGTACATGGTCTCACTTTAAGGAAAGAATGAACAAAAAGGCAAGGCTGTCAGACATAGTGATTAGCTGTTTCATGATTTTGGCAGAGAAGATGTCACTTGGGGACCCAGAGGGTCTTGAGGAAATTAAGTGGTTGATTAATTCGGTATGGGTATCTCACTGTCAGATATGTAATAAGGAATGTCTCTGTTCTGGTTTAATCTTGTTCAATATTGGAGTACATTTGGTGTCTCATTTTGTCAATAGTAATAGAGAAGAATTTAGAAATGTTAGTGAAATAATTCCTGTGTCAAATTCATATTTTTGAGATTGGGGGCCATTAAATATCCTGATTTATATCAAACAGTTCTCTCGTCTTATTGGAGGCATGTCATATACACTGCATAAAGTAATTGTGTTTTGCCCATTGTATCTGAAGTTTATAGTTGGTGAAGGAGTTTGAGGATATCTTTTTCTTTTCTGAGCAGTATTTGAGCCTCAACTGTCTTTCGACTCTGTGGGTTTCAAATTTGAAAATGGCTAGTTCTGGTTTACTTCCGGCGGAAGGAGATCAGGTTTCTTGACAGGAATGCACCTTGACAAAGGTTTGACTACAGGGGTTCCTGAGCCATTCCTCTATGGGGCCCGGGGCCAGGATGACAGATAGTGGGGTACTTATGGGCCTGATACATGAAAGGTTGATAAAGGTCACCCTTTCAGTTAGTAGTGGCATAATTAGTGTATATTTGCCATACCTGCGCTTGAGTCCTGAAGAATTCCACAGACTCACATGAGCTATAAGGAGGAAACATGTTGATGGTACAGTGCTGATGGGAGTAATACTTTTCTCCACATTTTGGTTTTAAAACCAAGTGTCATTTCTAGTAAATATAATGGTCTGTTTAGGATGTCATATTGGTTTTTAATCTGTTCAGGCCCATTCTTAGGTAGAAGTGCCTCCCTGACTCCAGGTGAAGACCAACTCTCCATAAAAACAGGTTTTTGGAGAGAGTGGGTTGTCCTAAGAAGAAGCAAGCCACTTGGTGGTGTCTGAGGACATCCTGTCACATCTTTTGTATGCCCAGTAATGGGAGCTGTCTTGAGTAGAAACATGAGGGATATATAATCAAAAAATAAAATATTTAGTAGCTTTTTTGTGTTAAAAATAGTTCTGTTGTAAACCAAAGGTTGTTTATAGGATAGTGTTTATCAACATATTTTATGGTCTTGGGCAGACCAATTCTATCCAGTAGATTAGTCATGTTCTTGTTGAATCTTACTATGAAGATGTTGATGTATAATGGCATTTGACTATCTAGTGTGTAATGAGGGTGGAGGGACGGTTGGGCTCTTTGAATAATGTCTGAGAGTGATTTCAAGTGTTGTGTTTATAATGGAATTTTGCATCAATTTGAATTTCTGTGTTGTAGATAACTTTACGCTAAAATGAATGGCTAGGCGGTGAGTTCATGCCAGGAAAATTGGGTGGTTTATGGTATTAGTTACAGCTTGAATAGACGACCTGATTGGTGGGTTGGAAACTCATTTGTCAGAAAGAGGCTGAAGATTTCAAGGTCTTTGTGGAAACTGGAGGAGAATGTTCCCTTTGTTTCAAACCTTATGTTAAAGCCTCCAAGAAAGATGGTGTACTAATTTTCAATAATGAAGTCGCTAATAGTTCAACTATTATGGTGGGATTGTGGACAGTGGTTGTTGGTGGTTTATAGATAATAAGATTTATTGCAAACTGCCCCATTGTGGTAATATAATTGACTTGACATGTATTGAGGGCACTGTGTTGGGTATACGCTGTAAGCAGGCATCTGGAGTTGGTTGTTCCACTGAACTGACCTCAGTGGTTAGGTCTCTGTCTGGTGGACTCATTAATGTGCGGCACCTCCCTAAATACTCCCAAGAAGTGAATGAACGGGTAACTGATTATTATTTGGACTTTTTGTTTATTACTGAGTCATGGCTTAAGCCCTGGTCTAACCCAAATATCTCTATTGCATTACCTCCAGGCAATGCTTTCCTCAGATGTGATAGGTCTGGGGGGCGTGCCGGAGCTCTGATGTCATAGTCCTAGAAACCTTTCAATTTAATTAATGTAAGGTGGGCAATTTAAAAGGGGCTGAGAGCTGGTTTTGTTTCCAAATCAGTCATTCATACTCTTTTGTTGTAAGTTTAATATATTACCCACCTGGACCATGCTCCAGTTTTTTGGGCACTTTAGCAAACGACCTTGAACTATTATTACTTCAATATGCCGATTCCACCTTATTAGGTGATTTTAATTGTTATTTTGATTAGTATGGGCGAATTTTGCGGATCTGAGGTCCGCGAATTCGCACGAAATCGCAAAAACATCCACGAGTTCGCAGATTTTTAGAAATATATTACTGGAGTACTTTCTACTGGCTAATCAGTAAGTGCTACCTCGTTGGTTAAATGTATAGTGCTTTTCCTACACTACAGCTGCGTAAAGTGCCAGAAGAGTTGTCTCCAGTGAACATGTGTGTGTTACTATGCCATCGCGCCGAAGGGCGCAGGGGTTCCTTGAGTGAGCTGTCCATCATAGTGGGTAAATGGCGGGATGACGGTGCACACCGCTAGTGTGTGGGCGGGGCCAAACGGGCGGGCCTTCTATGCGAGTTCACATGCCTCTTGTGTGTATAAAAGGTCAGAGACCGATCAGAGCAGCAGATGAGGAGAAAGAAGCTCCTGGTTACAGGAACTGCACGGGGGTGCACTTGTGAAGGTCAAGGATGCAAAGGCCTCTATCCAGCATCACATCTAATTTTCGATGGTAAATATGGGGAGAAAGCACAACTGCCCAGCCTCGACAAAGCTCACAATTGTTTTTGGGCTCATGAATGCGTTACTGAATTTGAGCTTCAACTCGGGCACCTGCTTTATTTATATTTGTATGTGCTTCCTGTTGAGGTTTAATTTTTGTGACAGGAGCATCGTGCCAGAATGAACCCTGCCCTTCTTATTTATCCAAGAAGACGCCACCGTTTTGTGCGATACCTCTACTCAACTGGCTGGAGTACTTTCTACTGGCTAATCAGTAAGTGCTATCTCGTTGGGTAAATGTATATACAGATGAAGAGAAAGAAGCTCCTGGTCACAGGAACTGCACAGGGATTGCGCTTGTGAAATTGAAGGATGCAAAGGTCTCTATCCAGCATCACAGCTTTCGACAGTAGATATGGGGAGAAAGCTCACGATTGTTTTTGGGCTGATGAATGCGTTACTGAATTTGAGGTTCAACTCGGGCATGACTTACTTGTAACTATTTTCTGACCCTGCCTCAGGCACCCGGCTATTTAGGTTCGGGACAGGGTCAGAGAATAGTTGCAAGTAAGCAACTTCAACTCTGGCAGCTTGCCGGCGCCATTTGTAACTATTCTTTGACCCTGCCTCGGGCACCGGGCTCTTTAGGGTCAGGACAGGGTCAAAGAATAGTTGCAACAAGTAAGGAACCTTCAACTCTGGCAGCTTGCCGGCGCCATTACCTGCCTTAACTCTGTAAGTGCTTCCTGTGGAGGTTTAATTTTGGTGACAGGAGCATCCTCCCAGAATGTAAATCTGTGCGCAAGCAGATTTGCGGATTTTTCCGTAATTTCGCAAGATTCGCGGATCGCAAAATTGCCGAATATCTGCATATTCCACGAGCCGAACGGATTTTGCACCCACACTTAATTTTGATAACTTGGAGAATCCTAATAATATGAGTCTCTGAGGGATTTTACCACTATTAGGTCTCTTTCAATAATTTGTGGGATGATCTGCATAATTTTCCCCCCTTCTTGTCCCAGGGGAATCTGATGTCCAGGCGTGGCCTGATCATCAGTTGTTCCCTTTCAAGTTAACAGTGGATGCTACTTTCCCCCTATCCCCAATCACAGCTGAAAAATCTCTGTTTTCATAAATGGGGGGAAATTACAATCTCCAACCTGAAAACTCAGTAGGCTACATCCTCTCTTCACTTATGGGAAGGTTCGCTAACGATCTAGAGTTGTTTACTCACTGGATTCTGGATGCTGTAAATAAACTAGCACCTCTAGTTCGTCCTGTCAGAAGTCGTTCTACCCCATCTGCACCCTGGTACATGCCAAAGAAAAGCTTTGCTGTAAGCAACTTGAGCACATAGGTGTTTGTCCTATAGATCTGAAGACTTGAAAAGTTTTAGGCTGGCCCAGAAGTCTTACTAAAATTCGATTAGGGATGTCAAAAAACATACTTTACCACCCAAGTGGAACAGGCTAATTTTGACCCATTTTTTTCAAATGTCCAAGTTTGTTTTGCAACCTAAAGCTTTATCAAGGTATATTCTCCCTATACAGTCCTTGTGTGACAAGATGTCTACCTTTTTCGAAAAAAATATTTTAACAATTCAACATGGCTTAGTCCCACTTGTCCCAAACTAAGCAAGTCACATGGAGAGGCATTGAATGCCCTGCAACCTCAATTTACCATATCTACTTACCAGTCGATTCCACAAAAACGACAAGCTATCCTCTCATGTAAATATAGTTAAATGCAAGTAGCCTCTGACACCATGGATCACACAAGTTGTTTTCTATTCACGTCCTATTTATTGACAGTGAATGCTCTTATTTTTTAGCACATTATTTAAAGGTTCGAGTAAGTACACATTGGGTGAGAACAGCTCAATTTTGATTATCTCCTTACATCAGAAAATACATTCGATAATGACAAAGAATAGCTTACTTGCTATTAAAATTGATCAGTGTGAGACAAACACGATAACAAAAATAAAAATAAGTGGAAACACTTAATAAATTCAAATGAAAACAATCCACACAAAAAGTGAAAAAGTGCATTCATATATCAGCAGTATCTTATTTACAATTGATATGTTTAGGTCCTACTATGAATCTCAAGGAGATTGTGTTACTGTCCCGGGGGATATTGTTGGTTTGTCCCTCAAACGGGAAAGTTAATTGTCCTGTGGTATGCCAGGGAAAGTCGAATGTTCAAAGGGTTCTTTAATGCCTAGTGGTGAGATGCGTCTCTCACTCTATGTCCCAATAGTTTAGTTGGATCATATGGCATATATTCCTCCTGGCACCAAAGCTGAGCCTACGCGTTTCGACCTTATAGAAAATCTTGACAGGAAGGGAACTTTGTGAAGGTCTTCATCAGGGCTCTTAGTAGGTGATGAGGAGCATCATGTTGCACCTACAGAAAAAGTTATGGGAGCATGTTTTAGTTGTGGGGTGTAGGGTATCTAGGACCATATACAGTGCTTATAAAAGAGTTTACAAATAAAAGTTAGCTCAATTTTTACATGAATCACGTACCCAAGGGTGAAAAAAGTCAGTACTGCATTCACTGGATACAGTTAGTTTGCAGAAGGCGAGAAGTTGGTTCTTCACACATCGGTGTGGTAAAGCTGATTGCAGTCTCTTATTTGTTTGGTGCTGTGGAGAGAAGCAGGGAGAGAGGGTTCAAGTCTCCGTGTTGGTGCACCGGGTTTGTTTAACTACTCATGAAGGTGAGTGTGGCGCCTAAGTGGCGCTGCATGCGGACAAGCAATGTCTTTTGGACAATTAGCGTGAGCCTTGTGCGCTCGTTAGTGATGTTACAATGTTGCCTCGCTTAATTAATAGTGACCTGCGGCGTCTCGTACCTGCAGGGGTCTGAAGGTTTCTTCTTCAGCGTCACCGCGTCTTCGTGGCGGGAAACGTTCTCCGCAGTCTGGAGGTGCAGGGGTTCATGGCATTACCAGCGCTGGCTTCCTCGGACGCGTTGCTTCATTCTCTGCTTTCACTCGAAAGGATTTACACGGTGTTCGGCAGGCGTGTGTTTTCACGTCTTGGTTATGAATGAAAGCGGGACTACCATTGGTTCCTTCATCGGCAGTGTAGTCTCAAGGCTCCTGATAGGGCTAGGTTATCGCTTCGATGGGAACGTGGTCCTGTTGCTAGGAGATCGGGACGCTTAGTGATCATGACGCTTAAGGCTGCAATTGAGGCACTCGGTCTGCGCGCTGTGGTTGTGTATTGAGTTTAACACAGAGAACTAGAAATTTCTGCTAATTCGTTGAGTCCATGATTAACTGTGTCCAAGTACATAATAGTCTTGGCTTCCTGTTTGGACAGGTTACTGGCTACATTTTGACCTTTTATTTGTTTAACCACAGTCCATTTCAGGTCATCTGGTCCATGGTGTTTTTCAATGAAGTGGGAGACCATGGGTGCATTTTCCTTTTGGCACCTAATTCTGGAGCGATGCTGAGATATCCTTGTTTTGATTGGTTGACTTGTTTTTCCAACATATGCAAGTCTGCAGGGGCAAATGGCACAGTAGATCACGTTACTGGTATTACAGTTGGTAAATGTTTCATGTTTGATTTGTTTTTGCCCATAATAAAAAATAGTTCCTTCAATGGTACTGTTGCATGAAATGCAGTTGCCGCATTTGCGATGTCCTTTGACAGGCGGAAGGTTCAGGAGTGACTGGATGGAGATGTCTTGCCTCGGTGGTGCAGTGTCCGCTCTAACCAGTTTGTTTCTTACGCTCTCATTCTTTTTAAGTGCGAAAATGGGTGGATTTTCAAATGGTTTCAGGCTCCGTACAGTATTCCAATTTTTTGTAACTATTTTCTTAATTTCTGTGGTGGCTCCAGAAAATGTTGTCACGCATACAATTGGGGTATCCTCTTTGTTCTTGTCTTTTGGAGTTAGAAGGGTATCTCTCGGTATGTACCAAGCTCTCTTCATACTTCTCTTAAGCAATTTCTTGGGATAACCTCTGTCCAGCAGTTTGCACATCAGTTCCTGAGCGTGTAGGAAATAGTCAGGTTTCTTAGTGCAATTCCTGCGCAGTCTCAAGAATTGGCTGAATGGTAAATTTTCTCGGAGGTTACGTTGGTGAAAACTCGAGAAGTGAAGAAAGGTATTGCGGTCGGTCTCTTTGGTATATAGTGTGGTGTACATTGCGCCCTCATCATGTTTGATCATGAGGTCCAGAAAGTTTATTTGTTTTTTACTGTATGACAATGTGAATTGGATATTAGGGTTGCGATCATTGAGCCAGACGGTGAATTCTTTCAGTGTACGCTCTTCTCCTCGCCACAGCATGAAGACGTCATCTATATAACGTCTCCAAACTTTTATATGTCCATCAAATGGATTGTTGTTGAAGATCCAAGTGGCTTCATATAGGGCCATGTACATTATGGCCATTTCCGGCGCGAAGGGACATCCCATGGCCGTCCCCATGGTTTGGAGGTATTGTGTGTTATTGAATTTGAAAAAATTAAATTTCAAACAGGTCTCCGCTAGTTTGAGTAGGAAGTCAGTTGGGACGTTGTGTGGCCGTTCTCTCTTCTCCAGGAAGAATTCAAGTGCTTCCAGGCCATCTTCTTGCGGAATGTTGGAGTATAGACTCACGATGTCCATCGTGACCAAAAGTTCCATTGATTCGTCAAAGGGTTGACCATCTAGAAAATTTATCGCTTCCATAGTGTCTTTTATGAAGCTAGCAGTCTGGCCAACAAGCGGTTTGAGAAACGTGTCCACGTATTTGGCCGGTCGTTCCAGTATTGAGTTGACCCCCGATATGATCGGGCGGCCAGGAGGGTTCATGGGGTCCTTGTGGACCTTGGGTAGTATGTACATTAAGGGTGTGCGTGGATTTTTATTTATTAAATATTCACCCTCTTTTTTGGATACCCATCCTTCTTTTCTGCCCTGATTGACCAGCGTTTCTAGACGATTTTTCAGTTTTTCATTCCAATTTTCATTCGTTTTTTTGTAGTATTTTTCGTCTGTAAGTTGACGTAAAACCTCAGCTTCATACATTTCACGCGGGAGGATAACGATCCCCCCGCCTTTGTCCGCCGGCTTTATAATGAGACTCTTGTTGTCTTGAAGTCCCTGTAGTGCTACTTTTTCTTCCAGTGTTAGGTTCCATTTGGTGTATCTTTTCTTCTTTTCTAATATGTCGAGGTCACGTAACACGTTCTTCTCGAACGTTAGTAGTTCAACGGGCATCTGGCTGGAGTAAGGAAAAAAGGTGGAAGGATTTTTCAGTCCAGAATAATTTCTGGTGGGAACGTCTTGCTGGTTTTCAAAGAAAATTTTTTGTCTCATTTTTCTAAACAGTTGGATCATCTCCAATTTGGTTTGGCAAATATCTGGACGGACAGTTGGAATGAATGTGAGGCCTTTCTGAAGCACACTTTTTTCACTGTCAGACAAGGTATGGTTAGACAAATTGAAGACTACGTTTTCATTCGGGTTTACCATCGGTATACTCGTCTCCTCGTTGTGATCTCCCCTTGATACTGTTGGTTGGGGCGATTGTACCACCTGTTGCCTCTCGGGCGGCCACGAGATCTGCCTCTGCCTCTGTCGGAAAAAGGTGCCTGGTAGAATTGGCGGGCTTGATCGTCTCTGTTGCTGGTGGAGGCCTCAGCGTCACTTGAGTTGGTTGATGCGGAGGAGTCTTCTGAGAACGTTACAAATTGTCTTCTGCTTCTGCCCCCGTAGGTACGTAGAGCACTGATATTCTGTTGTTGTTTGTAGTAGTCCTTGTCCAGATAGGGGTAAGTTTTTTTCTCGGAGTAGTTGGTAATGTCTTTCAATAATTTCTGTTTTTTGAAATCTTCTGTTGTTTTCTGAAAGATTTGATTTTCTTTTTCGAGTTTCGTTAGTAATGCCTGGGCGTTCTCAATTGCTTGGTTGTTCTTAAAGGCTTCTTCCAGTTCTTTAATTAGCTCCTGTTCTTTTAATCCTATTCGTTCCGCAGTTTTAATTGAATGAAACATCCAATCTCGTGAACATTTAGTACCGATGTGACTGAATCCGTCCAAATATTCGGGATCATCTGTAAAGATCACCGGTACATTTTTGACTTGTAGTCCCACCGGAGTAGTTCCTGCTCGTAGGTGTTCTAGTAAAACCTCCCCGTGGAGGGATGTTCTGATTTGTTTTTTCTTAAGACGGGCTATTTTTTCAAGTTCGGTAGATTGCCCGGCTTGAAGTGCGGTATTACCAGGGTTTAGTGTTGACGGTCGTTTCAGTAATGTTTCGATATCTTCCTCTCTGATGCTCAGAGTCTCAGAGTCAACTGTCCGTCCAGATATTTGCCAAACCAAATTGGAGATGATCCAACTGTTTAGAAAAATGAGACAAAAAATTTTCTTTGAAAACCAGCAAGACGTTCCCACCAGAAATTATTCTGGACTGAAAAATCCTTCCACCTTTTTTCCTTACTCCAGCCAGATGCCCGTTGAACTACTAACGTTCGAGAAGAACGTGTTACGTGACCTCGACATATTAGAAAAGAAGAAAAGATACACCAAATGGAACCTAACACTGGAAGAAAAAGTAGCACTACAGGGACTTCAAGACAACAAGAGTCTCATTATAAAGCCGGCGGACAAAGGCGGGGGGATCGTTATCCTCCCGCGTGAAATGTATGAAGCTGAGGTTTTACGTCAACTTAAAGACGAAAAATACTACAAAAAAACGAATGAAAATTGGAATGAAAAACTGAAAAATCGTCTAGAAACGCTGGTCAATCAGGGCAGAAAAGAAGGATGGGTATCCAAAAAAGAGGGTGAATATTTAATAAATAAAAATCCACGCACACCCTTAATGTACATACTACCCAAGGTCCACAAGGACCCCATGAACCCTCCTGGCCGCCCGATCATATCGGGGGTCAACTCAATACTGGAACGACCGGCCAAATACGTGGACACGTTTCTCAAACCGCTTGTTGGCCAGACTGCTAGCTTCATAAAAGACACTATGGAAGCGATAAATTTTCTAGATGGTCAACCCTTTGACGAATCAATGGAACTTTTGGTCACGATGGACATCGTGAGTCTATACTCCAACATTCCGCAAGAAGATGGCCTGGAAGCACTTGAATTCTTCCTGGAGAAGAGAGAACGGCCACACAACGTCCCAACCGACTTCCTACTCAAACTAGCGGAGACCTGTTTGAAATTTAATTTTTTCAAATTCAATAACACACAATACCTCCAAACCATGGGGACGGCCATGGGATGTCCCTTCGCGCCGGAAATGGCCATAATGTACATGGCCCTATATGAAGCCACTTGGATCTTCAACAACAATCCATTTGATGGACATATAAAAGTTTGGAGACGTTATATAGATGACGTCTTCATGCTGTGGCGAGGAGAAGAGCGTACACTGAAAGAATTCACCGTCTGGCTCAATGATCGCAACCCTAATATCCAATTCACATTGTCATACAGTAAAAAACAAATAAACTTTCTGGACCTCATGATCAAACATGATGAGGGCGCAATGTACACCACACTATATACCAAAGAGACCGACCGCAATACCTTTCTTCACTTCTCGAGTTTTCACCAACGTAACCTCCGAGAAAATTTACCATTCAGCCAATTCTTGAGACTGCGCAGGAATTGCACTAAGAAACCTGACTATTTCCTACACGCTCAGGAACTGATGTGCAAACTGCTGGACAGAGGTTATCCCAAGAAATTGCTTAAGAGAAGTATGAAGAGAGCTTGGTACATACCGAGAGATACCCTTCTAACTCCAAAAGACAAGAACAAAGAGGATACCCCAATTGTATGCGTGACAACATTTTCTGGAGCCACCACAGAAATTAAGAAAATAGTTACAAAAAATTGGAATACTGTACGGAGCCTGAAACCATTTGAAAATCCACCCATTTTCGCACTTAAAAAGAATGAGAGCGTAAGAAACAAACTGGTTAGAGCGGACACTGCACCACCGAGGCAAGACATCTCCATCCAGTCACTCCTGAACCTTCCGCCTGTCAAAGGACATCGCAAATGCGGCAACTGCATTTCATGCAACAGTACCATTGAAGGAACTATTTTTTATTATGGGCAAAAACAAATCAAACATGAAACATTTACCAACTGTAATACCAGTAACGTGATCTACTGTGCCATTTGCCCCTGCAGACTTGCATATGTTGGAAAAACAAGTCAACCAATCAAAACAAGGATATCTCAGCATCGCTCCAGAATTAGGTGCCAAAAGGAAAATGCACCCATGGTCTCCCACTTCATTGAAAAACACCATGGACCAGATGACCTGAAATGGACTGTGGTTAAACAAATAAAAGGTCAAAATGTAGCCAGTAACCTGTCCAAACAGGAAGCCAAGACTATTATGTACTTGGACACAGTTAATCATGGACTCAACGAATTAGCAGAAATTTCTAGTTCTCTGTGTTAAACTCAATACACAACCACAGCGCGCAGACCGAGTGCCTCAATTGCAGCCTTAAGCGTCATGATCACTAAGCGTCCCGATCTCCTAGCAACAGGACCACGTTCCCATCGAAGCGATAACCTAGCCCTATCAGGAGCCTTGAGACTACACTGCCGATGAAGGAACCAATGGTAGTCCCGCTTTCATTCATAACCAAGACGTGAAAACACACGCCTGCCGAACACCGTGTAAATCCTTTCGAGTGAAAGCAGAGAATGAAGCAACGCGTCCGAGGAAGCCAGCGCTGGTAATGCCATGAACCCCTGCACCTCCAGACTGCGGAGAACGTTTCCCGCCACGAAGACGCGGTGACGCTGAAGAAGAAACCTTCAGACCCCTGCAGGTACGAGACGCCGCAGGTCACTATTAATTAAGCGAGGCAACATTGTAACATCACTAACGAGCGCACAAGGCTCACGCTAATTGTCCAAAAGACATTGCTTGTCCGCATGCAGCGCCACTTAGGCGCCACACTCACCTTCATGAGTAGTTAAACAAACCCGGTGCACCAACACGGAGACTTGAACCCTCTCTCCCTGCTTCTCTCCACAGCACCAAACAAATAAGAGACTGCAATCAGCTTTACCACACCGATGTGTGAAGAACCAACTTCTCGCCTTCTGCAAACTAACTGTATCCAGTGAATGCAGTACTGACTTTTTTCACCCTTGGGTACGTGATTCATGTAAAAATTGAGCTAACTTTTATTTGTAAACTCTTTTATAAGCACTGTATATGGTCCTAGATACCCTACACCCTACAACTAAAACATGCTCCCATAACTTTTTCTGTAGGTGCAACATGATGCTCCTCATCACCTACTAAGAGCCCTGATGAAGACCTTCACAAAGTTCCCTTCCTGTCAAGATTTTCTATAAGGTCGAAACGCGTAGGCTCAGCTTTGGTGCCAGGAGGAATATATGCCATATGATCCAACTAAACTATTGGGACATAGAGTGAGAGACGCATCTCACCACTAGGCATTAAAGAACCCTTTGAACATTCGACTTTCCCTGGCATACCACAGGACAATTAACTTTCCCGTTTGAGGGACAAACCAACAATATCCCCCGGGACAGTAACACAATCTCCTTGAGATTCATAGTAGGACCTAAACATATCAATTGTAAATAAGATACTGCTGATATATGAATGCACTTTTTCACTTTTTGTGTGGATTGTTTTCATTTGAATTTATTAAGTGTTTCCACTTATTTTTATTTTTGTTATCGTGTTTGTCTCACACTGATCAATTTTAATAGCAAGTAAGCTATTCTTTGTCATTATCGAATGTATTTTCTGATGTAAGGAGATAATCAAAATTGAGCTGTTCTCACCCAATGTGTACTTACTCGAACCTTTAAATAATGTGCTAAAAAATAAGAGCATTCACTGTCAATAAATAGGACGTGAATAGAAAACAACTTGTGTGATCCATGGTGTCAGAGGCTACTTGCATTTAACTATATTTACTTTGATTCCTGCCTCTGTTTTCCTAAACAGAATCAACCCCCTGTAACCTTGCAAAATCCTCTCATGTAAGTCCGGCTCTCCTCAAAATCCATGCCTGCTCGCCATTTTGCACAAAGCCATTGATATTGTGAATCCGGTTATTAACCAGATACAAAATACTTCCCTTTCTTTGGCGGAAGTCCCAGGACCATGGAAAGTGGCAATGGTCAAATTGCTATAAAAAAATCTTCGGCAGACCCCTTGATTCTGGCCAACTTCAGGCCTTTTTTGCTGCTTTCAGTACTATGAAAAATCTTCAAGAAAATCATGAATGCTCAACTTACCACCTATTTGAAAATTCTAAAGCACTACATTTCTGTCAATCTGGCTTTAACCCCAAGGGCTCCACAGAGTCTACCCTGCTGATACTATTATGATGATGCTGGATATCGGTAATAAAGCAGTTTTGGTCCTGTTGGATATAATAGCAGTGTTTGACCCGATTTTTCACCCCATATTCTTTTAGTGTATTTTTTTACAATGGCACCTCCGGCAAAGCCTGAGCATGGTTTAGATTCTTCCTGGCTGACAGGAAACAATCAGTAACTATCGGACAGCATTCGTCGGAAGACAGCTCACTAGCCTTTTTTGTCACGCAGGGCTCATCGCTTAGTCCTTCTTTATTTAACATTTATATGACAGCTTTGATACCTTAGATTACTTCATATGGAATTCCAACCACTTCCTATGCTGACAACACACAATTGATTCTATCTCAGGGTAAGGATTCATTTGGGTTCAAATTGAATTTTAAGAACTATTTTGCAAGCATTATTTGTTGGATGGAAAAAATCACTTAAAATGTAACACTGACAAAAGAGAAATTCTTTTGTTTGAGAAATCAAATCTGTTTTCCCCTATGATGTGGTGACTGGATTTGGTGCCCCCCCTCCATCCACAGTAGAAGTGGCTTAAAATTTGGGAGTCAGATTTGATAATGCACTTGCTTTCTGGCCACAAGCACTTTTCATTGTTTTCATTTGTGGTGGGAGCATCCAGATCCTGTAACCTCCTCCCGCTCTCCCTAAGGTCAGCCCCCTCTGTTCTCCAATTTAGAAAGCACTTAAAGGCCTGGCTTTTCAATCAGTAGGCATTTTTTTTATTTTTTCCCTCACTTACAATTATTTGCATTACTACCGCTAAGACAACTCCGGGTAAACGCTGCCCTCTACAAATTGGCTAACATAACATAACATTGATGAAATCTTAAAACTTAAAAAAAAATATTTGAATTCCTCCCCCTAGCCGCAGGGAAAACAGTAGCCTTTGTGCTCATAACATCAATGCTGGATTATAGCCTACATACAAGGAGTTCAAAGCAACTGCTTCATAAACCACAGATGGTTGGTAATTTGGCTGCCAGACTGGTGCATAAACTCCCCAAACACGGTTCAGCATCTAAGGCACTCAGCAAGTAGCATTTGCTACCGATTCATATAAGGGTCTTATTTAAGATTCTAATTCTGGTGTTCAGAGCTGTTCATGCTGCAGGTCCTAAATATCTAACTGCCATTATAGGACTCAGAGGACTCTTAGATCCTCTTAAAGACAATCTGTTAAAACCTCCTACTTTAAGGCTTAAATCTCACGGAGGCAAATCATTTATGGCCCTAGCATTAAAAACCTGGAGCCAACTTCCAGGACCACTTTGGTTCATTGAGAACAAAGCTAGCTGTAAGAAGAATATGAAGTCTTGCCTCTTCCTTGAGCCAGATACTCTGGTCCACTCTTTAAAACAGTTGGGTATAGGCATTTATTTATTTTCTTCCTATTCTGTTTTCCCTTTTCATCTGTCTCCTTGTGTACTCTTCTTATACTTTCTCATTGAGGAATTGGTGTTTGAGGTAGGGCTAGGATGCTCATGTGTGAGTGATCATGCACTTTATAAATACTATAATCATTCATTCAATTATTTTAATGCAGAATATGTTCTCCATGACATCTAACAAGTCACTTACTTGTGGAAACAATCTGTTGTCTAGGTTTAGTTTGATTTTTCTCTTTGCTCTTCTGCTGCGGAAAAATGTGACATTAAGAATAAATGGCAACGGCACCGGGAAACTGGATATCATATTGTCAATATGTTACATTTTCTACAACTAAACAGATTGAAATGTACCAGAACATTAAGCTACTACACAGGAAGTCAATTTGTCTCACAATACTATATTACTAAAAAATAAATACACAAAAGTATGAAATCAACTGAACGAATGAACATGTTTGACTTCTATGAATTCTAATTTTGCTCAGTTCATACAAATAAATGCAGATGCATTCCATTAAAAAAGAGTTTTCCAATAAGAGACTAATTGTAGCAACTATAATAATTTTACACTATAAAAAAATCAATTAGTTGTGTTTTTTTATGTAGGTCTATAAAACACAATTTACCTATTCAGTTTTTAAATCATTTTTGCTTTACACCAGCCCCAAAAGGATATATAAGACTACCATTTGTCTCTTCTGAAAATGATCCTGTCCAGATTATTTGACTCCCACATATCATACTAAAGGAAACCCCTTGTATAGTTGTAAGATCCAAAACACAATAAATAATGTCAGATTACGTTTCTTGATCATTTCATTTATCAACTGATTTACATATAGACTAATTACAGACTCAAACATATGAGTAATAATAAAAGGGGCCCGACACTGTGTGAATGAGGATCTGAGCATTGAATATAGAAGCTGATGATTCTCCCATTTAACTCTTTGAAATATTGAACGGCCAACACCCTAAAAAAATTTATGTATGCGTATTTTATATCAATTTGTTTGAACTCAATAATAAATGATCAATAGTGTGTGAAAAATGTTACAGGAATTAAAATATATTTTATGACATTTGCATTTTATTATTATAGCCTTAGAGCCCGCTGTAGCAGGCTCTACGGGCAATAAAAGGCCAACTCCAGTGTTAAAGTCCTGACCCGAAGGCAAGGGCCTTTAACAAGGGAGGGGGCCTTTAATGGCCAGTACCGCCCACTACGAAGGGCTCTAAGACTACTAGAACCTTTCGCCCCTAGAGGGCAGAATTTTCCAATTTACTAAACAATGGCCTCACAGAGCCGGAGGTGATTGAAGCCCCCTCAGGCTCTTTGAGGCCTTTAGTTCACAGCAACAGCTGTGAACAAACATTGGAATGTTGGAGCTCCGGGCTTCTGCCAGTCATTTGAAGACAAGAGCAATCCGTTGTTTTCAATGGAGCTCCCATCATTCCAATGATCTAATTATGCTTCTGTGCAATGTGGTGCTTTTGTTTAAAAGTTCACAGTGATTAACTCTAGAATGATAAGTTCATGTATCCACCCTTTACGTCTCTGTCCAGATGATGGAGTAAAATAAATGCGGAACCTGTCAAAGGTTATTATTCTGCATTGATGTACTCTTGGCTCCATGGATTTGGGTAGCTGTGTGTCTTACCCAAGTTTAAAATGTGACCCCAAACAATGCGATGAGACTGGCAAGGGGTTCACGTGGACATTGAAGAGCAAATTGAGCAATGGTGACATTAAAGACACAGGAGAGACAATGCAAGATCATTTCTACAACTGAGATGAACATGGGATTACTGCGAAGGCTTTAGTGTCTATCAGGTTAAAACATTACTAAACCCTGGAGACTGCTGCACTGCTGATGTCAAAGAAGGAGAGGTGTGAGAGGAACATTCGATGGTCACAGTGGTGCACTCTGCAGAAAAACAGTATCCTCTTTTAGAATATCAGGCCCCCTCCTCGGCTCTCCAGCTCCGTATTCTTTATTTTTGCAAAATATTATACAGTCTACTGTTATGCTTTACCTTTGTACACAAAGGGGCAGAATCCTTGCAGTTCTTGTGCACATTTACATTGCAATCTGAAAGAAATAATCACAAAAATTACTTATTATTCACAGATGTTTAAGAGCAGGTAAAAGTAACACTATACTCAACGACTTTTGAGCAGACTGAATCTGTTTATAATAGTATAAACTATGGGCCTGATGTGTGTACAGGCAGGACGCAAATTGCAATTGGAAACTGGGGACATATTTTTATGATCTGCCTGTAATGCAGCCTATGTACTTACAGGTTGCATTGCAGAATGCCCTTTTGCAGAGAGCCGCAAACAGAAATGCATAAAGAATACTGACCTTTGTGTGGCTGCAATCATGGGGATGGTGCCCCGAAAAGAACATATCTGGGTTCATATCATTAAACAAACAAAAAATATTTTTAAAGCAGCTCCTACCCTTTCAATGGATAGGAGCTGTTTAAAAAACATGGCTTCCATTTGGAATTGTCTGTGGTGCATACTGTGGTCCCCGAGATCACCGTCTGCTCCCTCGGACTCGCCTGGCACGATTCCACCCAGAATGCGTGCTGGTAGTTGGTCAATGGTTGTCGAAAACAATTGCAGCTACAACCTACCAATGCCTTGTACTGCAAATTCCAATTGAGAGGGACGCCCCTTCCTCCTTCACCACTACCCCTCACAACTTCCCTCATCGCTACCCCTCACCACCTAATAAATACAATTCAGAATGAGTAGCAGAGCCCATTTTGCATGAAAGACTTTTTCAACTGGTCGAAATGGTTTTATACATTAAGACCTATATGTGCTTTACGTAATATTCTAGTCTGCAAAATTTGGAATTGTCACAGCGTTTCAACACGCCACCTTCATGCAGGAGTTTACTTTGTATTTCGTTATTGCCGCTAGTCATTGGATGACACAACATGAATACAGGCGTAGCAATAACTCACCGACAAATGTACTCCTCATCTGAGAGTGCAGACAAACCTTTGAAGGCAGAAAGGTCCACCAAGTTCAGCCTGTTTACCCATTTAATAACTGCTCTTGAATTACAGATTCTGCATGATCTCTACCTTCCTCCTGCTCACACGGTCATATTTATTTTAATTCATTTGTTGCTGATGTCTTAGCCATCTCAGTTGATGCTCATGTGTATGGGCCACTGCTATCAGATGTTTGAAAAGTTAAAAATCTTGTCCTTCACAAAACTAATTTAGGAAACATTAATTTGAACTGACTGCAAAACCATAGCAACATTTGACTTGCCAACAAGCGGCACAGTCCTATGGGTTGCAATCATGCAAAAATAAAGCAACCCGTGGTCTTCTGCTCATGGGTGAGTGGCATCTAAAAATATAGTGGACTTATTCACATTGACGACACAGATAAATGTCTGATATACATTCTTAGGAAATTAGGGAACATCTTTTCTACCTACAGAGTGGATCCTTTCCAAGGAACTCCATTATTCGATGGCTACTGTCTGCTCAGAATGGATGGTTGGTCACTAGGCGAGATTGGTCTATTTTAGGCAAATCCAGTAATGGTCGAGGACGAAAACACATCATGCATCCAACGTGGTATACTATGGCTGTCTGAATTATAGTTTTGGGGGATGGAATGAGCAGTGTATCTTTTCCTACATGAATGAATACTAACATATCTGCCAGGAGATAGAGGGTTGGATTAAAAAAGCATGCGACACAAATATATTATGGGCATTTTCATCAAGTCACTGGTAAGCATCAACTGAAAATAACCTGAATTTTGGTAGTATTTGGATATGAAGAGAAAACATTTTGAGGTATTCAACGCTGATGCATTTGGAATGTTACAGCACTGGAGAGTTTAATACATGTTACACCTGTAACCGGCTGTTACTTGCAATTAAACACCTGCTCCCAAATAGAGTAATCTACCTGAAATAAATTATTTAAGCGAAACCAAAGGTTTTGGTAAAATGTGATGCCATTGTCACCTGTTCTTACACAATCGATTGACTCTTGCAGCATGAATAGTGTAGTTCAAATGTAGATCGATAAATGAATAATTTAGGTAACAAAAAGAAATGAAATGTGAAAACTACGATTTCAAGAAATCCCCTTATGCAGATAATAATGTACAGTTATGCATTGATGTGTTCTATATCTCTGAATGTTAGCTACTTACGGGAGCATTGAAGGGACTCCTTCCCCAAAAGCGCCTTTTCGCACACCAAACATGGAATCACACCCGAATGTGTCCCAGCCACAAAGTGATGCCTGTTTGTTTTTTCTTTATCTTTGGTGTCCTTATTTTTCACCTTCATGAGCAATGTTTACAATATAAGGAAAAAGAAAAGAAATTTAGACTGGGAGAAGCAGAAATTTGCAATATGCATATCTTCATTACCCAACGTGTAACTCCTATAATTAAAACGCTTGATTACAGAGACACCCCAACACACTGTATCTTTTTTTGTTTTATATAGCGCAAACTCGTCCCGAAGGTATCAGAGCGCTTCACATGAGCACCAGTTACAGACAGACAAGTTCATTTCGATAGGCACATGGGGCCTCATTTATGAAGGCCTTGCGCCACCGGTGCGTCACTTTTTCCCATTTTAAAAATCATAAATAAGGCCCATGGAGAGTAAGTGATCTGCTGAGAATTACAGAATGTTGAGCTTCCCTGCCGAGACTCGATCCCAGTTCCCCAGCTTCAAGGTCAACCGCTCTAGCCCACGTCCTCTCCACATTAAGTACAGTACAAGACGAATAATTAGCATACAGACACAGGGTATGGGGCAATATTGACCGCACCTAACTCCTTAGTTGGATTATTTTGGGCGCCTGGGACCTGAGGCGCAATACCCTTCCGTCTCCTTATGGAACACTTCACAAAATACTAATTTAGCATACAATGATCCGGCACTCCATTTAGTGATTAGAACATATAACAATACATCAATTTCTCAAAAGAACAGAAAGAGCAGGTCATGATGTGACTTCTTTATTAAAAAAATTATTTTGTTTTCTTCTTTCTTATAAAACGTGCAAGGTAGCCAAACACGAGGTAGCCAACAGTGAAAGACGAAATGGTTACACATGCATATTATTTTTCATCCTCATGTTTGGCTCCTGCATGGATAAGAATCTGGATTTGATGCCATGATTGCCATTGCGTCCAAAATACTGTACATTTGAAATTTGATGACGTCAACATCTGCTCTAGCACGTGAGAATTAGATTTATACGCATTCAAAACTTTTATTGTTTATTTTTCATGTAGTACTCCATATTAACACTTGCTTGCTTCGTACCCTTATGCCCTTTCTGCACAAAAACAATCCTACCAACAACACAGGCACCCTTGAACCAAGGTACAAGGGTGTCTGCATTCGTGCTAGTATGCTCAAACAGCGTCATCGCAGGGGGAAAAGGCAGGAATGCACCATATTGGATAAATACGGTGCATTTCTGCCCTTTGTCTTTGACGTAGGGCAGAGCAGCAAGGTGACTTGCTGTGCGGCCCTACACCAAATCCCCATAAATGAGGCACCTGGAGCATGATTGGACAACTCGGAAAGCCAGGTCTTCAGCTTCTTGCGAAATCTAAGAAATGAGGAGTAGTGGCAAGACATATGATGCTTTAGAAACAATGTAGGAGAAGGCTCAACTTCCAGTTCTGGTTTTCCAGATGTGTGGGATTTATGTAAGTGTGATTCTTGATGAGAAGAGTTGTCTGGAAGGTTTGTGGAAGCAGATGCAATTGTTGAGGTATGCTGGGCCAGTGGTATCTAGTGCTTTGAAAATGTGGGTGAGGAGCCTCAATTGTGGTTGTAAATGGAGAGCCAGCGGAGCTCCTTCAGGTGTGATGTGATGTGAGTGTGGCATGGGAGGTTGGGAGTGATTCTGGCCACCAAGTTCTGAATAGTCTGCAGCCTTCTAGTGAGTGTTTTGTTGATCTCGGCATAGAGCATGTTCCCATAGTCCAGCTTGCTTGTGACAAGGGCGTGTGTGAGGGTTTCTGGGTACTGATTGGGGGCCATTTGAATATCTTCCTCTGCATCTTCAGAGTAAGGAAGCATAAGGCAGCAACAGCATTGACTTGGGTGGTCATGTACAGTTTGCAGTTGAAGATGATCCAGAGGTTCTTGTTGTGGGGGTGCCTATCAGTCCTAGCTCTGTTGGCCACCCGTCGAGTCCCAAAGTAATGTGCTCTTCCCAAAGACCACGGTTTCCGTCTTGTCGAGGTTTAGCTTTAGAAAGTTAGTCTTCATCCAATTTGTTTGATTTTAAAATATCTAAGTGTACTGACCTTGTTTTACACTTATGCTGCAGCTCTTTGGAATCGGGCAGCTGAAGAAGATTCTGGGGCTTTGCATGAATATACACTTTAACGACTTTGCAGTTTATTTCTACTTATTTAGTTGCAATATTTTTTATTAATCACTCTCCTCATAAGCAACCTGGACATATTTTGCTTCTTTTTTTTTTAAACTACTTGAATGACCTCCTCCCTCCATATGAACCCTTGTGAAATTATATATGACTGCTATAAAGATACAACACATTCAGGCAAAGTTCGGTCTATCAGCAACTCTCTTGCGTATAATATGTTTCATACACGGACCATTGACATGTCTTGGATACCTCATACACATTTGACCATATATAACTGCAAGGTCTTATAGCCTCCAGATCCCTGCTATATCTCCTTTACAATTCTTTTGCCTTAAAATCTTCCAGTATCGTGTTCCACTCTAGGGAGATAGGCTTTTTGCGCAGACCCCGGTCTTCTTCCCTCTAAAGCTCAGGGCTCTCTGCTTTGCATCTCACCACTTCGCTATATCACTCGGTCGCTAAGGAAGCCGCAGTGGCTTTCCAGCGTTTAGTTATTGCACACTTGGCCAGAATTAGCGCTAAATTGAGAAATCTGAACGCGGGGTTGCCACTTTTGGATTTCATACCCAACCCCAGTAGGGAATGTTCCTCTAATACACCCCGCCTTCCGGGGGCCACCTCCCTTAAGACCTTATGCACTTCCTATTCCTACCTATTTCAATAAAACTATAAAACTGCGTTGTAGGAAATTATCTATAAAAGATGGCACCTTAAAGCCTTGTTTTAAGAGAAATCAATCACTAGAAAATCCTGTTAGGATCAAAATTAGGCATTAGATTTTATACAACTGGCCATTGTGGCGTCACTCACAATTCATTGGTGTCGGTTTCTAATATTTTTCACTTTACCTTGCTTTTATTGCGTGTGCTGCTCATTCTGTTCTTCAGAAAGCTCAGAGTACGGCTCATTGTGTATTTTTCAGATTCTGCTTTCGCTGGTGCCATATATTTGTCCCAATCTTCCTCCTCAATCCTGAAAGACAAACAGAGTTACCACTCCACATCACATATTCAATGTCATGAATGTTACAAAACATTTCTAGATTTGTATTTTACAAATCTGACACTACAGGCATTGTTGTCATGCAAGCATTATTGATAAACACAACTATTATATTCCAGCACTTAAAAGGACTAAAAACAGTATAAGGATTTTTCGCACTCTAAAAAACAGTAGAACTTTACCAGCTGGAGCGCTCTCCTGACAATGAAAAATGGCTTCTTTCAGCATTTGTTTAGTTATACAGAATTACCTGAAAGACTTTGGATCATGGGCGTCATGCATCACCTACTCCCCAGTAGAGAAATGAATCTTGTGCACATTGTCCACAGAAATGTCCATTGAACAATGTGCTGTATAATCTTTGTGTCTTCAAGAATAAGTTTTACAACAACAGCTAGGACAACAAGTTGATTATCCTAGATGCCCTCCAGCTGCTAGTTGTCTTGTGTCATTAAAATTGTGGTGGTCAGCATTGGGTTGTGGGACTATTATGAAACCTATGTACATAACTAAATATATACATATATATACACGAGCAAATGTTCCAAATGGGAGGAGCAGCTGATTAGCTGGTGCTGGCGGCGAGGTTAGGGACACCCTCGCAGATTATGCTTGAGCAAAAGACCTTCAATTAAGAAGACGCCGCACTCCACTTCAAAGATTTTTCCTTAGTTGTTTATGTCCTATATAGGTTCCCCACCTACGCGTTTCGGACATACACTGTCCCTGGTCACGGTTAACAAACAGGTTTGTTAACCGTGGCCAGGGAGAGTGTATGTCGGAAACGCGTAGGTGGGGAACCTACAGGAAATAAACAACTAAGGAAAAATCTTTGAAGTGGTGTGCGGCGTCTTCTTAATTGAAGGTCTTTTGCTCAAGCATATGTATATATATATGTATATATATATATATATATATATATATATATATATATATATATATATATATATATATATACACATACACATATATACATGTGTGTGCCTATATATGTGTGTGTGTGTAAATATATGTGTGTGTGTGTGTAAATATATATAAATAGATACAGATTGTTTTTATTATGAAGCAGAAATAACAACCCTTTATTTTATGTTTTTCAGAGTGCACAAATGCTTTTAACCACTAATTTAAAACGACTTGAAAATACAGAACAATTAATTCTGGAAAACAAAACATATAAAACCCAATGGGATGGAACTATAACTTGTGCCTTAAAGTAACTATACCTCGCTCCCCCTCTATGCACAGTCTTGTCATCAAAGGAATAATTTCAGATGTTGCTGATCAATGATGTCATAGATCATGTCATCAGTGATATATATGTGGAGTAATTCGCGATACATGGCAAGGGTGCGAGTTATAGTTACTTTAGGGCACAAGTTATAGTTACTATGGATAACTATAACTGCTAAATTTCAGTGGTTTTTGTTTAGTTTTAAACATTATGTTGTCATTGAAATTTTCACCTAACTATAACTTTACTTTAACCTTTGTTTTTTTCTGTGAGTTTCTAATGTTTTTGTTAATGTAAAGCAAGATATAATTACAATTCCTAACTACAAAATCCCTTTAACCCTTGTTTTTTTCCAGTGAATTTCTAGGCTTTTTGTTTTAACATTAAGTAATATCTTATTACCATACGTAACATCAACCCCATGCCTTCATTCAGGCCCTGCATCTAAGCCCTTGCAGGCAAGCAACCCCATGCCGAGCACAGCCTTCTGGCATGCACAGCAAACGGTTCGTCTTTCAGGTCCTGCCCGCACTCTGGCAGACTTACATTGTCAAAGAGTCACTACACCAAAATATGATAAGTGGGGCTATTTGTAATCAAATGCATAGTTTAGTAATTTACACAATGCAATGTTTAAAAATAGGAATTATTATAAAAAGGTTGAATGGAGTTTTATTTAAAAAATCATGAAATAAACATGTCTGTGATTCTTTCTTTTAACAGTTTTTATTATTGCATTTTACGGCCTGAAAATGGTAAAAATCATGGAAATGTGGGTTTAAAAAAAACATTTCTTCAAGTCTTTCTTGTAAAAAAATTAAGCCCAATAAACACAATCATTAAAACAACCACAAGAGGGACTTGCAATGAAAGAGCAAAAGGCTACAGCTAAAAGTGTTTTTGAAAAGAAATTGTAAGTTCTCCTGGGGTCATGGATTCAAAGACCCAGGAAACTTATTGTTTTTTATGTGATCTGGGAGTTGTTGAACTCCCTGCAGCCCTTCTGCAACAATAAAAAAAAGTTTGGTGGTGGGTTACAGAGCTCTCGCAGGGCATTATGGGGCGCTCCTTCATGAAGCAGGGAATAAGTACTGAGCGGCTCCTGACGCTCATTTATTAATCTTTCTTTTTCTATTTTGGGGTCCCGGTGCCCCCCTGGAACACTGTTTTTACAATTATTGGGGAGGGGGAGTGCCTGTTTGGGAGCAGAGTTAGTGTTTGCTCTCGCTTGGCGGGAGTTACCACAGTGCCCGCCAAGCGGATACAAACAGCTATGTGTCTGGGGTGGGCACCCCGGGACATAGGGAGCCGGCCCTGAGGGATGGCAGACCCCAGGGCCTTTCATAGCTCCAGGTGGGGGACTGGGTAACCCCCCTCTCACTATTCAAAATTTCATAGGCCCTGGGAAGGTGGTGGTCCCTGGGGGGTCTGTGGGGTCTCCTTTGCATATATTTAATTTTAGCCCCGCAGAGGCTGTATTCCCAGGGGCTTCAAACATCCCCAGGAGGGGGGTCTGTGCAGCCCACTCATTCTATCATGGCCACCATCTATCATATTCATAAATCCCTGGGAAGGTGGTGGTCTCTGGGGCTCAATAGAGCTATAGAACATGGGACTGGTGTGCCCCCTTCCTTATTTACCACATGCCTCCAAGACCTGGTCCACGCTTGCTTTTTATTTATTTTTTCGCCGAATTAGCAAATCCTCTGTGCTTTTCAGTGAAAATGAAAAAAAGCTTTTTTGCCCTAGCAGGGTGCCAAGGGGGCCACAGGACCAGGGCAAGGGGGTCAGGGTATTCCTTCATTGCCCCCTTTTCTTTTTTTTACTGGTTTTGGAACTTGGCTTCAGCCTAGTCCCAACATGGCTGCAAATACTTCCTGGTTGAAGTGTTGGTAGGCAATGAGATCTCTTTACAAGAATTCCTAGACATACACATTTGGATTTATTTTATTAACTCTAAAACTATGGAATGGATTTACACCAAATAACTACTTACCGTCCTGTTACCTCCAGTAAGTCCCACAAAGCAGAATTGCTGAGAAGTGGTCAGAGGCCACACACCCTTTCTTCAAACGTGCCTCGTAGCTCACTACTAGCTGGAGAATGAAGTCCCCTTTTTTTAAATTTTATTTACAGGTTTGTACCGCGCTGGCTTCGACTCCCAGAGGAGTATCTCCGCGCCTTTGGCTCCTACCACATAAATTTAGGGGAAGAACTGTGGTGCAGTTATTCTAGTCTAATGTTGGAATAAGAACGTCTTCAACATCTTTCTGAAAGGGAGGTGTTCAGCACATAGCCCTTGACTCTTGAGGGTCCTTGGGCCCCATTTCAATAATGGGAGGTGGACAGCAAATCCCCCCTACTGGGACAATTTGGCCCCGGGGACCCCATTCCCCAGGGCCTGGCCTCTCTACTGGGTGCCCTAGGGAAACACTCCAACCAAAATCAGGGACTTCTTCAACAGCAACATACCTGATCTTCTCTTCTAGACCGGAACATGGCTCAACCCAGCCTCCAACCGAGACATCACCGCAGCCATACCGTCCGCCTACAAATTGTACACCAGAACCACACCCACAAACCAGGTTAAGGACTCACGATCATCTCCAAAAACACAATTGACTGTACCACCTTCATAAACATCAACCTCATGGAACATCCCTACTTCAAAATACAAACGGATTACAATGCCACCCTTATAGGGAACACTCTCCTACCATCCCCCGGGCTCCTGAGCAGAACCACATCCCAGACTTCATTTCTCCCCTCTCCATCAGAAAAAACAACTATAGGGACCTCGATTTCCACCTGGAAGACAGCACAGACACTAACTCAACAGCCTCAGCAACCTCAGACTCACCCAGCTCATCCAAGGACCAACCCACACAGCAGGCCACACCCTCAACCCTATTTTCTCCTCCAACAACAGGATAACACCACCCACACGACCGCTCTCACATGATCTGATCACTACATTATACATTTTAAGATACCTGCCCACCAAGCCACCCCATCAGAAAAAACTTAAAGCACTATCACTGGGGAAAATGTCCAAAGAAATGTGGGCTAAGACCCTACAGGAACGCCCACCGAATCAAACAGGGTAAACCTCAATGTCGAAACCAAGTTCTTCAATAAATAATTCACCAACTGCGCCAACCACAATGCTCCCACCAGAAACAAAACGTACAAAAGCAACAAAAGACACAGCTGGTAAATGAATAACCTCGGTGAGTCCATGCTCCACTGCATACAGCTTAAGACAAAATGAAGACTCGACAAAAACAGCATTACATGATCCACATAAAAAAACACCTTCAACCTCTACCACCAACAACTATGGGGCTCAAAGAAAAAGGCCCTAACTCTTAGACTGAAAGACAGCTGGAACAACGGCAATGAGCTCTTCACCCTTGTCAAGGCATTCTCCAATCCAGCAGCTGCCAACAACAACATCCTCCCATCTCAAGCACTCTGCAACCTCTCTAAATTCTACGAACACAAGATTGACAAGATCTACAACACATTCGACCCACAGCTATCGATACAAACTTCCCCAACCAGGCGGACTCCTCCTTCATTGCCAAACAGTAGCTAAGTAACAGGAATCCCCTCTTGAACAAAGAAACCACCGAACTGATGATTACTATCCAATCAGAAGCCCCCTCAAACCCATGCCCCTACTTCATATACAACCTTGGAAGAGCTGAACCACCCATGTTGAGAAATCTCCCCAGGAGGCATTCTAGCGCCTGAATATAGCATTAGGGGACGCAAATTCTCACTCACACTCGCCAACTTAACATTGGCGAGGTGTGCACAAGAAAAAACTCGGCCTTGCAGCAATTGGCGGAGTTTTGCCAGAACTCTGCGAGTGGGAAAAACTTTGCTGGCCGAGAGGAATTTGTCGTCCACCCCTATCCACAATATCGTTCCAGCTAACCTCAACTACCACCTCAACTTCTACCAACCTACCAGTCACCTTTGATCTGTGACCTAGGCAGCAGTACACCTCCCTTGCATCAAGAAGACCAGAAGAAGAGGGTGCTTCTTCTCATACCTCGCAGCCAAGATCTGGACAATATCCTGAAACACCTCAGAACCTCCCCCTCCCTCATGGACTTCCGAAGGCACCTCAAGATATGGCTCTTCCAGGTGAAACTGGCATGAGCTACTCCTCCCCCCTCAGGGTTGCTCTACTCAATGCCTGGATACTATCAGGGGTGATTATCCATGCTCTACAAATTCACATAACAACATAACATAAAAGAGATCACCTATGCACATGTTATAGAATGTGTAAGAACTTGCGTTAAACAGAGATTTGCCTGGAAAGTCTCGCAGTTAAGAGGATGCTGAGCACTCAGGTCCCATCCTGGAGTACCAAACACTCTTCAAAAAGCATGTACATTTGGATGTCTGACATTTTCACCACAACACTGAACTGCTATGCTAATCAGAGAATAACCTGCTACTAAATACTACAGCCACATTATGAAATTGATCAACTGCCTTCGGGGCGCAAATACGCCACAGAAATTAGATATAAACTGGTGTTAGTACTGCAGACACACACAATTTGAGGACAGATAAGGACAACTAGATTAATCTATTCCATCCATGTTCTACACAGGACTTACATGACCACTAACATTAATCTTGTTTAGTTAGTACTATTATTCTAGTTTTTTCCCGAGCCTTAATAAATCTGCCAGTTTTTTTTTATTCCACTTCCACACTCTCTGCAATTTCCTTTGCCTTGCACAAGAAATTTCCTTTGAATTCAACAAGACTTTGGAATAATCTTTACTCAGAACCGCAGTGCCTCACCAGCTTCACACGTTTAAGAGGAGCATGAAAATTGTCTTTTATTAGAGTAATCTTGCTACTTGGAAAATATGAACTCCCTCCTAAGCATTTTATTCGCACTTCCAGAGTTTCTTTGTGCCCTTTCTCCTTCCTGTACCTGATCCTCTCTCTACCATCCCAATCCCTTTTCCCCTTGGCCAAGGTCGGCTATCCTGTGAGTGCTTCAAAACAGCTACTGTAGTGTGGGCTCCATATGAGTTGTGTAAACAATACTAAATAAACTGGTATTATTTTGTCGTCCTAACTCTGTCAAACCTACTTTATTTGTTTTCATCTGATAATATAAAACACTAGAAATATGGAATTTGAGATAGTAAATGATAAACTTTACACCAAACCACTGATCATAACATCACTATTGCAACAGTAACAATTATCACAAATGTAAGCATCTGTAGTACAATATTATGGAGGCAGAAAAATATTTGTTTTTTTCAGGTCCATACCTTTGCTGTTTTATCTGCTCTGGAAGACTGTAGGCCCTTTGTTCTAAAACACACAAAAAACGACAATCACGTACTGTATGTAAGTTTGGGTACAGTATGAATGTGTTAAAACGCACAGCCACCACCACGATTTATGATTAACATTTATTATGATTGGTACAATACGATTTCACAAAACTGATCAGATTGGAAAACCACAACATAAATATGATTGAACACCATTAAGCACACATTTCTCCACAACCACACAGGAAAATAAAACCAACTAATGGCTCTGATCTTTTAAGGTTACAAATTTGAGATTCAAAGGATCTATTTTTAATATCGGAGATGTAGCTGCAAGGAGCCTGATTCATAAAAGGAAGAGTAGATGTATTAAATGATATATAGGTCTACGTTTCTTTCAGATGTGCTTGTATAATATGCAAGTCTCAAATGAATACTGACATTAGAAACATAAGGCATTATAAATCATAGATTTACACCTATATAGTTACAGAAATTTTCCATAGAGAAAATATTTTCTTTGAAGTCAGCCTCTTTGCCTATAACAGCAACAAATATTGGGCCACTTGAGTGTTTTTCATGCAAATGTGTAATCATACGCCTGCCGTTTCTGGCAGCAGGAGAACACATGCAAAATGGGTGTGAAAAACCCCTTCGAACAGAATGAAAGAATACCAGTGAAGGAAATAATATTAAACAGTTCCAAGCAAATTTGTTTCAGCACTGATTTCAAATAGAGTGAAACGAGGAGTAACCATGTTGGAAAATTCCAATTTGTCGCCTATCATTTTTACAAATTGGCCTTTCTCCTTCTATTGTTATGTCCCAAGACATCCAGGAATTTCCACTGCCTGCTCTTGGTAATTTGGAGCAAAGGTAAGTTATACTTTGCCATCTACTGTGATTTGCTTATGTTGATAACAAACCTGGTATTCTCAGACTAAAATAAAATTTAAACAGGTGTACTTTCCTGCATGAAGAGTACATTGCCACCACTGCCCAAAGATCAATGTAGAAAATCTCATGCAAGGTTGTTTTGCGGCCTTGGTTACCATTGCAGTACTTACTGCTGGGATGGAGCAGAGACATAGATTTAGACAGCGAAAGAGCCTGCAGTAGGGATCGCCCATTGTTGTGGATAACACCATCTACAGAGCAGGAATAAATCCTTTAGAGATACATATAGATTGTAAGACGTTCTCGACCTTTGCTGATGGTACCCTCTTCGTGAGAAAAAGTTCTTACTTTCATAGTGGTAAGACCAAATATAAGGATTAAGCTTCCAGAATAAAATGACCAGCAAATCCTGCAAATCATCCTATGTTTATTTATTAGAACAATTAAGTAATGAGTTTTATTGACATTGTAGCAATGGCTCATGACATTCCCCATTTAAAACTGGCATAGTATCTCACAATCTTTAAACATTTATACCCACTCACAAATGATCCACAAATATTTTTCTCAGAACTTACCTTGTTTATAAATTAACTTTAGTGCAACATCTTTTTCACCCCTTCTGCTCAAAACAGCATGTAGAAAAGTTTGATTTATAAACATCAGATACTTAGGTGAACCACCATTATTCCTTAGTTACAGGCACTTGAAAACCTCAAAGTTAAGTATAGTTATTCTCTTAGTTTCCCTCGACAGGAATGACATTCTCTCCTTTTCTTTATTCGAGTTTAGCAATCTTTTCTTTGCTTCATAATCTGGCTGTCACTTGCCTGCTAATTGGTCTTTTGAATCCTCCTAAACACCACCGTAATCTTCCACTTCCAATAATGCAACTGAACTTTTCTGTGTCTGAAACTAATTTCTATTTAGAGTATATTCACCACTTCTGGTTTTGTAGCAATGTCCCTTCTAACAATCCAGTTATGTCCATCTCTCCATTGATTTTACCCCCAGCTTTTAATTTTGCACACATTTGCCCGCTTAACCACCCCTTTCTCCTGTATTCTACACACTTTCCTGGTTTATGGCCAGTCTAGCACCATTTCTAGCATACAAATCCAAGTACCCTGAAGAAAAGCAATGCAATTTGTTGCAAATCTAAGGTATATTCATGAAAACGTGAAAAACACACAATAATAACAATAATCGCGATAATAAGAAAATAATGGTAACAATAGTAGTAATGGTAATAGTAACAATATTATTATTAATAATAATAAAAATAATAATAATAACCACAATCATAAAATAATACATTTAATATTAGACAATATAGTACTAAAATCATTATTTTATCAATACCCCTTTTAAAATTTGTATGGCATATTATTGTATTAGTAAGAATAACACTAACGGTAGTATAATAATAATGATTTATTATTAACATTTTTACATATACAAAATACAATTAATAATAATAAGTGTCATTATTATTGTTAATCTTATCATTAATGCTCGTAAACCTAATGATAATGAGCTTAATTATTATTCCAATTATCATTATCAATATTAATAGCAATGTAAGACTACTACTAATACTAAGACTACTACTGCTAATGGTAACAATAATAACTATTATTGTTGTTATTATTAGTTGTAGTAGCATTATTATGATTTATTATTATTATTAATATTATTGCTAGTATTAACCCCTTCTATGCGTGCGTCGGGCAACGGACGTGGCGAGCACCATGTTCGTAGTGCTGCGCACGTCCGTTGGCCGACGCAGCCCCACCCATACCTTTAAACCGCTGCACCACGGCAGAATTGCCGCTGCTGTTAAGCGGTTAATAACATTATAATGGTCAACAGTGCCATCCACAGAGAATGAAGATCTTGACAGGAGAGCAAAGTCCAAAAATGAAATGACAGAAAAGAGGCAGATCCTCCTCTCCAGTATGCAGCTACTGAGAGTCAAGATGAAGACAATTGTATCATTCCTTACCAATGACCAGCTTCCACTGATGCCACAAATGTGCTCTGGTTAAGGGACAGCACAGCACTGTAGGCTACAGGAAGTGCCCCTTGTCCACTGGCTGGCACCAGAAGACGAGGGTCTGATTCCCGATGCCATTTTCACATATTTTTGTCACATGAACAGGCCACTTACAAGTGTAAATCAGGGTTTGGAGTTCACAAACCATGAATTTACAGTCATTCTAGCAGTCACTAATGAATAATTGCTTTCCCCTCAATGGGTAATATAATATTGTTCATGTGTAAATTCTATTCCAGGGTGTGGAGTGGGTGTTCCGGGCCAGCAATGTCCTGCTAGCTTTGGAGGCATCCACAAACTAACAAGTTTGAGGGCATTCACAAATGTTTCTATAACCAATGATTACTCTGGAAAAGATCAGAGATGTACTCCTGCCAAGGGTATGAATCACTGCCTGTGCGTGGTGGAAATAGGAAGTACACCCCCTGAAGTTGGTTGGGGTATGGAGGAGGGGGTTTATCCAAGGAGGAAAAGGTATTTTCATATGTGCAATTGTCCAGTGTATACAGTAATAAATGCAGAAACCTCTATGCGTGGCAGGAGATACAAATTCTAAAATGTTTACCAGGAGTACTACCGCAAACATTTCAACAATCACAGGCTTCCATAGGTGCTCTTGGAAATTCCTAAAGTTTAGAAATTTGCACCCAAGCGAGGCAATGACTGTGTGGGCCGATGACGGAAGCCATTCCTGATTGGTGCCTGGTGGATTTCTTTCCATCGAATGTGTGTTTCCTACATGAACGTGGAATCATTCATTTTGATGCCATTGGTTACACGCAGACATAGGTGAGGGTATACTGTTTTGCATTTGCAATGAACGCACTAATCTCCTCCACTTTGTGGTAATACTTTTAGATCTGAATGAAAGGAATCTAGAGGCCTCACAAGCAATGCAGGCAGCACCGGTCAGGGAAAGATAACCCTATTCTAAAATTCAGACACTCCTAAAAACATAGCCATAGCAACTGTTTCGGTGTGCTCCAGGAAGTGGAAAAACTCAACTGGGGAAGATTGGAAGATGAAGTTAAAAAATATCGAATTAGGGAGCTGTGGATCTTTTCACTGTTTTCTTCAAATGCTTAACCACAATCTCCAATTTATAGGGTATTGTCCTTGCATATTCAAAATTAAAATTTGCTTAACATGGAAAACTTTATAAATAGCAACAAAATACGCATTATTTGATTGGCTGTTAAACATATGACCCTAATTTGCTTAGTTTGCAGAACAAATCAAAATTTGCCCCATACAGTCACACAGCCCCTATAACTGCTATCATTTACAAGGAATAATTCTTAGGGCAATAAGGACACCTTCAAAGCAATCCTTTATTGTCGCCCTAATTATGACCCATTTGTACCTGCTGAAGAAGTCCCTGTCTGGCTCCACTTGAACTGACAGTTCCTTTCTACCTGTTTGGTTTTACCTTCCTTTCATAATGCCTTCTTCTCACAGCTACCTAATTTTCAGGAAATGTCTTTTTTGAAATGCCACCTTGATTACGTGTAAAGGGCTCTTAGTGGCACTAAGAAAAATAAAAAATAAATAATTGCACTAATTTGGAAGCTTGTGGCTGAGATTACTTTTTTAATTAAACATAATTTAAACAAAATGTACTGTTATGTTTTGCAATATTTTCTTTTTCTTAATCCTATCGCAGAGCATTTAAATTAGTTTATATCCATGCACGGACATAATTCTACATATGAGTAGGTCACATAAGAAGTGCCCAGCAGACAATCAAAATTTCCTTTTACTGAAAACGTCAACACAACCTAAAGCCTAGTCTCACGTCAATAACTCGTCATGAAACCGCCCACTATTTTGGTTGGTAACACGTGGAATATCAGAAAGATGAATGGAACTGACATACTGTTGTGATCAAGGGGATCCCCGTGTCATTGCATAATGATGCATTGCAGAATTTGCTTGAGGCAAAAGAAATGTAGTATTACCTCACTGAGCTACATGCATGCCCTCAACAGAAAGGCATTTGATGTCATGAACTTGGCAGCACATTTATTTATCTTGATATTTTATGCTCATCTCAACTATATCAAAAGATAACATTTTCCCTCTTAAACCTTTTTTAGTAGTACATAGTATTAATGTCGCCCATTTTAATCGCAATCTCTACCACTAGCAGTAGGGAAAGCTCTAAGAAGATGAGGCTTACCTTCAGTGGAGTCGCACGCTGCAACATCCCGGATCACGCGTGATTTCCCTGGATAAGACTTTGGTGATGAGCATGAATAGGAACGCAGTCGAACCCCAGATGCCAACAATTCCTAAAAGAGGTCAAAGCAGATCATAAATAGTTGATGATCATCATGACATCGTTCTACGGTGCATTTACACTAGGCAGTTTCTTGGTGTTAATAAAATCCCTATATTGCATGGAGCGCAGGTGGAGTCTGCGGGCGAGAAAAGCTATCGTTTGCACTTGCTGAGCTTCAACACTGCCTGACAAGATTGTCTTACAAACTGAAAAGCTTTCAATACAAAGTGTCTTGGCTTACCCTTTAAAACTGGGCAGCTAAACAGCTTCCAGAGAAAAATGTGTAGAGTTGTGTGTAACAAACCAACTAACAGCAACACATTTCAAGACATAATATACTTAAGGGCCAAAAGCAGATTTAAGTGGAAAGAGAAAAGAATGCCACAATAATGGAAGCACGGGTGGAATGTGGAATGGCTGTGGCATGGGCCAAAGGTTTGGAGGAGCAGCAGATAAAGTGCAATGGTGTTTGGGTAGTTGGATGTTGCTTGATGGAGGATGATATGGAGGTACAGAGTTAAAACGCACCAGGGATTTAAGTAACGCACTATTGATGATCGCTCCGGCCAAAGAAGTTGGTAAGTAAGGAATCCCCCCCCCAAAAAAGGCCGCAAATTGGTAGAGACATGACACCCACTGAATCATCCTTCTCCATAGCATAAATGAATGCACAGGAACTAATAACAAAATATAAAAGGAATGCACTTGTCGCGTAACGGGCTTAAACAAGCACAAAAACCTTAGGATTTATGCCCCAAATAACCATGTTAGAGTGCTCTCTAATAGCAATGAAACCTACTATTTGATATCCCCACTACTTTATCATACAACCTGGGGAAAAAGAGGTAGATTAGCTGAACTTAGTTTAATTATGTCCTCTACCGCTGCAAAAGATGAGAATACAAATAATGAAACAGGTAAATGAGAACAGGCACATCATTACAGAACTGTTAACAGAGGAGGCCAGTCTACAACTGTTGACGAAAAAAGTGCAGCAGATAATTAATAATTTAGAAAAGCTAAAAAGCATGCTTTAAAACAAGCGCCAAAGTGTATCACATATTATTCAGCCTCCAGACAACGTGTTGCTGAAGGAAGTGAATTACCAGATGAACCTGTTTAGAAGGACCATGCTCTGCTCAATCGAAAAAATGCATCGACAGGCACAGGGTCCTGGGTCTCCAAACTGGTCTGCTGCAATACGATGAACATAGGGCTACCAAAGAACAGATACTGAAACTACAAAGAAGCACATAACAGCTTCAAACTCAAGAAGCAAAATCTTAATTCCCCAGGTCTGATGACCCTGCACTTGCTCCCCGAACAACAAATATTCACATTTAAAAACCTGTGTACAATCCACGAAGCCTTGTGGGAAGAAGTCTGATATCCCATCAGAAATCTAAGATGAAGGTAAGGAACAGTAATCACAGAAGGTCAGATGGGGAAAACTCTAAAAAATGACAAAGGAGACAAAATGATAAATCTTGTGAACAGTCCAAACTAGTTTCCCAAGATTTGGTAAAGACGGAAAACAATGCTATTCAGTCAAACCTTTGACCTGACATTGTGACCAGCCTAGCAGGGTCCAAGCATCATCTCAGTAAATTGGTTACTGAAGCGATTCACCACTTTCTTAACTACAACCTGCCCCTTGGTATGGCTCTGAGCAATCCATCTGACATCATCAGGCATGCAAAATGTAAATACTGGGGTTTTAATGTATTTCCAGTAGTCAAAAACATGAGGAATATGATGATAAGAAACAAAATGTTTTGATGCTTTCATACTAAACAATATGAAATAAAAAGCGGAAACAGCCTCTCTGGTTACTTGTAATGATAGACGGAATTTCAATAAAGGTAATTTGACACCCAAAATATAACACTTGTTAAGAGAAAATATCAAATAAGGGACAACATGGTACCGCTTAGACACACATACAACATGTCCTTTAATGAATTGAGCAGGGTAAGCAATACCTCTCGTCGGTGCTTAATTTGTAAAAACGTAAGTGCTAGAGCCCTCATCAGAAGGCAACTGCAGCTTGCACAAGCCCTTGGCCCTGCCAGCACTGCAAATGACAAAACGAACACATTTACTAACCATTACACTCCTACAAGTGGGACAATTTGCACTATTCTATGCCCCAAAGCAATAAGAATGGTTTGGGTGGCAGGTATTAGTCGCTTTTAAAGTATATTGAATTAATACACAACCGTTGTTGAGCTGATCTCTGAATTAGAAAAACATCGCCACCATGTGGCAGATTGTCAAAAGTGCCGGTGTTGAGAATAAGGTACCGGTGCCCAGCACCGGAAGCCACCAGCTCAAATTGAGCACAGCCTCTTACACACATGGCGAAGAAAGAGGCTATGGAGACGTTTCTGGCAAAATGTCTTAATTTCATGACATTTTTCGACATACAGTTGGTGATTTGTTTCTGCATGTACAGTTTGCCAGCCAGTTGTTACTAAGAATTTTATTTAAAGTATTGTGGACTGTACTTCATTCTGCAGGTCAGAGGAGGAAGGCACTCTGCTGGCCTGGCGGTTACTGCACGTTATAATTTTGAGTAAATCTTGCTTCGGCATGTGAGGTTGTGGCTTTTTTTCAATCTAATCTTTAATAGCATCTAGTGTCATTTTTGAAAGAGCTCTAGGTGCACTTTGTAATATCCAAGGAAAATCAAAGTTATTTAAATACTCATCTGTGCTTGCAAACATCAGACACTGCCCAAAATACTTTTCCAGTCTTTGATAATTCACTTTCCATTAGCTCTTATCTCATCATGCTTCCCTTAAAATATTACAATGCATCCAAGATGGTAATATGTTGGAGGCTCAGCACAAGATTTCCCAATCCCTAGGATTGATTTTATTAAACATTTTGAATCTAAAGCTTCAAAATACACAATGATAGTATGGAGACAGAAATTGAAAACATAATGATAGAATTGTGTGATGAAAACAAATGGTTACTGGGTCTTCCGAATAGTGCAGAGCAAGGATGTAGCATCTATGTAGAGTAAAGCTCTTAGGCTTTTGGATGACAAGGCAGGTTGATCTGAAAGTTTATAGACTGGTGACAGAAAATAATCCACAAGAAGCATCTCCAGAAAAGAAAAACGACAATACTTGTTAGTCAAGGGTGTAATGATCTGCTGTCACTAGTCTGGTTAAAAATGCAAAATACATAGGGAGGTCAAATAGTGATATTTTACAAATAGGCTGTTCTGTACTTGAGGAGAGTTGGACGATGAAATATATTAATAGCATGAGAGGTCCAGACCCATCAGGGAAGCGGCTTGAGATCTGGCTGATAGTGTAGCAGGCATTTGGGTCTTCGGAATAGCAAAGAATTTTGGAGCTGAGTGTATTAGACACGGCGGCAGATCTATTTGAGAATAGAGCCCTAATAACATTTGAATCCTTAATGGAGGGGCCTGGACCCCAAGCAGTTAAACTTTCGCAACATAGAGCCCTGACTGTGGTAATGCACTTGTTGTGGGAGATCACCCACCTACCAACCCATGAGCATATTCAGGTCATTTTCATGATGGTTGTGGCAGAAGGCTAATCACCTGGTAATACAGGGCCCTAGTGGGTATTGGCAGAGCATCCCTGGACGGTTTAAAGGATCATTGGGAAGCTGACCTTGGCACATCTTTCCATGAGAAAGAATGGATCAAAGTATTAGAATATCACTGAAAGGTATCTCATATTGCTAGATTTCAATATAATCAATTCAACCACCATCGTATCTGATCCCAAAATACCTAGGGCCTGATTACGAATTTGGCAGTGCAGGAGCGGATCGCCATGCCGGCGAACGGCTCCTGCACCACCAAACCTGTGGTCAGGTCACCTGCCAGATTACTAATGTTCCTTGTGCCTGGCAGGCTTTTTTTGGCCGGTCCCATGGTAGTGCCGCTGAAAATGGGCCCCACAATGGGAATGCAATTAACAACGCACACAAAAAAAAGTACAGAAGCTACCTGCAGACTGGCACATTGCCACTCTTCTGGCTCCACTGCAGCACAGGCCGAGGCTCCTTGACACACCTACAGCCAATCAAGACGTTGCTCTCATGCTGCTGGCACCACAAGGGAAGGGCCCATATTGGCCTGAGCGCTCTGAACTTGTGCTACCAGACAAACTGGGAGCCTGTGTCTGCTGTCTCCAAACCTGCAACGCAGCTCACGTTGGAAACTTCTCAGTGTGCATGTCAGGTTGGCTGCCCTAAGAAGGCCAGCCAAATCCACATGTGCCCTTAGCAGCAGTGCCTAACACTCCTCTGTCATCAGAAAGGCCTCACCCCCGGCCCTAGGGAGAAAAATAAAAGAATAATAAACCTGTGCTATTTTCATTTTATTTTACAAGTTTTGAATTTGCTGGCAGGGGGGACGCTCCTCCGCCATAACAGAGGAGCCACCGCTGTTAGTATGCCTTGTGAAAGTAACAGAAGCTTGCAACGGCCGATGGTAGAAGAAAGGGGGAAATCTAGGAGTACCTACATGTTGTCCAAGCTGGTCAATATACTTGGGTAAGGAGGGATTCCAAATCAGTAGTTTCCTTATGAAAGGATCACCCGGTGCATTAGAAAAGAGTCGAGATCAGATGTGCCAATATGTGCTTGGCAATGGGTTTTAGAATCAGTAAACTATCTTAAAAGTTCCTTTGAAGTGCAGCTAGAGTTCATCATGAATGAAACACGATGTTTCTCCCTTGTATTTTTTGGTTGATATTTTCATAGTCTTAGTTGTTGTCTGTGCAGTAGTCTGTCTACTTGTCCTGTACAATTCTTTCCTTTTTGTTCTGGGACATAGTAATTTCACGAGTGTGGAAAGTCGTTTGGTAAAACATCTGAAGCTATAGTATTTATTTATTTATTTATTTATTTAATTTGTATGGCGCGTTATAACCACAGGGGTCTCTAAGCGCTGTCTGACCAGATTTACGTGATAGATGTTAAATTCACTTGGAACCAGCTGTGCACCTAAGACCTGCTCCTGGCTTGTACAGTATAGTAGTACATATGGCTTTGCTGGAGTATGGACAGTGTCATTGTGTTGTTGGCATCTGATATCCAACAAATGAAGTAAAATTTTGACATTTTTTGTTAAGGTAAAGGCTGAAGATTAGTCTACAAAGAACTTTAAAGAGTGGCAATTTCAAAGTGCTCGAACAACGAGGCATAAAAGATATCAAATGTGGGTTCCTTCTTTTTCCAAGCCATTACTCTTAAATGCAAGTTTCCCAGAAGGGTAAACAGATCTAACCTTATATCTACGCCAATCAAAATAGTTGTCTCTCCAATGTTTATTGTCTAAACATCCCAAACCAAGATGGACTTTAACTTTCTTCCAAAGATATCATTTCCAGTCTTAAATATACATATGCAGGATTCGGCTGGAGAAGGAAGCATCACAATCCATTAATTCCCTGATTTTTCTTCCATTCATCACTCAAACTTTTTCTCCCGGATTATTCCAGCAGGTTTTGTTTGGTAGATATGGCCCTCAGGAAGATTTATGCTGGGCTTTTTCTCACACTGATTATTTTTGCACCACAAGCACAATCAAGAGGCATCAAGATTTCGGAGGTTTTTTGCCATTGTGTTTTTTGCTCGTAACTGAGGCCCTAATAAGGAGACACTTGACACCTTTCACATATGGACTAAATTACAGAATTTCCCTGTGGCTACTGGAAGAAGACACTCCTTGTTTGTCAATCACAAAGGAAACCAATGAGACGTTCTTTGTGTCTTGTTCTTGGCAGTATGATGGAGTGGCCATCCAACAAATGGGTAAACCTATGAGCGCCCAAATCTTGCTTCTTAGACATAACAGTGGTGAAGACATGTTTGACTGTCTGCAAATGTCCAGGATCATGGTGGCAGTGGCCCAAGGATTCTCAAGAGGAGAGAAATGATTTCACTGTGATGCGTCAAGGATGATCAATGAGAAGTGATATAGCACTACTGGTGCAATGAAGTCACAGAGTCATGGAAGGATGGGTTAACTTGGAGAGGCTGATAGATTAGGGGGAAAGGGGAATAGTATTGAGTGCACAAATATTTGCCTTCTGCCTGTACGATGACGATACAATCTCCTTTGACATTGCTGATTTCGCATTGACCCTGTACAAAAAGTCTCATCAAAGTACAGAACAACTTTAATAAGTCCCTCTACATATAGGACCTACACAGGCTGCTCTCCATGGCACATCATCTTCAAGATTGACTATATTACATACTGAGCAACAATGATCACTCATCCGCTACCAGGAATAAACATCAAACATCTCCAGGGACCAACGAAATTAAGAATACTGCAGTAATAAAGCAAAGATATGCAATACATGATGAAAATAAAAAGCAGTCAAGCAGTCTACAGCTTTGCACTAAGGATTTAGAACCACCTCCCTTCATATGTAATACTTGATCCATCATTCCTTACATTTAGGGCCGAAGTGAAATACCACCCAAACACCAGTGTCCACACTGGCCACACATAGAAGACGCAACTTTTCACCCATTCATCTCCACTACTATTCCACATACAGAAGTCTGTCGCACGCATGCATGCAGTCTAGAAAAAAGACTGGCATCTTAGGTAAGACATAAAACAAGTGAATACAATATCCTTTTACAAGACCTGTGAGAGTTAGAGTATAGAGTACATGACAACCACTGTTATTAGTTTCCTTATGAACAGAGGTCCAGACTCCAGATGTAAAATTCTCTGCATACCTTTGATGGTAGACCAGTTGATTCCATTCTGTTTATGTTATAGTCCACCTCACTGTTGGTTTCAAAAGAATCTAGTTCATCTCCACTGCTGCCTATTGGTCGAGGGTTGATGTTGACAGGGTCAAAGGTGGCGTGCGGCCTGTCCGAGTTACCTTCACTTTCACTATCCGCATCAAGACCGTCAAGGCTGGAGCTGAAACAAAGAACAGATTGTTTATTAGATTTTTATGGGAAAATAGTGTTTTAAAATTCATAACTTGAAAAAGAAATAATACCCTTATTTTTGTTAATTTTCAGTGCTTAAGGGAGCACAGCTAATTTGCTGAGAGGTGCTCGAATGACTGGGAAATGATGAACGCAGAGAAACCCTAATGTTCTTCCAAGCCAGTTTATGTATACAGTATTTGAAGGCACTGTTCAATAAGCTATTTGTAAATGAAAAAGTGGAATTGTGAAATGTTACCCACGAGTGATGTGCCTGATTGCCGAAATTGCAATTTTAAGTTTGCAAAGTTATGAAGTCTTCCGAATCATGAAAAAAGGACAGCTTCAGCAACCCTTTAAGGCAGAGGGAGCTGTTCCTGCTGCCGTGAAGGGTGCATAGCTACAGCAAAACAAGGGTGGGCATCACTTAGCAACCCTCCTGCCCCCGCTGTGAGCCCTATACTCCTACCTGGCAAAATCCCAGGATTCCACCATCCTTCAACCAAACATTTAAGGCTTCTCGACCACGCAACTGGCGATGTGTGTGCCCAGCCCCCTTGCTCATGATGAACCTTGAACCTAAACCATCTCAGAAGAAACTCCGCAGCACCCTTATTTTACTTGGTGATTCCGGGAGGGCTCAAGGCTGCAGGCTTCGTTCCACAATGGTTCCCACCCAAGAGGCAGACTAAAGAAGCAAATAATCGATTAGATGGAAGCTTTTAGGGATTACTATGCCTCTGGGAATCCAACGAAAACAGCAAAATGTGGCTGTATTCGCCAAGATCAAAATGAAGCACTTTCCTCCAAATACACAGACTTAATGCAATCTTCACCCACCTCTACATTTTACATTGGTACAAGGAAATTGACCTGCAAAGTTTGCAGGGTGAAAAAACCCTACAAACACCACATGATCAGTGAGTAAAAACATTTTACTCAAGACCCATCTCTTAGAATATCAGTAATGCCATCACTTAATTGGTACCTTTCTTTGCAAGTACCTTACTTCACATCATCTAGAGATGTATGGCCCACAGTGCTCTATACGAGTGTCTTCAACATCCTCGAACCATGCAATGGCTTTGCATCCAGCATCGACCATCTATAGGCACCTTCCATGCCGGGAGAGTTTACATATTCCTTCTTTATCTTCACTGCAGCAATCTGACCAGCAGATCAAACCTTAAAAACCCTTGAGAAATAAAGCCCTAGAAAACTCTAAGCTGGTTCGAGCTCTTATGAAAACAGTCTAAATTGAATCAGCTCACAGTAAACATTCTGTGATCGCTTCTGTTGCTCCAAGGGAGAAGATACCAGGCAGAGTCCCCTGACATTTCAAATGGTGGCCAGCAGCTGTATTTATTTTACTGCCTGTTTTTTTGTTTTCGTTTTTTAGATTAAGTGTTCCAGTCATCAGAGCGAGCCAAACTATAGCCGTCAGAAGCTGGTTCTTGGTGGACGATACTGATGCGGTAAAGAGTATGAAATACACAACCATATCATGTAGGGACAGTCACATTCATACTCATAAGAACTTGTAAGTTTCAGAGCCCCAATAAAACTGGACTGAGTCAAAATTGAAGCGCGTGTCCAAAAACTTCTTGTTTTCTGGAATCTTAAATGTTTGTCTATTTGATATTAGACTGCACAAAATATACATTTTACAAAATAAATCCCAGGGAGACAAAACTGAAAGAAATATATACATTGCAACGAACTAGCAGAGAAATTGTGCCTCTTTCTGTGGACATTTCACAATATCAAACCTAACTGAAGAACAGGAATATTTGTGGATATCTGTAGATTTGCTATAGCGCTCCAAAGAATTCAAATTTCTCAAGCAAAATTTCCACCAGTTGAATAATTCTACATGTGTAAATAGTGCATAGACATATCTAAAATGTTTCCATCCTCTGAGAAATTATTTTTCAATGAGGAGAATGACTTTACACCATAACCTGATTAAATGTGGGCCCTCTGACACTTTTCTCACCCCAGATAGTCCCCAAATGCCTCATTTGGATGCTGGTTAGACCGCCACCAACAGCCCTCGGTCCGAGTGCCAGATTATGATACCGGTGATCGGACCATTTGCTGTTGTGGGAAGGTCACCGCCTACGACAGGATCCAAGATCTCATTGGGGCAGCGGTCGGAATCCTATTCCTATAATAGAGGCGCGCCGATGAGGGCGCTAACATAGGGATTAGGCTGTCCCTTTCTGCCAGGCTTTTCATGGCGTTCCGATCGCCATGAAAAGGCAGACAGAAAAGGACTTTGGGGCCCCAAGCAGGGCCCCTGTGACTCATGGGCCACTGCTATGTGGCCTGGGGGTACATGTAGTGCCATACCACACAAATCCATGCACGTGTGCCTGGCTACACATGGTGCCTGGCACATGGTGCATAGATGTGAGTAAAGTACTTTTTTCTAGTGCAGCTTGTACTGCGGTCATTTTCCTGGGCCGCAGCACAAGCCGCACTAGAAAAAAGCACTTTCCGGCTGCCATCATGGTGGTTATATTGTAATAGGGTGGGTGGAACCACAGACTCATTGTCGGATACAAAGGCTGATGGGGGTCCGACCGACCACCATCGTAATGAGGCCCTCAGTTTTACCTTTCCCAGGAGTACATCTCAGACAGTTTCCAGGGTAGGAGGCCATCTGCAAGAGGTATTTGATTACCAGTGTAGTGCTTTAGTGCCTCATTTGTATAAATAATAAATAAATAAATACAGGGGCCAAACATTCTTATGAAAATGGCTGAGCCTTTCTCCAGTTTTGACTTTATTGATGATACCCTCTGCACTGTGTGCTCTGTTCCACTGTTTTTGATGATACTAGTTCCCCTCCTGCCTCCAAAAAATGGCACTGGTGATGTATGTGAAAGTGTCCCAAATGCCCCTGTAGTCCATCTGGTGTTTGTCCACTATTAGCGATATTGCACCGCATTTTATTGCTACAGCATTTCCTCCTCAGCGAGAGGTAGGAAGCCACTCTCCCGACTCTTCTAATGCCAAGGGTTATGTGAGCCACATGAGATCCCTCATGAAACATGCCCTGGATGATTTTGATTTTATCTTATCCCATAAATCAGATGCTGCATTTGCCACAGAGACATGCTTGAACGACTGCTCTGCTCTCTGTTTGCTCAAGCCATTCTTGGAGAAAATATAATCCTTGGCGCAGACAGTCACTTTGAGGGGGAAGTCCTGTCATTATCTACAAATCAAGGACTTAAATTGCCACTCTGCAGTATGCTCATGCTGAATTCGTGCTCTTCAGCTCAGTGCTGGAATTGGAAAAAAATACTGCGGGACCCATTAATTGAAGGTCAAGATGTGGCGAAGGAAAGGGGGTGGAGTCACAAGGGTTAAAGTTTGAAAAACAGAGACTTATACATTTATGTTTTTTAAATCTGCTGCAAAGAACTTGACAACAAAGATAAATATTCGCAGCCAATTAAGTAAGCTAGAACAGATTCTAGCTTACTTAATTGGTCACAAACAGGCTACATTTCAAAATAGTTTATATGGTTAAGACACCTGCTGCAGAGATATTTGTGTGCCCAGGAATTTTGAGTGATTATAATAGTGATAAGAGAACTATGTTGGTTAATTTAGCTATGGGAAAGTTTTGTGTTTTGTTCAATCACAGTTTTGACTCAAAGTAGCATAAAGGGTTAATGTGTCTGCTGCAAAGCACATTGTGTAACATGTAGACCACGGATTTGTATTTTATTTAGGTGGGTAAGTGCGTTACTGCTTTTGACAATGAGATAATTGTGTTACTTTCAGTTCAAAAATTGCAGTCCTTCTAATATAACACTGTGATCTATTTACCGGCATCATGGAGCTGCATGTAAACTGTAAGTCTGGATTTAGAGCTGTATTTTTTTAAAATTCTAAAATTGCAAAGAAAGGCTGCTTTGGGAACTAATAAAGTGTTGTACCTACAGACAACCCCTAGCACTGCATTACCTTTTATATCCTGAATTTGTGTTTCTCCTGTCTGTTCACACTTAACATATAATGTCTAGAAGTATGGATGATAAGCAATTCCTACAACTTATAACCCTCATTATCTTAAGTAACATTTCCTGTGCATTGATTTACACACTTGTATGAGTTATTGTGTCTCTGCGTGTAATGTAAAGCACTTTGACACCCTACAATGTGATGAGTAGAGCTAAATAAGAACTAAATACAAACTAGGTTAGTAGGTGAACTTCAAATAATTAGTGTAATTACTAATACACATCGATACTGTGCATTCTTACAGTGCATGCGCATCTCTTGCAGAGGTTGGGTTGAAGAAAGTCAAAGCCTGCCTCCAAGTCACAGTTTCTTTTAAGTGCTTGTGAAGTGATAAGCTATCTGTCTTTATTTCCTTCCACTGCATTGGCAGCTAGATGTTAGGCACCAGATGAATCCCAGACAGGATGATACTTGAACAACAGAAAGGCTGATGGCTCTTTAAATCACACCTTTGTTTGTGCCGAGCTAAAAATGAAAATAAGAAAGCCCTCTTAATGCCTGCAGGCTGCTGCACCAAACAGAATGCAGAAAACGTGGGGAGTGCTAATAAACTGTGTTTCCTAGAGTCGGGAAATGACGCCAGGACAAAGTCAAAACATTTCTCTTGTTGGCTGGATCCCAGAAATAGCAACCGGAGCCGGGATCTGGTTGGTGTGATCCCCCTACTTTCCAGCACTGCTCAGCTTGAAACTCTGCTTGTGAAGGGTGTGCTTGTTTATCGATCTCATGGGCCCGAAGCGTCTTTCTCCAGTTCTATTGCTCAGCGGTGTAACGCAAATGATGCCCCCCCCCCCCTGCAGGTTCCTTAGTCTCCCACATATCTCACAGATTTTTAATGGCCGTGGGCTGAATATGGGGCCCTGAAGGGCTGAGGGTCAGCTGAATGGTTAGAACCCCCTAAGCACCACAGGAGCTGGTACTGCTGACCTCCTCCTCCATACATCTTGAAATCTTCCAGTTTCATCGTACTCTTCCAAAACGTTACTTTGGCTAGCCACCTCGCAGGACCCCTCCCAGGTCATATATTTTCAAATATTACTGCTCTCACCGCTTCTCCTCCTTTACCCCTCACCTGGTCAGAGCATTTTGGGGTGCCCTTTTTCTTTCCCTTTACATTCCGCTTCAACCGTCCCACTGATTGTTGCTCTGTTCCAACTCCCTGCACCTGGTCTCAAATCCTTCCCACCAGTTTCGAACACATCCTCAGCTTTACTCTGCCCTATCCCCTCATATATTCATTCCACCGCTGACTCCTTTAACACCTTAGCTGCGTGTAAACATCCCTCCCCAGTGCTGCGCTGTCCATTGGAACCAGTGCTGAATGGACGTCCAATGGTCGTGCGCAGCACTGGGGAGGTAGCGCTGCTGACGACCGTTGGCCGTCAGCAGCACTTAAGGGGTTAATGACTGGTCCAATAATGTAAGCATGGGCGGAAAATTCGTTTCTGCTCGAGGATTTTGCGGATTTTCGGTAAATTCGCAATCCGCGAGATTCGCGAATTTCCCGCAAAATCCACGAGCGGAACGGATTGGGTTAAAAGTTCAAGCTGACTTTTTGTAACTATTTTAGAATGGCACCGGCAAGCTGCCAGAGCCTCTAAAATAGTTACAAAAGTCAGCTTCAACAGGAAGCACTAATAGATAAAGTAAAGCAGGTGCTAGAGTTGAATCTCAAATTCAGTTACACAATCATTAATCACCCCACAATTGGGGTGATTAATGACTGTGTAACTTAATTTGACCTTCAACTCAAGCACCTGCTTTACTTTATCTATTAGTGCTTCCTGTTGAAGCTGACTTTTGGCTGAGGGCAGAAGGGCACAATGTGGGACAGAGGGCATGAGTTAGGCAGAGGGCAGAAGGGCACAGAAACCAGTGGGGCAGAGGGCAAAAGGAACAAACAAGAGTGGGGCAGAGGGCAGAAAGGCACAAAAACAAGTGGTACAGAGGGCAGAAGGGCATAAAAAATGAGAGGGTGGCAGTGATTAACCAGGCAAAAACAAAACCGCGAACACGCAAAGCACCCCGCGAATACGCAAAGTTCCCCACAAAAACCCGCGAACACGCAAAAATAAAAACTCCGCAAATTTGCACAAATTTGCGAATTTTGCGGATTGCTAATTCGCAAATCCGGAAATTTGCGGATCGCGAATTTGCAAAATTCGCCCATACTTACAATAATGCCACTGATTCCCTCCCCTCACTTAGTTGGAACAGGGCCAAGCACACGACTCCCTCTGCAGCATGGTAATCGAAGGAACTTCACGATGCCAAGCACAAATGAAAGATACGAGTGTTCATGGCAGGTCTTACAATCCAACAGCCATAAACAAAATCTATGTTGTGACCAGCATCCCAAGCACAGAGTATTTTGCAAGGAAAATCGAATCCCCCAGCAACTCATCCAGAGAAACCTTTTTGATTGTTCAAAGTTTCCTTGAAATCACTGCTTGTTACAGCACTATTCTGCCCTCTCAAGAGCTCTGTAATAACCTCTCTACTTTCTTCCAAGACTAAGTTAAAATTGAACAGCTTTCGAACAACAACCTTCATTGGACGAATGGCTTTTTTTTACTTACACCTTCCTGCTCTTCCAACGGTGTTTCTCTCACAGTTTCCTCCACAAATAGATCACCTCTCTAGTATCCTCTATCAAATCAGGCTCCCCTATGGAGCCAGTCCCCCCGGTCATTTATTTTCATCCACCTAACACTATCTAGCCAGCACTACTCATTTGTGCAAACGTTCCCTTGCTTCAGCTGTGGGGGTGGAGGAGAAGCCCACGAGGGGCAACAAGCAGCCCAGGAGGGAGAGAGAGTAGATGTTTGGTGGGGAGGAGAGGCACACGAGGGAGAGAGCAAGAAAACACAAGCACTCTCGCGGAGTGCTTAACCAAAACGAAAGACAGAAAGCAGCCATCTAAAAGTGAACAGTGGAAGGATACCAGTCAGCCCGTTACAAGAATAGTCAAGAGGTTATACTCCAGAGGACGAACAAACACAAGCAGGGGAAGGTCAGCAAGCAAATTAGAGTGACAATACAGCTGAACGATAGCAAGGAATGGGCAGGCTAAGCCAACTGTAAGTTTTGGGTAAGTCCACAGAAGGTCTTTTGCAACCAAACAGGCATGAACTATAAATACCCTTTACACTTTACAGTAGACCTCAAAGTGGGTTGCCCAAGATTTCAAGATGCCCTGTTTTCTGTTTCCAAGATGACATATAGAATTCTTTGTCATGACAGACCAGTAACAGTCAGAAAATGAACAAGCATTGGAAATGCAATAGGTCTCACATTAGGAAAGTTTGAGCTATTGGTCTTATAAATGACATTTTTTTTTATTTATGTGTTGTTTTTTAAAATAGGTAAATTAATAGCTTTGTCATTTACAATGCTAATAGTTATAACTTTCGCAAATGTGACACCTATAGCATTTGTAATGCAACATGTTTTGTATTTACGTGACTTAGATGTATTGATATTACAAATAACAATGGCTTTTAACTTTTTAAATAATTAATACTTAAAAAAAGTGATTGTAATTTATAATGGCAATAGCTTAAACTTCTGTAAATAACTTTAGTGAAGATTATGTTCAGTGTATTTTATTGTGACGAAAATCCAAGAACAGAAGTGAAATATTAACATCTTTTTTGACATTTGTAATAAAGCTTGAAACATTGAGAGAACATATTTGAACCAGTGATGCTGTTGTGATGTTGAGTGATGCTGTGGTGGTGCCGAGTGATGCTGTAGTTGCGCTGAGTGATGCTGTGGTTACGCTGAGTGATGCTGTGGTTGCGCTGAGTGATGCTGTGGTGGTGCTGAGTAAATGTATTGCGACTTATATAGTGCACGTATCACCCGAAGGCATCAAGGCGCTTGCCTTGGGAACCCGTCCTGGCTTTTTCCCTGTGAGATAACCCCTACTGGGCATCCCCAAGGTGAAAGCCAGGCATCCCGCAGCGGGTGGGCCGCCGTAGTGGAGATTAAGCAAGCTATTTCCCAGAGTTGCAGCGTGGGACCCCATGATTAGAGTAGGCACCGATGCGAGAATTATTGAGTCCGTGGACATTTTTGGGCTCAGGACCCTGCCGCGTCGGGAATTGAACCCTGGTCCCGGGCCAGACCTCTGCATCAGGGTCTGCCGCTCTAATCAGTGAGCCACACTCCTCCACTGAGTGAGGCTGGAGTGGCACTGAGTGATGCTGGGGTGGCGCTGAGTGATAATGTGGTGGTGCGGAGTGATAATGTGGTGTTGCTGAGTGATGCTGGGGTAGCGCTGAGTGATGATGTGGTAATGATGAGTGGTGCTGTGGTGGTGCTGAGTGATTTTGGGGTGATGCTGAGTGATGATGTGGTGATGGTGAGTGGTGCTGAGTGATGCTGGGGTGGTGCTGAGTGATGCTGTGGTGGTGATGAGTAATGCTGTGCATTCAGTGATGCTGTAGTGGCGCATAGTGATGTTGTGGTGCCCCTGAGTGATGCTGTGGTGGTGCTGAGGGGAGCGGGACGAGAGGAGAGAGGTAAGAGGGTAGAGAGTAGATAGGAGAAGAGAGGTGAGAGAGAATAAGAGAGGGGAGAGAGGAGAGTAAGGAGAGGGGAGAGTGAGGAGAGGGTTGAGTGAGGAGAGGGGAGATGGGAAAGTGAGGAGAGGGGAGATGGAGAGAGGGGAGTGAGGAGAGAGGGAAGTGAAGAGAGAGGGGAGTGAGGAGAGAGGGGAGTGGGGAGAGAGGGGAAGAGAGTGAGGGGAGAGAGGGATTGGAGAGGGAGGAGAGGGGAGAGGGAGGGGAGAGGGGAGTGAGGGGAGAGTAGTGAGAGGGGATAGTGGTGAGAGGAGAGTGGTGAGAGGGGAGAGTGGGGATAGTGAGGATAGTGAGGAGAGGGGATATTGAGGTGAGAGGGAGGTGAGAGAGGGAGGGGAGAGTGGTGAGAGTAAGGAGAGCGGAGAGATAAGAGGGGCCGCGCATCCCTCATTTCAGTTCTTCTGTTGTGGGCAGTGGAGTATCTTTACTCACTATTGTTTGGTGAGAATATTAGAGACAAAACATCTGACTGAATGGTGGTCCGAGGGGAATGCATCTCATGCTGGCGAAAAGGCAAGATTTAGTAATTGAAAGCTTCAAGGAAATATTGTCTACACAAGACATCTTCTACCATAATGTTGACAGTCTGAACATTGTCCACCAACTCCGAGCATTTCATTAAAGGAAATCGGACATGCTAAAGTGCTTGACGGGCACTGGCACGACGGGACTGATCATACTGTAACCAACTGACAGCAGAGGGTGACGAGACGCACGGGGAGCAGCAGTGAATAATTAGGGGAGGAGAAATGACAGAGCGCACGCTGGTGGAAGCTCGCACAAAGACAATTTTCACAGACCCTTCTTCCATTTATGAAATCCGATTTAGTTCCCCAAACCTCTGCAACCCTCGGAGTGTACGACACTCCTGCGGATTCTAAGGGGAAACACTGGTTTATGTTTTACTACTCCTACGGATTCCAAAGGAACACACAGGCTTATGCTTAACGCCCGAAGACAATAGATGTTCTGGTCAGTTTTTAAACGAACTAAAAAAACATACTGAAAGGTCGCACTGAAAGAACGCGTGTTTTTACGCTTTATTTATTTATTTAGAAGTGTCTTCGCTTTGGCTTTAAAGTAACAAACAGAAAGCAGATTAAACAGAAAGCCTGACACCTCGAGCCCGACTGCACTGTGATTACTCAGCAGGTCGGAAATCTGTGGGAATAATGACTATGTTTCTGAAGTCGTCATTTCATACTTCCAATTCCCGCTCACAGTTGAGAGCCAGAGCCGCCTTTCGGGATTGAAAGATGTCAGTAGCAAGGGAAGTAGAAGGAGTGGGAAAGAGCGAAATTCCACCCAGTTTGAAATTGTGTCCCTGGCAATCAGTGCCAGTGAGGAGAGGTAATATTGCGGGCAAAGGAAGGCATCGGGATTATAAGGGAAGGGTGAGCAGTGGAGAAAGGACACACTTAAATATGAATAAGCAGAGGGCAGTAACAGAAGAGGGTTGGGGGAGATGGGGAAAAATGTAGGTAAACAATGATTATGGAGTAGTTTGGAAGTGAGGTTTGGGAAACAGTGGGTGAGTCTGGGAAAGCGGACAGGATCGGGAAACAAAGGTGGTGAGGGGAGGGACTGTTAGTGAGGAGTAAAAGCCCCAATGGGGAGCATTAGCAAATGTATAGCGAGTGATTGGTGAAGAATGAGGGGGTTCATAATAAGGAGGAGGAGCGACTAACAGACAAGTAAAGTGAGGGGTGAAGAGATGGACTAATTGAGATGGTAGGACAATGATGTCGAGTCACTAACAGAAAACAAGCCTTGGCCACTTAAAATAAAATTTTAAAAAAGGAGACACGGCCTGGTGGCCGTGAAACTGAAAGCACGGCCGGCCGGCCGTGAAAAAGCCTTTGATGCAGCAGAGGACAATTAGGGGAGAAGAATGGCTGGGCTGAGGCAGAGCGCAAAGCCTTTGATGCAGCGGGGGGCGGAGCGGGAAGAGCTGCTGGCAGCACCAAGCTGACGATTTGATGCTGTGCACGCGCATTTTAACTCATTGCGCTTGCACATTGAGCTAAAAGCGCACATGCACTGCATCAAATCGCCAGTCTGGTTAAACTCTGGATAAACCCCTTAATCTCTCGCCAGCTCGAATGCGCAAGCGCATCGGCAGGCGAGACCTAAACAGCAACATCAGTCCAAAACGTTGGGGGTGATCATGCAAAAAGAGGCAAAGCTTTACAGTTTCGAAATTAAACAAAGTTTTCCCTATGCCTAAACGGCAGATGTACAGTGAAAAGGAGCTCAGTGAAAGAGGTATATGCATCTCAGGGCCTGTTTTCTTTTCTCTCTGTTCTTAACCATAATCTGCAAATACATTTACCGATATTTCACGACTTTTGGCAGTTTGTTAAGCAACCCATTTCAGTCAACAAGCTTTACTTTGTTGTGGAAGTAAAATCGAATGTTGGTTGCAAACATTCATTGTTCGTACTTGCTCTAAAATAATGTGATATTAGCTGGGTAAACATGATTTCAGGTAACAGCCAGGATTTGATTTCTTTTTTGCTTTACTAATACAACTGATGTCGAAGAGTCTCATGTCACACTTTGCATGTCCAGAAAAGAGGTCATCCACCTGTGCAGTATTAGGCAGGACTGCTGGCTGAATTAATGGCCCTGATGGAAAGAGCATGCACTCAGGGCCACTGCAGAAACATTGCAGTGGAGGAAAAGATTGTTAAGAGTGTAACAAATTATGACGAAAATAACAAACAGACATATTTAAAATTAAGGAAAACTCGTAATATTTGCGTGCAATTTTGCCTATGGGACACGTTACACTGCTTCTAGATAATGCGCCTTTGCTTAAGAAATGTTCAGCAAATTCTATTCAAAATATTACTTTTACCTCCTAGAGTAAAAGTTTGCTGAACATAAATATATTGTACTCTATAGAAAACATAAACGTGCTTCCAATACATTTTGCGCTCATGTTATTCTGCACATCCCATTTCTGTCTCAAAACTGTGTTCAATGTTGAACTTAACCTGTGTTCATACCTAGAGCCTCTCGGCCCCCTGTTTCCATTAAGAAACATTTTCTATTTATCACAAGCCTTTAAATAGGAGAAAACTTGACACTGAAGTCGTGTATCTTGAAAAGACGATGCGATATGTAAAGTATGTTTTTAAAATGTGTCTCCTCTTAAACTATTTACCAATTTCAGAAGCGTCTGTATATAAACCCTTGCATTTATCATAGTTCTTGTAATGTAAACGTGACCGTATATCGCTATGAAACTTACATTTTCCTGTTTAAAGAGGGAATCTTTCTTCACACTGCATTTGAAAGGTAGTTAAAGCAAGTAAGCCATTGTTTGCCCTTCATCCTGTGCACAAAGCCCGTCCCTCCGTCCAGCATTGAAGATGCTAATATTCTCTACCTTGAGAGGAAGTTCAAGGCTTGACTTCGGGATGGGCAGGGACTCCAATGCAAACACACACCTGCGCATAACAAAAGGGCCATTAGCATGTCAAGAGGCCTGTGCGCCAGAATCTTCCGAAGTCAGTTTAGGCTGCAGACTGGGGGATGGGCACTGTGCCTAGAAAACACCTTTAAGAACCAAGAAGCATCAGGTGCTACTGATCAGAGACCCTGACTGCAGCACGGATTGGGTTAAGGCCTCAAAAATGAGGCTGACTGATTGTAGCCACCAGCTCGCAGCGATTTACATACCTTTAAGTCGCATAATATATTTAAGTGTGCCTCTGTTTGTCTCGTACATGTACATTCACAAAGAATTCCTTCTGTCCATGTCTACAGCTGCCTCGGTTGTTTACACTTCGTAAAAGAGACAAATGTCTCTCAGATCCATTCAGAAGCTGGACATCGATATATTTTGTAGCCTATTAGGTGCTCACACTGAATGTAATGTGAGCTAAATAGACAGATGCAGGAAAGAGCTGGAGACTGGGACGTTTAAGGGTCAAAAGGGGAGAAGGAAGGGTCTTTCTAAAGAGAGCATTGAAGGCTTGGAGAGTTTAATAAGAGGATGTAAAACATAAAGAGCCTCTCAAATTAAGGAAACCGGATAAAATAGAACGAGCTGAGGTGGAAGCGGGGAGATAAAGGGGAATTAAAGGTTCAGTAGGTGGAATATGCAAGGAAGTAGAAACAGTGAGATCTAGTATGGTACAGGAGGTAAGAAAATGATTTACATGCCACGTTTATAAATGCAGGAAAGCATATTTGAGATGTAAGACATCTACATCTCTACATTGCGCGCCGATGCAAAGACAGAAGCCAGTATTACAACAACAACAAACAAGCCTTGGCCACTTAAAATAAAAAAATTTAAAAAGGAGACACGGCCTAGTGGCCGTGAAACTGAAAGCACGGCCGGCCGTGAAAAAGCCTTTGATGCAGCAGGGGGCAATTAGGGGAGGAGAATGGCTGGGCTGAGGCAGAGCGCAAAGCCTTTGATGCAGCAGGGGGCGGAGCGGGAAGAGCTGCTGGCGGCACCAAGCTTACGATTTGATGCTGTGCACGCGCATTTTAACTCATTGTGCTTGCGCATTGAGCTAAAAGCGCACATGCACTGCATCAAATCGCCAGTCAAATCGCCAGTCTGGTTAAAGTCTGGATAAGCCCCTTAATCTCTCGCCAGCTCGAATGCGCAAGCGCATCGGCAGGCGAGACCTAAAAAAGAGCACTGGAAATGCCAATGGGTCGTGCAGCAATTCCACTATACTAGTCAATGTTGGACAGGCCTGTAGGGCAATCAGGCGCTGTCCGATGGGCTGGTATGACTGGTCAGAGTGTTTCCCCTGGGTTTGTGCTATTTATGGGCCTGTTTTATGGACTGCTGGGCCGGTTCTTTTCATGATTCCCCTGATATTAAAACAAATATTGCCTGCAACATTCTTAAATCCTTGTAACCTTTCCATACTTTGCAAAACACATATACAGTGAGTCTTTACATGTTCAAAAGTGCCCCAATTTGCAAACATGGACCACTTTTTTTTAGGCTTTCTAATCACTAATGGGAGCAGCTTTTATTTTGGGACCAGGGACTAATTTCTGTCCCAGTCCGACCTTGATACTCGTAGATTTTCTACATTTTTAGGTCCCTCTTATGAATGTATGTCAGGGCGTGGACTGTAAGTCTGCAGAGTGCTTCTTCTGCATTTGAAGAAGGGATCTATGTAATCTGAACAAAAAAGCTGAACACTGGTTTGGGAGGTGACATTACTGTTTGAACTGCAAAAAGAAAAGTCATGAATTTAAGTCAAAGGAAACGCGCAGAGTCCAACAATATGGGAGGTTTAGTGTTACAAAGGAAACGGCAACCATGAACACCGTTCAGTCTACCCCCAAGTAAGAATACATTTGTACGTGGCAGTAACACCCACCTCATCACTTGATGTGATCAGGATTACAGTACATTTAGAAACAGAGTTTACACTACATATCAAAAGAAGGAGAACTCAGCAGAAAAATAAACAAATCACACACAAACGTTAGGAAACTAATAGAAAAAACTCCTAGTAAAATGAAAATAGTCTGTTACCAAGGCATTAACACTGAAAATCAGATCTGATGCAGGGACTGTGTTTACATAACGCGGGATAAGGCAGGAGCCTTAGAGCAAAGCTTCCGGGTTGTGTCAAATAAGAGCTGTAATGGTCCTATATGAAGGGAGCTGGCTATGTACAACATACATTGTATTCCGAAAGTTCTGGAGATCCTCGCATCATTCCTGCATTTATACTCATGACCGTAGGAGCTGTGGTTTAGGAGCAGTATGGAAACACGCGAACAACATGGGACTAGTGGCCCTTACAAAGAGGTTTCATTCCGTTCAATATTGCAAACACCTCACATCAGTGCACAAAATAACATAATCTCCACGCTGCACCAATTTGGTGAGTCAACATTCTGCTTCCTCATTGCTATTCTGCAAACCAATAAAATGGCGGACAACAGCTTTGTCCACTTTTTTCACTGGTGCAAAAACTTGAAGTAACACGACCCGTGAACCTGGGGTTCGCTGAATTTTCCACAGGATAAAATTCGGCAAGAAAAGTTGCATCCCGCGGATGGGGAGAAAGAGGAACATTCTTCCATACTATTTGGGACTGTAGCCGGGTGGCCATGTACTGGGCAGCGGTAATGCGAACCATTTCCCAAACCACGACTATTTCCCTGATGCCCAACCCACGTCGCTGCCTGTTAAACATCTGGGATGCAGAGGACTTGACCCATCGTCAACAGGACTGGGCCATGCTGGGAATGTTGGTGGCAAAACATAATATTGCTAGACTGTGGGGGTCTAACGTATTGCCCACACTGCCAGACTGGTGTAGGGACATGGATGAAGCAATAGTGGCCGAGAAGGCAGCATTTGTCCATCGGGGTTGCCCTGAAAAATGGGGGCAAATCTGGGGGGCCTGGAACAAATTTAGAGGGGACATATGCGAGCCGCCGCTCGCATATGTCGCATGAGTGTCTTTCAGATTAAGAGTTGGGCCTTAGGTCTATATGTGTCAATGAGTAAATCTCCTGCTGTGATGAACTCCGTTCTACTGCTTATTGGGCATCAGAATGTGGGGGGCGGGTCAGCGGTTGCACTGGCAATGTTAACTACGCTGCATATTTGAACATTGTTTTGTCGCTTGTGGGGATCTGAACATTATTCACGTGTCTTTAATTTAACGCAAAGTTTTGTTACAGGGTTAAAACAAAAAATCATAGACCTAAATCATATTGTATATTTGTATTGTCTGCATTATGGTACAACATGTTCTCATTCGCCGCCGGGCCCCTGGGTTATCGGCTAAACGGCTGTGTTATCCTGACAATGATACTTAGACTGTGTTGCTATTGCGGCCGGCCCAGGAGGTTGTAGGCCCTACATTGTGTTATACTGAAATGTACAATAGAGGTCTTAAAAAAAATTTTTTTTTAAAGTTGCATCAAAATAGTATGGTATTCGTTGGGATACTTCAACGGTAAGATTACTGCACGCCACGTATGAACATACAGCTTTCGACAAACACATGCACAACCACAATTTTAATTGAATATGATATCTCTTTTACTAGTTGGGCCAAAATACTGTTTACGAACAGCAGCTTAGGCAGACTAATCAAATGCAATTCAGTAGAAGAAACATGAACTTAGAAAATCCGTTCCTACCTTCTTTTCTTAATGCTGGAATACGCAGGGCTTCGTTGGAATTTGTATGTATGTGGCCTAAAAGGTGGATGTGGGCTGCCGGATACACCCCGGTCTGGTGTGCAGAATTCCCGGTCCGCGCTCTCCCCGCCGTCTGCCGGCGTCTGGTTGGCTTCTGTGTGCCTGTTTTCAATGTGGTTCTTTTCCTGGGGTGAAGGAATTGTACAGCTCTCAGAAGCCGAGTCGACGAGATCTGTGCTAGACGCATCTGATGTGGCCTTGTCTATGCTAATGTAGTTCATGTCCAAGTCTGCATGCTGCGGGGAAACACACAAACCATATTAGTTGGCCGGAGAGTGTTGATTTACATGCATCACAAGTGTAAAATAGGTGCAATGTATATATTTGTATATGCTGGATAAAAGTCCTATGCCATAAAATTATAAAATAGAACTTATCATTCCACAACACGTGTTTAGTGTATAATTTCATTAATACCTTCTTGTAATTTGTTGGAAAATCGCATTTTCCTGTAGGAACAGTGCTCACCACAAGTAGGTTTTCCCTACTTAGCTATTTTCTTGTCAAAGATTACCTTAATTTGAACCAAGAATTCTGCCCAATTACATAACCTGGGTCTTTGATTCAGAATATGGAATCTGACCCATAGAAATAAGGCCTTGTTTAGGTAGGTCAAAACAAAGTACCCAAAAAGCGTGGTTTAGCTAAATAAAGCAATTTGTATTGACCCATGAAGCTTTGAGATCTGTGGAGGTCATCCCCAAACTTTCTCCTGGCATGTTAAAACCACACTATTGCTATTCCAAAGACATTCCCTGGCTGCTCCACTGCTATTATTAGTCTCTAGGACTTCACTACACACTGCCAGGTTGTCAATCGTCTGCAAAGGGCAAACTGGACTAGCAGCATCAGGTGTGAGTGAACCAAATATCTCAGAGTAGCCTTTGTTGTAATAACAACCATGGCACAAGATCATTGATCTGTCTTTTTTATTTCAGAAGAACTGTACAAAAGATAGAACCTGGCACTGAAGAATCTCAAGTGGATCATCATGGGTCTCTATGGTACTGTCAGCTTTCAAGGAAACCTACACCGAACAGCAATGGACCTGCTGCCATTGAGAGAAATCAAAGGAGAGAAAGGAAAAGGGAGAGAGAGAATCTCCGGACTGAACCTCGCTCAGTCAAGGGATGACACAGTGGAACCTCAATGATAGATTCATCTCTCAGGAGGGAAAACAGAGGTGTACAGGTAAGCATCAAACCAGCCAGAGAGAAGAGGTAATGATATAAAAAGGTACAAGCTTAATGTTTTGGCTGTATTGAGCCTCAGCCAACCAGAGATCCCGCCATAAGCCCCACAACACTGTCACAAACACATCAGTAATACAGAACTACAAGTGTCAAACACACCAAAAAAAGGTAGAGAGGCAGAAAAGAACTAGGGAACTAAGAAGGTGAAGGACTGACAGAACCAAAGAGGGAAAACAAAACATAAATTAGGATTGGATACAAGTGCAAACAAGTAAATAGACGGAGAGAACTAATGTAAAACAAAGACTCTGAGCTCTGACTGTTCCTAAACATGAGCTTGCCACTGTTACCAGGTACTGACATAAAAATGGAGTACCTACAAAGGTCACAAGTATATGTCTACCCAACCCCAATTGCCAGGGTTTAAACTCACTTAACCCTTATTATTCAGAAGAGTATCACTAGAACCGCACTCAGTTTCATGTTCAGAAGAGTGAAAGAGTCCAGAGGTTTAAGTGTTGGTCTCCTGTATGGTTAAATGAATGAAGGAGTTAAGTCTTAATTTGCTGAAGCAAGGAGATTGGCTTTGCACTAAGAAAACGTTTCCTATGTGAATTATGTGTGCACTTATTTGTCATTTGAGTATAAACAGTGTATCTCTATCTGCTCCTAATCCAAAGTTAGTGTTTATTAAGTGCAATAAGGTAACCAAGTGTTAGTCAATGGGAGATATAGGCTTTCCCACAGTAAAAAACAGCTTTGAACTTTTTAATTGCAAGGACATGTAAAACTTAAGTACACCTATCCCACTTTTTAAATAAAATGACCATATCCTAGGGAGCTTTAGGGCTCCCTTACAATGACATACACACATTAAAAAGGAAGAATTAGTAGACCTGTCAAAAAGTTTATTTTGCCAGGTCGAAATGGCAGTTTAAAAAAGGACTGCAGGCTGCAATGGCAGGCCTGATACATGTTTTAAAGTGCTGCTTTTGTGGATGCCCATTAATTATCAGGCCCTATACTAGGGACTTATAAGTAAATTAAATGTGCAATCAGGGATAGGTCAATTTTGCCATGTTTTAGGAAGGGAGCGCAATAACTTTATTACTATTTAGCAGTGATAAAGTATACAGAGTCCTAAAGACAATAAAAAAAACGAATTCATCAAAATAGGAGTAGTGAAGGCAATACGTTTGGAGGGAATACCATGCCAGGTCTACCAGTGTCGAATTTCGAGCTTGGGTTTGTAACTAAAGAAGCTATGTAGTACCTTAATTATTTCAATAGAATAGGCTGTTTCCTGTTTGAAGCAACAGGGGATCCCACATGTTAAGATATTCTTTTCTTTTCAGTACAAGATATACGTTGCATATTAAACCAGGTAATTTCTCTTTCTCTTGTGCTTTCATCATTAGTATTAACTTTTAAATCTCTTTAGTGAAATTAGGAAAGTCCTGTTTTCTTCTGCTCAAATTTGCAGTGCTCTTTCTTTTAGAAATGCTACAACCCAGTGAAGACAGCAGTATTTCATCCTTTGGTGTCAACACTTCCTAAATGCAAGTACATTCAAAAGCTGTGCAGATCCCCACAGAGAGTGCAGTAGGGGACACAGTAGGCAGTTCATCTGCGTTAACAAGAAGTGCGGTACAGATGCCTCGCATATGCTCGATCCCATCTCACCTAAATACAAATAAGCCTTTGGACATGTTTCCTCATTTGGTAATATTTATTTTAATGCACTTTTAGAAAGAGTTTTACGGAGACAAGGAAGAGTGGTGCGGAAAATTTAAATGCAGTTCCAGCATGCAGAGTTTGAAGATCTTGACAAATCTAATCACTGTATTTACATTTTCCAGAGTGCATGCATAATTCAATTTACATTGACAAACACATCTGTAATGGGCAGGAAGACAAATATCATATCAAATGGAATTATTAGGGCGCCCCAGCAAGTAATATGATTTTCCTCAGCAGGAATGGAAAATTTGAAATGATTTTAAAGCTATGAAGGATTACCTGATTCACAACCATGTAGTTTGCATAAACTTCATCATGTCCGTTCATCATGGCACATAAGCTTGACGCTGCAAGTAAGGTGGGGGTTGGCTTGTACTTCTTGCGGACATCTAAGGAAGAGTGCTTCTTCTCTGAAACAAAATGCGTATTTAAAGGTGGTTATTGTTTCCGTGATTTATAAAAAATATGAAGCACATAACAGGCGAAAAGCAGTGTCTAAAACATTAGCCACCTCAAAAAAATTAATTTCCCCATGTTGCGCTAAGTAGCTAGCTATTTTATTGTTGGTGTAGCGTAAGAAAACAGGCAGATAGAAGTCTTAAAAAGAGATTGTATTTCCTCAAGGAAACAAAAGACTTGATTAAAAAGGGGACTATTTCGCAATCAAAAATGATTCTAAATCTTAGAGCCAATATTGAGTCTTAACAGTAAGACTAATTGTACAGTAACTAAGGCGATCACAGAGATGGTGGGCCCACCCTTTTAGGGCACACCTCACTAGATTTGCCTGTCCACGGCTGCCATGCAGTCCCAGACTGGGAAAACCACTGATGGCCCCTACAGCTTCAGAAGAAAACTCCAGTCTTTTAAGTTTATTAAATAACAGGAAACTTTGCAGAGCAAGTGGGAAAAAATGGCACCTGCTTGCCAAAGATCCCTGGCTTCAGTGTTGCCTCGAGAGTGGTGTCTCCATTGGGTTTTAGAAGTTCTAGACAGAAGGACTGGGATGTCTAAATCAAGTAGGTGGGCAGGAGGGCCAATATCTCTCCTGGCCTGGTGGATGCTGTTCTTTAAATAATACTTTCAGGGTGCACTGCAGAGTCACTGATGAGCGTTGTCCTAAGATTTTGGACAAATCACTTAAAATACAAGCAGCGATCTCGCGTGGGTGGTGGGTGTGGGGTGAAGGGGTTGGGAGAGACGGCATAGGGTGAGCAGGAAACAAGATGCAAAGGTGAAAATGAAAGCAGTGAGTGGGTGTGGAGAGACGGTAGGTAATGTGACTGGAACAGCATTTGAGCTCATAAATAAACTCGATCTGGCAACATTGAAAAAACAGCAATTAAACAGCCCCAAATATGTTGTGAAGGGCGTTAGGTCAGAGTTGCCAACACAGGAGTTCAAGTCTTGGCATCGGCTCAATATCCTGTGACTTTGGTGATTTCGGGCAAATCACTAAAAATACAAGCAGAGCTCTTAGATGGATGGTGGGGTAAAGGAGTAGGGAGAGATGGCACAGGGCGAGCAGGCAGCCACAAGCAGGAAATAAGACGTGATGGTGAACATGAAAGCGGTGTCCTGTGATTTTGGGCAAATCATTTCAAATACAATCAGCAATCTCGGAGGGGTGGTGGGTGAGGGGTGATGGGGTATGAAGGGACGGCACAGGGCGAGCAGGAAACAAGATACTATGGTGAAAATGAAAGCAGTGAGGAGGTGGGGAGAGATAACACACAATGTAAAATGAACAGCATTACAGCTTATAAATTACTCCATCTGGCAACATTTAAAAAACAGAAATGAAACGGCATCAAACATGCTGTGATGGGCGTGTGATCAGAGCTGCAGACTCAGGAGTTTAACTCTTGGTGTCGGCTCAACATCCTGTGGCTTTGGGCAAATCACTTAAAATACAAGCAGAGATCTCAGAGCGGTGGCGGGGGTCGGGTGAAGGGAGAGGCGGCACAGGGCGAGCAGGAAACAAGATACAATGGTGAAAATGAAAATGGGTATGTCATTTAAAAGGCGCACGGCCACCGAAGTAAAACAATAATTAAACCTGCGATGCAAATGCCTACCAAAACATGATTTGAGCTTAATACATTACTCCATCTGGCAACATTTAAAAAACAGCAATGAAACGGCATCAAACAATCTGGGATGGGCGTGTGATCAGACCTGCCGACTCAGGAGTTCAACTCTTGGTGTCGGCTCAATATCCTGTGGCTTTGGGCAAATCACTTAAAATACAAGCAGAGATCTCAGAGTGGTGGTGGGGGCGGGGTGAAGGAAGAGGCAGCACAGGGCGAGCAGGAAAGAAGACGCAATGGTGAAAATGAAAATGGATATGTCATTTAAAAGCGTACGGCCACCAAAGTAAAATAATAATTAAACCTGCGATGCAAATGTCTACCGAAACATGAAGCACAGTGTCCGTGAAGCGGTCGCTGTGCTGATACACAAGCGGAGCAAACAAGAATAAAATAGAGCGCAGAAAGGAACCTATAAAAAAAAGCGTAAGACCACATGTAACAGGGGCAGTCTCCTGCGAGGGTTTGAAACACAAAAATGTGTGACTAAAAAAAGCATTCTGACCAATCAAAAGCATGCATTTATGAAGGGCATGAACAAGAACGAATGAAAAAGATGGAAGGTGCTTCAAGCCACTAGATTACAGCATGCCTCACAGAGCAGCGCATGCGCTGCCCCGGCTCAACCTAAAAACTGCCCGACACATCTAGACCGAACCTGGTATGAAGAGCTTGGCCCAACCTTGTTCCTCTGCTTGTTTTGGTGATTATTCATTGAATACTTTTTGATAAGTTCAAAACATTCTTTAGCAAACTTTTCTTCAATTTGATCAGAGTGCAAATCCTTCAGCTTAATCTCTATGCAAATAAAAAAAAGATGTATCTGTAGGTTCCATGATACATAGAAGTACTTCTTTTCAGTGGTAGAAGGGTTGAAAGAGTTGGCCCTTTTTTTTGGAACTAGTGGCCTAAAACAAAACGGCTTTAAAATGCAGGTCTTGTACTAGACTAGACAACTGATAGCGTTTATGATCAGTGGAAAAATCCCTTTCCATTATAATTTGATTGTTTTTTTCTATTTCTTGTGCTGAAAAAATTAATGAACTTGGGATTCATGTAAGATGCAGAGCTGACCCTTGACACTTATATCAGCTTAGTAAATGAAGTCATGTTTTTCAGCTTAGGCCAGTTTAAAAGCATGTATCTACAGAATATTATTGACCACCATAAGGTGCACAGTGGAAAACATGATAAATACCAAATGTTAATACACCAAAGCATTTTTGTGGGTTAGTGTAATTTGAGTGGCTGGCCCTCAGCAGAAGCCATTCATCAATTACCCTAATCAGAAGTAGGGGTATCTAGGACCCTGTGACTTCCTAACTTTTCTGGTGCCAGATTAAAATGTTAGAGGTATCAGGCAGGTATTTTTAAAGAGTAACCCTACCCCCACTTAACACTCTGGGCCAGATGTATGACCCTTTTTTGGCATGTGCAAACGGGTTAGCGACCCGTTTGTGCATGCAAAAAACAAATAGGCCATGTACTAACCCTATTTAGCATGTCTCAATTAATTTGCGACTTTCTAAATAGGATTAGCAACTTGCTATTAGGAAGAGGTGTTTGAAGGGCGTCCCTTCCTAATAACAAGCCTGGGCCTTATGTAGGACGGTTTTGCGGCCGCAATTGAGGTTGCAAAACAGTTGCAGTTTACCACCCTTCTCAGAAGTATGGTAAAGTATGGTAAAGCACTCACAAACTAGAAGGGGTCCCCTTTGTGAATGAAGGGGAAAATATTTTTCAGGGGCAGGCAGTGGTCCAGTGGTCCGAGGGACCAGTGCCTGCCCTTAAAAAATGAAACGAAAACGTTTCATTTTTCTTTTTTAAAATGCATCCCGTTTTCTGTGACTGCTTTATTTAAAAGCAGTCACGGACATGGTGGTCTGCTGAGCCCAGCAGGCCACAATACCTGGAAGGGTCAGCCATTCTTAATGGCGTTGCAAATTGCGAGTGCCTCATTAGTATGCATGAGGCATGCAATTTGTGACCCCGTTAGGAATCACTAACAGTGTCTCTGACACTGTTGTACATTGATGTTTGCGACTTGCAAACATCAATGGTCGTACATCAGGCCCTCTATTCCTTTTCCAACAAAGTGTTCCAGTGTATCTCATAGGTTGTATCATGCCTGGCTCCACAACGAAACGGGAAGGAACTCTTTGATGAAGCTTGCCATCAAGAGATACCCCGGGCGGTTGATGGCTCTTTAAAGCAAAATGATTTTTTCTCTTTAGCTCGACATGAGGGCTCTTATATTGATCCAATCGAGTTGGGCTCTTTAGTTTGTGCAAAGTTCTGTGTCAGAGGAGGGTTATCCCATGCTCTACAGCACCTCTTCACTCCGCTTAATTTATTTGTAAATAATGTACAAGCATAACCTAATAAAGTCAGATGTACCTTGAAGCTACATTTTCAATTGGGTTCTGAGATCCAGCAATCTGGCCCTCTTCTCAGTCCCAAAGGACTCTGGCCAGTGCGGAGGAGGGAGGATGGCAGGGCCCGACCACCCCATTGTATTGGCTGCCCCCTAATGATTCTGAAAGAAGACAAGCTGAGGCAGGAATACTGCCTCAAATATTGCGCATCACCACCAAATAAGCATGACTAGGAGATGTGAACAGTTACAAAAATGGCAAAAGAGCAAACATTTTTATTCTTTTAAACTCGAAGGATCAGGGAAACGAGACTGGAGCAGGAATGTGGTAATACAGCACTAAAGTGCAATGCATGGACAGAAAAGTGAGCCACATTCACTCACAACAAGAAACTCTTACACACACATACCTGCAAATTAAATAACCTCACGTGCATGTGTGTGTGACCTTTTGATCCCAAATTCAAAACCAAGTGGATGCGCTCAATTTTCATCTTTCAGAGGTTGATAACATGAGTACCAGTGAGTAACAATAAACATCTGTTATGCAGCACCTAGTTGCCCCAAGGGCTGAACGTTTGCTTTGCAAATACGCGTTATGATAAGCTACGACTTTCATGGCTCCACTAGTGCACGCCTTTCAAATGTAGGACTACCCCAAGGATGCAATCGCACATTACACTCTTTTTCTAATTTTTCAATTTTTCCACATAAAGAAATCTCTTTTGCAAATGCCTGCAGTAAATGGGGGAGTATGGGCATTTCCCAATGTTCATTAATCAATGTTGCTTCCTCGAAGAAGGCTAGTGGCGCGAACATTGGAAAAGTCCTTGTTAATATTCATGAAACCACGGCAAGTTCAAACTTTCAGGATGTTACCCACATTCCAAAGCCACATCAAGTTGTTCCCTGCCGGGGAACATCCATTACGACGCGGTCTTTACACCGCACTACCATTACAACGCTGCATTTACAACACAAGTCGTTTCCACGACTTGCGCTGGAGGGCGCTCTAGGCTATGTAATAGTAGATTTACTATTCCAGCACCTTCCCTACTGTACGTAGGCTGGAGTTGGAATAGTAAATTATACTATTCGTAAATCCAGCACCCTACAGCGCAAGTCGTGGTAACGACTTGCGTTGGAAAACCTGCGTTGTAATGGTAGTGCGGTGTAAAGACTGCGTCGTAACGTCATTCATCCCCTGCCATGTGCCATACTTTTCATTGTGGAAATCCAAACAATTGCCAGATTTTCTGCATTAGTTAGCGCCAGAAATGTGCACATTATGATTCTGTGAATCAAGATCTATTAGTTGTGCTGCCATCAAACTTTTTTTTACACCTCAGAAGGAACTAGGTGCAGCAACGTTACAATATTGATTGCATTGCTTCATTTTAGGGTCTAACAACCAAAATTACAACGTAAATCAGTTAGGAATCGCAAATGTCCCATTACAAATATACGTATCAGCACTTAGTCAGACAGTACGTGCTCTCTGCCATGAAGTGACTGCACAGACCATAAAATCATAGAAACCCCGTTGAAAAGTGCTGGCTCTGCCTCATGAAAAGGCCCTTGACTGATGTCCACTGTGAATAGCTGCAGTCCTGGGACTTGTGCATTTCGGTGTCTCTTGCTGGACCATTGTTCAGATGCAGTTTCCTGCGCATCTTGAAGGTGACCCAGATTAATATGCGGAAAAGGCGGCATAACATACGGCAAGGCGCCCATCTCTTTTCGCCTCCTCCAGTGCCTGGTGGATACCATGAGCTTCTGCGTAGGTTGTCGTGGTATATTTACAAGCTTGCATGGTAATCTGACCGTTGCTTCTGGTTCTACATTTGGTTCACACAGAAGTGGGATACCACGCTTCTTGCATGATCTACCCTCATCATGAAACTGTTGGAAGAACCATTTTCACCATGCCATGGTTACCCTGATGGCCGCTGCCAGCTGGACGCTGTATTTGGTAAACCAACACCAAAGTCAATAGAGCACATTGCAATGAGAGTGTCTAAAAAGCCCCAGAGTGGAGAAGCACCATCCTATGAAGAACATTTTTAGAAGACAGAAGATGCCTTTTACAGGTGCCATGAATAAGGCCATGTCAGTAACTCCCACGGCACACTGGTCCATATCCGATGCCCAACACTGATGTTTTTTAGGAAGAGTCCTTTTAGGGGTTTCTGAGCTTTGAACTCGACTTTTGGAAATAGCTAGGAATTACATTTTAACTGAATACATGCAGGAGAGGGGAAGGGAGGGAGAGTCTAGAACCCCCTGTCTGTGATTCCCCCATTACTGTGAACTCTCCTTCCTCCCTGCTGGTCCTAGCTCTGCTTCACCCGCACACCGGCCTAGCAGGCCTCCTTGCCTAGACTCACGGAGGTGCACCAATGTGGCCATGAACATGAGGTACAAGAACTGGTATAAGATGTAACAGAGAATACAAAATGCCCACCTTTGAGAAAGGGTTTGAGCTGGCACGTGGCAACGGTGAGGAAACATGCTCTAAAAACAACAGGCAATCAACAAACGAAAATAGAAGGAAAACAGAATCAAAATCCTCACAATTAATTTGAGGAACTCCCACATCTGTAGATTATATAGAGTTTACTTGACTGTAACGCTCTTCTTAGAATTCTTACATTGCAGCCAAGACCTGGACTGAGCTACGGGCAGACATTATGCGCGCCCCCTCCCAGAACACCTTCAGGAAAACCCTCAAGACCTGGCTCTTCGGCTAATGAGATCTGCACTCAACCCCCCCCCCCCCCTCGCCCCTACCCCCCAGCGCCTTGAGACCCTCACGGGTGAGTGGCTCACTTAAAATTCCCTGATTGGTTGATTGATTGATTGAGAATTGCAATTAAAGACAAGTGTGATGTGAGCGATAGGAAATGTAAATAAATAGTGTAGCTGATCCTAGACCTGTACAGAATACAGCCATAGGCAATGCCCAGTGGATGCTGACGTCCCAGTGATTATTAGGCTGAATTTGCGTAGTTGCGCTACGCAAAGCTCCGTGAAACGGTAAAAAATCTCTGCATGCACGCAAAAGTTCCGCAAACTCTCGGAATTGCTTGTTCTGCCCGTTCGCAATGCTTTTTTCCTGGTCGCGAATGCTGTTTGCGTGCTCGGGTAGAAATATCTCGCAAACACGCATTTTGAAAGCGCGAACAAGCAAAGAATTCTGCAAAGCCGTGGATTGCGGAATTTTGGGCAATTTCAAGTTTTCTGCGGAACGCAATATTACCCAAATTGCGCAAATTACGTGAGCAGAATGGAATTTACAGCCCGGGCTTAGTGGTTATAGTGCGCCTCCGTAAGGTTTTGTCATGAGGATGGAATGTTACCACTACTATTACCCAGGATTCAAATAATAATATATCAGACACTCAGAGTTCTAATTAAGTACAACCAATTATTGTGGCAACTTCAGCTCCTGCAAAAATTAATATTCATTACATATTTGTGATTTGACTTATGTTGTCAGATCACAAAATATTGTATTATCAATGAGACGAAATCACAGCTATAATAATTGAATGCTTATGGTACTCAATGTACTACAGGCTAAACAAACAACTCTAGAATAGCAGGGCATCGGGTAAAATAAAGACAAACGTGAATGATATGAGAAAAAAAAGCAAAGATTAAGCTGCTTGCATTACATGTCAATTGTTAAAACCTATGGACCATAATGTGTTCCACACTGTTGTAGAGTCTTTTAATATACAGAATTGTTTTTATATTTCTGTTTTTAGCAGTACACCCCATCAGACGCAGCAGAACAACTCACTGCGGTGTTTGCTGAGACAGGCCTGGTGGCAGAGTGCCAAGACCAGCTGCTGAATCTGTTGAGCTGCCAGCTATTTGAGCCCTACCAGAGTTTGGCGCTAATGTGAATGCACTGCACAGACCTGCCTGAATCCGTTTCCAAGTCCCTCTCTCCTTTCAACCTAGAGTTCAATATAAACACAGAACCTCAAAACAAATGCAGGTGGCAACAGTTTCACTGCTTTTACCATGCAGAGGTAAACATTCCCATTAATTGCAGATGTACTATAAAACCAGCACTGGCAAAGCAACCAGGTCTGGTGTTTTACTACTAATTTTTTGGTTTTGTCAATGCTTGTTTTATTTTGGCATGGTTTTTACAGAACTTTATCATTAGGAAAGCTGCTAGGACTTTATCAGTCTAAAAAAAACATTAGCTCAAAAATATATATGTTTTGGTCTTAAAAAGCACAATTGCTATAGTAGTGCATGGCACTAAAGGGAATTACTTTGAGTGTGCATATGCCCCTTGTGATTGGACTGAATGTTGTGGCTCACAGTGAAGAACATGTTAAATACGTTTGGTAATGCTATTTTTAGTAGATACTCTATCTAACTGCAGATTCCTCACTTTGTGAATACCCATGGATGACAGATTTGATCCAGATACTTTTGTAAGCATTGCTCCCTCATGCAGGTAAGTGACATTGTGTAGCTTCATATCGCCTTAACTCCACCCCCGAAGTGATGCCGGAACCACATATATGCACCACCCCTGCGCACTGACATCATTTTCCTTCTTGACTCTGTCTATGGAGCTTACTAACGGATCATATGTGACAGTGAGCCCATCTCTAAATGGGACCTTTTTTAAGGATGATGAAAAGAGTCTATTCCACAGAAGGGAGGCAACAGATTGAAACCGTGTAACAAACGTCTTTATCATCAGAGGGGAGCTTCCTCTCAGTATGACTGAAAATGTATTTGCAGACATTTGTATCCAGTTACACCATGGATAGCAGTAATGCTATCCTTCTCAGAGATATTAATCATAATATACCTAGTTTACACAACAACATTAGTAGACAAAAAGATGCCCATAATATTTGAGGAGCAAGCATCATCTCGTCCTCAAAGTTCTCTACAGCGCGCTCCTGGTGTATATGGGTTCAATTTAAGGGGGCACTTTAAACTGGGCCTCAATTCCACTAGTGGAGACTTTACTTCTACCAGAACCACAGCAGCAAAGCTATAGTATTTGAAGTCCCTTGGCATTCTGCCTGGGCATTTGGATGAAATCACTTCTACAAAAAAGGCAATGCTGGCTGGGCTTCCGTATCATCAGTTTTTCTGCAGAAACAATATCCCAAGTGGTGATTCTTTTCTGCAGAACAAAACATAATGTTCATCAGCCAGCTCCACCATCAGAAACCCAAAGATACCCCCTGCCAAACCCTGAATGAGCCCCGTAGTTGTGCTTGATCTGGAAAGCAAGGAATCTATTGATCTCCCTTCCTGACTTTGCAAAGTTAAGCATACCCAGCCGCAGAAGATAAGTACAAGAAGCCAGAATAAGAGATGATGGCATTTGCAAACTTGGGCGTTCCACTCATCTGAACTGTTTCATACATGTTGATGCACCAACAATAAATAAAATACATGCAGTTAGGCAAGAGACTGTGCTGGTCTGTGGGGAACACTTCTAAAATGTACATGGCGTTCTCTCTTCTTTCTTTTTGTCTCTCCTTCCACCTTTGCTGTACTGACCACACAGCTGTATGTCAAACTATTGAGGACAATATTACTTCCATCCATGCTCATGACGAGCGCAGCTCGTCATGAGGCACACTGCTCCGGTGCTCATGACGAGCTGAGCTCGTCATGAGCCGTGGAACGCTCACACGCTGGGATAATTCCCCTGCTGTGCTCAGCGTTCCACGGAAACGGGTGTGGTCATGACGAGCTCAGCTCGTCATGAGCACACGAGCACTGTGCCTCATGACGAGCTGAGCTTGTCATGAGCACGGGGGCGCTGTGCGCGCCGCCCGCCCCCCAGCACAGTGGGGGAATTACCTCCGCTGCAAAAGGGTTAAAGACTGCTCAAACCATTGTGGACAAAATATCGACTACTTTATTGTGAGGGTAAGTATGCTTCGAGAACTACGGATTTACTATTCTTAACACCACATTTTCTTACTTTGTAGATATTTATATATGGCCCAGAATATATAACTGGAATTAAGGACAGTAAATCTATACTTACCTATTTATACATTCCTTCATGAAACTGTGGTAGTTAATATTTTGTCTGCATTGTCAGGTTGAAATTTAATTCTCAATATACCAGTAGAAAACCAGCCGTTGAGCGCTTGAGAGGGGTGTTTGAGGCGTAAACCTCAGCTCAAAATGTTGGCTTCCTTTGACATAGCAGGAGAAAGCGGAATCTGGGCTTTGTGAAGTTATTGTAGTTTCTGCTCAGGTTGAAAGCCCTGATTGCTGATCCTCTTCATTCCGCGTTCATGGGGTGTATTTATTACGCAGTAGGCAGTATATCCTCCAATAAAACAAGTACAAAAGTTGCTGTACTATTGCTTCTTGTTGCCAATTTCGATGCTTGCCCTTCTGACATCCTTCTAATAATTTGACAGCATCGGTGTCTGCTGCACGTTGCCATGTGCATTGTTTAGTGTACATCAGCACAGCATCTTGCTGCTCCTATGGCTAGGCTGGGAACTTGTTGCTGCTTATAGGTTTAGTCCATAGAGTGATTATAATCTGCACGTTTATCTTTCACAAATTCTCACCTAACCCACCAGGCACAGCATGGTCATCACATATTGAAAACCAGGGCCGGACTGGGTACCAAAACCGGCCCTGGCAAAGTGCTCGTCCCCCCCCCCCCCCCCCTCCTCACCCTCCTAATGTGTTTTTCTGCACTCTAGTTTGTTACAAAGGATTTTGCATTGTATAAATTGTGATTTTTTTATTCATTGTCTTATTCACATTTACTGTATTTGTTTTGATACTTTTTAAGATATATTGGAGAGTAAAACTCCTTTTAATAAACTTATGTAAACACTTCATTTCAGTTGTGGGATCGTAATTGAATTTCTTGGATGCCAATGATTTCAGTTGTAAGATTTTTAATTGCTAATACAAACTTGATGCCAATGATAAGGGAGATTCAAAACCTTTTTCTTTCATCTGAGATAATATATAGCTAATGGTGTGAAGGTGTTTAGAGTAAATGGTGTGTGGGATTTACCTCCAGGGAATTTTCTCTGCTTATTTATCTTAAGAGCCCTGTTCCCTGGAACTAGCTGGGCCACCTCTCTCTTGATTTACTTAGTTATTACATACCTTACACAAATTGCACTTGATAAAGCCTTTTGATAGATTTAACCAATAGCCTGCGGTGTTATCCTGTTGGTAACTATGGACCAGCCGGTCCTTTAGTGACCTTGGTTTTCTGTATGTGATGTGCAGTGTTTTGCCCACGTCTTTGCCGATTATTGGATCTGTCTCCAGCAGACTCCAATGTCGTTTCATCAGTTTTTAATCTGAAATTATCTTTTACCGTAAATCGTGATCATTCTGGGCCCTGGGGGCACTTGTCCCCTCTTTCTTGCTTTTGTTCCTAAATAGGAGCTCATCTTGTGTACTGCTGCTAAGCCTTTTCTTGGCTTGTGCCAGTACCTTTGCACTGTAACCACGTTGCCTGAACCTGGTCTCCATGATGGTCTGCTCTTTTGTGAACCCCTCAATTGTGTTGCAATTACGACGAGCTCTAATGTACTCGCCATAGGGAATACTGTTAATTTGGGGTGCCGGGTGGTTACTATTGGCGTGGAGAAATGTGTTACCCGATGTTTCCTTCCTAAATAGGCTGGTGATTATTCGCTTGTTTTGAATGGAAATAGTCACTCAAGTTTAAGTCAAGGTTCAACCCAAACGTCCCACATGATAATATTGAAGAGTTCAGTACTGCCATGACACACGAACTGAAGAAAATGAGGAAACAACAAAGTTACCAGAAATGGGACAATATAACCAACAAACAACAGGGTCCGGGGGCCAAAACTATAACTGCTGAATTTTTATGGTTTTGTGCATGTAAAATCTGATCCTAAAATCCCTCTAAACTTTGTTTTTTAGTGAATTTCTAAGGTTATTTTAATTCGACTTCAAAACTGTAACAGCCCTGTATCCTTTGTTTTTTTCAGAGAATATCTCTCTCACTCTTGCTCTCTCTCTCTCTCTCTATATATATATATATATATATATATATATATATATATATATATATATATATATATATATATCAGCACAATTTCTCTCCCCTCAAGGGCAAGAATATGGAGTCGCTTTTCAAATCAATTCCAGCACTTCACTGCATTAAAGGTTTCATGGTGATTTATTTATCCATGGGGTCAAAAAAAACAAACACCAACGCGTTTCGACAGCGTCCGCTGTCTTGCTCACGGTCAGTTTGTGTGCGAGGCTCACACTGTTTTAAAACCTTCCCCAAAACATTGCAGGTACCGCCCACTGGGGGTGTATTTACAAGCATTGTGGGATTTGTAGTTTTCAGCATATATGCAAAATATAAATTCACCAATTGCATTTCAAAGGTTCTCAATCATTGGAATAACATTTATCACAGTGTATCATGTCAGTTGAGAATTCAAACTAAAATGTATAATCTTAAAACTCGAGAGTCCTGCCCTCCAGTGGGCATTTCGATCTACCACAATTAACTGCATTATGGGATTTGTAGTGTGTCTATTCAATTACTGGGTACATGCGAGGTATCACAGTTGCATGGGCAATTATAGTCCATTGCCATTCCATGGGGACAAATGAGGGTACTGCCCTCCGGTGGGCTATATGTTCGGTGAGCCTTTATGCCAAAGAATGAGGGAAAGTGAAGTGCAAGGGTAAAAATAAAATTAAATTAAATTCATAAGGATGAGAATTATAAAATCTGGAAAGAGCGGGAGGAAGCAAAACAATTATAGCATGATGGTTATTGCATGTTGTTAGAGTCCATTACAAGTGAATATAAAGTTCTTCTGACTGGTTGAGGCCAAATGGGGTCATGGTTCGAAATGATAGGATGTGTCTGGATTCCTTGCGTCTCAAAAGTTTTTCCATGTGGCCTCCTCTATCCGAGAGAGCCATCGTTTCCAGACCCCAGAAGCGTAATTGCTTCCAGTCCCCATTGTGTTGTGCCTCCATGTGCTTGGCAACAGCATTACTCCTGTCTCTGTGGATTGTTGCCCGCACATGCTCCAGAATTCTTTTCTTCAATTCGCAAATGGTGCTACCAATGTACCTTTTGTTGCAGGGGCACTCGATCATGTAAATAGTATACTTGCTATTGCAGGTTATGCATTCTTGAATTTTCCAAACTTTCTTGTTTGGCATTGTGAGTTCTGTGGTGGGTTTCGCAATTTCGCATACCTTGCAGTTATAGCACTTGATGAAGCCCCGTGTTTGTAGCCAGTTAGTCTTTTTCTTGGTTATTTGGAAATGGCTGTGGACCAGCTGGTCCTGCAGATTTTTCACCCTCCTGTAGGTTATGACTGGGTGGTTGCCCATTCTGTGACCAATTGTTTGGTCCAATTGGAGAATTTTCCAGTTCTTTCTCAGAATGCGGTTTACTTCCTTTGCCTCTATACTGTAATCTAGTATAAGTCTGATGGGTTCTTCCTCCACATTTATCTGTTTTGGTTTCTTTTTTAGACACTCCGTTCTCGTAGTTGTGTTTGCCTTTTCCCAGCATCTTTGTACAATTTTTCTATTGTATTTTCTCTTTTGGAAGCGGTTTATGCATTTGGCACTCTGATCCTGCCATTCCGTATTTTCACTGCAGATTCTCCTCAATCTGAGGAATTCACCGTACGGAATACTTGAGATTAAGGACTGCTGGTGGAAGCTGGTCGCTTCCAATGTGGCATTTGTTGCTGTCTGTTTGCGGTGGAGTGTGGTGTGTATTTGATTGTGGTTTATGTACACCTCTGTATCCAAGAAAACAGCTCTGTGATGATTTATGGTGTGTGTAAATTTTATGCAGGAGGTACTGTTATTGAGGATGGTGAAGTATTCCATGAATTTTTCCTCTCCTCCGTCCCATACAATGAACAAGTCATCGATGAAACGTTTCCAGGTGATGATATGCTTGGTGTAAGTTCCATATTTCTCCTGCCAGGCTGTTTTCTCCTCCCACCACCCCATAGCAGTGCAGGCATAGTTAGGGCTGAAGGAGAAACCCATCGCGGCTCCGTTTTTTTGTCTGTATAGTTTGTCCCCAAACATGAAGATGTTGTTGGTTAACACACATTTTATCATTGTTAGAAGCATTTCATTGTGCTTCTGATAGTGAATGTTGCGTTCTTGGAGAAAGTGGTCACATGCCTGTAGCCCCAAGTCATTGTCTATATTGGTATACAGGGCAACCACATCCATAGTGATCATGATGTAATGAGGTTGCCAAGCCAGTTGTTCCAAAACACTGAGAAAATCAGTTGTATCCTGAATGTATGATCGTAGCATTTTGACATGCGGACTCAAAAAGTAATCAATGAAGTTTGACCATGGTTCCAATAAGGACCCATTGGCTGACACAATGGGTCTCCCTGGAGGTTTAGTGGCATCTTTATGTACCTTTGGTAGGAAATACAGGGTTGACATTTTCGGAAATTGTTACGTGAGTATTATAGCAGCATAAATGCATGATTTAGAATCACAATGATAATACAATTTATTTTATAATTAAAAAAATAAATACGTTTTAGTTTATAAAAATATGATATACATTTTTATAAAAAACATGTAACCGAGACAATGTGCAAATATCGCAACCAGCGGTTTTTGTGCAAAAGATGCAACAATAGTGCAAAGAATGATGCATTGAAGTGCCATCGTCAGAAGGTGCAATATAGTTTAGATAGTCAATGACTAAAATTGAATAAACAAAACACTCTGTGCACAAAAGATTAGTTATACATGTTCCTTGACTAGAACCTGGTGTATATGTGTATGACAATGCACTGTCTCTAGTTTATTAGATAAGAAACTTATCTGATATCAGCATATATCAGCATATATATATGTATATATATATATATATATATTGGACTGCCAGCACTGCAACACAAAATCAATATTTTGTCCTAAAAATTTTGACAAACGGTTTAAGAATGGCCTTGCAGTGAATCGTCTACTTTCATCCTGCTTCATTTTTGGGGGGGTTTACTTTTTGGAAAGGTGGGCCGATGTACAGATATTTAGATTTATATTAGGATCACGTTGTTGCAAACGCATGTTTTCTTTTCTAAATGCCAATCTCATCCGATTTTTTAGGCAAACTGAACTGAGGCCTAGAGACAGCCTTATTTATTCATTTATTCTGAACCTGAATTACTGTACTCAGATTAGCAAATTTAGGTACAGGGGTAGCACGTGGTACAGTTAGCAGTAGCTAGGGTCAGAACTAATCTGACACTGGAACAGTGTGGAGGAGGCTGCTCTGCTCCGGTGCCAACTCATTTAGCTTTCCCGTCTTGACAGAACTACCAATTGGCGGCTCAGTGATTTATACTTGTGTATTAATGCGTCTGATACAATCGCACCCATTTCAGTGCACTTTGTATAATGCCCCATTGTTCGCAGAAAAACATGAAAGCAATATCCACTTGATTTTATCAGCAGAAGCCATCTAAGTTCACTCAAAAACTTTCATTCCTTAAACCATTTTCCAGTTTAATTAAATATATATATATAATGAATTCCAACCGTATTCATCTGCACCATTAATCAGATGGCTAAATCTGAAGTTTTGGGGCGATTAATACCCGTCTTGAATTAGTTCGAGGGCTTTGGGCCAGGCCATAACATGCACCAGGCCTCAAGCAACTCACCAGCCGTGAAAAAGCCCTGTGTTCTATGCCGCTGTCAAACAGAACTTTCTTACCTAGACCCCACCCCCCTCTTTCTCTTTTCGCTCTCTTCCTTTCCTATCTCTTTGCCTCCTCACTACAAGGAGGAGCACCAACGTAATTCTCAACAAAGCCTATCTAAAGTAAGACCTAATGTAACCACGAAGGCGCCAATTACAACGTCAGTACCCTTGCAATACTTTATTTTTGTACTGTATAAATGTTCTTAATAAAATCTTTGAAATTAAAAAAAACAAAAATACCTTCTGAGAGAGGCAACGTGACGGAGAAGAAATGCACATACCGCTTTATTTAAAGTTAGCAAGATGTCATCTAATATATTTTGCTGCTGTTCCAACTCGGTAAGATTTTCATGGGACTGCGGCTGAGCATTTTTCTAACCACAGTCCTCTCTATCACCACTGCATCCAACTGCAGTGAATCTTCTCTTTCCATACCTCTCGCCTCACCTGTTACCTTACTTGTGATCTATTTCATATATCCTGTACAGTAACCGAGACGGCAGAGGGCACCACCTCAAGCCGAATCAACAACAAGGAAGAGAGAATTGGTGACTGCAAGATACACAACTAAAGGATACCATAATAAAGGAGAAATGATACAACATAATGATACCAGAAACCTCAAGGAAACAACTGTATGATAAGCACTGAAGGCGGCGATCATGGCAAACTGCATCGCAGAAGCTGCCCTATTAAAACAGAAGAGAAAACTACACAGGGAATAAGGGGAGATGCAACAAATAGATAAACTTACACAGTCACATAAAATCTGGAGGAATGTAGTAATGAAAAGAATCCAACTCGGGATATTGGAACGCAATAGAGCAGCCAATCAACTAATCAAACTTGATGCAAAATACTATGAATTAGGTAATAAGCTGGATGGGCTGCTGCTAAGCTACTGAGTCCATATCAGGCACAAAGCCACATTGTTGAAGTGAGTTAAATACCAAAGAAAGTGATAAGCTAAATATGAGCGGCTCTACACAAGAAGCCGTAAGAGCCCCGAAAAGAGAGGACACTACTCGGAAGAACTGCAGCTGCCCAAGATATCCTTAGTCAACAGAGACAGTTAGAAGACCCGATTAAAAAGGAGGAAGGAACTCTTAAGGGCCATATCAAGGCTGGCAGAGTCCAAAGTGCCAGGCCCGACAGGCTCTCAGCGGCATTGTACAAAGTTTATTGTGCCTCTTTAACATCTCTCCTTCTCAAGATATTCGAAGAGATGATTAGCGAGAAGAAAGTGGCGCCCAGAGTCTATTGTGCCACTGATACCTAAGCCAGATAAATGATTGGATGACTATGCCTTTATAAGCCGAGAGCTCTATTGAATATCCACGTGGAAATTTTCCCTAAGATATCAGCACTACACCGTCAGACAGTGATAGTTGATATTATACACCCTGAGCAGTCAGGTTTCATTCAAGGAAGGCAGGCCAGCAACAATACAAAAAAGCCTTACACCTGTTGGACATAGGAAATAGAGGGGAAGTATTAGACTTGGAAAAAGTGTTTGAGAGGATGGAGTGGGAGTTTATGGCGGACACGCTGTGAGCCATGGGCTTTGGGGAGAGCTATTGTAAATGGTTGCTGGTGGGCTATCAAACCCAAAGGCAAAGGTTAGAGTTAATGGATCCCTTCTGATAGGGTCACCATTGAAAGAGGCACAGTTCAGAGGTGCCCCCTTTCAACCCTTCTACTTGCGCTTACTTTGGAGCCCCTCACAGATTACAATAAATTAGAGCATTTAAGGGATAAAACTGGCTATGTGTGGCATCTAGTAATCCTAGAGTGCACTATTCTTCCCACTCTCCAAATTCCTGCACGCTTCCACAGTCGTGTAGAGTTTGTTAGGCCACCCTAAAGCTGTAGCTACCTGTGGACTACACTCCCATGGAAAATCAGTTTGTCTACTGGTTTCCACACTCTGTTCCCACCACCAGCCTGCTTACCTGAACCAAGGGGCAGCTCTTCTCAAGTGTGATTGCCATGTGCCCACTAAAGTTGGCTTCTCCTTTGAAGTTCACCTTCTGGACCAACACCCTGTGTGGCTTCCTGCAAGAGGGAGATAACCCCTCTCTCTGTAGCAGGCCTCTATTGTTCCTTAGCTTGGGAGTCTTTTATATAACTCCCCACAAGGGCAGACGGACGCCTGGTGCCAATAAATGTGAAAGGCCACCAGATAAACTGGACAGCAGAGTCATAACTTTTTAAAAGTTGCCTTTCCTTATAAGTGACATTAAATTCGACTTGGGCATCAAGTCGGGTTTAATGTCATGATTAATTTGATACCATGAACTACCCAGTCTCGCGAGCAGGTCTGAGATGTCAGCATGTAGCTCTATACTAGTCAAAAGGACTACTAGCCTTTTTCACAGTAAAAACGACAATTTGGAAGTTTTACTGTTAGGACATATTAAAATATATTACCCAATTAATAATATACTTCTCAAGGCCTTCCTCAGGGGAGTTATTTATATTGTTATGGAAAATAGAGGCTTTGCAATTGGTTTGAATGGCAAAGTCAAAAAAGCAGTTTAACATTGCTCTTCCCGGCTGCAGTGGCAGGCTGGGAGCCAACTTGTACTTTGTCACACGCAGGGAGGCCCAATAAGTGCTGCTGCCCTGGGTGGACACTCTAGTTAACATGCCCTGGGTACCTTTGGTACCATATAGTAAGGACTTATAAGTAAGTCAGCATATGCCAATTGGGGGCAGCCAATTGGCATACATTTTATAAGAGGTTTGAACACTGGTACTCAGGTCTGGTTAGCAGGCCTCAGAGCACTATCAGACTAGAAAAAAACAGCAGCATCAGTCCAAACCATTGGGGCTGATCATGCAAAAAGAGATATTTACTTACATGTACCCCCTCCAGAAGAAAGGTGATAAACAAATAACCTTTATACTGGTCGTTCCCATCATCTAAGTAGAAGAACATGGAAAGGCCATCTGCATTGGCATGATCAGTCCCAGGTCTGTGTTCCACTCCAACGTCCATTCTCTGTAGGGGAATGGACCCCCTAAACAGTTTGGGGTTCAATTCTCTCATCTGCATCAGCCACCTGAGAGGTCTGTGGTCAGTTGGAATTCTGAAGTGAGTACCCCACGGGTAGGGTCTCAGCTTACCCAAACCACAGTAAAGGCTGCTATCTCAATGGCACTTCAATGCTGCTCTCTGGGAATGGGTCGCCTACTGATGAAGGTGATTGTTTGCTCTTGACCCTGGTCATTTAGCTGTGACATCACTGCCTAAATCACATGTTCCGAAGCATCTGTTTAGAAACAAACTATTTTCTAAAATCAGGTGTCTTTAGGGCAGGTGCTAGGCAGAAAGCTTCCTTTAAGGTGTCAAAGGCCTTTTGACATTAGTCAGTACAGATGACTTTTCTGGGCTGTTTCTTGGAGGTTAACTCTGCGAAAGGTGCCACCATGGCACCATAATGACTGATAAATCTTCTTTAATACCCAGTCAGGTCAAAAAAGGCTCTGACGTGGATCTGTGTCTTCTGAGCTTTAGGGCCAGAAATGTCTGGATTTTTGGCTGGAGAGATTGTACAGTACCTCCACCTACTTGGTGGGCCAAGTACACAACAAAACCATGCCAATCTTTTACTTACTTGCCTTGATAGCCAGCCCTGTCTGTTGTAGGGTTTGAAGAAGTTCTTTGAGGTGGACCAGGTGATCCTCCCAGGTGGAACTAAACACATAGATAACACACAGATAACCTGCACTTACATCCTCCAAATCTGAGAGTAGTCACTCTGTTCTATTGAAATGTGGCAGGTGCATTTTCTAATCCAAACAGTATCACTTTGAATTGAAAGTTGTCTTCATCGATAAAAAGTGCAGATCTCTCCTTGACTCCTAGTGTGAGTGCTATCTCGCAATAACCTAAAGTCGAGTCAAATGTGATCAAATATTATGCAGCATCCAGCTTGTCAATTAGCTCATCAGCTCTTGATATGGGGCGGGCATCAGTCTTGGTGACTTCATTTAAGCCTCTGCAGTCTGCACAAATTCTCATTTCAGGTTTCCCCTTTTACGTTTGGCTTGGACACCAACACCATTCAGCTGGCCCATAGACTACTAGAGGGCTCAATCGCTCCCAACTCTAGCATCTTTGCAACCTCAGATTTGATGCTAGCTTTGACCTGGTATGACAGTCTATAGATTCTACCGTTGACAGGCAAGCTGTCACCTGAGTTGACATCATGGGCACACCAAGTTTTAAGGTCAATGAAAACAGACTGCTGAACTGACTGAGCAGGTTTCTTCCTCCACTGAGCTGTCTTTGACATTAGTGGACAAGAGGTCAGGGAGATGCTAACTTTCCACTTCTTTCCCTTCATCTGTCACCATGAGCATTATGATATCAGTTCTTCCATGGTGGAACTTGATCCTATTCACATCTATCACCCCATGGAGGTGTCTGGGAGTTTCTAAATCCACCAGACAAGTGACTTCTCTTCCAGGATAGGGCAAGGCACAGGCCACTTACCATAGAAGGCCCCGATGTCCACAGGCCATAGGATGCACACCATTTGTCCAGGTTGGTACTCAACCATGGAGGACTTCTGATCATACAAGTGCTTTACGAGCTCCTGGCTGGCCTTCAAGTTTCTGTTTGCTGAAGGAGAGTAGGGTCTGCTTCCTATGGTCACCCTCACTTTTTGCTGTGATTCTCTGTATTTTCGACTTTAGTGTGGCTGTGGGCCTGTCGATCAGACCCACAGCCCAGCTATTCTCTCTCTAAATTGATACCATATTCTTTAGGTACATACCAGATTGGTTAGTGGGTCACCCTTGTGAGCCCCTGTTTAGTGTACCATAGGTACCCAGGGCATAGGTGCACATTAGGCCTTCCAGGGGCTGCAGCATGTATTGTGCCACCCCTGGTTTGCCATCCAAACTGACACCACAGGTCTGTTCACACAGCCTGGGTAAGGTGGTGTAATCACCCCTTACTTAGATATAGAATACCTATATCTATATATTATAGACACATATACATCTATAAGTCAATCCTATGGCAGGCCTTAACAATCCTGGAGGCAGAGTGCTTGTTTTTATGTGAGAGGGTGCCCTAGCTTAAGCTGAGTCCCTCTTCAGCTTTTGGAACCTTCTCCTTATAGCTGTTCTATGATATAACCATACCATATACTCTTAAGTGCATTATAATCCTCACGGTTAATGCTAACTTTGGTTTGGCTTTATCAAAACATGTCGTGTAAGGTGTCAAACACTTTGGAATAGTACACCCCCGCCAGTCCTGGCGGCGGGGGTAGCATTTCACCCTTCTAGAGGGAGAAGACATGTAGTTACTGGTTTACCCGGTTAAAGTTAAACAGAGCCTCAGCATCACAAAATGGATGCTGCTGCCACAGACATGAATCTGACCTCCTGCTGCTGGACGAAACTCCGGCAGGGGAGGCCTGGACAATAGGTTTCCTGTCCAGGGAGGTGCCAGCACCTCCCCAGACAGGGTTTCGTGTATTTGTGCAGGGAGGGCTGCACCAGCAGATGCTTTTCCAGACACTGCCTGGGGCACACAAGGTGCTCCATGCATAGCACGGTTCAAACCAGTTGCTGGGGCACTCAGCCCCAGCTCTGGTGCAAAACTGGACAAAGGGAAGGGGGTGTAACCACCCCCTGCCCAGGTCCACCCATAGGAGGGACCTAGCCACGTAGTCCGGCACCCATCCTTAGTATAAGTACAGAAGCTGTGTCCCTAGGATTTTAGATTACCCTGGACGAATCTTTGAAAGACATATCCTGGACCTTTGACGTTCCATTCTGACTGGAAGATATCTCCCTTGTGGTCAAGGAGTGACCACCCTGTTCAAACAGGTACCAACAGCAACTTTGCCAGTCTGCATTTTCGAGGCTCCCGCCAGATCCCAAAGAATCTGTGACACAGGACATGGACTTCCAGACATCTCTGACCCCGACCCACACCCACAGCAAAGCTCAGACATGTGGTGGACACGAGAGACTTGGGACTGGAACTCCTGGACATTCTGCATTTTGCAAGCTGAACTCCTTCAACGAGGTATTTCAAAGTTGTGCTTTGGGGTGCTTGAAGCCCCAGCCGCGAGCACCATTTGCACCAAAGCCCAGGCACCCAGACTCTGCGAGTGTTCCGTGGGCCTCGCTTTTGCATTTGAGCTTGACGCGTCTTCCCGGTTCCTTGCCCGTTGGCTAGTGAGCCCCCTGGAGACCTTTCTTTGAACTTAACTTGCTTTCCTGGTTACTCCAGGCTTGTTACAGCTTTCCTGTAAAGGAGAAGTGCCACAGACCTTGCTGGTCTGCAACAGAGCCAATCTTGACATCCTGCGTGGGTTGCGGTTGTCAAGGCTTGTTGGGTCCAACCGGATACCGACACCGCAGTTAACTAGATCCGTCGTGGGATAGCTCGAATCTAGCGCTTGGTCATCGTCAATGCCTCCTGGATTCGTGTCTGAAGAGACAAATTCGACTTCTTCGCCTGAAATCACCCGACATCGCCTGGTTCCTTCCTGGTCACAGGCTAGTGACCCAGACTCGGTCCCTTCTGATTTCAGGTTCTTCAGATCTTTGATCTACCCTTGGATCCACCCGGACACTTTTCCTCTGGTCGCCTCCAACACTTCTTTGCAGCTCTAGATAGAAAACGATGACGAAACCCGACACGAAAAGACACCTATGCACCCGGCTTCCCTGGGTGAGGTAACACGACTACTCTGGTGCTCCCGTGGGTCTTGACTCTCGAAGTGTCCTAGTTTAAAAGGGTTCCATCCTAGTCCATCCGGAAGTGTCCTTAAATTGTATATTTGTAACTGTTACGTTTCCCATAGATCAATGGTAACCCGCGCCTGTGTTTAGACACTGCACGCGTCTCCCGTGGGCCTCCAACTTCCTAACCTTTGGTTGTTTAAAGGAGCCCCAGCGATTCCACAGGCCCCAGGCCTGCTTTCAAATTCTCTTGTGGTTCATATACCACTATTTTAGTATATGGTTTGTGAGGCTCCTAGGGCATAACGTATACTGTGCAACTTATCGTATATTAATTGTGTGACTTGTATTGTATTTTTACCTCTGACCTCATAAAGAGTGCAGAGGAGTTGTGTTTATATTAAATACATATATATTTGATATATACCTTGTGTGGTGTCCTTTCATTTGTTATTCAAAGGATTATAATTGGTAAAACAACTTGCTTAACTCGCCTACTGAAGTCTTAGCCTGATGACTGCTGGTTCATGCTACCACTAGGATCGCTTTCTATAAGGTTGACTTTACAAGCACCATCAATAAGGGTCGATTAGACTGGTGCAAGGTGCCCACTAGAACTAGTGGGCATCATATGCCAGGCTAACTTCTCACATTTGCTTTCTTCATGTACTCTGCCAGCCTGGAGCGAAGGCCCAGCAAATAGTCTTCTATATCTTGTTTGGGTGAATTATCGTCTTCTATATCTTGTTTAGGTAAATTGAGAGGGCTGTCCCAACCTTCTCTCACCAAACTCAAGAGACCTCTTACAGGGTGTCCAAAGAGCAGTGCAACAGGGCTGAAACCTACTCCCCTTTGGGGAACTTCCCCTGTATGCAAATAGTAGGCATGGCAGGAGAATGCCCCATATCCTTCAGAGTTTCTCTAGTAAACTCATTATCATGCCCCTCAAATTCTTATTGAATCTTACTACAAGGCCATTATTTTGGGGATGGTAGTGGGAAGTGAATTTTTAAGTCACTCCACAGTCATCCCACATGGCTTTCAGAGCAGACGTGAAATATGTGCCCATATCTGAAATGACCTCCTTAGGAAACCCAACCCTGGTGAAGATGCCAAATAGGGATCTAGCTACTGCAGGGGCACCAACTATCCTAGGGGGAACGCCTTCAGTATATCTGATGCCATGGGCCACTGTAACCAGAATGGGTCTAGGGGACCCACAATGTCAGTCCCCATCACAGGCAGTGGTATAAGAGGTGCCTTTGACTTGACGTTTGTCATAGGAGTGACAACATCCCTTCACCTTTTCTGACACACGAAGCCAGTAGAAATGATTAAACAGCCTTTCCCACGTATTGGTCTGCCCCAGAAGTCCAGCTAATGGGACGTCATGGACCAGGTTACAGAGAAACTCTCTGTACTGTTAGGGGGCTATCACTCTTCAGTTGCCCCGGTTCAAGGTCCCTTGCCTCACTGCACAGGAGTTCCTATTTCTAGAGCACCTTTTGGATTCCAGTGGCATCTCCCTCCTCCTGTTTGACAGCCAGCTGTCTCAGGCCTTCAAGAGTGGGACAAGGCTTTTGTCCCAGGCTGAATTTCTCTCTGGAGAGCCCACCTGTTCCCTTGAGTTCTGCCAGGTCAGGCAAGTCTCTCAAGGAAGCAGCCTCATGTAGAGGCACCAGGCAATCCCTCTGAGGGTTAAGTTGCTTTTGGGACTGCGGATTTTAGCAAGTGGCATTGCCAGCCTTCCTGCCCTTTTTCTTGCTACTAGGGCATTTGGCCATTTATCCAGGCACCCAGGTCCCTTGGTTTTTCCTTAAGGCCCTTTGTGTTCTAGTGGAGACACAAACCCACTCAGGGAGACCCATCATTGCTGCATGAGTATGTATCCCACCTCTGCCCAAGCAGATGTTTTGAGGTCACTGCCGAGCACATATATCACTGGGATGGAGGGTAATACAGGTATTTTCTTAGGGCCATGTAACCCCTCCTGATCAGTGTCTAAACCATCTTTGGGATGTGAATTTGTAACATTGTCAGAGTCTGCTATCTGGTGCACATCAACAAGTATGATATGCCCCAGCTTGGCCATAACGATAATGATGGTAGCAATTGTATCCCTCAGGACTTGACATTAACTCCATTGATTTTTGTCCACTGTCTCTATTTTCCCAAACTGTCAGGCCAGTGAGCCAAGTGTTCAATTTCCTCCCCACTCATGGAGAACAAAGTGACTTTAGTGCACACCTTGCTATACCCAGGTAAAACTTCCACCCCAATCCCTACAATTGCATTTCCTTCGGAATGGTCACCACATTCTGATGACTCTCTTGGGTCTGGTAGCCCCTGGTGCAAGTTTTGAATCCGTAGTGGAGGTCCTCTTAGTTGCATGTCACCTGTCAGTGATGATTTGTTGAGGGTGGCTACTGACTAGGCGAGATGAGCTACTTTTATGGCCCTGGTGTTGAAACAGAGGGTCAGCCATCTGACTCCTGGAATCACTACTTTGGTCTGAGGCCCTGGAGTGACTTTTCCACAAGCCAGGCACCACATGCACAGCCATTCACTAGCCCAAGGAGAGGTGCAGTCCAGTAGTTGCACTAAAATGGACGATTTCCAAAAGTTAAAATAAATGTAATGCAAAAAAAGGAAAACATCGGGAAAATCAGCTAATGTGGTGCTTTTTTTATTTACCTATCTGAGATGGTTTAGTAGATTTTTAAAAAGTTGCGCAAAAGCACTTTTAAATATAATAAAATAAAATTGTCACAGCAAAAGGGGTTAGAGGAAGGGTTGAAAAACGGGAGAGGGTACGGTGCTACAGTCAGAGCTGCCAACTTTAGAACTGGGGTACCGGGTTTGATTGTCGGTGTCGGCTCAGCATCCTGTAATTCTGAACAAATCATGTAATATCTCCCTCCTTAAAAAGAAAAATCTGTCATCTGCATGTTACGTGATGCGCCATTTAAGGCTTATGATACAGCCTCGTAAATAGAGCATAGGAGGAACAAGCGCATTCCTCTTTTCCTATAAACGCTCTCACTTTGAAGGCAGCCAAAAGCAAAGTAAACACCATGCTCCATTAAATACCAAGCTCCCTCGGAAGACACAGCTTGCCATTTGACCTCTAGCTTTGAATGTATAGCAAATGTGACAAGATAAGAACAAGATTAAAAGGCCTGTTTAGAGAAAGCGAGTTTGTGGAAGAATACAGTAAAGACACTTTGCCCAACGGGAGGGACGAACTGAACCTGGAGAGCCTAAACCACATAAAGCCAGCAGATAGAAAGTCAGAAAATGTGAGCTCAAACCCACAAAGCCAATGATAATCAATGGTGAATGCATTCCTAGATCAACTTTCTGAAAGTTCCCAAGATATCTTTAGCAGACCCGACAGATGTGCTGTCTGGTAGGCTGGGATATAAAAAACATGCAAGAACGAAATACAGATATCCATTAATTTAAGTCAATGGAGAGACATTATCACCCAAACAAAAAAAAAATCTTAAGGGAAAGGTTGATGATGAAATCATTATGTAGGCAACACTATACCCCCCGCAAGTGCAGTAATGATGGGTCATCAGGGTGGTGAGGAATGTTGGAGAAACTGTGGTGGAAGGAGAACCCTAACAAACATTATTTGGGCCTGAACGTAGGTGGAGACTTTTTGAAAGAAGATTTTGTAAATAATTAAAGAGATTAGAGGGTCTGAGTTGGCACCCTGTCCGGAGCTGGTAATCCTGGGTAAACCATCGATTGAAATATGCACGCTGCATAGGGGGGAAAAAGGGAGACTAATTTCACATTCGCTCCTGACAGCAAAAAAGACGATTTTAGCCCAGTGGGAATAATCAATAATAAGTCTGGGCAGTGAACTCCGCTCTGCTAGCGGAGTTTGCAGAGTTTCCCGCACTCCGCGTTACGCGGAGCTCGCAGAATTCTGAAAAACTCAGCTTCGTGGAACGGACTGTTTTTCCACGCTCGTGTTCGTCAACGTCAATTCCTATTGGCCCTTGCTGTAGCATTCCTGTTAAATCTATTAAAAGCACATGGTGTGTACGAGTTCACAACTGAGATGTCCCACCGCTCAAATTATTGGTTGTTGAATTAAAAAAAGATATCCTGCTTTTATGCATTTCATTCTGTACTAAGGAGACAAAGAAATAGAAGCAGACAGCGACTTTGAAGACAATATCATGGCTGTTGTCTCTAAAGAAGAGCAACCACTTTTAGGATAGCATAATGGAGGAGCATCGTAGACTTCAGTAGAAGCACAACAAGAACATAACGAGGTCAAAGTTATCAAGTGGAGGTCTGAGAAAATAAAAACAACTGTCAAAGAACTTCTTGTCTAGGATTTTTTGCTCAGTCACCTACTGAAAAAAAGGAATGCTCAGAAAGTAACAAACATTTCCAGTCAAGTACCGAACTGTGGCAACAGGGAAAATCCTTTGAAAAATCTAGTAGGCAAAGGCATCTGAGTGCAAAGAATGACAAGAAGTTTACTAGATGGTCAGTTTTGCATAAAACCAATAAACAAGGCAACTCAGATCAGAAGATGGGCATGGTGAGTATTATCAAATGGTCCTCAGGCTCAGCACAAACAGAAAGATCCACTTTTCCAGAGAGTGGCACTTTATTGCATTGACTGCGAAAACCGTGTATGAGAAAAAAGCTAACAACAGACTATATTGTGCTTTTTTAGCTGAACTAGTTAGTAATTTTGAAGAGGTTCCTTGCCAGACCATGCCCTGCATTCACTCCCCACTGAAGCCTGTAAGGTACACGCAGTATATTATATCAACATGAGAAGTTGCAAGCATCATTAATAAAAAATGGTTCAATGAAAAAAATAGGTGTAGTTAAGTTGTGGTTACCTTTCTTTTCTTAAGACAAACTTCTTTTAAACAAAACTCAGAAATTACTTGAAGAAAGCAATTACATTGAAGCTCTAGTTATGACTGTGAGTCAAAGCCACATAAAAGCGGCAGTTATTTTTAGAAATTCAACCATAAATCACCCACCAATACCCTGCTCTTTACCTCACATGTCACAGATGACATCACAAATGCAATCCATGATGTCATCACTGGTGAGAACACCTCACCATTGGGATGCCTTATCCTAACCATGTCACTCAAAACTGTAAATCCCAAGTTCTAAAGCCTCCAATCCAACAACCACCCACATGATCAAAGCCCCCATGGCTTCCGGAGGTACTTTGTACAAAAGGTCACCAAGCAGCCCTTCATGCTATTGATCCACTTAAACATTCCCAGCAGCAGATAGCGGCGCCTGGATACCCCACGGGTGATTAGCCGCGCTCTACAAATCCATCTAGATTCCCAGTTTCAATAACCTTCCAATAATGTATTGGTCAGCATCCTCAGCCCCAACGTATTGTCTGGTGTCAGGTCCCTCAGGCATGGATGGGTGCTGGTAGGGAAGCTTAAGCTTCAGAAATCTGCAATTAGTGCAGGATCCCATTTACGACAACCAGGATAGGCCAGCACATGGTTATGGCCATGAATTATGCTTGAATTCCAGGTAAGCATAGGCATGCCTGTGCTCAAACACACCCCATGTTTTTGCCTTATGCTCAAGGATGTGTATGTATATACTGGTATTTGCATAGTGCAACACAGTGCAGCGCACTCCGTGTTACTGCCAGCTCCGTGTTACTGCGACATTATGGGGAGTTCAGGGAGACACTTCAAGCTCGCCTGCATCAAATGGGGATTTGCAATGAGAAATGCATTACATTTCACTAGTTACACTGGAACTGAACCTCTTTTCATTTTTAGGCACACGAGTCCTATGTCCAGCGTCCTCTGCATCTTATCCTTCACCTCCAGCTCCAATCATTTGGCCTAGAATATGTCCTCCACCCACACATAATTAGACAGTCCTGCTTGTTGCTGGATGCTAAAGCTGTATGATAAAGCAGAATCATTAACCCACTTATTATGTGTTTGCCCAGCAGTCAAGGGCCAGAGGAGACAGCACTTAAAATACATCTTTAACGATCTGAACATTCGTTCATGCAGGCAAGCGGTGATATGCTGGTTGGAGGGCACTTCCATCATCTGGGCCTGCCGGGGGGTCAAATACATGAAAAAGATCAGAAGACTCTTATGGCAAGCCGGTGGGGAGTAAACTAAATAAGTATGATCCATGCTTCAAGGCCACAGTAGACCCATCATCTTAACAAATGGACAGAATGTAAAATCATAAAGAGACCTTGCTTAGTTGTAGGCTTCTAATAGACGGTCTAAAAGATTATACTTTTGAAAACTCATGCATAATCAAAAGAATCGCCTCCTTTTAGTGGCCTCCATTCTTTTAATTAGGCTGTTCTAGTTTTAAAATTGTAGTACCCATTAATGTCGTAACATGCCGCTTAACTGAGAGTGGGAGAGATTACATCAAACAATTTAAAGCGCTATCAGGGTTTTAGCAAGGAAAATAATTTTGTAATCAGGAATCCCCGCACACAAGTTTTAACGTTTGAATCAAAAGATAAGCACCTGCACTTTTGTCAAATAATTATTGGGATTGCGTCAACGTCATGTGTGTTTTAATCGTAAATGTAATGACATTTCTTTTATATGTTTTTTTTTTTAATTCATATTGGGGGGGATTGTAATGATTTTAATTAATCGAACAATGAACTATGACTGGACTTGACTTGACAAAGCGTGAGATCTTGGATTAACTACTCGCAAGTAACTTTGGCTTTGCCAGTTTCATCTGCCGCACTCACCACTTTCCACAGACAGAGTTGGAACTGTGGCCATCAATTGAGAAGATACTTGTCCACATGAAACGTCTTATGCATTGTGAGCTAAATTCCCTTGTGGCCTTTTCACCTTTGCAATCCCACCTTTACAACAATGTATATTTGTGCCTCCTCTGTGCAGGAAAGGAAGCCCTGTAGAGCCTATGAAACAATGACAACTACCACTACTACTACTACTACTACTACTACTACTACTACTACTGCTGCTGATGTCCCTTGCTCACATTGCCAGTGGATTCAAACTATCCTGGCGGATGAGGGGTGGTACCCTGAACCAGTTCCAGGAGGTTTGATTCCGGTCCAGGGAAGACTTGGTTTTGCAGTTGGGGCAGGACTGTTCCCATGAGGATCAGGGTCAAGACTGATTTGCATATTGCTGTGTCTGAATTGGGGTGGCGAGGTGAGCTAAAGAACGATGATTGATTCAACCAAGATCTGTGACTGGGGGTGAGTGTCTGAAAAGTTTCAGCACTCCGTCCATCATCTCCTTATGTTTGCTTGGTTTGCCCTAAGTTGGCAGGGTATGCCCAGACGTGGGTCCCTTACTCACTTTGCCACTGGATTCAAGGTAGTCTGGCTGATGAGGGGTGTTAACCCGAAACCGGTCCCAGGATGCTTGTTTCCGGTCCAGGGAAGACTTGGCTTGGCAGTTCGGCTGAATTGTTCCTATGAGGAACCGGGTCAAGAAAGATTTGCATATGGCTGGATCTGAATCGAGTTGGTGAATGAGCTGAAGAATGATGATGGGATCAACCCAGATGTGTGACTGGGGGTGAGTGTTTGAAAATTTTCAGCGCTCTGTCCATCATATCCTTGTGTTTGCTTTGTTCACCCTAAGTTGGCAGGGATGCCGAGACATGGGTCCCTTGCTTACTGGATTCAAGCTATCCTGGCTGATATGGGGGGCTACCCCGAAACTAGACCCAGGATGCTTGTGTCTGGTCCAGGGAAGACTTGGTTTGGCAGGTCGGGCTGGACTGTTCCCATGAGGAACAGGGTCAAGACTGATTTGCATATGGCTGGGTCTGAACTGGGGCTGGCGAAGTGGGCTAAAGAACAATGATGGATTCAACCCAGATCTGTGACTGGAAGTGAGTGTCTGAAACGTTTCAGTGCTCCATCCATCATCTCCTTGTGTTTGTGTTGTTCTGAGGGGACCTGTGAGTACTGGAACAGTTAACCTTTGACCCCTGTGCGGTACAGCCACTAAATACTGGGGGGCCAGTATGGAGTACTGACACTGTTCAGAACTCTGTGACTCCCACTGTTTGACAAAACCATATTTGGGCACGGGGTAGCACACAGAAATCTGCTATAACTTTAAAAAAGCCTAATTGATTCTGATTTTCCGTAGAAGACTTGAAAATGCATCAGTTGTCTGATGTAAGAGCATTTCAGATTAGACATGCACGACTACATTAACAGTACAAATATTCACCCGTTGACACACTCCCTGAAGAATGCAGTGATTTGCCTTGGGCAAAGACTGACTGCTTAATTCAGGAATCAGACAACATTCCATTTGAATTATTCTGTAATTACATTACCAATACAAGGTAGAATCATGGACATTGCGGTATTTATTCACCTGTTCTCAGACATAAAGAACTGCCTGGGGGGTCTGCCCTTCTGGTGGCCTGGCTATGAGAAAGAATAATATGACCTATATCTGACTAAACCCAGAAGCATGAACAAAACAAATGCTTCCACAATGTGGTACCTATTCAGAAACAAAAGATTTGCAAAATTTAGCCGGAAGAATTAATTTGCAGTTGCTGTGTTCTACTAGCCCAAAACATATTGCAATCTGTGGTCTGTATTATAAAGTAGAGTCAATAAAGACACTGTGTCAGGGTTTTATTCAAAGCGATGGCGAGCTGGGGTCGGGTGGGTGGCATGAGTTTACTATAGCGTCACAGATTTTTTATACTCAAATATCTTGAAAACTGCAACCAGACGTATAGCTCAGAAGTGAGGTTCAGTGGGTGTGAATCTCAAATTTCCCAACTAAAGAACCAGTGGGCTGCAAGGTGGAGGGGTGAGATGTCCAACTAGTTAGGGAGGCATGAGTTTACTATTGTGTCTTGGACATTTTATACTCAGAAATCTAGAAACCTGCAGGCAGAGGCATAGCTTAGCAATGAGATTCAGTGTGTGTGAATCTCAAATTTCCCACCCAAAAATACAGTAAGCTGCAGGCCGGTTGGAGGGGTGAGATGAACAAGGTTCTTTATGGAATATTCCCATGAGGGACAGGGTGAGTAAGTATTTGCATTTGGTGGACCTCTGCCTAGAGTTGCCCATTAGGCAAAAAATGATGGGTTGGACTGTTACCATGGTTGATTGCCACTGGTTAGAATATTTGCAAGCATTCATCCCTTCACCTTTTGTGTGCTTGATTGCCAGTAGTATGCCTGGAAACTGGAGACTAGTACAGCTTTCCAAGCCTACTACCAATGGACCAGTTTCCAACATTTGAAGACTTGGTGGGGCAGAACTGAGGTTGGAGTTTGTGATGCACAGTACATGCCTGGAGTTCATGGCCACGGCATCCTTTAACGGGCACACTGCCAAGCTGTGGCATGTTGTATGGATATTTGATGTCAATGAATGATTTCATCACTTCTGCCTGGATTTTGCAATTCATACGTCATTCCAGTCTAATAACAAATAGGTAACACCTGCTGCATTCAATGTACATTGATGGGCATGTGGGATACCAGGTGTATATCAGTATATTGACTGTAACATGGAGGCAGCAGTATCTTGCGAACAGCTGCACTTGATGATAAGGACAGCTGCATAATGAGTTGTATAACAATAAACACCTGTTATTTAGTGCCAAGATTCCCAAATATGTGCTTTCCTGTACACGACATGTGATGTCATGTGATGCAATTCTACAGAAAATGATTACATAATGCCAAGGACTAGTATATGTTGATGGGTATGACTGAATTCATGAAAGCGACTAGTTGATATCAGGTGATACAGATACTGTATTTCAGAAAATGACAAAGTTAATTTTGGGAACACATGACTGTATTTACTAAAAATGAAAAAGTGGTGTTTGCAGATATTGATTTTTTTGACAAAACACAGAAAAGTTGGTGTTGTGGTTCAAAATTCGTAGAATTAAGAGAAGTTTAAGTGATCTTTTGGGGAAAATCAGTGTATTTTTATAAAATGACAAGCTGATATTCTGGAATCAAGTACGTGATTTGCGTATGTCTGTGAGCTGATATTTGAGTAATGCAAAATGATCTGGGGACACTTAGGGCTTATTTATAGTTCGATGAACGATACCCCATATATCAGGCTGGTGGAGGATATATCATCCAGCTCCCCTAATGGCTGCCTGTCAAATTGAGAGATGACCTTGGGTCCAGCAACCCTCTCTGTAAACTGAATGGGTCTGCTGTCACAGCGGTACCTTTCAATGCACTAAAGGTTTGGTGAATGGCTGAGGCAGGTTTTGAAGTACGTAAACCAAACTTTTTACATTTTCTTGTTTAAAAAAAAAAAGTGGGTTTGTTTCTGAAAAAACAAAAAAAAATGACCTTCCATGCCTTTTGCGCTTTCTCCAAGCGTGTGAGGGGTCATTATAGTTTTTCCAGTTGTTTTCTATAAGGTTTTTCTTAGCTGTATATTGGTATTACTATCTGCTGCTCGAAGACCAAGCTCAATCTGAACATCATTAGATTTTGTGCAACCTGAAGAACTGTGCTGATTTCCAAGGCCTGAGATTACGAGATCGTTCAGTTTTATTTTCCTCTCAATCCCCTTCTAAATATATGTTCATTGTTAAATTGAATGGCATATAATCAACATGAAAATGGTAGCATGGGAAAGTAGGGGGGTGCTGAAGCAGAGATCGCAAAATATTTGTTTCCGTTTTTAAAATTAATAGTATGCTGTGTCAAATTGCAAACTCTGAAGATTTCAAAATATTGCTTTTGCCAGCCTCCTTGTGAAACTTTGTCTAAAAAACATTGTTAGTTTCATTTTTTACCAACCCTTTTTTTTTGGGTGAAGACCAGCCTTTAGGAATGAGATCGGAGGATCAAGCCTGCTCGGTAGCCAATGTATCTGATATTTATTGATAATATTGAATGTATGTATTTATAAAGCACAGACATAGCCACAAGGTCAACATATCACTTCACATTAAACAAAAAATCTAGAAAACACTAAGCAAATGTCAGTAAATAACAACAGCAGACAGAACAAAGGAGAAACTAGAGGTAAAGGTAACAGCATTGAATGTGGTAAGTTAGTCATTCAATTAAAAGATTTTAAAAAATGGGTTTTCTGGTTTTTACTGAAGGAGAGCAGGTTAGCATTAAGTCGGCTATCCTCTTGCAGATTGTTCCATAGACTGGATGGTTGTCAGGCGGCAGCTTGATTCTAGGTTTAGACCTTTTTTTACTTTCCGGATTTTTATGGCCAAACAGAATACTATGAAAAGAAAGTACTGGACACACAAACAAGTGGTGTTTGGCACAAAGAGACACCTCAGAAGAGGTTGCATTGGGAACATGATGGACTGGAGAGTGCACTGGGAGCAGAGGCTGGTTTGATGCAAAGAAGGTGCTGGGCACACTTGAGATGTAGAGTATAAATGGTGCCTGGTACACATGAGGTGCACATAATTGCTAGGTACAGGAGGTTGCTATGTGGAGGTAGCCTCTGCATACCTTGTGCTGACCTCCTGCTTATCTCAGTGTGCCATGCTGCCTTTAGGAACCATACAGTGAATTACAGCAAGATGGTGGTGAGGGTTTACACACACCATTTGCCTTTGACGTATTTGGACACTGTTGTGTTGTTGTTGTTGTAGTAAGCACAGGAAACACAAGACGCCAGGTGAGGGTGGTCACTTTCTTTATTTGTATGGTGGGAGCCTGTCGCAGCACGTCTGTCCTCTTTGCCGTCCTCAGTCTTCTGTCCACTTCCTGTCCCTACAGGATGTGGTGTCCAGTGACCTGGTCACTGCCCTATGACCCGCAGGGTCCTAGTGCCCTACGTCAGTTGTCATCCTACAGTCACGGTTGCTACATCTTCCCCCTTGTCACAAACAAAAGTTCTTTGTCACATGCACAAAGTCTTGGTACATCATAGAGGTAGTGATGGAGAGAGAGAGAAAGAGAGAGAGAGAGAGAGAGAGAGAGAGAGAGAGAGAGAGAGAGAGAGAGAGAGAGAGAGAGAGAGATACTTTCTCTACATTTCTTCAATTAGTCTTTTTGGCTTCCTGCACATTCTGCTTGGTCTTGCCTCTCTGCTAGTTTCTTGCTCTCTGTTTTCCACTTTCGGTAATGTTGCCACTGGTTCTTCCTCTTCCACTTTGAGCTCCTTGAAATCGTTATTCGTTGATGGTCGGATGCTGCCGTCACCATTGATCCTTTTACGTTGGTCACTACAAACAGATCCTTTCAGAATGGACTGTCCGACTTCGGTTGTTGTCTCTGTCTCACCACCACCAGGTCTCCTTCATTTAGCTGATGTTCTGATGCGTTTCTCTTCTTATCAGCATATTTCTTCATTTTTCTTTTGGCTTCATGATCTCTTTCCACTATGTCATTTCGATCCGTGCTTGCCTTTGCATCTATTTGAGGCAGTCTTGTTTTGCTTGATCGTCCCAACACCAGTTCCGCTGGGCATCGACCTGTGGAGCTGTGAGGGGTGTTTCTGTAGTCTCTCAGCACTTGACATAGTGCTTGTCCAATTGATATTTGTGTCAATTTTGCTCGCTGGATGGCTTTCTTCATAGTTTCCATAAATCGTTCTGCCATTCCGTTGGCTTGTGGCCACAGGGGTGTTATCTTCCGATGTTTGATCCCCAAGTATTCCATAAATCGACGGAATTCTTCTCCAGAAAACGGAGGGCCATTGTCCATTTTTAATGTTTGTGGGGAACCCCAGGCAGCAAATATGTCATCTAACGCTGGTAATGTGGCACTTCCTGATGTCGACGATATTTCTCTCACAATTGGAAATCTTGAAAACTCATCAATGACCACTAACAGGTATTTTCCAGTCTCTAGTGGTCCATAAAAGTCTGCTGCCAGCTCAGTCCATACTGCCGGTGGCAGTTCTGACATTTGCAATGGTGCTGGCGTGGAAGGTGGTCCCGTTACTTGACAGACATGACAGTATGCGACTTCTTCTTCCACCATGTTGTCCAGTCCTGGGAACCACACTTTTTCTCTCAACATCTTCTTTGTCGCTACAATGCCTCGATGTGATTCGTGAGCTAGTTCAATTGTTCTTTTTCTTAGTCGGTAAGGTACCACAATTCTTGACCCTCTCATCAGAATTCCGTTCTCAGTTTCAAACAGTTCTTCACTTATCTTTTTGAAGGTCAGCAGTTCTTCTTTTATGACCCCTTCTCCTGTGGGCTTGTTTTTGTTAATGTGTCTCCATCTCTGTTGCCGCACTACGTTTCCGATTGCCTGCATTGTTGGGTCTCTTTTTGTTTCTCGCTCTAGTTCTGCAATTGTTATTGACGCCGGAGTGTTCTGTTTTAAAATGAAATGTAGGTATTCTTCTGCCATGGTGGTGCCATTTTCTCGATGGGGAAGTGGGTGTCGTGACATATAATCAGCGGGGTTTTGGTCCTTTCCGGGCTTGTGGACAATCTTGAAGTTGTAGTCCATCAGTCTGATCCCCCATCATTCAATTCTTGGTGGTATTTTGGCGTTCGGGTTTCCATAGATGGTAACTACTGCTTGGTGTTCCGTTACGATCGTGAATGGCTTCCCATATATGAACATGTGGTAGTGCTCACATGCCCATACTATCGCCAGACTCTCCTTCTCCGGTTGAGAGTATGCTTTTTCAATGTCCGACAGGCTCTTGCTTTCATATGCTACGATTCGTCGTGGCGAGTCCTTTCCATGTTTATGCTGTGCCAGTATTGCACCAAGACCTACCGGGCTGGCGTCCACTGTTAATTCGGTGCATAAGTTCGGGTCAAAATATGCGAGGTGGTCTACAGCCGTTACTGATGCCCTTATTTCTTCAAATGCCTTACTGCATTCTGTGGTCCATTCAAATGTTTGGCCCTGCTTCGTGAGTTCTCGCAGTGGGGTGCTCACTGTTGCGAAATCCTTGATGTATCGCGCACAATAGCTGGCAAGGCAGAGGAATGAGCGCACTTCAGCTACATCTTTTGGTTCTTTTGCCTTCTCTAGGGTGTCCACTTTACTGTGATCTGGTCTCATTCCTTTCTTCGAGAATATGTCTCCGAAGAATACCAGTTCTTCTCTTCCCAATTCACGTTTCTTTTCATTTACTGTTAGGCCCACTTCCTCGAGCTGCGAGCATACTTTTCTCAATGCTTTGTCATGTTCTTCATCCGATTTGCCAAATACCAGGATATCGTCACTGTAGTTCAGGCTGTTTTTGATTAGTCTAATGATCTGTCTGATCGTTTCCTGGAAGATCTCAGCTGCTGATGATATTCCAAAACTTAACCGCTTGTAGCGAAACAGACCTAGGTGTGTTGAGAAGGTTGTTATGTATCTGGACTGTTGGTCCAGCTCCAGTTGGTGATACCCCTTACATAGGTCTAGCTTGGAAAATCTTCTCATTCCCGTCAGGCAGCTAATCATGTCATCTAGATGTGGCCCCGGATGTCGTTCTCATTCAATGGCTGTGTTGGGGATTCTCATGTCCACGCATATTCTAATTTGTGCAGTGTCCTTTTTTGGTACAGCAACTATTGGGGACACCCATGGCGTTGGCCCTTCAGCTGGTTCGATGATGTCTTGTTCTAACAGTGCTTTTATTTCCTCTTCCACCTGCGGTTGCAGATGGATCGGTACCCTTCGGTGATGCTGGGCGACAGGTCTGACTGATTCGTTGATATGCAGTGTGATCTGTCGTCCTTTCAGCTTTCCAAGTCCTTTTGTTAGCTTCGGGTACTCTTGTAAGATGTTCTCTTTGTCCGATATGTGATATGTCATCTGCAACAGGCCCTTGACTTTCGCTGTGACATTGCTTAGTAAGCATGGTGCGGGAATGTCTCCTCGTAGCACATGAATTTCTTCAGTGACGGTCTTACCTTTGTGCGTCATGGTGTCCGTGAACTTTCCCATGTTTGTTACTGGATTTTGTGCACCCCAGGTAAATACTTGTACACTTGATGGTTGCAGGTGTGGTTTTCTCTTCATTTTTTCGTATTCAGTGGCGCACATAATGTTGCACGTGGCCCCACTGTCTAGCACAAATTCTGTTTGGTGTGGCCCCACGTCTATGGTCACCCAGTCTGTCTTCTTTATTGACTGCTTATCCACTAGTCTGATGTGTTCTTCCTCCTGCCCTTCATCTGTGGACATGAGGTATAGGCGTTCCACTTTCTCTGCTGTTTCTTCTTCTTCATCTCCCGACTCCAGCGACGAGCTCCTGGTGGTCGCTTCCATGTGTCGCACATGTCGGTTTGTTGTTGTTCTCGGTCTCCCTGGCCTTCCCCGTTCATTCTTGAATTGCATTCCTTGGCACATGGTGGCGAAATGGTTGCTTCTGTTGCACTTTCGGCATATTTGACCAAATGCTGAGCATGGTCCTCGATGTGGAAACTCTAACCCGCATCTGTAACACTGGGAACCTCGTTTTCTTGTTGCCTGTTCCTTCGACCCTTTCTTCCAATTTCCAGTTCGACTCGTGTCTGTCATTCTGTGGACTTGCTACTCTCTTCGGTCCATCTGTCTTGCATGCGCCATCGCCCTTGCTTCCGCTCTCGCTAGATCTAGAATTCTTTCTAGAGTGGTTGGCTCCTTTAGTATTCTCGTACGTAAATCTGTGTCACGACAGCCTTCTATCAGTCTTAAGCGGATGGCCTGCTCATTGTCGTATTTTTCGAATTCGCAATGGGCTACTAATTTCCTTAGCCTTGTTGCAAAATCATCCATTGATTCCTCTGGCTGCTGAAAAGCTATGTTGAAGCTGTATCTTTCAAAGTCGATGTTTCTTTGAGGATCGAATTTATTTGTTAGACATTTTATTAGTCCTTTGTATGTGCTTGTCTCGCTCTTTGGGAGTGTTATCAGAAGGTCATCCACTTCATCCCCCACCAGATTCAGGAATAGTCCTAGTTTCTTTTCTTCTACGACATCTGTTGCTTCCATGTATCGCTCAAACTTCACAATCCACTTCTCCCATCTTATTCCCACTTGCGGCTCTGATACACTGAATGGCATTGGTCTGCGACACTGTGCGCTTTGTTTTGTTTCAGGCATCTTTGCTTCCTTTTATTTTGATGCTTCTTTATTTCCTTTATTTCTCTGATGTTTTGTAGCGTTCTTGTCACTTTCTCCTTTTATATTTCACTTTATTATCTATTAATCCTTGTTGTGGGGATCTTTCTGTGTCCCTTTCCTTTTTCTCTTCTCTATTTCTCTTTATTTCTTGCTTTATTTCGTTTTGCCTGACCCTAAGATGGCTGCCATGTATTTTCTACTGTTTTTTTCCTTTGTGTCACAAACAAAATGGCTGCCCTTGTTCACGCGAGACTTCGCGATCGAAATCTCGCGCTACCTGTCTTTAAGATGGCCGCCGCGTTGTTTCTGTGTCCTGATTGGCTTTCCTCGCCTGTTTTTAAGATGGCCGCAGATATTTGGTCTTCTCGCGAGGCTTCGCGTTTCAATTTTCGAGCGCGAGTACCTCGCGCTTCTGATCTCGGGCACTAGCGCTGTTAGCTGAACGCTGCTTAACGCGCTTTGATGTATTTCGTTGGACGCTGTCGGGGTGGGCTCCAGTATAGCTCCTTGCGTCTTTCTTCTGCCACTGACGTTATTCTTTTCAAGCACACGGTGGAAATCTCACACGTGTGGTTTCGTCACCTCTTCGTCGCCAGATGTCGTGTTGTTGTTGTAGTAAGCACGGGAAACACAAGACGCCAGGTGAGGGTGGTCACTTTCTTTATTTGTATGGTGGGAGCCTGTCGCAGCACGTCTGTCCTCTTTGCCGTCCTCAGTCTTCTGTCCACTTCCTGTCCCTACAGGATGTGGTGTCCAGTGACCTGGTCACTGCCCTATGACCCGCAGGGTCCTAGTGCCCTACGTCAGTTGTCACCCTACAGTCACGGTTGCTACAGACACTATGGGGATTAGGTGTAATTTCTTCTTGAGCCTGGGGTAACTTTGCCTTTCAGGCTGAGTCCCCTTTCTCCTTAGCTTGGAGTAACCGTGCCATGCTGGCTGAGTCTAGTCCTTCTTTTGCCTGGGGTAACCCTGCCCTCCTGGCTGAGTCTGCTTCTTCCGTAGGTTGGAGTAACCCTGCCTTCATGGCTGAGTTCACTTCTTCTTTAGCTAGGGGTAACCCTGCCCTCCTGGCTTAGTTCATATTCTTCCTTAGCTTGGGGTAACCCTGCCTTCCTGACTGAGTCCAGCCCTTCTTTAGCTTGGGGTACCATGCCTTTCTGGCTGAGACCAGTCCTTCTTTAGCTTGAGGTAACCCTACCTTCTTGGCTGAGTCCACTTCTTTCTTAGCTCGAAGTAGCCCTGCCTTCCTGACTGAGTCCAGCCCTTCTTTAGCTTGGGGTACCCTGCCTGCCTGGCTGAGTCCAGACCTTCTTTAGCTTTCCTGACTGGGTCCAATCCATCCTTAGCTTGGAGTAAACCTGCCTTCCTGGCTGAGTCCACTTCTTCCTTAGCGTGGGGTAAACCTGCTTTCCTGGCTGAGTCCACTTCTTCCTTAGCGTGGGGTAAACCTGCCATCCTGGCTGAGTCCACTTCTTCCATTAGCTTGGGGTAACCTTGCCTTTCGGGCTGAGTCTAGCCCTTCTTTAGCTTGGGATAACCCTGCCTTCATGGCTGAGTCCACTTCTTCCTTAGCGTGGGGTAACCCTGCCTTCCTGGCTGAGTCCACTTCTTCCTTAGCGTGGGGTAGCCCTGCCTTCCTGGCTGAGTCCACTTCTTCCTTGGCTTGGGGTAACCCTGCCTTCCTGGCTGAGTCCACTTCTTCCTTGGCTTGGGGTAACCCTGCCTTCCTGGCTGATCCACTTCTTCCTTAGCGAGGGCTAAACCTGCCTTCCTGGCTGAGTCCACTTCTTCCTTAGCTCGAAGTAGTCCTGCCTTTCTGGCTGAGTCCAGCCCTTCTTTAGCTTGGGGTAACCTTGCCTTTCTGGCTGAGTCCAGCCCTTCTTTAGCTTGGGATAACCCTGCCTTCCTGGCTGAGTCCACTTCTTCCTTAGTGTGGGGTAGCCCTGCCTTCCTGGCTGAGTCAACTTCTTCCTTGGCTTGGGGTAACCCTGCCTCCCTGGCTGAGTCCACTTCTTCCTTAGCATGGAGTAAGCCTGCCTTCCTGGATGAGTCCACTTCTTCCTTGGCTTGGGGTAACCCTGCCTTCCTGGCTGAGTCCACTTCTTCCTTGGCTTGGAGTAACCCTGCCTTCCTGGCTGAATCCACTTCTTCCTTGGCTTGGGGTAACCCTGCCTTTCTGGCTGAGTCCAGCCCTTCTTTAGCTTGGGATAACCCTGCCTTCCTGGCTGAGTCCACTTCTTCCCTAGCGTGGGGGAGCCCTGCCTTCCTGGCTGAGTCAACTTCTTCATTGGCTTGGGGTAACCCTGCCTCCCTGGCTGAGTCCACTTCTTCCTTGACTTGGGGTAACCCTGCCTTCCTGGCTGAGTCCACTTCTTCCTTAGCTTGGGGTAACCCTGCCTTCCTGGCTGAATCCAGTTCTTCCATTAGAGTGGGGTAACCCTGCCTTCCTGGCTGAGTCCACTTCTTCCTTTGCTTGGCGTAACCCTGCCTTCCTGGCTGAGTCCACTTTTTCCTTAGCTCGAAGTAGCTCTGCCTTCCTGGCTGAGCCCACTTCTTCCTTAGCGTGGGGTAACCCTGCCTTCCTGGCTGAGTCCACTTCTTCCTTAGCTTGGGGTAACCCTGCCTTCCTGGCTGAGTCCACTTCTTCCTTGGCTTGGGGTAACCCTGCCTTCCTGGCTGAGTCCACTTGTTCCTTGGCTTGGGGCAACCCTGCCTTCCTGGCTGAGTCCACTTCTTCCTTAGCTCGAAGTAGCCCTGCCTTCCTGGCAGAGTCCACGTCTTCCTTAGCGTGGGGTAACCCTGCCTTCCTGGCTGAGTCCACTTCTTCCTTAGCTTGGGGTAACCCTGACTTCCTGGCTGAGTCCAGTTCTTCTTTGGCTTGGGGCAGCCCTGTCCATCCTTTCTGGCTTCGAAGTGGGAGAAGATCTCCTCAGTTGATCCCACTAATTCCCTGACCCTTTGATTTGCACTGCAGTGACGGGCCCGGGACATTGGCACTGTTTTGTTTGGTTGGTCACATATATGGATGCACAGGAAGCACATGTGCAGAACGCGTGCAATGCACATGCGGGTTCTTGTTTCCATTCATCTAGCGTTAACAGCTCATTTAAAAGCAACAAAATGAAAGTGCATGTGGAAATATCAGAACCTGAATGCTTATCTGGCGATAGGATGCTCAGCCACAATAGGCCGAATAGTTTGACTTGTTTTGGAGAGCCTCTGCCTGCTAGACACTACCCATATCCTTAAATACCGCATCAAAGTGATTTTGAAAAGGTTATGTAATTTGTTAAATAATTACCACCTTCTTTACACAGAATTCTTCTCCTGTTCCTGATGCTGAATAGCCTTGGGGAGCCTGAGGTATTAAACGCTGTTTATATGATGTTTAGGTTAATTTCTAAAGGGTACTTATTAACCTTCCTGCTATTGCTGTTCAGCCTGGAAACATGTCAAAAGCATAACCGCCCCCAGCACGTCAGTGAGCAGGACCAGCTCTGTCTGCCTCTGTAGATAAGTTGTATGTAACAACAGGGAAGACTCTCCCGTAATGGTGGAGGAGACCCGCCCCACTCGTCAGTCACAGAAAAAAAAATGATAATAAAACATGATTTTATTTTTCGGTGACTGACTGCCTGATTGTGAACCTGCGCAGTAATATCCTCCCAGATTTAGAAAATCTCGTCCTAGCGAAGGGTCTGGGCTTTGTACCCACCAAAGTAGGTGATGATTTTATGGTACATAAGGAACTAGCTGAATTTTTCTGCAAAGTACGCCTTTTCAACATTGCGAGTGAAACCCTCGCTTCTAAATCCAATACGGGTTTGAGGAATAAATCATAATTTTTACCTTCACTACAACAGGTACCATCTGAAGTCTCTACCTTTGATAAAGCTGTGATGAAGGAATATGAATCCAACAAGGACCATGCCAAGAGACCGTTTTGCAACATTTCTACAGAAGAAGAAAAGAAGTGTGTTGATGAGTTAGGCAAAGATGTCAACCTCACAATAAAACCGGCTGATAAAGGTGGAGCCACGGTTATACTGGACAGGAAGGTGTACTATAACGAATGCCTTAGACAGTTGAGTGACATCAAATTCTATAAACCCATCCAACGGGATCCTACCACCAGACTACAACGGGAAATTAAGTCCCTTAGTGATGAAGGGAGAGTCTCAGATTGGATCACGAAAGGGGAAGCCAAGTTCCTTAACCTGAAACATCCTAGAACACCAGCTTTTTACATCTTACCAAAGATCCACAAGGAACAGACCTGAACTTCCCTGGGCAGCATGTGTGCACCCAGCATGGCTAACCTGGACATGCATGGCTTTGAAACTAAGCACATCTACACTATCACCAACCCATTCCAACAACATCTGAAACTGTGGAGACGATATATAGATGACATCCTGGTCCTCTGGGAAGGGGACCGGATGTCCCTGGATACTTTCTCTACCTGGCTTAATTCTCATGACCGCAATCTACGCTTCACAGGCGAAGTGAGTTCTGCAGAGGTCTCTTTCTTAGATCTCCGGATCTATCCTAAAGATGGGAAAATCTACACTGAATTGTACCAAAAACCCATGACGGTTTCAGGGTCTGACTGCATTTAAATCACCACACGCCCGCCAGACATCAATATTACCTCAGGCAAGACCCGAAACCGAAACATTATGCCTTATGGTTTCGGCTCTCGCACTTGACATAAGCAGTTTAGAAAGTTTTCCGTATTACCCTTGCAACTCTCACTTAACGAAGAGGGATTACGGCCACAATGCAAGCCCTTTTTCAGAACATGACTTGCAGTCCAATAATTACGTGACTAAGTGTATTCTCGGCCATACTTTATTTTATTTGCACATATGTTGTGAGGGGGACTCCTATACAATGCCGTGCGGGCTAGTTTCTATACTGTACAACACTTTGTATTTTATAAACATGGTTTCCTGCTATACGATAGTGACCTGTAGTGGGTCTGTGTTGTTAGTTGGACACATTTATTGCGCAAGTTGGAGGTACTATATCTAATCACTCGCAGTGAATGGGATGGTTTACCCTCATCGGGAACACAGACATTGGTCTGATGTGGCGCCAAATGATAAAGATACTTTGTTTCCAGATGACAGACCTATTATTAATGCATTGTTGTTTGGCTAAGTTATGTTATGTTATGTTATACATTTATTTTTATAGCGCACGGCTACTCCAGAGGAGTGTCCCGGCGCTTTATCGAGGCAGCTCAGAATAAAAAACATAACACCATACAGCGAACAACTGAGAAAGAACAACAGAGGTACTAAAGATTAAAAAGCCAAGTCTTCAGGCTTTTCCTGAAGTGGAACAGATTAGCAGAGGACCGTAGGGCCAGAGGAAGGGTGTTCCACAACTGAGGGGCCTTCAGACTGAAGGAGCGCCCTCCGGTGCGTGCCTTCCTAATTCGGGGAACCACAGCCAAGAACAAAGATTCGGATCGTAAAGATCTGGCAGGGCGGTAGAAGGCAAGCCTGCGTTGAAGGTATTTCGCGCCCACGCCAAAAAGCGCTTTATGCGCCAGCGTCAGAACTTTAAACATGATCCGCTTCCGGATGGGCCGCCAATGTAACGACTGCAACAAACCAGAAGCTCCAACTCGCCTACGGAGGCCAAAAATAGCGCGCGCTGCAGCGTTCTGCACAGCCTGCAGCCGCTGAACAAGATAGTCCGGGAGACCACTGTACAGGACATTAGCGTAATCCAATCTGGAACCAACCAAGGCCTGTACAGTGATCTTTCTATGCTCCTCCGAGAGCAATGGCAGAAACTTCCGGAGCATCTTGAGTAGCCCAAAGCAAATGCCCGTAAGACCACGAACATGTTGCACCAGTGTCAAGCTGTTATCCATCTTCACACCCAGATTCTTTGCCACCAGCGATGCCAGGGCAGGGGAACTCATATCCGCCGGCCACCAGGCCCGCCAATCAGGGTCGAGGGAGCAGCCAAAAAACAACACCTCCGATTTATCAGAGTTGGCCTTAAGGCCATTCGACTGGAACCAGCTGAAGACCGACTCCAAGCAGCCCCGGATGTTCTTCCCATCGAAAGCCTGATCCTTCCCACATGTGAAAAGCAACTGCGTGTCATCGGCGTAGGAAACGATCTGGGCCCCAAAAGACTCCACCAGTGCCGCCAAAGGTGTCATAAAGATGTTGAAGAGAGTCGGGTACAGACACATGGCATTTCCTTCCTCACACTTAAATGCCCCACATAGGTATGCTCTTAGAATGGTGTTGTGCATTGGATGCATCATGCCCTATTGTTACTAAAAAGCAATTGAGTTTGCGATGCAGCGTGTGCAAGGTAAATTGGTTTATTTATTTAATTACTTACCTTACTCCTGTCCGTCATATGTCAAACACCACTACCCCCACCAGCCCCTCCCCTCCCCCATCTACAGCACTTTCTTGGCGAGCCGCCACTGGGTGAGACTGTCTGGTCATTGGGCCCGTTGCTGCGGGGATGACCGTTGGTCTAGGTGTGCGGCTGGGTCTGAACTGGGGCTGGCGAAGTGGGCTAAAGAACGATGATGGATTCAACCCAGATCTGTGACTGGGAGTGAGTGTCTGAAACGTTTCAGTGCTCCGTCCATCATCTCCTTGTGTTTGTGTTGTTCTGAGGGGACCTTTGAGTACTGGAACAGTGAACCTTTGACCCCTGTGCGGTACAGCCACTAAATACTGGAGGCCAGTATGGAGTACTGACACTCTTCAGAACTCTGTGACTCCCACTGTTTGACAAAACCATATTTGGGCATGGGGTGTTTGTTCTCAGGCAAGCTGAGTTAGGAAAAACGTTTGAGTCAGCGACTCTGTAAACTCGCTGGGGCAATTGAAGTAATTTTTAGATTCACCAAAAGACTTGGACACAAGTTTATTAAAGAACCTATTAATCTATATAAAAGTAAATGTCTTTCCTAGGGGACATATGGGGCTGGCGTTTTGGGCAATACGCCTCCTGGTAGTCTCCAAATTAGTGCAATTTTTTTTGTGTAGGCTATTAGCAACGACAAGGACCACAACTAGCATTATTACTCATTTGGAAGTTGGCCTCCCTTTCTTGAAGGACATACTTCAGGTTGTCGCGCTGCTACTGTGGCTTAAGATTTGGCTCTCACCTTACACTCTTTCACCCAAATGATTATTAGAACATTGGAATGTTGGGAGCTCCATTGAAAACAATGGAGTGCTCTGGGCTTATAATGGCTGGTATAAGCCTGGAGCTCCAACATTCCAATGTTTCTTTGTTCACAGCTCTGGCTGTGAACAAAGGCTTCAGGGAACCTGAGGGGATTCCAATCCCCTCACGCTCCCAAAAGGCTTGTTTTTTTGTTAGAACATTCTGTCCTCTAGTGACAATGTTCTTATAGCCTTATAGCCCTTCGTAGATGGGCTATACCGCTATTAAAGTCCCTCTCCCTTGTTAAAGGCCCTCGCCTTCGGCTCGGGGCCTTTGACGCTGGAGAGGGCCTTTAATAGCCGGTATAGCCCTCTATGGCGGGCTATAAGGCTATATTAAATACTCCTTAAGACAAGACTATGTGGCCTCTATTCCTTGGTTATCCTATGTCCATAAGACCTTTTCGGACCTCGGGCTGCCAAATCTTTTCCTTTCTCCAAATGAAATTACCAGTAGCACGAAAAAGATGTAGAAATCCCTTTTTTGTATCTCATAGAAATAAAGTTAGATTTGCCAAATGTCAATCTATGACTACAGTTTCCCGTTATGTAGCCCTTAAGCTTATTAAGGGAGTGGAACCTTATCTTCTATGTATCCTGTATCCTGTATCTCTTAGGCTATGTGTAGACCATCTCCCCTTTAGGAAAAGGTTGAAGACCTTTTTGTTTGAACAGTAAACCCAGACTGGAACAGCTTTAAAGACTCCCTCCCTCAAAACCCTCTGTAGAAGCCAAAGGCGCGGAGATACTCCCTTGGGAGTGAAGCCAGCGCGGTACAAATCTGCAAATAAATAAATAAATAAATAAATAAATAAATATGGGTTACAAACCCTGAGTGCAGATTCTATTTGACCCGCTTTAGATTAGGCATGCTGCATTTTCTGGTAGCCCATTCTGAGCATGGAACTTGGCTTTTCACCTTACCACCATGCCGCTGCGACTGCATCTATAAACAAACTTTGGCACATTTTATAATTTTGGGAGGTTTTTGCACCAGGCCTACCGAGGGCGCATTTTTTTACGCCCCTTGCTGTGCATCTTTGGTTCTAGTTCTTTTATTGTTTCTTGCAACACCTTCAGTTTTTAGAGTCTGAACTTCGCGCCTTTTCTGTTTTAGGTTTTGTGCGTCAAGCTTTTAATATCAGAAAATCTTTGAATTATATTAGAACATTGGAATGTTGGGAGCTCCATTGCAGACAATAGAGTGCTCCCTGCTTCTACGGGCCGGTAAAGGCCCGCAGAGCAACATTCCTATGTTCTACAAAGGCTTCTCGAAGCTCGAGTGGATTTATATCCCCTCGAGCTTCGAGAACCCTTTGTTTAATTTGTTAGAACATTCTGCCCTCTAGTGGCAGAATGTTCTAATAGCCTTATAGCCCTTCGTAGCAGGGCTATACCGGCTATCAAAGTCCCGCTGTCTCGTTAAAGTCCCTCGTCTTCGGCTCGGGCCTTTAACGATTCAGCGGGCCTTTAATAGCTGGTATAGCCCGCTACGGCGGGCTATAAGGCTGTATTAATGCCTGACATTCAAGTCTTATGTCCTATTATTGTAGGTGCCTACATGGCCCATTACTTAATGCTTTCTTTTTTGTTTGATCGGAGAGCTATATTGAACATGAAACCATGGTTGTAAGACTGTACTTTGACCTTACTTATAAATCGGATTTATCAAGTGTTATCTTTTTTAGCAGTATGTATGTATTAATGTACTAATGATATGTATCTTGCTATGGCTATCTGCCGAATAAAAGCTCTTGACTGACATGCAAATTTATTGTTGATTGTAATAAGATATGAAAATCTGATAAAGGTTCCGCAAATCAACAGGCAAGTGCTGAAAACAAAGAATATGCCCTTTAAGGAAAGAAACGTTGTCAAAAACAGAATAATAAGGCCCCACCACCCTAGCCAAACCTTTGAACACGTGTTTCTCAGAGAAGCTACGTTCAAACAGGCTTTCTAAACAAGCAGCCCTTTTCTCCCTGTGCAGTCTGAGCATCTTGCCGCAGGGCACAGAGTTGTGCAATTCCGGGAAAGAGCCTGGTTCCTGATGACCCATTTCATCTGTTCTTTCTCAAAGGCAGAACACTTAGTCTTGCTGGCAGGGGTGTCTGGCACCCTCGCTGCGCATGCTTTCTGTTTTCCCAGACTCTCACAATTGCTATTGCGCGGGACAAACTTGTGACATTTCTGACAATGCAGAAAAGTTCCACCCGTGCGTGTACTCAACCACACAGACTAACTCTCGATGTCCAGAGATAATGGCGGCTCAAGGAGGTCACCTGTGCAGATCTCCTCTCTACTCCGGTTACCACCAGCAATCATCACTCGATATCTTGAAAGTGCTTTAAGAGTGACTTGAGAGGGAGGCACAGGAGCAGGGATACTCGGACACCACCTGCTTCAGGATTCCAGCTCCCGACATGTTTTCTTTGAACATTGTTTAGTCGTTTTCTTTTTTCATAAATTCCATCGCATAGTCTTTAATCAAATCATACAACAGAACCAATAACAATTTATCGCCCTTTGCCTCTTTGTACATGCACCGTGAAACCGAGGCTATACGCAGGCTCATGTGAGCAAAGCAGAGCCCTTGGGGGCCCCATTTTGTCCATAGTTAATGAATATCTGTGAAATATGGTTGACATCCCTGTATATGTATAGGCATTTATATAGCGCACTACTTACCCCGAGGGTCCCAAGGCGCTTCGACCGCTGCGAAACCCTTCCTGGCTTCCCTGAGAGATGGACCCTTAATGGGTATCTCCAGGGTGAGACCAGGCATCCCCGGCGGTCTGGTGAGGCCGTTAGTGAAGATGAGGCAAGCTGATGCCCAGAGTTGCCGAGTGTGATCACTGATCAGAGTGGGCACCGAGGCGAGAGAATTATCGAGTCCGCTGACCCTGGTCCAGAAACCTGCCGCGCCGGGAATCGAACCCTGGTCCCGGGCCGTCCTCTGCTCTCGGGTCTGCCGCCTCTAACCAGTGAGCCACACTACTTCACATGGTATACTCCGGGGCCCTTTCTCACATTGTACAGGGGACCCCAACATTGTACGTTATGCTACTGCTTTGGGACTACCCTGGCGCATGCACAAACAAAGAGGGCCATGGAGTTAAATTGTCTTCGTGTGACACAAATGTATGTTGCCGCTTATCTCGGCTTGGCAAGTGAGCACCGCTCAGCTCGTTGACTCCCGAATGTGACTGTTCTCGTTGTTAAGCCCTTACACAGTGTGATGTCCGGCGCTGGTGCCAGGTTTATTCCTGTTATGGTAGATTTGTTCAATTGTTGTACTGAGTATTCTGTAGTCACCCATCTAAATATCTTTCGCCCCATCCCAGTTTCAGAACCTGGCTGTATGCAAATTAGTCTGTTCCTGTCCCAGTGCATGATGGGAACAGGGCAAACCAAACTACAAAAGCCAATTCTTACACTGGGAAGGAAACAAGCTCCCGGGGACCGGTTTCTGGCATTACAGCCGTCTTCGGCCCGGTTTGCTTGAATCCTGATGGTGCAATGAGCAAGGGTCTCACATCTGAGAATACCCTTCCACGCTTAGGGTGGACAAAAATATTTACAACAAGGGGTGGTGAGGGACAGAGTCTCTGAATTAAGCAGAAAGCTCTCACCCAGTCAAGAGATCAGGGCTAGATCCAACACCGTTTTTTAGCTCACTGCACCATCCCAGTTTCAGAACCTGGCTGTATGCAAATTAGTCTGTTCCTGTCCCAGTGCATGATGGGAACAGGGCAAACCAAACTACAAAAGCCAATTCTTACACTGGGAAGGAAACAAGCTCCCGGGGACCGGTTTCTGGCATTACAGCCGTCTTCGGCCCGGTTTGCTTGAATCCTGATGGTGCAATGAGCAAGGGTCTCACATCTGAGAATACCCTTCCACGCTTAGGGTGGACAAAAATATTTACAACAAGGGGTGGTGAGGGACAGAGTCTCTGAATTAAGCAGAAAGCTCTCACCCAGTCAAGAGATCAGGGCTAGATCCAACACCGTTTTTTAGCTCACTGCACCATCCCAGTTTCAGAACCTGGCTGTATGCAAATTAGTCTGTTCCTGTCCCAGTGCATGATGGGAACAGGGCAAACCAAACTACAAAAGCCAATTCTTACACTGGGAAGGAAACAAGCTCCCGGGGACCGGTTTCTGGCATTACAGCCGTCTTCGGCCCGGTTTGCTTGAATCCTGATGGTGCAATGAGCAAGGGTCTCACATCTGAGAATACCCTTCCACGCTTAGGGTGGACAAAAATATTTACAACAAGGGGTGGTGAGGGACAGAGTCTCTGAATTAAGCAGAAAGCTCTCACCCAGTCAAGAGATCAGGGCTAGATCCAACACCGTTTTTTAGCTCACTGCACCATCCCAGTTTCAGAACCTGGCTGTATGCAAATTAGTCTGTTCCTGTCCCAGTGCATGATGGGAACAGGGCAAACCAAACTACAAAAGCCAATTCTTACACTGGGAAGGAAACAAGCTCCCGGGGACCGGTTTCTGGCATTACAGCCGTCTTCGGCCCGGTTTGCTTGAATCCTGATGGTGCAATGAGCAAGGGTCTCACATCTGAGAATACCCTTCCACGCTTAGGGTGGACAAAAATATTTACAACAAGGGGTGGTGAGGGACAGAGTCTCTGAATTAAGCAGAAAGCTCTCACCCAGTCAAGAGATCAGGGCTAGATCCAACACCGTTTTTTAGCTCACTGCACCATCCCAGTTTCAGAACCTGGCTGTATGCAAATTAGTCTGTTCCTGTCCCAGTGCATGATGGGAACAGGGCAAACCAAACTACAAAAGCCAATTCTTACACTGGGAAGGAAACAAGCTCCCGGGGACCGGTTTCTGGCATTACAGCCGTCTTCGGCCCGGTTTGCTTGAATCCTGATGGTGCAATGAGCAAGGGTCTCACATCTGAGAATACCCTTCCACGCTTAGGGTGGACAAAAATATTTACAACAAGGGGTGGTGAGGGACAGAGTCTCTGAATTAAGCAGAAAGCTCTCACCCAGTCAAGAGATCAGGGCTAGATCCAACACCGTTTTTTAGCTCACTGCACCATCCCAGTTTCAGAACCTGGCTGTATGCAAATTAGTCTGTTCCTGTCCCAGTGCATTTTGGGAACAGGGCAAACCAAACTACAAAAGCCAATTCTTACACTGGGAAGGAAACAAGCTCCCGGGGACCGGTTTCTGGCATTACAGCCGTCTTCGGCCCGGTTTGCTTGAATCCTGATGGTGCAATGAGCAAGGGTCTCACATCTGAGAATACCCTTCCACGCTTAGGGTGGACAAAAATATTTACAACAAGGGGTGGTGAGGGACAGAGTCTCTGAATTAAGCAGAAAGCTCTCACCCAGTCAAGAGATCAGGGCTAGATCCAACACCGTTTTTTAGCTCACTGCACCATCCCAGTTTCAGAACCTGGCTGTATGCAAATTAGTCTGTTCCTGTCCCAGTGCATGATGGGAACAGGGCAAACCAAACTACAAAAGCCAATTCTTACACTGGGAAGGAAACAAGCTCCCGGGGACCGGTTTCTGGCATTACAGCCGTCTTCGGCCCGGTTTGCTTGAATCCTGATGGTGCAATGAGCAAGGGTCTCACATCTGAGAATACCCTTCCACGCTTAGGGTGGACAAAAATATTTACAACAAGGGGTGGTGAGGGACAGAGTCTCTGAATTAAGCAGAAAGCTCTCACCCAGTCAAGAGATCAGGGCTAGATCCAACACCGTTTTTTAGCTCACTGCACCATCCCAGTTTCAGAACCTGGCTGTATGCAAATTAGTCTGTTCCTGTCCCAGTGCATGATGGGAACAGGGCAAACCAAACTACAAAAGCCAATTCTTACACTGGGAAGGAAACAAGCTCCCGGGGACCGGTTTCTGGCATTACAGCCGTCTTCGGCCCGGTTTGCTTGAATCCTGATGGTGCAATGAGCAAGGGTCTCACATCTGAGAATACCCTTCCACGCTTAGGGTGGACAAAAATATTTACAACAAGGGGTGGTGAGGGACAGAGAGGTCTAGAACCCTGAAAAGAAAAAGGACAAGGACACACACGAAGACAGACACACACATTTAAATGAATGAGTCATATTCTTCTCCTTAGTGGTTGGATTTAAGGAGAAAGAAGATTGGTTTTAGCAATGCTTACTTATATACTAAGGCTGAATGGCCTCATGAGCCTTTGCGTGGTATTGGGGGTTGTCTTCCGGCTCAATGCGGCAACCTAAAGGATATCATAAAGCTCAATTCAGGTTTTTGTTGGTACTACTCACGAGTAATGTAGACATCATTCCCTTGTTCTCTAAGCACCAAACTCACTGTTTCAGCAAGACCCGGTAGGCTGCCTTCCCCTCAACGAGGCTCCGACGTAATGCAGTGTGATAGTGACTTGCCCCCTTATATACTACAAATTATGAGTTCAATTACTGCTTAATTCAAAACGGATCATGCCCATAGAAGGAGTGCATCCCTAGATTGATTAACCGGTTCTGCGCGGATGTCTTGGGCGTTCCCCTTCTGTGCGCATGTGCGAGGGAGTAGTGAACATAACTTAGACACTATCCTGAATATGTAGCGCATGTGTGATGGTGCGCGATGCAGCTGCGCATGTGTAATGGGAAGAAACCCTGGATTGTTGCACACAATCAGACAGAGGTTGTATAGGTGCTAACTCCGAAGGTTTAACACTGTAAAAGAGTGTAAGACATGATTTTGGTCTATTAAACCACCTTAAACAGGACCATACAGGTATTGGGAATTTTTACTCTGAGTGTGAGCTGACTCAACTGACATTACGCTGGAATTTGCAGTGTGGCAAGCTCCTACATATGTCGATATTTTATGTAGGGGCAGATAATCATAAACATTAGCATGTCAATTGTTTATGGGTTAAGAAAGCGATATAATTATAGGGGTGAGTCAGGGTTAGCTAGTGGCTAAAAACAGGGGTTCTTGGTTGGAAACAAGATTAGTGAGCCTATAAGTCATCGCAACTGGCCCCATGGGATGGAGTCATTAAGTCCGGTGGTATCTGTGCCAAGACGGAAGGCCCACCTCTGTTCCTTCTCGAATAGTCCAACATCTGTGGGTAGCTGTTCGATGACAGTCCAGTGCAGTTCATTGACACAATGTTGCGCCTCCAAAAAATGTGCTGCCATTTTTGTGGTTGATTTTCTGCACCTCACGTTGCTCTTATGTTCATTTATTCTGGTCTTTACTGCTCGGGTGGTCATGCCCACGTACTCCATGTTACACAGGCACGTAATGAGGTAGACAACATTCTTGCTATTACAGTTGGTGAACACTCGTTGTTCCCACCTTGTGCCATTCTTAAAAGTTAGGGTCTGACTTTTCTTCGTTAAGTGGCAACTGTTGCAGTTTCCGCATGGGTGGTGTCCATGCAACCCTTGTAACCGTGGTTGTTGAATAACTGGGGTTTGTGGTCTCGTATGTACAAGGATATCTTTGAGATTCTTTCCTCTCCTGTGGGCAAAAAGAGGTTTCTCCAAATCTAGTGTACCACTCGTTAGTATGCGCCAGTGTCTGTTCACCAGTTTGGTGACCTGGTTGGAGAGTGAGCTGTACGTAGTCACACATACAGGTCTGTTCACTGTGTTGTCTTTTGGAGCTCTGTCTTCCAGGAGAGCCTCTCGGTTATTGTTACGTGCCTTTTTCATTGCATTGTTTATCACCCTGTCTGGGTATTGTCTCTGTTTAAGTTTTCTGCTTAGGTCTTGGGCCTAGGACTTGTACCTTGCTATGTCGCTGAAGTTGCGGCGTAGACGAAGGAACTGTCCATATGGCAGGTTCTCTCTTAAGTGACGAGGATGGAAACTGTCAAACCGGAGGAGACAGTTCCTTGCTGTTGGTTTGAAGTGGGTTTCTTTCCTTAAGAAACCTGACTCGTTTGCCATGCACTGTCAACAGAAGTTGCTACTATTGGGAAAAGTACTGGTAGATAGGACCTGGACTCCATGAATTAAAGTGACTAAAATGCCCCCCATATTGTATAATAATAATGCACGTTTATGAGTACTTAATTGCGTACATCATCTTCATAAGTGAACAGAATTGCGTTGTTGTGTCGGGTGCTGCGATCAGAATGGTGGACACAGCGAATGTGTCACCTGTACCTGACTATCCCGCAGTTTTACTGGGACAGCTGTGTGTCTGTCACCTCAGCACTGCTGACTCTACACAGACAGCAGCAGCAGAAGGCCCGAGTATATATGGATCACTTCACTTCCCACCTAAAACACATACTTCCGCGAGCGATCAGAAAGGCCGAATCCAGCCTCTTGTCAATAAGTAACGCGAGAGCAGAGCGTCATGTTCCCGGGGCCCTCATGCGTGCGGGGTTTAATGGTTCCCTAGAATAAATGAAACGCTAGTCTTGCACCTCAGGCATAAAAGGACCAGAAACATAACATGTTCGGAGCCTTTTCTGGTGAAATAGGACTTGTGTGTCAGCCAAATGAAAACGCTCTTGTTTGTTTCATACGCTAGCACACGGTCGCGAGAGGGCGATGCTTTTCTCATCTTTCACTGCCTGCTGGCGTCAGTTTTCGGGGCCACATACGTCGCGTGCCCAGGCCGCCTCGCACCAAGGTAATGCAGAGGTCCGGCATACATTTAGAGGCAATGATGGAAGTGGAGGTCGGATGGTGTGTGGTTTCAGGGCTTGGGTCATAAAACATTACAATCATTTAATGTGGGCTTAAGTGTACAAAAAGCATTTGTAGTCAGAATTTCTACATCCTAATTTAAAGAATCAACATTTGCACCTCATTCCGGACACATAATCCCCTCACTACTTGGGGAAATCTATTAGTGTCTCAGAATTTCCGAAATAATAAGTATTGTATTATAGGGATTTCAAGGGGGTGCAGAGAAAGGGAATTCGCTACCTTAAAACATATTTCCTTAGAGTACACGAAAAATGCTAATAACTTACATGTGCAATACTTCTTCCTGCGGATTGGTCATCGGAGATCGTAATCTTTGTGTTTCAGGGAATTCTATGGGCCCTTGTGGGACTGTTTCCCACAAGCTGGTTAACACTGCAAGGCGCTAGTTCACCTTCTGCTCTGATGTTCACCCTCTTTGGGTGCACCTAGCACAGACCGGGTACAAGACTAAATCACAAACAAATCTGCTCTCCGGTGCAGGCTTAAACTCTCTGAGCTCGCGCCTACACTTGAGACTGCATCAGTGAAAGATGAGCAGAGATTTCAATCCACTGATAAATATTGTGCTGCTCTAGGCCAGGGCTGGAGTTAGAGGGGGCAGGCTAGCCCCAAGCCCTAGTTAGTGGCTAAGAGTATGAATGCATCCACCTGTGGAGGAGGCTGCGAGGGTCCCTGGGGCCCGTTGTGGACCATACAGGAAAGCTTCCCAGGTGGCACGCAGTTTGTGCACCTCACAAAGCCTCGTTACGCCTGTGCTGGCATTGGTAAAAGGATGGGGGTACAAGACAAATGTCTTCCTTCCTTTGCATTTGGCCTTTGCCCATACAAACAAGAAAAGACCCGCTTGACATTGCACGGGTGCAAAATAAGGATCTGTATGTTGGAGATTACAGAAGGGGCCGTACTAGTGTCCGCAGCCCTTGCTTTAATGCCAAGGAGGCCCTCTAGCACAAACAGTGATGCAAACGCGCACGGGTCTCCCAGCCACTATAGTGAGCCAACCGCTGGAGATGGTTGTCAAGCATCAGGAAGTCAGAAAGCTCTGCAGTGTAGTAGAACATCTATGCACAGTCCGCAGCCATTTTACATTCTTTGTGAATTCACTCTCCAATGCTTCCCTGTTCATCAACAGCCTTAAAAGAGATTCTTTGCAACATAATCACTGGCTTGCTCAGAAAGAACACCAAGATGGGCTGTGCTTAAATTAAATGTATTAATAGTTTATTTGGTGATTTAGGGCAGTGTTTATAAATGGAACGTTTGCTTTGCGCATGTGTTCAGTAGCAACCTTCTACATTGCTACTTTCAAGCAGCCTCTAAAGATTGCAGACTACTCACAGACGTCATCGACGTCTTCCTTGTATTACACTCTCAGGATATTCTCAGAACTAATGATGCAGTTAGGACATAGGATGGTATGTCTCCCGTGTGTAGCTGCTACACCACATTGGGAACTGACAGATCTTCAGAAGAAGCGTTCGACCTGTTCTATGACTACTGAGATGATGACTGGTAGGGACCCAAGAGTCCATACATACGATGATTAGTTCATCACTCAGGTACAATGCCATTTGAATCAACACATGGATGAGTTCTCACTACACGCATGGGAAAGGACTTTCCAAGACTAAGGAGCTCGAATGGTCAAAGCAGATTTCCTGTCACAATAACCTAATGTGTTGTTTCTAGCTTTAAACCAATGGCTTCTGTATAACTAATTGTCACCTTACTACTGCCTATCATTATCGCCATCCAGACGAACTTCATAGTTTCATTGAACTTAGCCAACAATTTTGGAATAAGACACAATAACAAGACTCATTATAAAATATCAGCTCATCTGCAATGTCGTTCATCCCAAATTATACAAATGCAAATAAAGCCCTTCAAGCCTGGTGCAATTAAACTTTAGTCCTCTAAAAGCTGATTGGTCCTCCTAAAACCTAACATCAAAACCAAATGTTTGGTGCTCTGGAGTTACCAGCACTCCTCCCGTCCCTAAAACCACAAGTGGATGCAGTGATTCAAAAGTTCAGATAAACCACTGTTCATTCTCCTGCTTACTTGAGGGAGCCACGCGTGGGTGCTAACCACTGGTCGTCAGCCTCAAGAGCCTACTCACACCAAGAACATATCCTCCCGGCCACTAGGGAAGAGGGATCTGACGTCGCCCCACCTCATCCTCCAGAAAGTCAAGTCACTAGTGATACCTCTGAATAAGTGACAAACCAATGCAAATACAAGGCATGTCCACAAAATGTCATTTGATTGTCTATAGGCAACCTTAAGCCCGAATCTGGTGTTTTTACATACAGTGACTAACATACTCCACTTAACTGAACGGCATGGCAAGAAAGATGAACAAGCATTGGAAATGCAATAGGTCTCGCATTAGGAAAGTTTGAGCTATTGGTATTCTAAATGACACTTTTTTTTATTTATGTGTTGGTTTTGAAAGTAGCAAAATTAATAGCTTTGTCAGTTACAATGTCAATAGTTGTAACTTTTGCAAATGTGACACCTATAGCATTTGTAATGCAATGTGTGTTGTATTTACGTGACTTAGATGTATTGATATTACAAATAACAATGGCTTTTAATTTTGTAAATAATTAATACTTTAATAAAAGTTATTGTAATTTATAATGGCAATAGCTTAAACGTTTGTAAATAACTTTTGTGAAGATTATGTTCAGTGTATTTTATTGTGACGAAAATCCAAGAACATTGCATTTGCACCTAAACACACACAGAGCCACACACATATAGATGTGGTGGTGGTGGATCTGGGGGATATGGTGGTGGTGGATGTGGTAGTGGATGTGGTGGTGGTGGTGATGGTGGATGTGGGGGTGGATGTGGTGGTGGATGTGGTGGTGGATGTGGAGGTGATGGTGGATGTGGAGGTGATGGTGGATGTGGTGGTGGATGTGGTGGTGGTGGTGGATGTGATGGTGGATGTGGTGGTGATGGTGGATGTGGTGGTGATGGTGGATGTGGTGGTGGATGCGGTGGATGTGGTGGTGGATGCGGTGGTGGATGCGATGGTGGTGGCAGTGGTGGATGGGGTGGTGGTTGTAGTGGATGTGGTGGTGGTTGTAGTGGATGTGGTGGTGGATGTAGTGGTGGTGGGTGTGGTGGTGGTGGTGGATGCGGTGGTGGTGGATGTGGAGGTGATGGTGGATGTGGTGGTGGTGGATGTGATGGTGGATGTGGTGGTGGTGGATGTGATGGTGGATGTGGTGGTGATGGTGGATGTGGTGGTGGATGCGGTGGTGGTGGATGCGGTAGATGTGGTGATGGTGGATGCGGTGGTGGTGGTGGATGGGGTGGTGGTTGAGGTGGATGTGGTGGTGGATGTAGTGGTAGTGGGTGTGGTGGTGGTGGTGGATGCGGTGGTGGTGGATGCGGATGTGGTGGTGGTGGATGCCATGGTGGATGTGGAGGTGATGGTGGATGTGGTGGTGGTTGTGGAGGTGATGGTGGATTTGGTGGTGGTGGTGGATGTGATGGTGGATGTGGTGGTGATGGTGGATGTGGTGGTGGATGCGGTGGTGGTGGATGCGGTGGATGTGGTGGTGGATGCGGTGGTGGTAGGTGCGGTGGTGGTGGTGGATGGGTTGTTGTTTGTGGTGGATGTGGTGGTGGATGTAGTGGTGGATGGGGTGGTGGATGTGGTGGTGGATGTGATGGTGGATGTGGTGGTGATGGTGGATGCGGTGGTGGTGGATGCGGTGGATGTGGTGATGGTGGATGCGGTGGTGGTGGATGCGGTGGTGGTGGATGTGGTGGATGTCATGGTGGATGTGGAGGTGATGGTGGATGATGTGATGGTGGATGTGGTGGTGGTGGATGTGATGGTGGATGTGGTGGTGATGGTGGATGTGGTGGTGGATGCGGTGGTGGTGGATGCGGTGGATGTGGTGATGGTGGATGCGGTGGTGGTGGAGGATGCGGTGGTGATGGTGGATGCGGTGGTGATGGTGGATGCGGTGGTGGTGGTGGATGCGGTGGTGGTGGTGGATGGGGTGGTGGTTGAGGTGGATGTGGTGGTGGATGTAGTGGTGGTGGGTGTGGTGGTGGTGGTGGATGCGGATGTGGTGGATGTGGTGGTGGTGGATGCCATGGTGGATGTGGAGGTGATGGTGGATGTGGAGGTGGTTGTGGAGGTGATGGTGGTTTTGGTGGTTGTGGTGGATGTGATGGTGGATGTGGTGGTGATGGTGGATGTGGTGGTGGATGCGGTGTATGTGGATGCGGTGGTGGTGGTGGATGGGTTGTTGTTTGTGGTGGATGTGGTGGTGGATGTAGTGGTGGATGGGGTGGTGGTTGTGGTGGATGTGGTGGTGGTGGATGTGATGGTGGATGTGGTGGTGATGGTGGATGTGATGGTGGATGCGGTGGTGGTGGATGCGGTGGATGTGGTGATGGTGGATGCGGTGATGGTGGATGCGGTGGTGGTGGTGGATGCGGTGGTGGTGGTGGATGGGGTGGTGGTTGTGGTGGATGGGGTGGTGGATGTAGTGGATGTGGTGGTGGATGTAGTGGAGGTGGGTGTGGTCGTGGTGGTGGATGCGGTGGTGGTGGATGTGGTGGTGGTGGATGTCATGGTGGATGTGGAGGTAATGGTGGATGTGGAGGTGATGGTGGATGTGGTGGTGGTGGTGGTGGTGGTGGATGTGGAGGTGATGGTGGATGTGGAGGTGATGGTGGATATGGTGGTGGTTGTGGAGGTGATGGTGGATGTGGTGGTGGTGGTGGATGTGATGGTGATGGTGGATGTGGTGGTGGATGCGGTGGTGGTGGTGGATGCGGTGGATGCGGTGGTGGTGGTGGATGCGGTGGTGGTGGTGGATGCGGTGGTGGATGGGGTGGTGGTTGTGGTGGATGTGGTGGTGGATGTAGTGGTGGATGGGGTGGTGGATGTAGTGGTGGATGGGGTGGTGGTTGTGGTGGTGGTGGATGCGGTGTTGGTGGGGGTGGTGGTGGATGTGGCGGTGGTGGTGGATGTGGCGGTGGTGGTTGTGATGGTGGTGGATGTGGTGGTGGATGTGATGGTGGTGGATGTGGTGGATGTGGTGGTGGATGTGATGGTGGTGGATGTGGTGGATGTGGTGGTGGATGTGGCGGTGGATGTGGCGGTGAATGTCATGGTGGATGTGGAGGTGATGGTGGATGTGGTGGTGGGTGTGGTGGTGGTGGTGGGTGTGGGTGTGGTGGTGGTGGTGGATGCGGTGGTGGTGGATGTGGCGGTGGATGTCATGGGGATGTGGAGGTGATGGTGGATGTGGTGGTGGTGGTGGTGGATGTGGTGGTGATGGTGGATGTGGTGGTGGATGCGGTGGTGGTGGATGCGGTGGTGGTGGTGGATGGGGTGGTGGTGGTGGTGGATGTGGATGTAGTGGTGGTGGTGGATGTAGTGGTGGTGGATGTGGTGGTGGTGGATGCAGTGGTGGTAGTGGAAGTGGTGGTGGTGGAAGCGGTGGTGGATGTGGTGGTGGATGTGGCGGTGGTGGATGTGATGGTGGTGGATGTGGTGGTGGATGTGGCGGTGGATGTCATGGTGGATGTGAAGGTGATGGTGGATGTGGTGGTGGATGTGGATGTGATGGTGGATGTTATGGTGGATGTGGTGGTGGTGGATGTGGTGGTGGTGGATGTGGTGGTGGTGGATGTGGTGGTGATGGTAGATGTGGTGGTGTATGCGGTGGATGTGGTGGTGGATGCGGTGGATGTGGTGGATGCGGTGGTGGATGTGGTGGTGGTGGTAGTGGTGGATGGGGTGGTGGTGGTAGTGGATGTGGTGGTGGATGTACTGGTGGTGGGTGTGGTGGTGGTGGTGGTGGTGGTGGATGCGGTGGTGGTGGATGCGGTGGTGGATGTGGTGGTGGTGGATGTCATGGTGGATGTGGAGGTGATGGTGGATGTGGTGGTGGATGTGATGGTGGAGGATGCGGTGGATGTGGTGATGGTGGATGCGGTGGTGGATGGGGTGGTTGTGTATATTGTCTAGAAGCCTTGTATCAGCAGAACTGGGCATTAGAATCACTCACTCGTGGGTACAGAAGAGAAGGAGGGCACAGTCAATCTTAACGCAGGCAGACACAATGCAGCAGCGGTCAGTGGTCACACAGGGGGCTGCGTGGCGGTGAGGGGAGCGACCGGCCTGGTAAACAGGATAAGGGTAAAGGATAAGTGTAGGCTAAGGTCTAGGGCTAGACTTGGAGTTCCCCATTTGTAAATCCATGGAAAGACATGTAACAGTACATATTAGAGGTTAGATTTTACAATTTAACGGAAAAACGATAGGGATGCTTACAGGATTAACAAATTGCAAACAAATGTTTTATCACTCATCATAATTCTCATTTAAAGTAGAGAATGAAAGCGGAAAAATTAAAATAGAATGGAGAGATGAAAAAAAGAAGTAGGAGGCAAATTATGGAAGATAAAAGTGGAACAGAAAAAATAGCAAGAGATCAAAGTAGCAAGATAGAAAACTAAGAAAAAATAGAGGAAAAAGAAAAAATAATGAGGGTGACAAAGAACAACTAAGAAATAAAGTAAAATAGAGACAGTATGAGACGCAAAGAAAAGAAGATTTGCTACATACTCATAGTACGCAGAGGCAGCTTAGCGGAGAGAGAAAAAGAGAAGAAAAGACAAAGGAAGAAACAAACAAAGATAACGTATAAGTGAGAAAAGAAAGCAAGACAGAAAATGTTGGAGAAACAAAGGCGGACAGAGGGAAAGAGGCTGAAAAAGCTAGAAAGAGAAATAAAAAAACACAAAGGTAAAGAGGTGAAGAGTTGCTAGAGAGGCTGCAGACCGAGACAGCATGGTGGTTTTGCTAGAATCCCTGCAAACGCGGACAGACTTGGAGAACAAGCGCAGTTCGTAGGTAGAGGCCGAGAAAAAAATGCAGATAAGGTACAGAGGAAGAGAGGGAGACAAAGAGGGATAGAGAACGGCAGAGAGCATCTGCAGAGCGAGACTGTGGCCACGTAGGTAAAGCGTGGCATGGCCTGTGGCTAATGTAGAAGAATGACCCCACAGAGGCAATGTGGCAAGCAGAGAGCAGCATTGTTCTGGGATAGTACCCAGGCGGATGCAGTGCCACTTCGGAGGGACCATGCACTGACATCATTGAATGGGGTACTTACAATTTTCAGCCTGATAGTCTGGCACAAACTGCTCGTCATTGTCAGGTACCTGATTCCAGGTCATTCCCGGCACTCTGCTCTGATGCAGAAGCAGTGCGCGACCATTCTCAATGGGGGGCAGACAGCAACAGGAAGGGTAAGGAGGGTGCAGATACCTACAGCAGTGGGGGAGGGGGTGTGCCCCCAGCTACGTAAAGTGTCAAACTCGTTTCCCTTTTGTGTGCCCCCTGGAATCTCCTCAACCCGGCATACCATAACTAAACGGATTGAAGCTGCAAAAGAAAACAACGAGAAGTGAACAGTCCTCCCAGATCCCAGAGATGTGCCTGACTGCGTGACAGGAAGGGGGAGAAGCGAGCCAAACTGAGATTCGTAGAACGCGATTTATTCGCAATTAAATATGTGGTTTCGAGACATTCCCGCGAGTTACTTATTCCATCAAGTAACAGAGACTGAAAAAGAGTTCAGCAGAAAGAATAGTTTTTTGGAATTTATTGAGAGTGCGGTTCACAGGCACTGTGTTTTCGGGAAGCAAATTAACTCATTTTCTTGGCCCCCTCTAGTTCACGACGAGCTGAAGAGAGAGAGAGAAACAAGACGGAGGGCATTGCTGTGGGGAGTGAGAGGAGAAATGCGACACAGCAGCACTTCACACGGCCGGGCGGCCGTGAAACTGAAAGCACGGCTGGCCGGCCGTGAAAGCCTTTGATGCTGCAGGGGGTGGAGCGGCACCAAGCTGGGCAACAGATGGCTGACAATTTGATGCTGTGCACGCGCATTTTAGGTCAATGCGCTTGCGCATTGACCTAAAAGCGCACGGGCACAGGACCAAATCGCCAGTCAGTTAAAGTCTGTTTAAAGCCCTATAGTTTCGTGACCTCAATGCTTGCGCATTGATAGGTCACGAGACCTAAAAATGGCTCAAAACAGAGACACATGGAACACTGTCAGAAATGCGTTCAGTATTTGAAGGTGGCATAAAGGACAAAAGAAACAAAGGAAGACTATTCCAAAACTCTGCACTATGTACAAGAGAAAAGATAGCCATCAGAAACCAAACTCATGGAACATATTCCAAAAATTATCCATAATGGAGGTTAGGGTTTCAATCCGTGATGCAGCAAAACCCTGTCTACATCACTATACTGTGTGAAAGGCGTGTATGAACGGTTTTATTTGGAAAAAATAGACTAAAACGTTTTGTAAGCATAAGGAAAGAGTGCTTTCTTCATTTTCAACCACATGCAAATGCATCTTTCCCTCACTTGTACTTCATTTTCTCTGTACTCTTTCCTTGACTGCTCTAGTCACAATAAATCGTGTATAAGGTATATTAAAATACACGTTTATTTTGAGGCTTGACATGAAACTAAAGCATTCTACGGTACCTAGGCATTAACAGCAGTTGACACACCAGAATTTAATGAGAACCATATGGCATTGTGAGGAACATCTTCACTGTGGCCTACGTACACATTAAAATCTAAAAAAGAATGATAATTATAATGACCTCAAATGGGATAGCAAATCAAGATGGTGGCAAGAGCAGCACATATTACTCTGCTGGTCGGATGGATGATGCAGGTGTGCATGGACCACTTAAAGATGCCTACTTGTGATAAGCTTGGATAGAAAGGATGTTTAAATCACAGCAAACTACCATGTTCCTTGCGTGGAGTGGACTACCCAATGACCTTCCTGGAGTAATTTATGCCCAGTCTGCCAACTGTAATTCATTTCTAAGCAGTGATTATAGTGTATGGAACAGTGATCAAGAGTGAATCCAGGGCATCACAAGATTATGGGTCAAATTCACAAAGATATTTCCACACGAGTAGCAATTCAATGTACATCATATAAGGGTGCAAACTGCACTTTGCGATTCACAAAACATGAATTTGCTCTCAATTATTTATTTACTCAACCACTATATGCCACACTTTTAAGCAACCTTCCTCCCAGGGTGAGTGTTTCATGGTAGAGACCTGACAACCACAAACCTGCAAGTTTATTGACAAACCTATGCGGGCAGTATAAACCTATGCGGGCAGTATACCACCCTGAAAATGGCACAAATGTACATCTACACAAGACAGGAGTAAATTTGTTTTCACAGTGCGAAAGGAAGGAACCCTCCCAGAGTGAATGGCTGAGGAGTGGAAGCAGATCTTCCCTTGCAAAAACAGTTTTCATGCAAAGAAATAAAAAGGGTATTTGGCGTAAAAGCACTGAAGAATTAGGAAATTATCAGGTGCTACATTTCTGAAAGTGTATATGTTTATGCATGGGCCATTACTGGGAAGCTGCAACAATCACAGCTTTCCAGGAGTACTCCTGGCATCCTTCATGAATTGTAAGACCTATGGAAACTGGCTCTAAACATAAGAGCAACTCTACATAGCAAATTAATAACTTTTTTTGAGAACTGGAAAAAAATGACATTTAACTGCGTTATTGACTCATTGAACTTAAACAGCACAAGATTTAATGTGTGTGCAGGCAGAACCTGTGAAATTGAAACTGGCATGAAACAACATTTCGTATTCAGTGGGGTTGTTGATAGTGGACAATTTGGGCCTTCTGCTGCTTATCAGCCCCCGGTCACAGATAGTGGTAAGCTGGGTCCATTACACTGCATACCATTCAATGCATAGTACCCCTACACTATCCAACACTTACCCTACTGTTGCATCCCCTGGAATTAGAATAGTAATTTTTACCCCTACACTATCCAACACTTACCTTAAATGCAATGTAATGGTATGTGTTCTAAAGGTATAATGCGATATAATGCAATGCGTTGTAAATGTAGTTTGAAAAAATGTGTTGTAATGGCATGCAATGTAAATGTATGCGTTGTAAGGTATGTTGCGGTATAAAACTGCGTTGTAAAGGCATACGTTGTAAATGTATGCGTTGTTAAGTCATACGTTCCCCACTGCATCAAGTGGCTCTGAAAAAGGCAATTCAATTCACTGAAAAGTGGGCCATCGACTTTAATAGACACAAGATAATGTGGGTTCATGAGATGGACAGATCGTGCCAGTAAAACTCCAGCAAGGCTAGCCTGGTCCTGGAAGAGCAGCCTGCTTCTAAGAGCTACTGTCTATTGCAATTAGAAGCACTTTCAATAAATGTAAATACTGTCAGAGTCCCTTTCCTTCCTCTGCCACTTCAGGTGTTAACATAGTGATGCATCTGTACACACTTTTTAAAATGATTACACTTTGTGTGCTGCAAGTGCACAGCATGATTATAGTAAGTTACTGACAAGGACAAAAAGTCTAACATCAAACAACTCAATTTGACTTTCAATGTATTATATTTTACAATAGATAATTTGCTTCCGCTACCCCTTATTTTCCTAACGCGTCACTGCATTGACTCCTCATCATCCAGGAACTGGAACCTTGCACACACCATTCTAAAAGACAATCTGTAAAGCGCCACTCAAAGTCTAAGCATTCCTGCTGACTCTCTGCCCTCCTATCTAGGAAGCACAGTGCCAGGACAGTGCAACCCATAGATGTAGTTCTATTAGTGGGAGAGCCTCTTAGTTTCTGTATTTACTTCTACTTTTTTGTTTGAACTTTCTAAAAGTTAAAACACATTTTTTGGTCCACAACCAACACAAACAGGATTATACAAACGTTAGTGACTTTTTATATTTACTGCCTGAAACAACAAGCACTGGCAAATCGAATAGGCCTTGCCTATGGGGCCTATATAGAATAGTTTTTAGTGATGCTATACAGCACCAACGATACTATGCAGCATTGCAAAAGGTGAGACTACAAATAAGCCTGTACTGGCTGCATCATTTTGTAGACATGTGCACCATGCATGCTACATGGAGGGTGTGGGTGGGAGGAAGCAACACAGGCAGCATGGGTGAGGAAAGCAATAAGGAGAGCATGCGAGGAAGCAACATGGAGGTCAGGGAGAGGAAGCAACATAGAGGGCAGGGGAGAAGTACAACGTGGAGCTGTGGGAGAAGCACACGCGAGAAAGCAATAAAGGGTGACGCAGCACACAAGGGTGGCCACAACACAGAGGGGGGCAGGGGGAAGGACATTGGGGAGAGACAAGAACATGAAGCGCAGAAGGGGGAAGAGAAGTGAGAAGTATGAGGAAGACAGTAGGAAAACACATGCAAACTTTTGCAGTACTTGACCCAAAAAATAAAGTAGTGCGTGAAAATTATGCAGTGAAAGGACACCAGTAATGAGGTCATGCTCTGAGAGAAAACAAGGCAAGCCCACACAAGCTAACAAATAAAAAGCAAGAAAATGAAAACGACAGTAAAACTAACTAATGATAAGCAATGCAATGGCACTAATTCCAGTGCAAAGTGACAATTGGTCTTTTCACAAATAGAAAGCTCGCATTGTCGGGTAGGTGACACCTAAAAACGATCCTGTCTTCTGTGAATAACCCGAGTAGCGTACTGGTGGGTTGTTCGAGCTGCTTAGCAGGCATGCTCAGACTGCACTCTGTAAAAGTGTGCATGAGCTTTGCTGTCTGACCTTGCTTTGTGAGTGTCACTCAGGCACCCTCTGCCCATGACTCTTTCTGAAACAACAGAGGTTATATTGTTTATCTTCATTTGTTCCTTCCTCCTCTCATTCTCCCTTCTGCTCTCTTGTTTCTGTTCCTGACTGTTCATTCCAAGTTGCTGGTGTGTTTAGGCTTGTGCGCAATGTCTCTTGCGTGTGTGTTACTTGTACAATGGTTTATTTATAGCAATGACTTTCATTCTTCGGGTTCTTGTGTTTCAGAGACATAAAAAGTCGGATTAAAGTGTGACGTGAGGCAGTAGGCATTTTTGTAATCTTTGTCAGATGTATGGGTCTCTCCGTTGTGGGAAAAAAAGCAAATATCCCCACTGCGACAAAATATGTCTGTGCATTGACTGCCCACAGCGCGTTACACTGTAGAGTGTGGTGCTCCCACCGCCTGCGTGGAGCGTGAAAGACCACCATAAAATGAAATGTTGTGAAATAGGTGGCTTATAAATACAATTACGATACATTTAAAAGAATGCCTGAAGAGCAGACTGAAGGAAAGAAGTGATGTGTATGGATTGGGTTTGTTAATGCCTCATGGTCTGTCCCTGCCAAGGACATTCCTTGGATTTCAATTATGACTCAACAACTGGCTTAGACTGTGTTGGAATCTGTGCTTAGGAAAAAAAAAGTGTTATTCTTTTTAAAAGGAACTAAATTAATGAAGCGAGGATAAAACCAGGACATGTGCATTTCTAGAGGTGTTCTACTTAGTATTGTAATGAAATGTTACACAATGAGAATAATACAGTGGGTTTGGACCGAATAATGCTTGTTGTACCAGTCTCGCATATGAGGCATAATCCCATGAAAATGCAGCAATGTGAGAGGTGCATGGTTATATTGCCAGCAGGGGGTTGCAAAGCTTAAATCTTTTTTGTCATGCGAATATCCGGTAATTTTCACACAAACTATGCATCACACCAACAGGTGCCTCAATATAATTTTCCACCTGAAGATCTGCAGTTGCACACAACTTTTCAGCTGTTCTGAGAAGAAACAAGATCACCTACACCCATCTAATTTCAATCTATTGAAGAAAACACCATTAAAGTCAGCTCGCAAGAAAACACCTCATCCATTCTCACTGCCAACCAGCCCTGGCGAGTAAATATTGTCAGTTTGCAGGGAAAAACTATGCCAGGATGTCAATGAACCTGCATAACTGACAGCTAGAATAGTGACGAGGATCTACCTGTTACTGGACTTGTGCAATACAAACTGCACACCCCGAATACCAGACAGCAGCAACAGGAACTAGCAGCATCCTAAGCACAGCTCACACAGTCAGTAGACAGGTTGCCTTTTTAACGTGAAAAAGGAGCCAGAAATATCGACCTTTTCAAAATATTATGGTCAAAATACAAGACAACTGAAAACAAATCAAGGAAAGAATAGAATTACTCTCCTTAAGTCCACAAGTATGTACTTTGATGACATATACAATTTAAAGACAAACACGTGTAGAGTTAAGAATAATAATTCAAAACTTGCCTTTATACACATGCCCATACCATGTTCTGGCCACAATATTTTGGCAGGGCAGTAAATAAATGTCAATATATTCTGGAAGTCCACCTTCTTGTCCTTGTTTCTTGTTCTACTGAGGGACTGTAACATGAGCGCGGCCTGCCCATCATGTGCCCAGCTACTGACACCAAATGGGTAGAGAGAAGATGGCTCCACTCTCGAAGCACAGCCCTCAAGTCTGCCTTTCCCTTGATTTAGACCGCGGCGATGATTTCACGTTATTCTGCTCCTCAGTTCAGCCGCCGGCCTCACTGCACCCTCAAAGACTCCTAGACACAGCCTTGCAGTGTGACCTTCGGTGCCCTTCACCCGCGCGCCTCCTCTTCCACACGTTCAACACGTGCTCTGAACTGGAGTATGAACGTTGCGTCATTTCATCACATTTGATCACGTTGTGAAACTCCACTATATATCTGGGGCCTGTTTGCAACTGCTGCGCCTTCGTCGCGCGACAGCACCGTCGCACAATCTCACGTTTGTGTTATCCATCAGATCGGCCCATCAAGCTCTGTACCGCAAATATCGAGCTGTATAGCATTCAAATAAAACGAATATATGTGTGCGTGTGTGTATCTGTACATATGTGTGTGTATCTGTACATACGTGTGCATGTGTGTTTGTGTGTGTATCTGTACATATGTGTGTGTGTGTGTTTCTGTACATAATTGTGCATGTGTGTATGCGTATCTGTACATATGTGTGTGTGTATGAGTGTGTATCTGTACATATGTGTGTGTTTCGGTACATATGTGTGCATGTGTGTATGTGTATCTGTACATATGCGTGTGTGTGTGTTTCTGTACATATGTGCATGTGTGTATGCGTGTGTATCTGTACATGTGTGTGTCTTTTTACCTAGATGCTTATACACTTTCTCCATATAACTCAAGCTCAATTAAAACCAGACATGCTGAGCCGGTTCTATTCTATTATCATCCTGTCAGCATGAAAAGACGCGCAGGTTGCAGGTACAGGCCCCGCGCAGTCACCACAAGATGCAGCGCCGCGCTCCTGGTCCATCCGCCTGTCCCCGCGCAGAGCGCCGCTGTCCTCACACCCCCCGCTCCGGCCAGGACGGTGTTAGAGAAACTATCCCTGAAATCAGCCAAGTGAAAGCGCGCAACGGGCCGCCCGCGGGGGACAGCAGGCGACACTAAACTAAATCATCTCGAAAACCGCAGTGACGACAGCAGCGGCTGTAACGGCGCCTACCTTTGATCGAGGTCCTCCGGCGAATCCGCATCTTGGGCAGCGAGGGCCACGAGTAGTTGAAAGGTGAATCCGAATCCGACTCCATTGTGTTGGGTTAAATAAACAGAGCGGGCTGCAGACACTCGAGCAGCACTTTGTTGTGCTCAAAAGCGAAGTCAAGTCGAAGTGTGATGTGAACTGAAGGCATGGACCGGGCAGGGTCGGATCGCCCTCCCAGGGGGGGAGGGAGGGAGGGGGAGGCAGTAACTGTTTGCTCTCTTCAGGCGTCCAGGCATGTAGACAGCTCGGGCTGTAAATATTAAGCCAGAATGGGGAAGGTGAAAAGAGAGGGAGAGAGAGAGAGAGGAGGCAGCCTTCGGAGCGGGGCTGCGGCGGGACCTACGGTGATTTTAAAGGTCAGACGAGCCAAGGAATGATTAACCCACCTTTTAATTCCCACGTAAATGAGGCTGCTGGAGGTAAGCCCAGGCGGGAAGCCCGGCCCCCGGGACACACCACTCTCGAGCCAAAATAATAACAGAGCGGGCGCCTCCAGCTGCCTCGTGTCGCACCGAGGGGATTTTAAGAGTAGTGGGGGCTTAGTACCTGGGGACCATTAAATGGCTTCAAGGCTCGTGCTCAGGTGCCAAGGTGTCAGAGCGCGAAGTGATAAACACGCGAAAAACCAATGGTAAAGTCAAATCTGTCTTTAAAGTGCTAACACGTGCAAATGGCATTTGTGCATCATGGTAAAGCTAGGCCTGTTAGCGGTGGCAGTGTTTGTTTACTGTGCCGTTTTGTTCTGTGTAGTGCAGGTTTCACTGCCACAGAACTTGGCCACGGAATCAGTGCATTTGAGGAGGGCAATGTTGTTTGTGGGCTTTCGGATAAGAAATAAGTGCGTGATGTTGAAGTTTTCTCTTTCACAGTTGACCCAATGATTGGAGGGAATAGAAACGGAGGCCTGGCAGCATGCTAGACTGGCAAACCCTGCATGCAAGGCATTATGTTATGCAGAACTGTAGGTCGTACTATCACCCGGAGGGTATCCTGGCCCTGAGGAGGTGTGAGTCAAGCCAAATCTGGGGCCTAGTGGGACTATTCAAAAAGCAGATCTTCAGCTACTTCCGGAATGAAAAAAGTGAGAAGGAGGCCCTTATGGCTAGTGGAAGGTGGTTCCACGATGTATACAAATACATAGCCACAGACTCCTATAAAGCAACCTTCACATGCCTCTGGGAGACTATGTACACTTTAATAGATTGGAGCAAACACAAGGAGATGATGGACATTTCGCTGAAACTTTTCAGACACTCACCCCCAGTCACAGATCTGGGTGGAATTAATTGTTCTATAGCTTACTTTGCCACCCCAGTTCAAACCCAGCCACATGCAAACCAGTCTTGACCCTGTTCCCCATGGGAACAATCCAGCCCAAACTGCTAAGCCAGGTCTTTCTTTAAAAGATTACCAGTGAAAACCATTTTACTCAGTAAAGTGCCTCACCAACAACCATCAAAATGAAATAAGGATTCCTGCAGAATTCACTCAAAGCAGTTCTGCACCGAGAGTGAATTTGTTTGACACCATTTTAAGTGCTTGCACTTTATCTAATCAATATTCTGTAATGTTTTGCATCAGGTAAACATGGAGTTAATTTTTTCCTATTATTTTGGCAGCTTCCACTGCCAAGGACAGAGCAATCTGACTGTTCTAATAGCAAACTTGAGAATAACAACAACGCATGGTGTGAAAAATGGGTTGAAACCATTCTCGCCAGCAGCACAGCATATCTCTGGTGGCCAGAGGCAAAAATAGACCCAAAATAGACCCTCTCAGCGTTCAGGGGCAGCTACAAGTAGAATCCAACTCACTTCAAGCTCAATCTCCCATCGCGGATCTCACCTTGATATAGAAATACCAAAGTAGTAACTTAAAATTGGTCCCAGTTACTGCTTGCTTAGAATGGGGCAAATAGGACTTGCTCCACATTAAAGGTTTGCTCTGGGGCAGAAAACAGATCAAACTGATTTCTTAAATATTTTTGCTATGTTTACATTGCACAAAATTCGGAAAAGATATCTTTCTCCACTTTTCAAAAGATGGAAAAACGTTTGAGTGACAATAAATATGTTCCTTTTTGTATGATGAAAACGCACTAAATGTAGTTACTAATTAATCTGCTTAGTTATTAAAAACAAGCTATTTATGGATCAGTGAACATTGTACCACTGGGACACAGAGGGTCTGTACATCTGAGTTTTGCATCCCTGGGGCACCTCTGTGTTGGAGAAGCGTGGTAAATATGTGTGTGGATACTTCTGTAATAGCCGTTCGACCAGTGTGCATTTTAAGCCTGTGCAATGTAAAGGCAAAAGCCCCTCACTTGCATGTTGGGCGTGGCATCTTAGAAATGACGCAACGCCTTTGACTTTCACTTTGTCATGTCACCAATGTGGGCGCACAAGGAAGAGGCTAATGAGGGTGGGTGCATTAATTGTGCCTTGCTTAGGAAGTGGTACACAATTGGTGTGCCCATCTAGGCTCCGGGTATAAACCAGAAGCCCTCCAAGAGGTGGGTGGTGCCAACTCGGAAGACACCATTCTGCGGGAGGGCCCTGCACCTGCCTGTCCAGCTGCAGTGGAAGGCAGAACTGTGGTTAGAAAACTACCACCCCATCTTTCACTGCCACACTCTCTCCATCGCAGGTGCAGGCACTGAATTTGCAACTGAGTTGAGGGTAAAAATGTCTAAGAAAATATTTTGCTAATAAAAGTGGAGTTTGCAATGAGCTCCTTCGTACAGAACCAATTATTGTGTCTTTTTGATTATCCAGATTTTCTTTTTTAATTTTGTAACATCTGCACAAATATTGGGCAGATCTGGGTTTGTTAGGGGGACTAATGTACCCGCTCCCCACCCCCTCGCCTAGCTCCATCGCCTTAAAAATGGTTCCGATGACCGATGGGCATGTTTCCTGCGGGACACTTCTGGCGCGCAGACAGTTGCCCTGCGGGATTTATTGGGCTGGCACCTATGCAGCAGCACCGGCCTACCCTCCAGCGGCGCACAATAGTCAGCGGTGACTGATTTACAGCAAACCCTCCATTCTTACCCAGTCTCCCCCAACAACTCGCGGCCCATTAGTATTCAGCCCGGACCACGTGCCCCCTCCCAGACACTTTACGGGAGGCAGAGCTCACTGGAGGAAACGTGGCTTTACAGGGTCTGGCGCAAAGTAGCCCTCGCTGCTTCTCGCCGCACTTCAGAGTTTATTTGAACGGTCCTGGGACACCGCGTGTGCGGTGTCTCGGTTTCCGGTTAATAGGCAGAGTGGGGCAGTTCAAATATTCCTTATGGAGACCATGAAGATGGCATTTCGCCTCGTTAACATTCCTTCAATTATCGCCTTAAGTGTTGAGGACTACACTGGCAGCTCTGTAGTGCCCTGAAATGACTTCCTGGCGCTGTATTTGTTGACTGCAAATCGTAAAATAGTAAGCAAATGTCTGCCACTACCCACCGAGGCGCAGACGCACAAATCCTGCTTCTAAACTTGGTGATGAGTCTGCAAGGATGCAGACATAAGTTCAAGTGGCTGCTGTCTTAATGTTGCATATGTGGCGCAAACATCTTTAGCGTCACAGTAGCGGCAGCCAATGCCATTACAGGTGAAAGCAACATTGCACTCCCTTGCTGAGTTACCACTGCACACCTGTGTCCCATATGTGGGACAACACACCTGCAATGCACCAGCCGCTGCATAGGTAGCCCAAAGATGGTGGTCAGGTTTATCTTTGATTCCTGCAAATTCGATCACCTGTTCCAGTGCCCATCGCCTTCGCCTCTGGCACTTAGCGGAACAGCGCATATCGATAAGGTCATGTTCTTTGCTCTTCTGGTCTTCTATGATTTAGAATCCCTCAAAGAAGGCAGGTACACACGAATCCTCCAAGTTCCTTAAACTCCATTGCACTTTTTTCACTTTGGCACTCCCGTTTCAGGCGATCCGGGGTAGGAGATAGGTTTTTTTTCTGTGTCTGACTCTCACTTGGGAGTAGGCTAACATTGACATTATGCACGATTTCTAATCACTGTGCATTTCGCGTGGATCTCATGTGTTGTGTTAAATGCTGGCGTATCTTTTTCCTGTACCAGTCCTACCGCCATGATGTTTATGCATAGAGGTAATTCGTAAATTCATTCATTCACAACAGGGAATGAGCTCTGCCACATTACACTCACACCATCCTCTCGCTGCAAAGAGAGCGGACCCAGACCTGATCACAGACTGCGGCTGGCTATAGTGTCCTGCCATGGATTACCCTGCTCACATGCTCCATAGCTAGGCACCACTGTCAGTACTTGCAGGTGCGTCTGTTTGCCACCAACATTGACCAAGTCTTTGCAGGAAGGAAAATGCTTTTTGCTGTATCAGAAGGTTTAATTTGATTAATCACTTAAAACATAATTTATGTCAGGATTTTCATTACTCTAGCAAATTTCCTCATAATGCAAGATTTCATTCTATATTTTGCACGGGGCATATTTCACCTCAGTAATGATTAATAAGATATAAACCAGATGTCCCGTATTTAATTTGTAAAAGAATAGGTGCCAGTGCCCAAAGCTCTGCTCAGAAGCCTACGGTGAGAGCAAGAGTCAAATACTAGGGCTGTGTTTTCTTCAACCCACCTCATGCTTCTTTAATCCACTACTAGACACACCCCCTGCCTCATTATCTCACTCTTGCAGGTTCCTGCTTTCTCCATTTTTTGTTTTTTCTTTCTTTATCTTCCTCCGTATTTCTGCTTTGTGTGTTTTTCCCTTTGTTGCTCTCTGTAAATGTCTGCGGTGGTAAAACAAGTGTTGGTCCCCAAAGATGAGTGACAGTGGCCCTCACTGGCAACCACCTGCTCAAATTAAGCTCTGCATATGCGCCCCATCAAGCTCAAAGTGTTAGAAATATAATGCAGACTTTAGTCACATCTTGTGGAATTCCCCTGTCATAGTGCAATACTGGAACAAGGTAACAGAAGTCCTCTTAAAGGTTAATGGAAGGGCAGACCAAAGGAAAATCAAGGTGTGCGTGCTGTGTGTTTTTGAGAAGTCTAAAAATGATAAAGCAGTAGCCAAGTTCTTAGACTTGCTGTTACTCCTGGCTTGAAAAAATATCTCAGTGGAATGGAACAATATCAATCAATCAATCAAGAAATTTGTATAGCGCGCTACTCACCCGGAGGGTCTCAAGGCGCTTGGGGGGGGGCGAGCGGGGGGGGGGGGGGGGGGGGGGGTCGGGTCCGCTACTGCTCGAACAGCCAGGTCTTGAGTTGCTTCCCGAAGGAGAGGTGGTCTTGGGTAAGACGGAGGTGGATGGGGAGGGAATTCCAGGTCTTGGCTGCCAGGTAGGAGAAGGATCTTCCTCCCATGGTGGCTCTTCGGATGTGCGGAACGGCGGCGAGGGCGTGGCTGGTTGAACGTAGTTGGCGGGTGGGACTGTAGAAGGTCAGGCGGCTGTTGAGGTACCTGGGGGCCTAGGTCGTGGAGGGCTTTGTGTGCGTGGGTGAGAAGGCGGAATGTGATTCTTTTGCTGACGGGGAGCCAGTGCAGGTCTTTCAGGGGTCCGGAGATGTGGCGGGGGATGTCCAGGATGAGTCGTGCGGAGGCGTTCTGGATGCGTTGGAGTCTGTTTTGCAGTTTGGCTGTGGTTCCGGTGTAGAGGGTGTTTCCGTAGTCTAGTCGGCTGGTGACGAGTGCCTGGGTGACCGTCTTGCTGGTTTCGGTGGGGATCCATCGGAAGATCTTACGGAGCATGCGTAGGATGTTGAAGCATGAAGACCAGACGGCGTTGACTTGTTTGGTCATCGATAGGGAGGAGTCCAGGATGAAGCCCAGGTTGCGTGCGTGGTCCGTTGGTTTGGGTGCGCTGCCTAGGGCCGGTGCCACCAGGAGTCGTCCCAGCCAGATGGTGATGATCCAAGGATGAGGACCTTCGTCTTGTCTGAGTTCAGTTTCAAGAGGCTGTTCTTCATCCATTCGGCCACTTCTTTCATCCCTTCGTGTAGGTTTGTTCTGGCGGTGGCGGGGTCGTTGGTGAGGGAGAGGATCAGCTGGGTGTTGTCGGCGTAGGAGATGATGTTGAGGCTGTGTTGGCGTGCGATGGTTGCGAGGGGGCTCATGTACACGTTGAAGAGGGTGGGGCTGAGTGATGATCCCTGTGGTACACCGCAGATGACTTCGGTGGCCTCGGATCTCAACGGGAAGAGGCGGACTCTCTGTGTTCTTCCGGCGAGGAACAAGATGATCCACTCCAGTGCCTTCTCTTGGATTCCGACGTTGCTGAGGCGGTGTACTAGGGTGCGGTGGCAGACAGTATCGAACGCTGCGGAGAGGTCCAGGAGGATGAGGGCCGCTGTTTCCCCGTTGTCGAGCAGGGTCCAGATGTCGTCAGTGGCTGCAATGAGGGCGGTCTCGGTGCTGTGGTTGGCTCGGAAGCCGGACTGTGAGTGGTCGAGGGATCCGTTCGTCTCAAGGAAGGCGGCCACCTGTCTGTTGACGATCTTCTCGATGACTTTGGCAGGGAACGGGAGCAGCGAGATGGGGCGGTAGTTCTTGAGGTCGGTGGGGTCTGCCGATGGTTTCTTGAGGAGGGCGCTGAGTTTGGCGTGCTTCCAGCTCTCCGGGAAGGTGGCGCTGTTGAAGGAGTAGTTGATGATGTCCCGGAGTTGGGGTGCGATGACGGAGTCGGCCTTGTTGAAGACGTGGCGAGGGCATGGGTCGGTTGGAGATCCGGAGTGGATGGTGTTCATCGTCCGGATGGTGTCTTCGGTGTTGACTGGGGTCCAGTCGCGGAGGGTGGTGGTTGGGGGCGTCGGTTCTGTGGTTGGGTGCGTGGTCTGTTCGCCGAAGCTGTTATGTATGTCTGTGATCTTGTTGTGGAAGAACGTGGCGAGTGAGTCGCAGAGGTCTTGTGAGGGAGTGATGTCGTTGTTTCCGGCGCTGGGGTTGGAGAGCTCTTTGACGATGCTGAAGAGCTACTTGCTGTTGTGTGCGTTGTTGTCTAATCGTTCTCTGAATGCTGTCTTCTTGTTGGTGTGGATCAGCTGGTGGTGTTTGCGGGTGGCGTGCTTGAGGGCGGTCATGTTGTCTGTGGTTGGGTTCTTTCGCCAGGCTTTCTCGAGGGTGCGGCAGTTCTTCTTGGAGTTCTTGAGGTTGTCGTTGAACCATGGGGCTTTCTTGCTTCCGGGCCTGCTGGGGTGGGTTTTCAGGGGTGCGAGGTCGTCGGCGCAGTTGGTGATCCATTGTGCGAGGTTGTGGGCTGCTTGGTTGGGGTCCGTTGATCTGGCGGGAGGGTCCTGGTTCAGTGATGCGGTGAGCTGGTCGGTGGTGATCTTGTTCCAGTTCCTGCGGGGAACCTGTTGCAGGAGGTGGTGAGTTGTGGTCTTGTGGCTCCCCCTCCATTACATGAGTATCAGATCAAAGAGCATTGAGCAAGAGAAAGTAAAGCTCTTGGTAGGGCTGAGAACATTTCCAGTGGATTATAGATGAGATGAACTAGCTAAAAACCTGTTGACAACTGTTATGACTAAACCCAGGCCGCCATGAACTCCCCAGCAAAGATTCCTTGAAAAAGCTGAGAAGGGCACAAATGTGACAGCTGATAGGACCCAATGCCTAATTGAAGTAGCATGGCATGCTAGAGTGAAGCTCTGCCATTATGAGTGGTGATTATCGGATCCTTCCTCTGCCTACTCGGTACTCGTACAAAGATGCTCACGTCCCAGTGCTTGTACAATTGGTTCCCTCCAAAGTGACAGATTGCTCTTCAGCTCACTTGGAAATTTATGTTGGGTATTTGTTTTTATTTTACTGAGACTTAATCTTGATTTCTAGTTCTACCAATAAAAGTTCTTTCTATCTTGGTTCTTAAGGGGACACATGAGAAAAAGGCTCCAGACATGTTAATTAATTGTAATGTTGTTATTAGCACCAAATGTATCAAAATGTATGTTTTTTTGTGCACACAATGATGTCATGGTTAGATGCAAGGAAGCCAATAAAGAATTTTTGTGAAGAAATGGCTGTCTGTAGGATAAGTTTGCATGTATAAGCAGGCGTCCATTCTCTCTGGATTTAAAAGGTGCAGTCCCTATTACAGCTGTCTGCCTGTCACTGTGTCTCTGTCCCACTGTTTGGCTCAATCTCTCCCTCTCACAGAGTGCAAGAGTCTGTGCATCCATGTTCCTCAGTATAGCTCCCTGTCCAATATACCTGCCCTAGTGTCTTAATTTCCTACTTAGAATTTCCTGCTCAACTTATTGTTCCACTGTCCTGTGTCTCAGTATTTTCATGCACCTTTGTTTCTCTGTCTCCATGTACCAGTGTTTCTCTGACTCTATGTCCCAGAGTTTCTCTGTCCCTGTGTCCAAGTCACAGTAACTATCTACATATGTATACGTTTTGATATTTATGGGCCGACTATCTGCTTCTGCAGGTCCTTGTGTATCTGTATCCTTGTATCTTCATGCCCTGTGTCTCCTTAAGCCAGTGTCTCCCTTTCTCATGGTCTCCCACCCCTGCGTTTGAGTATACATGTCCCAGTACCTCCCTGTCTCCATGCCACGTACGCCTGTTCCTGTGTTTAGATGTGCTATGTGCTAAGTGTCCAAGTCTTCCGGTCTCAGGGTCCACTTGTCCCCAGGTCCCAGAGTGCAAGTCTTTCACTCCAACATACAGGCTTCAGTAGGTGCAGTGCTAGTGGACGCTAGTGCATCATTAGTGCTAGTGCTGCAGATGCAGGGCAGTGGTAGGAAGCAGATGGGGGCATGTGCAGTGCAGGTGCAGTGTGGTATGCCAGCAGACGTTAGTGACCAGCCGCCACATACCATGCACCAGATTTTAGGGGTCAAGGCTGGACAGCGCATGTGCTGCTCTGTGAAGCATGTTGTATTAAGGGGTACACAGTCAAAATATCGAGTTGTAAATTTCGACTTACCAAAATATCGTGTTTTAAATTTCGAAGGTGCAGAATATCGATGTCAAGAATATCGTTGGACAGAATATCGACCCTAAGGTAAGTAATATCGAAATTCTTTATATCGATGTAAGTAATATCGAAGTTAGTAATATTGATAGCATATATATCGATGTAACTAATTTCGATGACACTAATATCGATATTTGGATTATTTTTTTGTTTTTTAATATGTATGTGTTATATGCTTTAGTTAAGTATTTAAAATAATTTATATTATATGTGTATTAATTTTATATATTAATACATTTATTTATAAGTAAATTATATGGAATAGGGTAGGAAGTAATTTAATTGTAATTAATAAAATGTTTTTTTATGTATAATTTATTTTGTAATAATTATTAATTGGCAATTAATTATTTTAATTGATAAATTAATTATTTAATTGGTAATTAATGTTAATTTTAATTAAATGTTATGTTTTAGTGCCGTAGCGGGTTGTGGGTTTATAGGGGAATAGGGTGGGAAGTAATTTAATTGTAATTAATAAAATGTTTTTTTATGTATAATTTATTTTGTAATAATTATTAATTGGCAATTAATTATTTTAATTGATAAATTAATTATTTAATTGGTAATTAATGTTAATTTTAAATAAATTTTATGATTTAGTACCGGAGCGGGTTGTGGGTTTATAGGGGAATAGGGAGGGAAGTAATTTAATTGCGATTAATAAAATATTTTTTTATGTATAATTTATTTTGTAATTAATTATTAATTGACAAATAATTATTTTAATTGATAAATTAATTATTTAATTGGTAATAAATGTTAATTTTAATTAAATGTTATGTTTTAGTCCCTTTGCGTGTTGTGGGTTTATAGGGTTATTGGGTGAGAAGTAATTTTATTGTAAATATTTAATTATTTATACATTTTTAGTTATGGTTAATTAATGTATTAAATAATTATTAATTGGTAATTAATTATTTTAATAGATAAGTATTAATAACTAGAAAAAGTATTTAATTAATTGTTAAACTTTTTTAAATATTAATTTGTATAATGTATTATAATTTTGAATATTGATTTAAATTTTAATAATATTTTATTGTTATGATACATAATTTATTATTTAATATTTATTATTTGGTGAGTAATATTTAATAATTATTATTTATTGGTGTTTGTTGTTAATTTATTGTCAATTAATTATTCAAATGTAATTGGTTTTATTAATTATTACTTGTTTTTATTGATGTCGATGTAGTTAAAAATTTAATTATACATTATTTCAAATATAAACATTATTTAGAAGTATGTTAAAAAAAATTCTATGTTATTAAACGCTTTCCCTACTGTTGCACCATTTGGAGTTGGAATAGTAATTTTTCCCCCTACGCTATCCAAAGCTTTCCCTACTGTTGCACCCTTTGGAGTTGGAATAGTAATTTTTCCCCCTACGCTATCCAAAGCTTTCCCTACTATTGCACTCTCTGGAGTGGGCATAGTAATTTTACCCCCTACACTATCCAACGCATTCCCTACTGTTGCACTCATTGGAGTGGGAATAGTCATTTTTACCTACCTGCTATCCAACGCTTTCCCTACTGTTGCACCCACTGGAGTGGGAATAGTAATTTTTACCCGTACGCTATCCAACCCTTTCCCTACTGTTGCACTCACTGGAGTGGGAAAAGTAATTTTTACCCACCCGCTATCCAACGCTTTCCCTACTGTTGCACTCTCTGGAGTGGGAATAGTAATTTTACCCACTACACTATCCAACGCTTTCCCTACTGTTGCACCCTTAGGAGTTGGAATAGTAATTTTTACCCTTACGCTATCCAACGTTTTCCCTACTGTTGCACTCTCTGGAGTGTGAATAGTAATTATTCTCCTTACACTATCCAATGCTTTCCCTACTGTTCCACCCTTTGGAGTTGGAATAGTAATATATACTCTTACGCTATCCAACTCTTTCCCTACTGTTGCACTCACTGGAGTGGTAATAGTTATTTTTACCCACCCGCTATTCAATGTTTTCTCTACTGTTGCACTCTCTGGAGTGTGAATAGTAATTATTCTCCCTACACTATCCAATGCTTTCCCTACTGTTGCACCCTTTGGAGTTGGAATAGTAATTTTTACCCATAGGCTATCCAACGCTTTCCCAACTGTTGCACTAACTGGAGTGGGAATAGCCATTTTTACCCACCCGCTATCCAACGCTTTCCCTACTGTTGCACTCTCTGGAGTGGGAATAGTAATTTTACCCCCTACACTATACAACGCCTTCCCTACTGTTGCACTCTTTGGAGTGGGAATAGTAATTTTTACCTATCCACTATCCAACACTTTCCCTACTGTTGCACCCTATGGAGTTTGAATAGTGATTTTTAGCCTTACGCTATCCAATATAATTTATATTTATTTATGTATTTTATAATATTTTTATTATGTTACATAACGTTGTGTTTAATTACTTTTTTTAATATAGAAAGTATATTTCATTGTTTTTATGTATTAAATATAAATATTTATTATTATTTATTTTATTATTTTATGAGTGTTGATGTATTTGTAATTTATAGTATTTGTTAATATTTTTAAAATAATAAAAAAATTAATAAATATTATAATTAATTAAATATATATTACATATTGTATGTTTAATTTTATTTAAAAGTTTAACATTAAATATGTATTATTTATTCATTTCAAACATTCTAAAATATTTTTACATAAGTTTAAATTATACAAAAGTATTATTTACTTTATATTTCTTTTTTTAATAACAAAAAAAACGATATTTTTAATTACGATATTTTTAACATGGATATTTTAGTTTCGATATTTTTGTACTTACCGTGTTGTAGATAGGGTGTCGATATAATTGCCTTCGATATTCCAGCGTCGATATTTTGTCTGTCGATATCCTGTCTCTCGATATTCTGTCAGAGATTCGTATTAAGGTTAGGCATAGTAGCTCCGTCTATTTCACGCCCATCTTTTCAATTGGTTCCTATCACTGTCCTTGCAAAATCAGTGCTTTTCATTTGTAAATAGGCTTAACAGTTCCTCCTTGGTAACGCCTTTTCTGCGTTTGTAGCCTCCCATAACGACTGGACTTTTTACTTGTGTCGTTACAATATCTGTTTTAGGTCGGTGAGCACTGTTTTCTTTAATGATGTTCTCCTATTCCACCCACAACATCGCAGCATGCCGCATGCTTTTAGAAATGTATTACAGGGGGCGTGGCTAAGCGCCCAAGACGGATGGACGCATCGGGGTGAGGCTTCGATCTCACCGGGGACTCTTGGCGGTTCTAGCCTTCCCCTAACGACATGCTGCACCGCAAACGATAGCGGAACACTCCAGGCATCTAAACAGTACCTCGCTGCTCTCCGGCTCCTCGTCCTCGCCCGGCAGCTCCAGCCAGCGCTTCGGCCGCGGCTCTGACATCGCCGCGACCGCCATTTTGATGCCTCTGCCGGCGCCTCCCTGAAGAGCGTGCTCACTGCGCATTTCGCCTGTTGCAGCGGGCATACTTCAACTAAACAGCCCAAAATTGCAGGAAATGACAGCGCTTCGCTAATACATTGAAAGGTGACTTTATTTTTCTTATGGAACTGTTTTTTCCGTTTTTATTCGATTTTCAGCTCTTTCCTCAGCTTTGGCGGCCATTTTGCGCTATCTACTAACTTTATTGATCTGCCATCTCTGATATTCACTTGGTTTTGCTCAGACTGCGCATATTTCTTTTTCATTTTTTTTCTTTTGGCATGTCCTGGATTTCACTCCACCTCCTCCTATAATTGACTTTGTTGATCTTTCCTCACTCCTGTGGTGTATATCTGCTCTATTCGCTCCTGAGGATCCCTCTTCACTGTCGTTACCATGGCGGAGGGTCCTGGCAAAACCCCTAAACGCAACTTTGTTAAAAATTCAAAGTTATTTACTGCGTTGGCTCAATTAGAAGCCTCTGCGGGCTCCTCCAGTTGCGAATCTTCTCTCAATATAGACGCCCCCCTCCTGCCAGGAACGAGAACCACTACTACTAAGAGGTTGAAACACAATCCTCCGTCTCCCCCAAAGTCACCATCTGCTATTTCCATGGAGCTTCTCCTTGAGGAAATACGAACATTACGCCCCTTTATGGAGGAGACCAATTCAAAGCTTCAAATTCTGACTGATAACTGGTCGTTAATGGACACCAGAGTTTCTGCTGTGGAAAAAACTGTGTCAACTCTCCAGGAAGCCGCTATCAAGTCGATGCATATGGATGTAAGACTCACAACCCTCCAGAGGCAGGTGGAAGACCTTGAAAACAGGAATAGGCGCAATAATCTGCGTCTTTACGGCCTGAAGGAAGGCTGCGAGGGGACTGACGCCATCGCCTTCTTCAAGTCCTTCTTGCCCAAGCTCCTGCATCTTCCTGAAGGCACCTCTCTTAACATACAGCGCGCACACAGGCTGGGTAGAGCTCCTTCCACTATTTCTCCTGAGACAAAGCCAAGAGGCGTCATAATGTACTTTCTTGAGTATACAGATCTGCTGAAGGTTCTTTTCGCAGCTAAAGCAATACCTCATTTGAAATGGTCGGATTCCACCTTGTTTATTGCCCAGGATTATGCCAAAGCTACTGCCTCTCGCCGCAAAGCATTTCTTGACATGAGAGTGGAACTGCGATCCATTGGAGCCAAATATGGACTTTTTCACCCTTGTTTATTCAAAGTCACTTATAACAACAAGACTATGACTTTTGAAGATCCTCTCCGACTTCGCAGTTTCCTCAATTCCTGCGGTCCGGCTGATATGGAATTCTCTGGGCCTTCTTCTTCATTTCCACCGTGACTCTGTTGCTAGTATATCCTGACTTTCCTGGAATTTATGATATTCTGTTGCTCTTATAATGTTATGTTCTTTTTCCCACAGGCTCCTCAGTTACTGTGGGTCCTTATTGGTCCCAGCTCGTTCTGGTTTATCTTTATTCTCCAACTGTTCAATCCCACGCTTTTTCCTGTTATTTAATCGTTTGCTTGTTCTAATCTCACTGTTTTTCTTTTTCTCACAGATCGTCTCATTGTGTTCCGTCATGTTCCTCCGGTGGGACGTCCCGTGACCCCGTCAGCTTGTCCTCCGTTGGTTGGCCTTTCCCCCCTCCTCACGTCTCCATTACTTCCCTTTTGTCTCCTGTCCTTTGAAAACCCATCCCTCATCATTTCTTGTAAGTATTGCCCCATGTTTTCTTTCTCCATTGTTGACATGTCCCCTGCATCTCCGCTAGTTTTTGTCTTCATCATTTCCTTGTTCTTCCTAGTTCTTCAGAGCTCTATTTTCTCTCGACCGCTCTTGCTTTGCTTTTCTCTTCTTTTTGTATCCTATCTTCTCATTTTCCTTCAGACATCATTTCTATCACTTTCTTGCTCCTTCTTCGGTCACTTCTACATGTCTTCTTTAATTTCTATTCTATCTGCTCCTTTCCTTACTATTTTCTCTCTTCAACAATTTCCTATTACTTTCCCAATACGATTCTCTTCTCTTCTTATCGCATTTTTCTATCTCATGCTCTCTCCTTTTAGCACTTCTCTGCCTGTTTTCTTCTCTACATTTTCCTACTTTCATTCCTTTTTTCATTTTTTCCTTTTCGGATTTTTTGAGGCTTACCTTCACTTTTGCTCTGCACTATCCCCTTTCATACCTTCTTAATGTCAGTTCGTATTGTCTCTTGGAACGTTAAAGGTTTACATTCGCCCATTAAGAGGCAAAAGATACTTTCTCATTTAGCTAAATTCAATGTTGACATTGCCTTTTTACAGGAAACCCACTTAACTGATAGTGAGGCTGCTAAACTCCAAAGAGTGGGTGGGTACGGTTTTTTCTGCCCCTGGTGATGGCAAAAGAAATGGTGTTGTTTTGTTAATTCGCAAATCTTTTACTCATTCAGTGCTACATTCTGATTCTGACCCTGAGGGCAGGTGGTTATTTGTCAAACTTTCCTCTAAAGGTGTCCCTTTCTCTTTGCTTAATGTATATGCCCCTACAGGTGGAGATCCAATTTTTTGGAAAGCGTTTGCTTCCCGTATCACTGATTGCATAGATGACAATTTCATTTTAGCAGGTGACTGTAACCTACCATTGGACCCCTTTTTGGATAGGCGCTCCAAATCTTCATTTGTTCCTAATAAATCCCATAAACTTTTTGCCCACGCCATTTCCCAGCACAAATTAATTGATGCATGGCGACTTTGTCACCCAACCGACAAAGAATTTACATTCTACTCCCCGGTTCATCACTCCCAATCCCGTATTGATTATATATTTCTCTCCCACCATATTTCCCAATCCCTTACCCAAGCGGAGATTGGTCCCATTGTTTTTTCTGATCACGCTCCTGTCCTGGTCAACATTGATTTTTTACCCAAATCCAGCGGTCCTAAAAGATGGCGCTTCAACAATACCCTCCTCACTGATCCCAAATTTACCACCTCCTTTATTGAATTCACCAATGAATTTTTTGCTAATAATGAGACCCCATCCTTGCCTGCTCACACTACCTGGGACGCTTTCAAAGCAGCTGCTAGAGATTTTATCCTCAGACATGTTGCGGCAAAACGTAAAATTGCTCGTCAACGCACTAATGATCTTCTGTCTCAGATTAAACTCCTAGAGCACTCCTACTATACCTCTCATACTCAGGAGACTCTAACAGCTCTCATCACTGCAAAAATGAATTATAATAAACAATCCACTGATGATGCTTCCCTGTACCTCCTGAAATCCAGTTCGAAATTTTATGGTGGGAAAAATAAGGCGGGGAAAATTCTCGCCAATTATTTGAAAGTCAAACAAAATAAGTTGAATGTGGAGTCTGTTTTTGATACCAATTCAGTACTGCAACATAAAGATGCTGACATCCTGGAGGTATTTTCTCACTTCTACTCTGCACTTTATTCTTCTGGCACTCAACCCTCTGCTCACTCTATTTCCACTTTCTTATCCAGCATACACCCTCCTTCCACCTTTCCTGTTGATTTGACCTCCCTTGAGATTCCCCTTACCATTCCCGAACTCCGCACTGCACTTCATTCACTTAAAAAGGATAAGGCTCCCGGTCCAGATGGCTTCACCGTCGAATTTTACCAACACTTTGCAAACCTTCTTCTACCCAAATTATTCCACCTTCTTGATTCCTTCAAGACCAGCGATGCCTCCTCAGGCACCTTTTCAGATGCTTACATCTGCATCATACCGAAGGAGGGCAAGGATCATCAACATTGCAAGAACTATAGACCGATTTCCCTTGTCAACATTGACTATAAAATATATGCTAAATCTTTAGCCATTAGACTTGATCCTTTTCTCCCAGATCTCCTTGGTCCTGAACAATCGGGTTTTGTTAAGGGTCGTTTTATTTCCGACAATACCAGGCTGCTTTTTAATGTCTTATCTAGATCCCCACGCTTCAATGGTTCCTTAGCTGCTATTGCCCTGGACGCCGAGAAGGCATTTGATAGGGTAGAATGGTCATTTCTTTTTTCCGTGTTAAAATGGTTTGGATTTGGCCCTAACTTCACTTCCCTTATATCCCTCCTTTATGCGTACCCTAGAGCAGCGGTGTGCGCTAATGGTCTCATTTCTTCATTTTTCCGTCTCAATAGAGGTGTCCGACAAGGCTGTCCTCTCTCCCCATTTCTTTTTAATCTCGCCCTGGAACCTTTCCTATCCAGAATACGTCAAAATCCGAACATTCATGGCTTCCCTCTTGCTCAATCGCAAGTTAAACTAGCTGCCTATGCGGATGACATTTTACTTTTCCTTTCGGATCCGTCTGTCTCTATCCCCGCTTTCCTCGCTGAAGTCCACACTTACTCCCATCTCTCTGGTTATAAGCTCAATAGTGATAAGTGCGAAATCTTGCCTCTCACCAAATTCACCTTTAAACCCGATTTTGCTGCATCCACTTTCACTTGGAGTCCAGCTCATATCAAATATCTCGGTTTGTACATCACTCCCTCTGTCCCAGATACTATTTCATTATGCCTTACTAAATGCTCTCAAAAATTGTCTGACCTTACTTCTAGGTGGCACCCCCTATACCTTTCTTGGTGGGGTCGTCTCGACACTATTAAGATGATGTTGTCCCCAATTGTCCTTTACACCATTTCTAACTTACCGATTTCCATTCCTGCCAAGTTTTTCACTAAAATAAATTCCATACTCTCTGTATTTTTATGGTCTGGTAAGAAACCGCGTATGTCCTTATCGCGTCTCCGCCTCCCCAAATCGGAGGGTGGGGTTAACTTTCCAAATTTTCCTGCTTACCATAAAGCTTTCCTTCTGAAACAGGCAGCCGTTTGGCTTACAGACCCTGCGGACCCCCTTCCTCTATGGGCTGAACTTGAACGCCTTTCTCTTTCTCCTTTTACCTTTGCTGAATACTTATCCTTCTCGCTCAAGCCCCAATTCCTGTCCAGTCCAATTCATAAACATACAGCGAAACTACTTTTAGCCCTTACTCCGGCTCCTCCGTCTTCAACTACAGAACTTCTCGCCACCTCGATTTGGTATAATAATAGCATTCTTATTAAATTGAAACCCTTTTACTGGAAAACTTGGCGGCAGCGTGGTTTAATCTGGGTCTCCCAACTTTTCACTGGATCGGCCTTCACCCCTTTTCCAACTCTTCGTCAACTCTTCTCTCTCCCTGCCTCCTTTGTTCATAAATACACCCTACTCAAAAATGCAGTTATGTCTGCCTATGACTCTCTCTCTACCTCTAATTCGACTACGCCCTCTATCACTCCCGTCTCTTCTCTGCACACTCAACTACGCTCTAACCCATCAGCTTCCTCCATATACCATTCCTTTTACGATCCTCCATCACCTAGGCCTAAATCCAAAGTTGAGGAGCAATGGGAATCTGATCTCGGTGTCTCGTGGCCCACATCCCTGTGGGACAAAATATGGACCAAACTCCGCAAATCTTCCAGGGCAGCCTCCCTCACGCAAACCCTTTTTTTCCTCTACAACCGCCTTCTTTACACGCCATCTCTCCTCCACAAACGTTTTCCCCTGACCTCAGACCTTTGCTGGTCTTGCTCTAACCCCAATGCCACACTCTTTCACATGCTTTTCACATGTCCTCCTACGCATGCTTTCTGGACTAAAGTCTGGAATCAAATCAATTCTATCTTCCATACCTCCATCCCCTTTTCTATCACTGACATTTTCCTTGGTTCACTTTCCTCTTCTTGGATTGACGCTGATGCAAATGTTCATATTGTTGATTTATTATTGGCTGTTGCGTTCCAGCAAATTACTGTTAATTGGAAAGACTCCAAGGGCATTACTTTTAAAGCTTGGTGGTTTAATGTATGTTATAACCACAGACTAGATACTGCATTTGTTTATCCCACTTCCCTGGCTCCGAAAAGGCTTGCATTATGGCTCCCCGTTACCCTCTACCTAGATGCATGTGCCAAGCGCTCCTTTCACCTATCCCCAGTTCAACAAGAAGTTTCGAAACCCCCTTGAATAACCTTTTGTTCCTTCTTATTCATTAATGATTATTTATCTGCATATTTGTGCATTGCCTCTAATGTTATGTAGTTTTAATGATTGTACTTTTTAAAGTTTTAGCCTCATTGTTATCTCCCTTTCTTTTTTCTCTTCCCTATCCTCCCTTTCTTTTTTATCCCTCCCCTCATTTTATTTCATCACACTTTTTATAATGCTCTCAGTTAATATTCATGCTATTCCTGTTGTTTTCTCTCTGTATATTATGTTGCCATTATTCAGTTATCTTAATAAATTTTTCTTTGAACTAAAAAAGAAATGTATTACAGCGCAGTCCGCTTTAACGATAGCGGGCGCGCATAATTTATGACGCGGTCCGCTTTTACTTTAGCAGCCGCACTTATTAATTTATTTTACAGTGCGGGCTGCTTTCACATTAGCGGGCGAGCTCATTTAATTAAAAGCGTGGGACGCTTTCATTTTAGCAGTTGTGCTTATTTATTTATTTAATCAACAGCACGCAACGCTTTCACTTTAGCAGCCGTGCTACAGAACCTTTCTAAATTATTTTTTTTTTAACTGTGGGTGAAAGCACCCCAAACGCGCTTTCACTTTAATGTTGGCCACGCCCATTTCTTTAGACACTGCTCACTGTAACCTGAATACGGGAGCAGCGTCTAAAGAAAGAGGCGCGGCCACTATTAAAGTGGTCACACATTTGCAAGAGTTGGAGCTACTGGCATTAAAAATAACAATGCCTTTTATATAGGTGTTGCTTTTCAAAACACATAAATAAAAGGCATTGTCATTTGCAAGGCCTACACCTTAAACGCTCGCAAACGGGACGTTTCGCGTTGAAGAGCCCACTTAGCATGGCCGCTTAGTCAATGTAAAGGACATTGCTCCTCGCCTTGCCGCTAATCAGTGAGTATCTATGTTGCTCCCTGTGCCTCCAGCAGTGCCTAACACGGATATTATGAACCTTTAAGCAAGCAAACATCATGGGCCGTGCTGCTGCCTCGTTGGGTAGCAACAGACCACCATAATGTTGGGGCTCCTGGCCCCTCACATCCTTCGGCCCCGGTGCCACTGCATCTGCTGCACCAATGGTAGCTACGTCCCTGACATGAAGGTCGCTGGCCAGTGAGAGTGACCTTTAGCCGGCTAATCCTAACACACACACACAGGCCGTGATAACGGCATCTCTGTAACCTGGTGGTGATGTCCCAGTCCTTCTGCTTATGCCACCGCAAGGGATGCTGCTGCCTTCAGCAGATGTAGGAAGTATCTGTGAGCAGGTATTGCAGGAGTGAGTCATCGTTTTCTGTAGCTCCGAAAGGACGCCTTCGACTAGATTTGGTTGCGCGTGGAAAGATATGTGATTAAGGAATTCCTCATTTGAAGAAGGAATGTCACTCCCCGGCGACACCAGGTGAATATGTAACTCCGATTAATAAGTAATCCTCACCACAGAGACCCCACGGAGCTGCGAGCACAGGAAACGGGTCCGAATCTTTTTAATGCAGCTTTATGCGAAAGATTTATCCGGATGTTACGGATGAAAGCAAATATTTCTCAAAAATGTGCATCGTGTTCAGTGGCAGGTCGACTGCTCTTGTAACTTCAGTGTGTCACAAACACAGGGACGTGGAAGTCGAGTCCTTAAACATTTAATTTGGGTTTACGGGTTTCAACAGCAGACAGGACAAACCCTGCATAATGCCAGCGGACTTCCTGATGACTGGAAGGTGTTGTAGTGTGCTAGGGTTCAAGCGGGCCACTGCGGCAGCGTTGACAGCCACAATAAAGGTGGCTTCTTTTGTTATTTCAGAGAGCTTTTCAACCTCGGACCAAAGGAGCAGAAAAGCAAAGTATAATTCAATACATCCTAATTTAAGAGAATAATTCAATACAATATATTAAGCTCTAGGTTAGAATGGGCGGTACCTGTCCAATATGCCAGGGTTCAACCCTAATAAACAATAGAAATGCAAACACTTACATACAGCACTCCCCATTCGTCTGATCTCTGGGTGCTGATAACAAGTGATTGCCATACTCTAGGGTAGGTATTTTAGCGCCCTCCGAAGGGTTAAGCGGACCACAGGTGTGGTCTACTCAATCCTGTGACCAGGTCAAACGTGTGACGTCACTTTACATACAAGCAGATCTCTACAATGGGTGCATTAGTCCAGTTATCTTCTCTCTTTCATTCTCTCTGCTTCAAAAATGACTGTAGCTCACTATGTGGCATCCTTAACATCGCCATACCTTTATACAATGTAATGGTAGACATTATTGTGGAGCAGTGACCATGACGATATTGTGGGGTCAATATAATGGCGTGGCTATAATAGGGTGGCAATAAAATAGGGGTACACTGTCAGAAAACACTAGAAAATTAGGAAATAACTGACCTTGGAGAGGAGAAACATTTCTGTACATACAAGTTCTACTGGGAGCACCCCTGAGAGGGCCTGGATGACATAAGCTATCCTCCATGTTCAGCATTTCTCTCTTCTGTTCACTATGCTCCACCCTCAGCCTCTTGGCTGCCCAGAACCAGAGCATGAGTTACATTTTTTATCTTGAGGCTAACCCAAGGTCCAGGAGTAGAGTGCAAAACTGCACAGCAGTGGACGGTTGGCTATTGCAGTTCTTTCTATTGGTATCCAAGGACATTCCTGAGTCTAGGCTAGATCCAACAACAACATGGGAACTCCACTGACAGCATCTCCAACTTTACTATGTTTGTAATGAAATGATGAGTATTTACAATCTGCATTTCTTCCAGAGAGAATTTCAAAGCAGGGGTTCAATGATGTTTGTTCAAGAGATTCATTTCCCACTAAGCAGGGAATTCGTATGCAGAGCGTTGATGTTCTGATGTCCCTACTGTTACCTTAAAGTGATTACAGTACATTTACGAGGTGTATTCTTCCTTAAAGCATGAACAGCTCCAGCTGTGGCAGCATTCTCAACTCTGTGTGTCCAGGTTGAAGTTCTACAAAGCAATAATTGTGATGGGTGGCATTTCACAGTATTGACGGAGCGAGAAACGGACTGAACAAAGCAGGCAGAGCAACGCGTGCAGTTCCCACATAAGGGCAAACACGCTTGCCTCAACCATGCATATGCGTGGTTAAGACATATGTGCAGTCTAGATGCTGATATGGGCGGGACTAGGAACAGGAAGGATCGGGGGAGGACACCGTGAGGAAAGTGGGGCTGAGGCCGGGTTATGGGGGGTGTCGTTTTTAAGGGTTGGGGGTAGTTTTTAGGGCTCAGGGTTAGGGGGTAGGGGTTGTTTTCAGGGCTGGGGGTCAGGGTATTATTTAGGGCTTGGGAGGTTTGGGGTAGTTTTTAGGGCTCAAGGTGGGATCTGGTTAGTTTTTAGGGCTCAGGGTGTGGTTGGGTAGTTTTTAGAGCCTGGGTGGGTCAGGGTAGTTGTTAGGGTTTAGGGGGATAGAGGTCGTTTTTAGGGCTCAGGTTCGTTTTTAGGGCTCAGGGTGGGGTCGGGGTAGTTTTTAGGGCAAAGGACAAGTCAAGTCAAGTCAAGTCATAGCATTTATATAGCGCACTACATACCCAGAGGGTTTCAAGGCGCTTAGGGAGGGGAGGTGGATTATTTGTCAAAAATCCACGTTTTAAGCTTCTTTCTGAACGCTAGGTGATTCTGGGTGAGGCGGAGGTAAGAGGGAAGTGAGTTCCATGTTTTGGCAGCAAGGTATGAGAAGGATCTGCCTCCCATGGTGGACTTGATGATGCGAGGTACAGTGGCGAAGGCTTGGCTGGAAGAGCGAAGTTGGCGGGAGGGGGTGTAGAAGGACAGTCGAGAGTTGAGGCAATCTGGTCCGATGTCGTAGAGTGATTTGTGTGCGTGGGTAAGCAGACGGAAGGTGATCCTCTTATTGACGGGTAACCAGTGGAGGTCTTTAAGGTGGCCAGAGATGTGTTCGTTGCGTGGGATGTCTAATATGAGCCTGGCTGAGGCGTTTTGGATTCGTTGTAGTTTCTTCTGGAGTTTAGCGGTGGTACCTGCGTAGAGGGTGTTTCCGTAGTCCAGTCGGCTCGTGACTAGAGCGTGGGTGACTGTTTTCCTTGTTTCGGAGGGGATCCAGCGAAATGTTTTTCTGAGCATGCGAAGAATGTTGAAGCAGGAAGAGGATACGGCGCTGACTTGTCTGTTCATTGAGAGTGAAGAATCCAGGATGACGCCTAGGTTCCGTGCGTGGTCTGTCGGGATGGGTGCTTTTCCAAGGGCTTCCGGCCACCAAGAGTCGTCCCATGCAGAGGGGGATTTACCTAAGATGAGGACTTCTGTTTTGTCTGAATTCAGTTTCAGACGGCTTTGTTTCATCCATTCGGCGACTTCTTTCATTCCTTCGTGTAGGTTAGTTTTAGCGGTGCTGGGGTCCTTGGTGAGAGATAGGATCAGTTGAGTGTCATCCGCGTAAGAGATGATGTTGAGGTTGTGTTGGCGGGCGATGGTCGCGAGGGGGCTCATGTATACGTTGAAGAGGGTGGGACTGAGTGAGGATCCTTGTGGTACGCCGCAGATGATTTCAGAGGCCTCGGACTTGAATGGTGGGAGGCGGACTCTCTGGGTTCTTCCGGTGAGGAACGAGGTGATCCATTCCAGTGCCTTTCCTTGGATTCCGATGTTTCTGAGGCGTTGTAGAAGGGTGCTGTGGCAGACTGTGTCGAAGGCTGCAGAGAGGTCGAGGAGGATGAGGGCGACTGTGTCTCCATTGTCCAGTAGAGTTCGAATGTCGTCTGTTGCTGCGATGAGGGCGGTCTCAGTGCTGTGTTTGGCTCGGAAGCCAGATTGTGAGGGGTCGAGTGATTTGTTGGCTTCGAGGAAGGCGGCGAGCTGTTTGTTGACAGCCTTCTCGATGACTTTGGCCGGGAATGGAAGAAGCGAGATGGGGCGGTAGTTTTTGAGTTCGGTGGGGTCTGCTGTTGGTTTTTTCAGGAGGGCGGTGAGTTCAGCGTGTTTCCAATCTTCTGGGAAGGTAGCGGAGTTGAAGGAGCAGTTGATGACGTCTCGGAGGTGCGGAGCTATGACGGAGTCTGCTTTGTTGAAGATGTGGTGGGGGCATGGGTCTGTGGGGGATCCAGAGTGGATGGAATTCATCAGGCGGATGGTGTCCTCAGTGGAGATTGGGTTCCAGGCGTTAAGGGTGTTGATGGGGGGAAGATGGTCAGCTGGTGGTAGGGTGGGTTGGCTTCCGGGTTGGTTGTCAAAGCTGTTGTGGATGTCAGCAATCTTGTTGTGGAAAAAAGAGGCTAGGGAATCGGAGAGGGTTTGAGAGGGGGTGATGTCGTTGGAGTTGGTCGAGGGGTTGGAAAATTCCTTGACGATGTTGAAAAGTTCCTTGCTGTTGTGGGCGTTGTCGTCAAGTCGATCTTTGAATGCTGTTTTCTTGGCTTTTCGGATCAGTTGGTGGTGAGTACGGATGGCGCTTTTGAAGGCGTCCTTGTTGCTGGTGGATGGGTCTTTTTTCCAGGCCTTTTCAAGGGAGCGGCACAGTTTCTTGGATTTCTTGAGGTCGTCGTTGAACCATGAAGCCTTTTTGATGCCAAGTTTGTGTTGACGTTTTTTCAGTGGTGCTAAGGTGTCGGCGGTGTTGGATAACCAAAGGGTGAGGTTGGAGGCGGCTTCGTTGGCGTTAGAAGAGGGGGCTGGGGAGGTTTGAAGGAGTGATGTGGAGATCTGCTCTGTGGTGATTTTGTTCCAGTTTCTTTGTAGAGTTGGTTGGAGGTGGATGATGGGTTTCGGCTTGTTGTAGGTGAAGTGAACGCAGCTGTGGTCAGTCCAAAGGAGATCTGTAGTGTGGCTGAAGGAGACATGGTTGCTGGAGGTGAAGATGGGGTCGAGAGTGTGACCTGCGATGTGGGTGGGGGAAGTGACCAGTTGTTTAAGTCCGAGGTTGGCGAGGTTGTCTGAGAGGGTGGCCGTGTTGCGGTCGTTGATCTTTTCAAGGTGGAAGTTGAGGTCTCCCAGAAGGATGTAGTCTTTGGAGGGGAGCGCGTGTGGGGTGATGAAGTCCGTGATGTCTTCACTGAATTTTGCGCGTGGCCCTGGTGGTCTGTAGAGGAGGGTGCCTCTGAGTGTGGTCTTGGGGTCGATGTGGATCTGGAAGTGAAGGTGTTCGGAGTTGGCGAGGTTGGCATCAGAGCTGGTTGAGATGCGGATTGTTTTCTTATGGACGATAGCGATTCCACCTCCTGTATGGTCGGTGCGGTCCTTGCGTGTGATCTTATAGTCATCAGGGATAGCGATGGCGATGTCAGGGGCGGAGGAAGCGTTCATCCATGTTTCCGTTAGGAAGGCGACGTCTGGAGAGATGGTGTCTAGTAGGTTCCATAGGTCAATGGCGTGTCTGTGGACCGATCGGGTGTTGAGAAGGATGCATTGTAGGTGGTTGGGGTCGGGAATCTGTGGTGTGGTCGTAGCGGGGATGTTGTCGGTGCCGCTGAATTTGCAGGAATAACAGGAAAAAGGGCCATGGGTGTGTCCGGGAGCGGCTTGGACGCAGGTGGGGGCGCGGCCGGGGTTCAGGGCTAGGAGGATGGCGGTATCGTAGGTAATGCGGGGGGACTGGGCAGCGCGAGGGGCAGGGGGAATGGCGCTGGGCGCGGTCCAGGCGCGGACGGGCGTAGACGGGCTTACCTTTGGCGCACCTTCGGCGCGATTTGGGCGCGGTCGCTGCGCGTGAACGCTGCGCGCGGGAACTACTGTCATATATGGATGGTGGAGGGGGAGGGGCGAGGGAGGGTCCGATGGGAGGCGGGTGCGTGGTGGAGGGGGCGGGCTCAGGGCAAGACAACAACAACAGCACAGCAAATGGCGGCTGCAACGCGAGGGCAGACCGGGTTGGGGGAGATGCGGAGGTAATTGGCAAAGGTATATTTTAACACAACACACAGTGAACAAATACAATAACAATTGAGCGCACAAGCAGGCAGGCAGGCACGTTAAAGCGCTAAGTGAGGCCAGCGGCGCTATGCAGGCAAGCGTGCAGATACAATGGAGCAAGCAGCTTCAGGTGATAGGAAAGCTCACCAGCGTAGAGCACACGATATCAGGCAGCTTTGAGAAGGAGGCAGCGAGGGCAGAAGGGAGCGACCGTTCCCAACGTAGTTGAGGCGGTCACAGCGCTAGAGTGGACAGGGGTGAGCCAATACTCTAAGTGGGAGGGAGGGTCCGATGGGAGGCGGGTGCGTGGTGGAGGGGGCGGGCTCAGGGCAAGACAACAACAACAGCACAGCAAATGGCGGCTGCAATGCGAGGGCAGACCGGGTTGGGGGAGATGCGGAGGTAATTGGCAAAGGTATATTTTAACACAACACACAGTGAACAAATACAATAACAATTGAGCGCACAAGCAGGCAGGCAGGCACGTTAAAGCGCTAAGTGAGGCCAGCGGCGCTATGCAGGCAAGCGTGCAGATACAATGGAGCAAGCAGCTTCAGGTGATAGGAAAGCTCACCAGCGTAGAGCACACGCTCAGCGAATTGTAACCGATATTGGCATGGAGGATACTGGAAAGATCAAAATCTTTGCTGGAGGTCAGGAGATAAAAATTGTACTCCACCTAGCTCATGTCTCACACTGTGGGCAGAAACTCTACTTTGAGAAGTCAATAACTGTGTTGAGCTTGACTGCGCTACTGTACTGGTTTGCGTCAGCATCTTTCACCTACTGGCTGAAAAGGGATCTCCCCTCCTAAAAATGAAACTCCAGAGTCACAGACTAGGGATATCCAAGACAACATGCACATTTTTCTGTTTGATTAGGTTCAAGGGTGTGGCCGGAAGGAAGTGAGCATGTAGAGCACTTGGGAATTTCCATAAAGCTAGAACATTTTGGTGTTCTCAAAATTTTCCATGTAGTTTCTCTCACTTCCAATGCCTCTTGATGTACACTCGTCTTAAATTGACGCAAGTGAGTTAAAGTTTCCAGGCATATTCTGTAGATTCCCAAGACCTTGGCCTGGAAATAATGCAGTTTTATGAATCTCAAGACATTTATCAATCTAAGCCAAACGTAGGCATACTTCTGTTTGAGTACATTTCCTTGTATATTGAGCCCATTGTGACCCGTATGACGCTACTGACACTTTGTCTAAAGACAAAGAAAAAGAGTTGTAAGTAATACTTTCCAATCAATTGACCCAGTGATTAACGACTTTGAGGGTTTATCAGAACAACTACAGCATTACAAGGACTGTACACCTATTGGATCCTATTATCATAACTTATATTTGGTTTTGCGAAATGGAATATACACAGGAAAGAAAGTATTTTCTACCAATTGCTAAAATTTGGTTGCATTTCTTTTATTTGCGAATGGTTTGCTCGTTGTGATGCGCAACTTAGGCTTAACTCCTCTGCTACGACCATTTACAAGAGCGTGGCATTGTGATGTTGTTGAGCATGAACTCGCTGTGTGCACTGTGTCAAGTGCGGCCTAGATCTTGCTGGTTGCCCTAGGACAGGCGGTTCCCTGGCCATGGGGTCCATACTCTGTAAAAGTGCAGAGTTTCACACTGTTAATGTTTGCTGTCTGTCAGCTGAGGAGGAAGGGGCGTTTCTTGGAATAAACATTGAGTATTTATATGTAGATCTCGTTATAGTTCTCATTACTATTGGGTAAGTGGTTTTGTGAAGATATAACTCAAGACTGTACTTATGCAACCATCTTAGTCACTGTCTGACAATTCAGTATGTAGTACATATGCAGACGCACAGAGAGTCATGCGCTATTTCTTATTACTGAGTGGGGAAGAGGATGATTCACTAGGGGTGAATTCTCGACTGGGTCATGATGTCCCAGCCCTCATTTGCCAATGATAATAAACAGCATATTACACTCTGCATGTATGGCTTATGTCATGCTGGACTTTTTGTGTGGAAGTTATAAACCAAGATATTTAAGCAGAGCCGGAGCACAGATGAAGAAAAGGTGCACCAATCTGACCTGTACTGTGCCAACAACAAGGATCGTGCCCATCGTGCTGTAGTAATACAAGTGTAAATCTAGGTTTGTTAGAATATTTGTTCCCTATAACATGTTTTAATGGGATACCTTTATTTTCACTGGCACAACATAACCACGTTTACGAGCTGTCCCTGTGTTACCTCTTTTTATATTTGGGAATTTTGAGTTAAAACTACAATAACGTTTTATATTGTTCAAATGCTTTTGCCCTCATGTTTGGAAGACATTTATAAACCTCATTGATCTATAATAAGGCAACCACCATTTCCTCGGGCTGTAAACTGCCTCAGCTTTAATGACTGGAGGGGGTACAAGGATGGATGCTTCCCTAGGCAATACTCAGCAGTACCAGTGTGGTTCCAGGAAACCCATCTTTAAAACACTGGGGCGCTATTAAAAAATGCATTAGTGATCCAAAAAGCATTGGGGGTGGGTTAAGTAGATTGAAGCAAGACTTCCGTAAAAGAGGCGCAATTACTGCCAGCCTTGCTTCTAGTAAGCAATGACTATAAGTACAAAGTGCGTGTTTACGTACCACTTGTAGGTTTTCAAAACATAAATAAAAAGCATTGTCCTTTTCAATGCCAATAGCTCCAACTCTCGCAAATGCGAGACGTATTGCATTGCTTGTTACCTGTGAGGTCTCTGTATTAGTGCCCACTAATAAGCCGATACTTGTCAGGTGGTGCATGGGAAGCCCGTTTTTGGAACTAAACTTGGGGGCCCATTAGGATGTCGGGCGGATCGCCACCGCCATGCAGGCGGTGGCGATCCGCCCGACATCCGACCCCGTCTGCCACCTATTTCCCCCAGCCAAATTACAATGGCGGGGGGACCACGGCAGACGGAAAGACCGTCTGCCGCTTTTCCGCCCGGTCGCCTGCGGCCGGGGCAGAAAAGGGTTCATATGGCTGGTGGTGTCTTCCAGACACCACCAGCCATATTAGGATGGCCTCATGCAGATGCCTTTCCTTGGCGGCATTACTGCCACGGAAAGGCATGCAGTCTTTACTTTGGGGGCCCATCTGCGGGCCCCCATGGTGAAGGTGAGCGGGGGGGGTGCACATGGGGGGTACCTATGGTACCCCCCTGCATTTGCATACACAAAGCGGCAGGCACCGATGACAGAAGACAGACAAACATTACAACCAAGTTTTACTATTCAAAAAATACACCTAACAACTTTTGTTTACTATCTATACGAAATGTAAAGACGTTATACCAAGTTCCACATGTGTGGTTAGAAATAGTGTCCCTTTCATCCCAATTTTCTTTTTTTCAATTTCAATTCTTTATTAGCATTTAAGCACATTCTGTTACAGGCAGGTCTGACTGTGATCACATCCCCAAAGGATATACATAACCAACGAACAAAAGAGTCTGCCGTAAGTAGGGAATTACAGGGATGGGAAATGGTGGGGGGCTCAGGGATAGGAATGCTTTTGTAGCAATAAACCATTCACACATTCAATGTAAATATAGGCACCCGTAGCATTCACGATTATCAGTACAGGCAACACAGCTTTCGTCAGCTATGAGGATCCCTAACTTTCATGCATTTCTGAGCTCAATTACACGTTGATATGCAGAAAACCTAAATATGATTTATAAAAAGTAAAACAAACCAAAAATGTATTTATATTTCTGCATGATTATGTTAAGATGTTGTTTTTGTAAATTAGACTTGTTCAATTTTGAAAGGAAAATTATAAGCGTGTGACATTACTTATTGTGACATTCTGAATTACATATGCTGTTTACTCCCTGCACTATTTGTCCGAGGAGTTATGCTCTGCCGACACTTAATATTAAAGACTAGGCAAAATGTCATTTGAAATACTCGCCCGAGTGGGCGGGGCAAACCTGTTGCCTTCTGGTCTTGGTGGTTTTTATAAAGCCGGGCAGTGTTCATTCCAGTGAATTTGCATGCATTATGCCAAGCATTGTTCCAAATTAAAACCACAGTGGGCTGGTGAGATTTTCCATACAAGAGCGATTGCACATTCTGCCTTACAACACGCACCTCCTTGCTCCCAAATGCCGGCGTCGGTTGGCGTCAGCATAGACCGTGTTCACACGGCGGGGCTACATCCGCGGCTGGACTTGCCACTAACTATTCAAACATAAAGTTGTCCCCGGAAGGAGAGCCCACAGCAAGAAGGTACGTTTTCAGCGTTTTAATGATGTAAGCTGCAAACCTCTCTGTAAAAACGAATCACCCAAATGATAGAGTCTTCAAAGGCCGCCGCGTTTCGTGCGACTTGCGCACTTCTTCATAGGCAGACTCTGGAAGGCGTCACCATGCAAGCTCCCAGCGTTGTAATCACCTAAAATACTCGCCCGAGGGGGGGAGGGGGGAAACCTGTTGCCTTCTGGTCTTGGTGGTTTTTATAAAGCCGGGCAGTGTTCATTCCAGTGAATTTGCATACGTTATGCCAAGTATTGTTCCAAATTAAAACCACAGTGGGCTGGTGAGATGTTCCATACAAGAGCGATTGCACATTCTGCCTTACAACACGCACCTCCTTGCTCCCAAATGCCGGCGTCGGTTGGCGTCAGAGAGACCGTGTTCACACGGCGGGGCTACATCCGCGGCTGGACTTGCCGCTAACTATTCAAACATAAATTTAAAGTGCGGTAGAAAGTATAGGCAGCCTTGTGTGACCTTCTATTAATCTGGCGTAAAAGGGGAGTAACAAGAAATGCTATGATTCCGCAAAAAAGAGACAGAAAAAAAATTAAATGAAGAGAGGATTGGGTAGAATGATTGTCACACAGACATGGCGATAACTTAAACCATAAAATCTTTTCAGAGAAAGCAAAAAACAAATAAACTAAATTAAGCTTAGACCATAAGACTAGAAATCTGTGACATTGGTTTTGAATCAACATAAGATAACATTCTATTGCATTGTAGGATGACATAATCATGTGATCCACTACACGAGTTTTAACACATTCTACCGAAAACATGTACTCCCTACAGGTGTCTACAAATAATTGCTAAATTTGCTCTCTTTGGCAAAAAATTCTGGGAAAGGAAAAGAGAAAATCTCAGACCATCCTAGCCTAGCAAATTCATCTCCCACATACTTGAGCCATGGGATCAGCCGGCCATTCTTCAGAGCAAGACAATCTAAAATAACGGAACGATTCAAAGATGTGGCACCTGTTGCCCAAATCGAAAGCAAGAGGGCCGGGGGGGCAGAATGTAATAATAATCTTTATATATGGAACACTAAATTCAGAATAGCAGACCAGACTGGAAGTGCTGGGTGTGATAAAGAACAATCTACATAAAAAGAAATTTTCCATCCTTTGGATCCTCATCGCTTTAGCAGGCACGCATTGCTCGGTGCTATAGGTTGGGATCGAAATACATTTACTTTTAAAGATTTCTAAAATTACAATCAATGGCTTAGAACCCAAACCCAAAAACGGCCTTGGCATATCTCTCAAATTGCTGTTCTCTAACTGTAATAAGATGATGGCGAGTCAGAGCGGAGCCATTGGGACTTACAAGTCCCTTGAACATGGTACCTAGGACCGTTCCTGTAAGTTAAATGTCACAAGTGGACTGCAGAACTAACTGTATCATCCACTACAGTGACAATGTAAGCACGACTCCTGGCCTGCCACCAGTAACCTGGTTGTGCAGGTTTTAACTGCAAATTTGACCTGTTGAAATAACCCATTTTGACAATCCTAAACATTTCTTTTAAATATGTATAAATCACCCCTAAGTAGGCCTCATTGCCCATAATGCAGGGTGCATGGTATTTAGAAGTAGGACGTGTAAATGTTTAATGTTAAACATGTCATTATAGTGAAAAAGACCTAAAAGCTATTTTCAATGTAGCAGGGTTGACTGTTCAATAGGAAAGCATTAAGATCAAAAATGAAGTTTAACAAATGTTATCTCCAGCAAGGAAACAGCTATAAATTATTTACTTCTAGCTTTTTAATATATTTATTACAAGCCCAATTCCCTGGTCGTGTCGGAGCTGTGATAGATATTTTGGAAGGATGACTTTTAAAATCTTCCTTTTGTTCTCCCACTTCTGCCAGTAAGTAATTAGTATTTTATTAGGCGAGAATGAGGTGTGAACTTGATCCCAGGGCATGGACAAAAGGCCTTAGATATGTAGGTCGGTTGATGTGCCCATGATAGGATGACCTGTCAGCTATGCCAAAGGAGTTAATTAACTTCAAAGAGCCCTACACTTTCACAAAGATGTAGCTAACATCCAGGCCTGTACCCTTCTTTTGCCCCCACAGTGGGTCTTTTGTTGACATCACAGTGTCAGAATCTGATGAAGTGTCAAGACCTGTTTAACAAGTCTGCTGGGGTTGTCTATAACATTTGGGGTGCACTTCAAATGAGGGAAACAAAACACCAAAAGAATTTGGGTTTATCCACTGTCTGGTTGCTTAAAGATCAGCTTTATTCTACAAGCCTGTTGTCTCTCAGTTGGTTGGGGTGCAGGGACTGCCTAATCTGGATTTTATTTTTAGATGTGGGGGATACAACGATTAACAGAGTAACAGAGAGTGCACACACACACACACACACATACACACACACACTCACATGCACACATGCACAGACTTCAGAGCCCAAGTTAAGTGTGGCCGAACACTTCAGCTATTTTGGGTAGGGTTAGACCTACTAGCCTTTACCCAATTAGTTAGGGCATCCCAAGACATCAGTCCCACCCACTAGCTTGTGCTAGGCATAAATGTGGCATCTTCAGGCACCCACTTCAGAAGACTCCTGGACTTGCAGAAGATCAGAGGAGAACTGAACCTGTGGTCTGAGACCCGAGAAAAGCCTAGAGGACTGAATCTGCTCTTCCTCTTGTACCCAGGACAAAGAAGTAGAATCCATGGGCCAAGGAACACAAAAAGCTACAAGAGGCTTGTTCCTGCAATTGCCCAGCTGGCCAGTGGAAACTGGACCTGGAGTGGACCTCTTGGCCTCGGCCTGCAACCCTGTGAGCCTATTAGAGCCTCCCCTGAGGTCCTGATGGGGCTTTAGAAGAGTACTACTGTGGTGAATTGGGACTTTAAGGACAGTGGTCAGAAAGTCAAATCTTTGACCAGTACGAACCTGGTTAGTGTATGTAATGCGCGTAAAACTTTCATTTTGGTGTCATTTTGTTTATTAAGAATGTCTCTCTTTTTCTAATTCATTTTGGGATACTTATTATTTTCCATTTCAACGTTATTTCTGTTTTGGTACTTCATTACTATTTTAAGCATTGAGTCTAATTTAAGCCTGCCTGCTGTGTGCTACAGCTACCAGGGCTTGAGCTCAGATTTAGTTGGTGACTTTAAGGGTCCAGTTTGGCAAGACCGGGATTACTGCTAGAGGTGGCTACTCAGCCCCCTCAACTAATAACCCAATTTCCTACAATACCCTTCACCAGATAAAGTGTGAGGGGGTCATTTAGAGGAGACTGGGAACCAGGCATTTGACAAAAAATCAGCAGATGTCTTGTCTATCATATTATGGGGATCATTACATTGTGTAGGCAGGCTGCTATGGGCCAGTGAAGGCAGGGCTAAATGATGCTCCAGGTTAATATTTATTAGAGCTACATTATTATCTCTTCATTCGAAACTATGTTAAAGATTCTGCCATCAACCCACTGAGGAATTGTGAGGCCTACCCAATTCCATTTCAGTATTTCGTAAATGTTGACAATTTTTATATCAATAACCCTTTTGCTTGTCTCATCTTTGTAGCGGGGTAGATGAGAACCCGTGAGAACTAAATCATTTGTGGACTGAAAGAACAGAGAAGCCTCAGCATTACATTTCATCGATATTCATTTCCAATGTAATAGTAATCTGTAAAAATGGACGTAATCGATTATGTTCATCACAATCAGCTGGATGGTTACAACAATTGTTTCACTGACGCAGTTCATAGTTTTATCCTACTGAACAAGCACAACCAACACAACTGCAAGTTTAACAGTAATATTTTGCTTTATTATGGCTTGCTTTCCATTTGATTGCCTTAGTACTAGAAGTCATATAAAGATAGAACGTAATAGGACCCACCTATTGTGATGAACTCCTATAATGCGGTGCCAGCTAACAAATCAGTAACAGGATAGCAAAGTCCAAACTTACGCACAACTTTCTGACCAATCACAGACCCTGAGGAGGGAGGGCCTCCCGGTACTTGATTTTTAAAGTAATCACGGCTCACCCAAATTCTTTATGGCCCTTAGTGATTTCAGTAGCAATGTTTTAATCCTGTCAGAACCTCTAATACGTCAGTTCCTAACCATTTGGCTTTTCCCGATTTGTTATTTGGTTTCATTTATTAAATCTATGACGATGTTTTGTTTCCAAATGACCACAGCATAAGAGTCCGAAGACGGGCATTGCAAGAATTTTGGCGGTCCAGTCAAAGTGTATTTTTTGCATTTATACCCCATGCTCACTGTCTATGTAGTTGTCTAGTATTCCCTTGCCCAAGAATCTGGAACTCCCTATGGCAAAACACACAGAAGTTCATGGAACAACATCCTTCAACAGAATTTTTAGTGAGAAAGCATAAGTAAAGTTTGGATTGCAAGGTTTCCATTTTACTGCCAGAAACCTCTACAATCAGTTATCACATCTCAAGCGTAATGAAAGCCCGACCTATCAAATGGAAGACCTCTTGTCTTTACTAGGAACATAAAAATGAATTTGACATTTAGGACTTAATTCTATGGGTCCTGCAAATTGTGATTCGTCATAGGCACAAACTGTGCACCCATGAAATACTAATGCCAAGAGGTAAAGTTTTTTCTGGGTTGGCAATTTACCCCCAAATCGAAATATGCACCTCGGAATAAGACACAACGAGCTAATGAAAACCACAAAGATAATGGGTGGAATGCTTACAAATAGTCTCAGCCACTGGCAATTGATCAGGGTCACATTCCAGTCCATTGTTTTTTACTCACTCTGCCACTTCAGACAGAGACTAGCTATATACAAATCAGCATTTGTTCTGCTCCAATGGGGACAGTCCAGCCTGAACTGCTAAGCCAGGTCTCCTTTGAACAGAAAAACACCCAAAACCTCCTCATTGTGGACCTCGCCTGTCAGTTCCGGCTGGACTATTCCTACTAGAGCAGGACCAAGACTGAGTTGAACATGTCTGGTTCCTTCCTGAGGTGGCATGGTGGGCAAATAGACAATGGACTGGATTGTGGCTCAGAGTAGTTACCAGTGGTTGAGATTAACTCAGGCAGTCCACTGATCTCCTTCTTTGTTTTCTTCAGTGTGACGCACTGTGAGATGGGTATACTTAGATGTGACTCTTGCGCTCAATCAATCAATCAATCATAACATTTGTATAGCGCACTACTCACCCGTAAGGGTCTCAAGGCGCTGAGGGGGGGGGGGGTCGCTACTGCTTGAACAGCCAGGTCTTGAGTAGTTTCCTGAAGGAGAGGTGATCCTGGGTCAGCTAAAGGTGAGTGGGGAGGGAGCTCCAAGTCTTGGCTGCCAGGTAGGAGAAGGATCTTCCTCCGACGGTGGATTTCCGAATTCTTGGGACGGAGGCGAGGGCGAGGCTGACGGATCGGAGCTGGCGGGTGGGTGTGTAGAAAGTGAGGCGGCTGTTGAGGTACTTCGGGCCCAAGTCGTGGAGAGCCTTGTGTGCGTGGGTGAGGAGTCTGAACGTGATCCTCTTGTTGACGGGGAGCCAGTGCAGGTCTCTCAGGTGGGTGGAGATGTGGCTGCGGCGCGGTATGTCCAGGATGAGTCGTGCTGAGGCGTTCTGGATGCGCTGGAGTATTTTCTGGAGTTTGGATGTGGTTCCAGCGTAGAGTGTGTTCCCGTAGTCCAGACGGCTGGTGACGAGGGCCTGGGTAACCGTCTTCCTGGTTTCGGTGGGGATCCATCGGAAGATCTTTCGGAGCATGCGCAGGGTGCTGAAGCAGGATGATGAGACTGCGTTAACTTGCTTGGTCATCGTGAGGGAGGAGTCCAGGATGACGCCTAGGTTGCGTGCATGGTCCGTTGGTTTGGGTGCGCTGCCCAGGGCAGGCAGCCACCAGGAATCATCCCAGGCAGAGGGAGATGATCCCAGGATGAGGACTTCCGTCTTGTCTGAGTTCAGTTTCAGGTGGCAAATCTTCATCCACTCGGCGACATCTTTCATCCCTTCATGCTGGCTGGTTCTGGCGGTGGCGGGGTCGTTGGTGAGGGAGAGAATCAGCAGGGTTTCGTCGGCGTAGGAGATGATGTTGAGGTTGTGTTTGCGTGCGATGGCTGCGAGAGGGCTCATGTAGACGTTGAAGAGGGTTGGGCTGAGTGATTATCCTTGTGGTACGCCGCAGATGGCTTCGGTGGCCTCGAATGTGAACGGGGGGAGCAGAACTCTCTGGGTTCTTCCGGCGAGGAACGAGATGATCCACTCCAGTGCCTTCTCTTGGACTCCGATGTTGCTGAGGCGCTGCACTAGGGTGCGGTAGCAGACAGTGTCGAACGCTGCAGAGAGGTCCAGGAGGATGAGGGCCGCTGTTTCCCCGTTGTCGAGCAGGGATCTGATGTCGTCAGTGGCTGCGATGAGGGCAGTCTCGGAGCTGTGGTTGGCTCGGAAACCGGACTGCGAGGGGTCGAAGGATCCGTTCGTCTCGAGAAAGGCGGCAAGCTGTCTGTTGACGGACTTCTCGATGACTTTGGCAGGAAAAGGGAGGAGCGAGATGGGGCGGTAGTTCTTGAGGTCGGTGGGGTCTGCTGTTGGTTTCTTCAGGAGGGCGCTGAGCTCGGTGTGCTTCCAGATCTCCGGAAAGGTGGCAGTGTCGAAGGAGGTGTTGATGATGTCCCGGAGTTGGGGTGCGATGATGGAGACGACCTTGTTGAAGACGTGGTGGGGGCAGGGGTCGGTTGGTGATCCGGAGTGGATGGTGTTCATCGTGCGGGTGGTGTCTTCGGTGCTGATCAGGGTCCAGGCGCAGAGAATGGTGGCGTGGGGCATTGGTTTGGTGGTTGGGTGCGTGGTAGGTGAGCCGAAGCTGTTGTGAATATCGGCGATCTTGCGGTGGAAGAATGAGGCAAGTGAGTCTCAGAGGTCTTGCGAGGGGGTGATGTTGTTGTTTCCGGCGCTGGGGTTGGAGAGCTCTTTGACGATGCTGAAGAGTTCCTTGCTTTTGTGGGCGTTGTTGTTCAGTCGTTCTGTGAATGCTGTTTTCTTGGAGGTGCGGATCAGCTGGTGGTGTTTGCGGGTGGCGTGCTTGAGGGCAGTCATTTTGTCCATGGACTGGTCGTGATGCCAGGCTTTCTCGAGGGTGCAGCAGTTCTTCTTGGAGTTCTTGAGTTTGTCGGTGAACCAGGAGGCTTTCTTGCTGCTTTGTCTGCTGGGAGGGTTCTTCAGTGGTGCGAGGTCATTTGAGCAGTTGGTGAGCCACTGTGTGAGGTTGTCGGCTGCTTCGTTGGGGTCCGTTGTGCTGGCGGGAGGGTTCTGGCGGAGGGAGGAGGTGAGCTGCTCGGTGGTGATCTTGCTCAAGCTCCTGCGAGGAATCTGTTGCGGGTGGTGGTGCGTCGCTGTTCTTCTGAAGCTGAAGTGGATGCAGCTGTGGTCAGTCCAGTGGAGTCCGGTAGAGTGGCTGAAGGAGAGGTGCTTGCTGGAGGAGAAGACGGGGTCAAGCGTGTGGCTGGCGTAGTGGGTGGGGATGTTCACCAGTTGCTTGAGTCCGAGGTTGGCGAGGTTGTCCAGCAGGGTGGTGGTGTTGCTGTTCTTGTTGTTCTCACTGTACTATAGGCCTCAAGGTGCACCCTAATGAGGGCACAATAGGCTGAAACCAGTCTGGGGTAGCTTGTGTGCCTGTTTAGAGGGGACTGAGCCATACAGTTCTGGGTGACCTGTTCCCACTGGAGAAGAACCAGGGTTGATTACCATATGGGTGATTCCTGTCTGAAGTAATATGGTGGGCTACAGAAAGAAGGGCTTTGATTGTGGCCAGAATTAGTTCAAATAATCCACCCATCACTTTATTGTCTTCTTGATTAAGCAGTAATAACACAACTTACTCCCCCATATGAGGTTTGCAAACTCCAAATGTGAGCTATCTGTTTGATATGCATCAGGTTTTATGTGGGCAAAACTCCCCACCATGCACAATCCGCACCTATGCTGGAGTGCCAATTCAGGTGCAAATGGGAGATTATGTCCTTATCATGATTTGCACTTACATTATAACGAGAACCTAAATTGTTATGGGATGTTTCAACTTAATATCTCATGTTTTCGCAAAGTGAATCTTAAAAGTAACATGTACTACACTGTCATCACATCAGACCACCGTACTCTGTCATTAAAGACACTGTCTCGGGTCAGGAATTTTTAACCTACAAATCACTATTTTGTCGTGTGTTACTTCAATGAAAGCAAAGCACAACTACAACACATAAAATGCATTAGGTGATCACACATAATTTCAAGACTGGAAACCACGTCCGTAATGATCGGAAAGGATTTGGGGACCCCAGACTCACTTTAACCTGCATTAAAAAAATGAAAAATCCTACCTGTTCCCGGTACAGCCTGGCTTTCATTGTCACAGGGCTGGTCCAAAATGTCTTGAGAATCCTGGAAAAGAAAACAATTTTGTTACACAAACTAAACAATTGACAATCTTAATTAATGTTTCTAGAGGTTAATTTGCAAGGGGGCAAATGCAAACGCTGGTTATCCATTGAGTCATGCAATGAATGACCTACAGGCTTACAATGGTACACTATGATAAACGCATTAAAAGGAGTTTACACTAATATGTGGTGACAGGATGATATGTTTTGTTCAGTGGTAAAATTAGTTGCTAGTGGGGCGGGACTCAATGAAGGAGCTAGACAACGAGGTTACTTTCTATTTCTACAGTATGGAATTTCTAGAACTATTCACTTCTATTGTAGAGACATTTGCTTTAAGCAAGCCAGAATGGTGGCTCTGCTCCTTTAAGGAGTCAATAGTTTGCTGTTAAAAGCAGAGTATAATATCCACTAACACAGGTTTGTAATTTTTTTTAGATAGCGTGAACTCGCCTCGAAGGGGTCAGAGCGCTTTACCCGAGCACTAATTGTGTTACAGATGGACACATTAATTTTGGTAGGCACGGAGAGATTAAGGGATTTGTCCTGAATCACACGGTCCCTGACCCTGTCCGAGACTCGAACCCGGTTCCCCAGCTTTAAAGTCGACTGCCCTGGCAATTAGGACACATCCTCCATGGTTAGATGGGGAAAATTGTCATAGCTAATATACTAGTTTGCATAGACTACAAAGATTCAGAAAAAGACCATTTGGTAGTCTACACAGATGAAATACGAATTTCAGGGATCGGAAAACAGTGATTACCTCCAAGGATAATTTGGGTATTAGAGAAGGTGCCACGAACATTAGCGTTGTGCGTTCTGGAATGTCAATTCAGGCGTAGATAGCGTCTAATCAAGGTAAAGGGGGAGTGCTCTTATCTGCACTGGAGCTGTGCCTCCAGCCAAATGAGAGAAAGCCTTTGCCTCATGACTGCATCATGTAGCAGGAGATGCGTAAATAGACAGAGGCCTTCGAGGGACATGCACTGTGTGCTGTGCACAACATGGTGAGCGCTATATGTGACCCTCCGGGATAGCGGTGGGCTCCTGAAGAGACACTGACTTGGCATCAAAAGTCCGCCGCCAGGGTCACTTGCAGGAAGCACGGGATGAACTGCCTTCCAGCATTGCTCTATCGCACTCTTGTCTGAAGTGAATGTGATATCTTGCTAAATATACGAATGCACTACAACCAGCACATGCTAACTGTAACTGGGCCTATGGCCTGGTCAGCCCAGGGAACACCCAGTAAGGGTACACACAACCATAAACCTAGGCCACGCCATGTTTTCGAAATGTTACTCCTGATGCATATTATCCAATGATAATGGACTGTTAAGGACATGACGAGAAAGAACAGTGTTTACAAATAAACATGATTTAGTAAGGTAACAAACATTGTGCGCTGAAACATGGCACTCCTTTCACAGCAGGTGGCTCAATAGAGGGGGCAAGCCAGTTAACGCTCGATCCAGAGGCCGGGCAGTGGGCTCAGCTCGAGGTCTTCTTGAAACCTCGAGCCATAACGAGCCGAGCTTACTTCTGACTGCCACCCTCGCTGTACTATGGTGAGCAAGGTTAAAAAACAAAGCATTAACCTTCGAGACCACCATATCCAGGCTGTGAACCACTTTTGCAATGCTCCACCACAACTCCACTGACACAGCACTTGTGAGATTTGGTTCCAATTCATGGAGCATCAGCTATTTGAAAAATGTCTCGAATAATGCTAAAAAGAATTGCAAACATAAACTACTTAAACAACTTCCTGAAACACTAATAGCTGATACCTGCCAAAGCGTGAGCACCGGCAGCAAAAAGACCGACTTCGTCTTCTATTCTAAATGCCTCGTAAAGTGGAGGAACACATTCCTTCTCCACCTACAAATGACTAATTCTATTAAAATCCCTTATGTAACTAGACTCACCACTTTCCCCTCACTAACCTTTACTGGGGAAATCTCCATTTCTATATTCAGGACAGGGCACATACTTATACAAGCTACAGAACGTCACCTCACCATCTTTGACCGTCACTTGTCTTTACTTCTCGCTTCTTCAACGAAATATGACTTGGTGCACCAAAGCCACCTCCCCTCATTACCCCAGACAAGCAACCCCAAACCTTCTCGCCTCCTTGCCTCCGATTACTCGAGATGTACCACTGCGCCACCCTCTGACATGATGTGCAACCTGGCAGCTCCCCTGGAAGTGTGCCTACGACATGACTTAACTAAAATTACCCCAAAAGAACCCAGGTTTACCAACCGAAATGATACTGGCCTTCCCTTTAGCAAAGCTCACTCTACTTTCTTAAACGCGAGATCCAATGCTTATCTATCCACTCTCAGAACAGAAACCTTTACTGGCAGAATCACCCGGCACCTGAAACGAATAGAACGAAAACTTAATCTCTTAACTAAAGCCTCTCGCATGTAAAGAATGACTTGTGATCCAGGCTAAGTATGCCCACTATCACACCTATGACATGGAGAAGATGTCTCACCTTTCAGGCTCTCCAAATGTCAGCCAACATACTTACTGGTCCTCTACTCAACTGAGTCGATCGTCACACAGACCCCACCGAGCCTTTATCAGCACGTGAGGCTGTGGAACTCTGCAAATCTTACATAACACTGAACCAAAAAATGGTCTACAAACCTACTTCCACAATTCCAGTTATCGTGGGATCAAATAGAATCCTGAGAATGATCACTTCGCCTCAACCGCCTGCTCAATCCACCACCATCCATATACTAGATACATCTAACAATAGTCCCATGTCTCTATCTTGCATGATCCTTAACTGCAGATCATCAGTCAAACATGCCACAGATATTGCAGAATCTATTCTTGACAAACAAATAGACATTGCATTCTTCACAGAGAATTGGCTTATTGAATTCTCAACTCCCATAATTGACATGTTAGCTCCTCCTGGATACTCCATCATTAGACAGGACAGACAAGAGAGAAAAGGTGGTGGAATTGCAATCATTCACAAAGATGGAATCCATCTTTCCACCTTAAAGACCTCAAAATACTCGACTTTTGGACTTTTGAATACCTCAGAGTAGAACTCACTACCAAAGGCACCTCTCCTATCAATCTCCACACCGTTCTACCACCCTCCTGGTGATCGCACCCTCTTCTTAGAAGAAATAACTGACCTAATGACACAGTTCTCCTTAACCAACTTGAATGACGTGCTCTTGGGCGACTTCAACTTTCACTGTGACAACTCTAAAGACACCACAGTCTGTAATCTTACAAACATTTGTGAAATAAATGATCTCATCCAACTCTGCAACAAACCAACCCATATCAAAGGCGCCACTATTGATGCACTTATCACCAAAAGGGATCTTGCCTCACTTCAATCCATCACTCCTATTGACTGGTCGGACCACCATCTCATACTGTTTAATTTAGAGATCCACCTCAGATCCCATCCAACCTAATCCGACAGACCTAAGCAATGGGCTAGGAACCTCAAGCAAATCCCCATAACTGAAATGGAGGACAGGATCAATTCCCAACTACAGCATCATCTTCCCACTCACACAGTCGATAACCTCACCCCCCACTATAACACTGTGGTATCTGCTGTTCTTGACCAAGTTGCACCGCTCAAACTTAAATTATCTAGAACTATTCAATCTAAATCGTGGTTCAACTCAGATCTTAACAATGAGAGGAGACTACTCAGACAGTCAGAAAGGTTAAGGATACAAAAATCCTCTACAGTGCACCTCTCACACCTAAGGCTGTCCTATAAGAAACACATCTTCAGAGAAAAAGCCACTTTTTTTTGCAACCAACTTATCCACACGAAGAACAGACTCCTCAACATTATTGAACGGCAAACTACCATTTCCCCCCACACAAAACAAAAGCCACCAAGGAACGCTGTAAAGAAATTGCCAACTTCTTCACTGATAAAATTGCACAAATTGAACAATTCCTCATCCAAGTCACCAATCCGACATCCCTACTAACTTTCCCCGCTGACTCTCTCCCCTTTACGGCAACCTCTCCTCTAGACGTAACCAGGGACTGCTTGGCCTCTAAAAAAAATAATTTCAACTTGGATATCCCTCATCTGAAAAACAAAGCGAATTAGTCAGAATTTAAACCCATGACAGAAAATTAAGTCTTCAACATAACTGCGAACTTGAAGCCCACATCTCACACTACAGATCCTCTCCCATCCACAATAGTAGAAAACCTCAACCATATCATTGCTCCATTCTGTACTAAAATCATCAACTCATCGCTTTCCTCAGGCAGTGTTCCTGAATCCCTACAACTAGGCCAAATCACACCCATACTCAAAAAACCAGGGTAAGACCTTACTGGCTTCAATAAGCTCAGACCTATCACCAACCTCCCCTTTCTAGCTAAAACATGAGAGAAATGCATCCTAAAACAACTTAACCATCATATAGAAGTATTCAACCTACATGACACCTTCCAATCTGTGTTCAGGAAAGGCTATACTACTGAAACTTTGATGCTCAATAACTCGGAAGACATCCGCCGATCCTTAGAGGAAGATGAAGCTTGCCTCCTAATACTACTTGACGAGTCTGCGGCTTTCAATACTGTACATCACCCAGCATTACTGGAGACACTCAAGAACCGCACTAGTATCAATAGCACAGTCTTAAGATGGTTCACTTTGTACCTGCAACATCGCTTGCAACAAATAGAATTCAACAACTGCCTCTTGAAACCTACACTAGTTCATCAGGGTGTACCCCAAGGCTCAACTCTATTCACATCCCTTTTCAATCACTTCATGGAACCCCTCACTGTTATCCTGAACCAAGAATGGGTCAAATATCAGCTATACGGTGATGACACCCAACTCTATTACAAAATTAAGTCACCCAGTGACGTCCTACATCTGATTGCCACACTAATCAAGATACAAGCTTGGCTTAACATCAACCACTTAAAGCTGAACTCCTACAAAACTGAACTACTTATTTTCTGCCCGAAAAACAACCTCTACCAATCCAAGTCTGGCTCACGAATCTGGATGCCCTAAATTGTTCTCTAACACTGTCCAACTCCGTTAAGTCCTTGGGCATCACCCTGGACCAAAACATGTCATTGGAGGACGAAATCAACAACTTAGCCAAAGGATCACATTATATGCTAAACAACCTCAAGAAAGTCCAACCTTTAATTCCCCCTGAAGATTTTAAGATGGTAGTACAATCACTAGTCCTCTCAAAACTGAATTACTAACAGGTTGCATATGGTTTGAGCACATCACACCGGCCCTCAAGAGGCTCAACTGGCTCCCAATCAAAGGAAGATGTTTCTACAATACCGCTTACATCACCCATAAAGCCCTTCATTCGCACTCATAACCCTGAACATCTGGAGAACAAACGTTTGAAAGCTGGAAGAGCCAGATCTCTAAGAAGCTCCATCGCACTTCTTCTCATACCTCCCAAAATCAAAAAGAAATCCACCCAGACTCATCTTTATTCTGGAAATTCCCCAATGATCTGGAACTCCCCCCAGAGAGACCTGCGCTGCAACCCCTTTTTTCTGGCTTCAAACAGGACATTAAACACCTTCTGCACAACAAATACTGTAACTCACACCCTAACTGAGTTGCTGCCCTAACCTCACGCACATTCAGACTTGACCAGGGACAGAGGTACATTTATTGTTCCGGCGGTCCACTTTGTCTTGTACATTTTTAGCTCATGCTGTTTCCTATGTCTGCATATGTAACTACCTTGGCGGACAAATGACTGTCTTAGTCTGTATTTATGCTTATTCTTCTTCATATGACTATGTATTAAATGTAAAGCGCTCTGATACCTTCGGGTCTAGCTAGAGCTATGTAAAATTTATAAACAAATTATTCATGCTGTAATATTTTGCTCAGAATAACACAAAATTGGTCACAATTTCCATATTAAATGTGTTTGTCATCTAATACAAATAGTGTACAGTTTGAATCCACCCTACATTCATGAATTTCCATTTGAATTTACTGAGAGTTAAAGTATAACCTTACATTCATATGCTATACCATTATGCTAAAATCATTAAGATTCCATGTGCACAAAGAGGTCACAAATTATACACAATTATTTGCAAATGGAATCTTATTTTTCCAACTCACCAATGTACTGATCAGGTTGGTTCACATCATAAGACATTGTTGGGTCTCAGAATGGCCTGCCTAATTAATATTTATTATGCAGTTTGCATTCTGCGACCACACTTCCCCCTACTCCTGTGATTGGCTCCAAAGACTTGGCTTGCAATGGACAGCAGACCACCATCTTTGTCTTAACATTACAAAATGAAAAGCTTATTTTTGTTTCTAAAGTAGTCCATGCTCCCTAAAGGAACCGGTGCCTTACAAAAAAGGTTTCTGCAAAATCAAAAACGTTCTGCCTGCTTTCCTTGAGGCTGCCACCCCGATTTCAAAGATGATGGAGTCCCATGGGGACCCTTTCTTCCCCTTTGTAAATCAGTTAACACCCCAACTTGAGTGCCAGAAATGGATCAATAGTTTGCAACTGGATTTGCGGTCAGAAGACATTGAATTCCATACCAATTCTCAATTCGGGTGGTACGCCCATTTCATGCTCCTTTCAAAGCGCAATTTGTATGGGTCACTATCCCCATTTTCTGGTTCGGAAAGGCTTTAGTGAATCATAAAATAGGGTTAATATATACCAAATAGGGATTTGTGTGGTCACCAACACAGTGATTTTGAGAATCGCAGGGTTTGCAACAGCAACATCTTTATTTTAGATCTGTCCCTATTTTACCTGTTGGCATTTTACTGTGAAGGTCTTCAGATTGTGTTGTAGTCTCGTTTAAATTGTGATTTCATATCACACTCTGTACCAAATTATTGCTAAGAATGTTCCACCTCTTCGCCGGGATTAATTTGCAACATATTGATCATGCTATTGATTAGCAAATTGTGGCTCTGCATACATTATTTGTCTACCCAAGAGGTTTTTTTATTTTACAAATGAAACACTGCAAAAGACGATTATAACTTTTTTGTGTGTAATTCATTAAAACAGTCACAATTGTCATTCACTTACCAACCTGTATGCCAAACCCTGATGGGGTAATTATCACCAAGTTAAAAAAAGTTAGTAGTGTATCTAAAAAGGTTCATTTGTACAAAGCCAGTGAAGGTGGTTGGGATGTGGGTGTTTTGACAACATATCAAGTTTTAAATTTCAAGTTACAGAAATATAAAGAAAAAGGGCACCAACTAAAATGGTGACGCTGCGCTGAGCTCTGTGGACGCAGGAGCTTTGTAGTTACACTGGGACGGTTTTGGCGCTTGCTGGGCTGTGAGACAAACATGTGTCTCAAGGCCTTGCTATGGTGAGTCGCTGGAGCCCTTTTGAAGGCTCCATGCCTTCTGCTCTGTTTGCGGCTGGTTCCAGGGGTTTCTTCCCTGCTGAGAGAGGTCACACCCTCAATTTTGGAATGCGGAGGGCGCATTTCTTGTCAGCTTGATTAGCTCCCCTCAGGAAATGAAATGAAAGCAGGATTTGTATAGCGCATGGCTGCCCGTGAGCGTCCCAGCGCTGAGATTGCATATACAGCTGAGGTGAGGAAAAGGGGAGGGGACAAAGGGAAAGAAAGAAAAAAGAAGTTTTATTGTGGGAAGAGGAGCGTTTTGAGTAGTTTTCGGAACTTCATGTAGTTGGGTTCGGCCCGAAGCTGAGTTGGAAGCGCGTTCCAAAGAGTAGCGGCTGTAACCGAAAAGCGGCGTCCTCCAGTGCGGGCTTTCTTTGCTCTGTGGACCGTAGCCAGGTTCCTTTGAGAGGAGCGGAGGGGCCTGTTGGGTTTGTAAGGGTATATCATGGTCTTCAGCATTGGTGGACCTAGGTTTTGCAGGGCCCTATGGGTGGTGCATAGGGCCTTAAATATAACTCTTTCTCGAATCGGCAGCCAATGGAGTGCTTTTAGTGCTGGTTTGGCAGAAAGTCTCCGAGGTGTTCCTGTCAGCATCCGAGCAGCGGCATTCTGTGTTCTTTGGAGAACATTAAAGAAGGCCTCTGGGGCTGCCAGGAAGAGGGCGTTACTATAATCTAACCTCGATAGTATTAGTCCCTGTATAAGTAGTTTTTGAGATTGTGCGGGGAGTAGAGGGAGAATTTTCCTGGCTGAGCGGAGTAGGCCGACACAGGTGCCAGCAGTTTTTTTGGCCTGTGTCTTCATAGATAAATCCTGTTCTATCCAGAAGCCTAAACTCTTTAGTTCCGTCTTGGGCTGAGGAAGGGGACCTAGGCAGGAGGGCCACATGGCGGACGGGAGAGGTGACAATTGGTGACCCAGCAGCATAAGCTCGGTCTTGGAGCCATTGAGTTTTAACCTTGATTTAGACATCCACTCGTAGATTCCCTCAAGGCAGTCATGGAGGTTTTTTATTTTTTCACCTTCAAGGGAGAAAGACACAACCATTTGGGTGTCGTCGGCATATGTTACAGCTTTTATCCCAAAGGGAGTTACCACATCCTCCAGGGGGGCCATGTAGGTGTTAAACAGCGTAGGGCTCAATGAAGAGCCCTGTGGAACCCCACACTGGAGGTAAAACGGGTCAGATTTTATATTGCCTTCACAGACCTGGAAGGTTCTGTCCTTCAGGAACGAAGAAAGCCAGCTGAGTGCTTTGTCTCTCACTCCCAGGTTGAGTAGTCGCTGGATCAAGATCTTATGGTCCACCGTGTCAAATGCAGCGCTTAGATCCAGGAGGATCAGTAAAACCGATCCCCCTGAATCCAAGATGCATCTGGCTTCCTCGACTACCTTTACCAGGGCGGTCTCTGTCCCCTGGCCGGGGCGAAAACCTGTTTGTGATGGGCGTAGGAGATTGTTGCTTTCAAGATAGTTAGATAGTTGCTGGTTGACTAATTTCTCTGCAATCTTACTCACACCTGGTAAGAGAGAGATTGGGCGCAGGTTCGAAAAATCTGAAGGGTCCTGGCCTGGCTTTTTTTGAAGGGCTTTGACGATCGCATGTTTCCAGTTTGGGGGAACTATTCCTTGAATGAGGGAGGCATTGATAAGATTTATTGCTAGGTGTGAAATGACAGGGCCAATTTGTTTGAGGATACGGATGGGGGCAGGATCGGTGGGTGAGCCACTTTTCATGCTTGAAAGAGTTTTCAGGAAGTCTTCATTGGACAGTTGGTGAAAGCTATCTAAGGTCGGGCCAGTTGTGGAGGGCACCCGTTCCTCAGGGGGTTCATAGTTTGTTATGGGTGGAAGGGTTTGTAAAATATTGATGATTTTATTCTGAAAAAAGGATGCAATTTGATTGCATCTGGAGGTTGTGGGTTGCTCAGAGGAGGGTGGGTTAGGGGTTTTGAGTAACTCTTTAAAGATTTTATAGGTCTCTCTGGAAGAGTTGGATGCATTTTTTATTTTTTCATTGAAGAAGGATGATTGTGCTGATTTTCGTGCTACTTTGTAGGTTCTTATAGCTTTTTTATATTCATCTTTAATGATAGGGTCCCAATTTTTCCTCCAATTCCGCTCTTTGATCTTACAGATTTTTCTAAGGTTCTTCAATTCTTGAGAGTACCATGGGGATTTGAAGGTGGTGGTTTTTTTAGTTATGATTTTTTTGGGAGCAACTGTATCCAGAGTAGATGTGAGCCATTTGGTGAAGTTTTCGTCAGCTTTTATGGGATCGGAGAGAGCAGAGGGGGCCGAGCTTATCAATTCTTGAGTCCAACGTTCAAGTGAGAGTTTGGACCAAATTCTGTCATGTTCTCTTATTGATGACATTAGGGGGGTGTTAGGGTCAATTTGCCAGGTAAACGGGATGAGGAAGTGATCCGACCATGGTAGTGGAAGGGTTGGTCGTATTTCTATTTTCGGCAGGTTGGAGAAAATAGGGTCTAACAGATGACCTTTGATGTGGGTTACCTCCGAATTTAAGAGGTGTAAGTCCAGTGATTTAAGTTCGGAGATAATGTCCTTTACGATGCTGTCTGATCTGTCCTCAAAGTGGAGATTCAGGTCTCCCAGCAGGATAAAATTGGAGGTTGTGGTGCAGGATGAGGTCATAAAGTCAAGGAGAGAGCCTGCAAAGTTACCTAAATTACTAGGTGGTCGGTATATGAGGGTGCCCGAAAGGGATTTGTTAGGAGTAATTTGGAGGGAAAAGAGTGTGCTTTCGCAGTCATCGATTCCTCCTTCTTGTATCCTGCAATTAATGGAGTTACGGTAAACAATCGCTATACCGCCTCCTTTTCCCTTAGGTCTGTTAAGATGTTGTATCAGGTAACCATTGGGTAGCATATTCACCATGTCAGCTTCAGAATGGGGAGTAAACCAAGTTTCCGTAAGGAAAAGTATGTCCAGATTGATATCTTGGATTAAGATTTTAATTTCTAGAGAGTGTTTACAAGCGGATCTACAATTGAGAAGGGCAAGGCTAACAATGTAAGGTGAGTGGCAAGTGACTGTCTGAGGGGGTTGGCACGGTGGCGGGGGTGAAGGGGTACCGGTTACTTCAATTATATTATCTTACGAGCAATATTCTCAGCGTTGACCATTTTAAATGGCTCCTAATAATTTTTGAAATGCATAAAGCATTAACCAATCAATGCTTATATGTTTTTCTTTTATCCAATATTATATTTGAAGTGAGCAATTGCTTTTCAACATTTTTCTTCGACATACTTGAAATTTAATTTATACTGAACAGCTATTTTTCCATTTTTTGGGTTCCTGGACCATTTCCGTAATGGTTTATTCTCATATCCAGGAATATCTTCTGTGGGATAGTTTTGCCATTTTTCTTATTTTCCATTAATGTGAAAAACACGAAATCGTAACTTTCAGGTGCTTCAAAGAGTCATTTATTGTCAGATGAGGACCCTATCCACAGCAGCATGGATGACGCAGTTTCACAGAAATCTGATTCTCTTTCAGGTACACGTAATACATCTTTTTCTTGTACTAAAGTGTCTGTGGGTACAAACAAAAGGCCTAAAAAAGATCCTCCCTCACAAATAAAACCAGCGGCAGCAACTAAGACGCTGCAACAGCTGGATGACAAATGGTCCTCTTTGGAGTCTCGTGTTTTGTTAGTGGAAAAAAACCCTGAAAATCTACAGCAAGAATCCCTCTGTATCTCACACCCAGAGTCGGAAGTACATATGCTTAAAAAACACATTGAAGACCTTGAAAACAAAAATTGCAGGAATAATTTACGCATTTATGGTCTCCCAAAAAATGTGGTGGGATCTAATCCGACAACTTACTTTCAAAGTTTTCTGCCAAAACTTTTTGGCATCTTCACATTTTCTCCTCTTAACATACATAGGGCTCACAAATTTGGTCCTAAAGTTTTTACGAAAACAAGAGGAGTCATTCTATTTTCCCTGCAGATACTGATTTGCTACAAGTACTATCTGCCATTAAATCAAAAAAAGGAAATCGTCTGGGATGGCCATAAGATGTTCTTTTCTCAGGATGTTGCTAAAGTTACTGCAGATCGTCGGAACAATTTGTGGATATGCAACCCCAGTTGAGAGCCATGAATGCACGTTATGATCCATCCCTTCTTATTTAAAGTGACATATAAGGATAAAACAACATATGAAGAGCCTGCTGCACTCAAGAATTTTCCTCAGCTGCATGGAGAAGATGATATGGACACTTCAAGGATTACTTGATATATTTTTTGTATTCTTTGTGCTTGCAATCTGTTTAAGGATTACATATTGCTGTCTTTATTGTCTTTTCTTATGAGATTGTTTGTTTTTCTCTCTTTAACATTTTCTAATTTGGTATTGTTTTTTCTTTCATTACAGGTTGTTTGTCCTAGCATTTTGTCCCCATTAAGTTCTATTCTTGTGTGGTATTCCCGCCGATGTCAAATTTGCCCTGTCATCCTATGAAGTTCAGATGTTGTTACTGTCGTCTTTTAGTGCTGCCGACCCTCCTCATGTTCACGTGTTTTATAGGTATGTTTCTCAGTTGTCATGTCTATGAATTGGACTGTCTTTTTGTTTCTTGTTTCTCTTTTTTCCTGTCACTACTTCATTTTACCCTCCTACTCAATTTCCTTCTGTCTCTTTCCCCTTTTCTTTCCTTCCTCTGTACAGGGGGTTCTCTTCTTTCCCCTCTTTTCATCTAACCATACTATATGCTATTACTCTATTCCTTTTACTATTCCGCTCTTTTCCATTTAAATAGAAAACTGTGTACGGAATAAATGTACGTTCTGTTGCCTAAATATTCAATTCTGGGTCACCTCATGGACTATTAAAGGGGTAAATAACCCTATTAAGCGGCACAGAGTGTTGTCTCACTTAGCTAGACTTAACATATATGTTGCTTTATTATAAGAAACTCATCTTTCAGAGACAGATGCAGCAAAGTTGAAAAATGTTTGATAGGTAATATATTTGTTGCACCTGCCAAGGGGAAAAAATTGTGTACTTATCCTTTGTCATAAGAAGCTTCATATTACTGTTGTTTCCCAAGAGGCCGATTCTGAGGGTCATTGGATTGTTGTTAATCTCCTGGTTGATAATATACCTTTAACAATCTTTAATGTTTATGGTACAGATTCAGTTGATAATACTTTTTGGACGAAAATATCTGATAAATTAATAACGCAAGATGATTATTATATTGTTTTTGGTTGTAATTGTAATCAAATTCATGATTTTGTATTGGATAGGAATTCAAAAGTTACCTTTACTCATACTAAAATGTACTCACAATCTTGTTCCGCTATTCACAGTAAATCACTAGTTGATAGTTGGAGGGTATGTCCCCCAGATCTCCAAGAGTACACTTTCTAGTCAAATTCACATCACTCACAATCCCGCATAGATTATATTTTTCTTAGTAAATCCTTGGCTCAACATATCATTCATTCTGACACAGGATCTATACTCATTTACGCTCATGCACCAATATGTGCAGATCTTGATCTCATTCCTTTCTCCCCCCATGCAGGTAGATATTAACTCACTTCTTTTAGATAATGCATTCACAGCTTAATTTGGATTTTTTATTTCAGAATTTTTTCTTTTTAAAAATACCCAAGACTCTTCCTTTGTAAGGGTGTGGGGCTCTTTTAAAGAACAGGCCAGAGGATTTATAGTTAATTTTGTTTCACAAAAGGAAACGTGTATGCAGTCCCAATCGGATCGATTGCTTGCTAACAATAAATCTTTGGAGCATGCTTATTATAATTTTAAGAATGATAACTCTTTAACACAATTAATCTATGCAAAATTGCGGTTTAATGGGTTGACAACAAATGCTGCCAATTTCCTATTGAAAAGCAGTATGTGTTATTATGGTGGTCAAAAAAAGATGGGTAATTTGCTTGCAAATTATTTAAAAACTAGGAAAGATAGAACCAAAATTGCGTCTATCCGGAATGATGCTGGAATAACGGTCTTTAAGGATAAAGATATTTTACATGAATTTGTTAATTTTTTTACTACATTATATTCTTCAGAATCACAACCTACAGAATCCGATCTGATTAATTATTTTCAATCCATCCCTTTTTCTCCTTCCCATCATATTGATTGTGATACATTAGAAGCTGATATTACAGTCTCAGAGATATCTCATGCAGTCTCCATCTTACATAGATGGAAGGCTCCTGGCCCAGATGGCTTTGCTATAGAATTTTATAGTTATTTTTCTAAACTTCTTCTTACATGTCACTTACTTCTTTATACCTTTTTCACTAATGAAGGGGTCTCTTGTGGTTCTTTCCAAGATGCCATGATCTGTTTAATCCCTCAAGAGAATTAGGACCCCTCACAGTGCAAAAATTATCGTCCTATCTCTTTAGTTAATACCGACTACCAAAAACCTTTGCTAAGATTTTGGCTTTACGTATTGATCCTATTTTACCCTCTACAATAGGATCTGAACAAGCTGGTTTTATTAAGGGTCTTTGGCTTCAGATAAAGCTAGGGTTCTTTTTAATGTCCTCAGCAAAGCTTCAACACTAGATCATTAATTTGCTGTTATTATCCTAGATACAGAGAAGTCTTATGATCAACTCGGTTGGGATTTTATGTTCCAGGTTCTAAAATGGATTGGTTTTTCTCCCAAATTGATTGCTCTAATATCTTTGCTCTACACAGCCCCTAAAGCTGCCATTTTTGTCAATGGTATTCTTTCAGATTATTTTCCCTTATACAGAGGTGTTCTCCAAGGTTGTTCTCTATCCCCTTCTTTGTTTATCATAGCACTTGAATCATTTATAACAAAGGTAAGGCAAGATAATCTCATTAGAGGTTTCTCTACGGGGTCACAACAAATTAAAATGTCAGTATATGCTGATGATATTCTCTTATAGTGCACTGATCCCGTCACTCCCCTTCCACCTTTTTTCAGCAAGTATATACTTTTTCTCAGCTGTCAGAGTATTGACTTAACACTGATAAATACAAAGGGCTACCCTTGAATGTTTTGTGTAACATGCAACATTTCTCTCACACAGGGTTTACATGGCAGTCCACTAAGTTAAAATGCTAAGGTGTATGGTTTCTCACACAATATTAAAGATACTTTAACAATAAACTTTGACTGTATTCTTAAGTCATTAGTTGATAGCATTGGTCATTGGCATCCACTTTTCTTTTTATCTTGGTGGGGTAGAATAGACTCTATTAAAATAATACTCACTCCCCTTAATTTATATCTTCTTGCAATGATTCCTATTTCTATCTCTGAATATTATTTTAATGAATAGATTCCATCTTATTAAAATTTCTATGGAAAAGCAAACCTTCTCATATAGTTTTATCCTCATTAAAAAAGATAAATCTAATGGGGTCCTTAAATTTCAAAATTTTAAACAATATTATTATGCTTTTTCGCTAAAGCAAGCTACTGGATGGATTTCTTCTGATCTCCCCACACATCCCCCTTTATGGTTACAACTAGAACAATCCTTATTGCTCCCTTTGCTTTTGAGGAGATTTTTGCCTTCACTTCTCCTATAGCTCAATTACGATCTTCTGCTATTTCCCAATCTTATAAAATCTTGAAACCTCTTTTACCCTTATTATATCCTGCATTTACCAACTATAAACAATTACCCATTTGACATAATAAAGCCTTATGCACTAATAAATGTCCCTTTTACTGGAAATCTTCGCATTTCAAGGGTTTATGTTGGATTTCTCAGCTTTTTTCTATTGTCTTTCTCTGAACTTCAATCAATTTTCTTTATCATCTTCTCCCAAAAAACAATATTCTCTTCTATGTAATTCCCTTACCCACTATATTTGCACTATGTTAATGTTAATGTTAATGTTATTTGGCATTTGTTAAGCGCTCGTACGCCCAGAGGCTTCATGGCGCTGTAGTAAGGAACAGGCGTGGCCATTGGTGGGTGAAGATAAGGCAGCTTAGTGATGCGCCTGGGAAAAGAGCCAGGTCTTCAGAGCGTGTCTGAAGCTGAGGATGTTATCACTAAGTTTCAGGTGAAGAGGGAAAGAGTTCCAGAGGACAGCGGCAAGATGGTCAAAGCAGCTGCCTCCCAGACGCTTTTTCTTGTAAGGGGGGATAGTCAAAAGGGCTTTATGAGCAGACCGGAGATTACGGGGGGGACTATATTTTTTAAAAAGGTCTCTAATGAAGATGGGCCCGATGTCGTGTAAAGATTTGAAAAGGATACACCCAGCTTTGAAGGCCACACGTTGCTCGACCGGGAGCCAATGTAGTTGTTTCAAGCCAGGTCTGACTGATTGCCTTCTAGGAATGTTCAAGATGAGTCTGGCTGCCTGGTTTTGAACCAGCTGGAGGCGTTTAAGCTCTCCAGTTTGGAGCCCAAGGTATAGACTGTTGGAGAAGTCCAATCTGGACAAAACCAGGGAGATAATGATCTGAGTGAGGGCAGCTTGGGAAAAGAAGCAGGCGATTTTTTTTATTTTCTTCAGCTGAAAAAAACTGGAGGAAACAACAGCTCCAACTTGTTTTTTCAGAGAGAGGTCCTCACTGATGAAAATGCAGAGGCTCTTGACCGAGGATGATTTGGATGGGGGGGCGCCCATGCATGTGGGCCAGAAGCTAGGGTTCCAGCTGAGGGCGCTCTGTCCCGGCAAGACCAGTTCGGTCTTGCCTGGATTAAGTTTGAGATGATTGCAGCTCATCCAACTCAAAATGTGGGACATGGTGTTTTGGAATTCTACCACAGAGTCCTTGGTGTTCAAAGGAAAGATGAGCTGCAAATCATCGGCGTAATTGAAAATGGTGACCTTAGCGTGCCTGAGGGAGTACAAAAGAGGGCGCAGATACAAGTTAAAAAGCAGGGGAGACAGCGAAGAGCCCTGAGGTACTCCGCAGATGGTAGAAATGGTGGGAGCCATAAAGGAGCCTAGTCTGACTGATTGAGTTCGGTCAGTGATAAATGAACGGATCCAGCTCAGTGCAGGGCCCCTGAGGCCTGCCTGTTCGACACGGTCGACCAAGATGGTATAGTCGACCCTGTCGAAAGCAGCAGAGAGGTCTAAAAGCACCAGAGCCTGGTGGATCCCTTCATCCGCATTCCGCCTCAGGGTATTCTGCACCGAGAGGATGACCGCCTCCGTGGAATGGCAAGGGCGGAAACCGGCTTGATTAGGTGCAAGATATTCCGATTTTTCAAGGAATGTGGAGATGCTGTCGCATACATGAGACTCCAGGAGTTTGGCGCAGTATGGCAGCAGAGATATGGGCCTGTAGTTGAGTGGGTCTAATGGATTGGCTCCTGCCTTTTTTATGAGGGGGATAAGGAGGGCTTTTTTAAAGTTGTTTGGAACTTTGCCCTGAGCAAGTGAACCATTCAGCATGGGAAGTAGACCCCCAGGGATGCTGGTGCCCACCTCTTTCAGGATGTAAGGGGGACAGATGTCATCAGGGGAGCCGGATTTGATTTTAGAGAGAAGTTTAGATAAATTAGCGTTTTCAATGGGGGGAAAGAGTCCAGGGTAACAGGATTGTAAAAGATGTCTGCAAATAGAAGTGGAGGCTGAGTGGTGGGGATGTTTTGTTTAATGGTGCAGATTTTGTCAAAGAAGAAGGAGTTTAAAGAATTACAAAGTTCCTGAGTGGGGACTGTCGGAAGGGAAGTTCTGTCACTGGTGCTGAGGTCTTCCACAATGTTGAATAGTTCTTTAGATTGATTCTGGGCTTTAAGAATTTTCTCCGAGAAATAATCGGTTTTGTGTTTTAAAATAAGCTTTTGATAGTTTTTTCGAGCTTTGCAGAAGTTGGCCCTATCTTGTTCTGAGTAGGCTGTGCGCCACTTTCGCTCCAATTGACGGACCTCAAGTTTGTGAGTTTTCAAAAGAGGCCATCTACAGTCTCTCCTTCGTCAATCTCTTCCAGGCTCCTTCCCATACTTGCTGCCAACCCGTCGGCATCTACCATTTATAAATGGTTGCAGCTTATTCCGGATAGACTCAAATCAAAAGTTGAACTTGCTTGGGAGCAGGATTTGAGGGAATGTTGGCCTACCATTTTCTGTGACAAGATTCGGCTTAAACTTCACAAAACTAAATAAGCTGCAAACGCTACTCAGACTCTTTACTTTGTTTACTGCCATTCACTTTTTACTCCTGCAGTATTAAAATCCTTTGCCCCAAACACTACCTCTTTGTGCTGGTCCTACTATTGTCCAGTTGCAGTTCTTAAACATATGTTGTTTGAAATCCCTGCTATCCATTTTTACTGAAAATGAGTCTGGTCTCAAATTATGATTTTTAACATCACCATTTCCTTCATTGCATTTCACCCAAGTACATCACATTGGAAACACGTCCTTAACGATACTCTTAGGTCTTGGTGGAATGCCATTTTTTTTCATCATAGATTAGATACAAACTATGTCACCCCTATTTCCCTTGCAATTAAAAGAGATATTTTATGGCTTTCACTATCCACACATTTATCCCTTTGGGCTCTTCCAATAGGATTAATGTCTCTGTTACGGATGAAGTATGCAAACAACCTTGAATTTAGTTTTCACTCTGCCTGTTTACAATTTTGTGATTGTATTTTTTCAAATAACATAATTGACAGATGTTGCTTTAGATCGTTATTGCCTTAGTGTCTATAGTGTATTAAGTTAAGTTTC